>NC_092125.1:40720035-41366285 GCF_043159975.1 Macaca nemestrina | reverse complement strand
TTTGTGTTTGATGTACCTCAATAGCAAGACTAACTGCACTATATTTTAGATATTCCCAGGAGAGCTGAGGAAGGGAGAAAGGCCACCAGCAACACTCCTGGAGTACACGTGTGAGCCCTTCCCCGGCACCTTGATTTGGAGTAGTCTCAAATTTTATGTTGCGGTCTGTACTTTTCTAGGTGTTATATAACATTGCTTTCATGTATGCCAAGAAGGAGGAATGGAAAAAAGCTGAAGAACAGTTAGCATTGGCCACGAGCATGAAGTCTGAGCCCAGACATTCCAAAATCGACAAGGCCATGGAGTGTGTCTGGGTAAGCGTATTGGTGATGCAGATGGGGAGAGGATTTCACTGGATTCTCATTTGTCTCAGAGGACGTGCCATTGAGAAGCCATAAAAGTGGTGCTTTTACTTTCTGAGTCTGGGTAACACAGATGTTAGGGTATAGTTCCACTTACGATCTTGAATCTGTGCTGAGAACCTGAGGCCTAGAGTATGGGATGGCAGAGGCCTGGCAGCACACCGCCCTCGCAGTGGGGCTCCTGGGCAATGCAGAACAGGATACTGGATGCTGGAGCGGCACTGCACAGACTGTAAGCACTGAGAGGGCAGACACCATGTCTGCTGGATCACCACTGAGTCCTCACAGCCTGGCACAATGCTAGGCACGTAACAGCTCTCAGCAAAAATGTTTTGTTTTGTTTTGTTTTGTTTTGAGATGGAGTCTCGCTCTGTTGCCCAGCATGGAGTACAGTGGTGTGATCTCGGCTCACTGCAGCCTCCGCCTCCTGGGTTCAAGCAATTCTCCTGCCTCAGCCTCCTAAGTAGCTGGGATTACAGGCGCATGCCGCCATGCCTGGCTAATTTTTGTATTTTTAATAGAGATGGGGTTTTGCCATGTTGGCCACGCAGGTCTCGAACTGCTGACCTCCGGTGATCTGCCCACCTTGGTCTCCCAAAGTGTAGGAATTATAGGGGTGAGCCACCACGCCTGCCCACAAAATGTTTTGATTATGTGAATGAGTGATAAAAATTAGCCATCGTTCAAGCATATTTGTGAATAAGGCTAGCTTTAAATCCGATTTTTAAAACACAGAGAAGAGGACTCAAGTCAGTCTTTATATGCCTATCCTCGTCAGCAGACACTCATCCAAGGGAACACTGTTATGAGCCTCACTTAATCCCGGGCCAGCCTCGTCGCGGTGGTGCCGTCTACACCATTAGAGAACCCCACGGACACCACACAGAGAGGGAGAGGAGCAGTTCCTCTGGGAAAAGAGGGTGCTGGGCATATAGCAGCAAACAACGTCCACGTGGCCTCGCAGCAGAAGGTGGTATTCAAACCAGGGGTTCCTACCTTAACACCCTAGAGCAATGACAACAGTCATTTGGAAAAAGTGCTTCTATGTGGTTATCTCAATAAATTCTTGCATCTATTCGCTGAGGGAGGCAGGACAAGCATCGTCACCCCCATTTTCAGATAAGGAAATGCTACGTTTTCTGTGTTACAGAAGCAGAAGCTGTACGAGCCAGTGGTGATCCCTGTGGGCAGGCTGTTTCGACCAAATGAGAGACAAGTGGCTCAGCTGGCCAAGAAGGATTACCTAGGCAAGGCGACGGTAGGTGTCCCCTGAGTCTCCTGTGGCCTGGGCCATGTGGAGCAAGGTGGGAGGGACTCTTGAGAAGAGGGCAGCCTCCTTGTGGCTCTGTCCCTGGGATGGCAACAAGAGACTTGTTTATAGGACAGAGGTTTGGTTGAAAGATAGGCAACCACTTCTAGTTTATTTTCTCCAGGCTGCTCCCATTCCTCCCTTCCAGCTTGACCCTGGGTGAGAGCCACAGGGTTCCCCACAGGATGCTGAGTCTTGGGGACTGAGCCAGTGGAGGGAAAACACAGCCATGAGGAGCTCACTAAATGTGAAGAGAAGGCCGGGCAGGGTGGCTCATGCCTGTAATCCTAGCGCTTTGGGAGGCTGAAGTGGGAGGATCACTTGTGGCCAGGAGTTTGAGACCAGCCTAGCTAGTGGAGAGGCTGAGGCGAAAGGGTCACTTGAGCCCAGGAGTTCAAGGCTACAGTGAACTATGATTGCACCACTGTACTCTAGCCTGGGCAACAGAGTGAGACTCTGTTTCTAAATAATAAAAACAAATATGGAAAGAATATGTTGGGGAAAGAGATCAGCATGGGATCCTCTTGGATTAATGCTCCTTGTAGTTCACGTGTTAGTGGGCTGAGGAGTCTTTCCCTACTTCCACAGCCCTGTGTTTAGACTATGTCTTAAATTGCACTTCTTCTAAATCCAGGTCTTGGCCGGGCGTCGTGGCTCACGCCTGTAATCCCAGCACTTTGGGAGGCCGAGGCAGGTGAATCATGAGGTCAGGAGTTCAAGACTAGGCTGGTCAACATGGTGATACCCCGTCTCTACTAAAAATACAAAATTAGCCAGGTGCTGCGGTGCATGCCTGTAGTCCCAGCTACTTGGGAGGCTGAGGCAGGAGAATCACTTGAACCTGGAAGGCGGAGGCTGCAGTGAGCTGAGATTGCGCCACTGCACTCCAGCCTGGGCAACAGAGCATGACTCTGTCTCAAAACAAAACAAAACAAAACAAAAACAAAAAAAGGGTAATTTGACGTTATACAAATTGCACCTCAATAAAAACATTTGTTTTTAGAGAGGAGAAAGCAAGCCTCTGTTAGCAGGGGTTGGGTGAATACTCGTTTCCTCAGTTGCTGAAATCCTAATCCAGAGGATCAGGAATCTAATCCTCAGTTACTGTCCACGTCTGAAACCAGGCTCAAGTGAGAACCGGTCTAGGGCATGAGCAAGGAGGGAGAGCCAGAAGAATGGAAACCGTGCTGGCAGAGCCTCACACCCTCCTGTCCTTGATTTCAGGTTGTGGCGTCTGTAGTGGATCATGACAGTTTCTCTGGGTTTGCCCCTCTGCAACCACAGGTGAGGCAATCCTGACCTTCTCCATGGACCTAGGTCTCAAGAGCTTTCTGTGAAGCATTCGATTCGAGAGACTATGTGTGCTGAGCTGCCTTATTGAAAGGGCTCCTTCAAGTGGCCCTCAGTGCAGCTGAGGGATCTGCCTGCCCTCTCTCAGTCCTGGGTTCCATGGCTGGTAAGGAAATAAGGCAGTGTCAGGCTTCACCCCAAGTCCTCTGAAGCTAACTCTCCTGCCTCCCCACAAATGCCAGTCTTCACGTCTCTAAAGAGATCTGCTGATACTCTCTCTGAAGCCTCAACCATTCTCTCAGGAAGGTGAAACACAAGTTATGGAAGGCTTGTTAATAAAGCCTCTTCTTGAGTACGGGGCAAGTGGGGAACCCTGTGGGGCCTGGGTCTGAGGTTTGGGCTCTCCTGGCTCTACCCATCTGCTCATGTGCAGGCGTTTCCTTCGGGAACACAGGCAGGGCGCTGAGAGTGAACCTTTTTCTGTCCAAACTGGGCTTGGAGAGGTGGGCTCAGATGAACTGGATGACAGTGGATCTAGAAATGCAGACAGAGATTCCTTGCGAAGGGAAGAGGGGAAAACACATTGAGGAAAATAGGAACTCTGTGGCAATGAAACTGTGATGGTGAAGAGCATTGGTCAGCACCAGCAGAGGGTGGGTTTTCTGAGCAGGGGCAGGTATGTTCCAGATCTAGATTCCTTGATCTCTTTCTTCACAATAAAGCTGATGAAAGCCTTGCTGAAGTCCCTTGAGCTTCAGTTCAGCCGGAGGCCATGAAGGGAACGCAGCCCAGGTCACTGGATCCCTTGGTATTCAGTGTAGAACAGGGGAGGAGATTCTTGCCCAGTCAGTGGAATCCTGTGTCAATTTTAAATACTCAGAAGTGGCCAGGTGCAGTGGCTCATGCCTGTAATCCCATCATTTTTGGGAGGTTGAGGTGAGCAGATCACTTGAGGCCAGGAATTCCAGACCAGTCTGGCCAACATGGTGAAACTCCCATCCCTACTAAAAATACAAAAATTAGCAGGGTGTGGTGGCACATGCCTGTAATTCCAGCAACATGGGATGCTGAGGCAGGAGAATCACTTGAACGAGGGAGGCAGAAGTTGCAGTGAGCCAAGATCACACCACTGCACTCCAGCCTGGGCGACACAGTGAAACTCTATCTCAAAAAAAAAAAAAAAAAAAATTTTTTTTAAAATTAATTTTAAAATACTTAGAAGTGTCATGTGACATAGTAGACATTAATTACAGAACAGAGCTTCTGGAAACTCTCCTGGGAAAAGGACAGAGCTCAAGGTCAAAGCATTCTTGTGACACCATGTTGCTGTGTGACTGCTAACCTCCAGAAACTAGCTCTGGCTGAAAATGAATTGCTGCGCTAGTGAAACCTACACCTGGGGAGCTGGTGGGAGGTGTTATTTCCCAGTGTTTAGTCAGGGTGACTGTGCCCCCTTCCTAGACAGTGTTCCCATCAGTCAGAAATGCATTATTTGACGTTTTGGTCTGGAAGAATGCTCAAATTACCATTAGCCATTTGTTGTCTCTCCCCTGCTTTCCCTCATTGCCTTTTCCATTTTCCCTTCTCCTGAATATTCAATAGGCAGCTGAGCCTCCACCCAGACCGAAAACCCCAGAGATCTTCAGGTAAGTTAGATTTAAATCCATATGCAGAATATCTAAGCTCCAAGCCTGAACCGATGGCAAGAGAGGGAGGGAAGAAGATGAAGCTGGGGTCAGAGTCTAAATCCTGTGGAATTTTCTAGAATGTCAGGTTTCTTCTAGAATGTCAGGCTTGAAAGGAATGTTTAGAAGAATGTCTTCTAGAATGTCAGGCTAGAAAGGAATGACATGTGGGGATGGGAGTCTTGACTGTGGTGGAGCTGGCCATCAGGGCCTGGCTGCAGCTACATGGTTCCCAGTGGCCCTCTGTCCACGTGCACAGCCAACCACATGGCAAGGGGTTGTTGCTGAGGGGCAGTGGTGTCCTGTGGAACATAGCTACCCTGGGGACCAGGATGCTGACCTCACGTTGGAGATCAGTTTCGCATTGGCTGCGGTCCCCTCTGATGGGGGCAGGCCAGAGCTCTCCGGAGTCAGGAATGTAGAATGGCATCCTTTTTCCTGTGTAGGCGTTTTCCACTCCCTATCGGCACATGCTTTCTGAAGAAGTAAAGAGGAAGGACTCAAGAAAAGGAAGTCCTTCTTCTGTAAGATGAAAAACAAAGGGTGTCATAACCTACAGCTTTCTTAAGAATTATCTCGAAGTGATGAAGCAAGCCTGGTCCTCCCACCCAAAAAGGAGGTTTTAAAAAGTGATTGCCCAGGCGTGGTGGCTCATGCCTATAGTCCCAGCACTTTGGGAGACCGGGGTGGGCGGATCACTTGAGATCAGGAGTTCGAGACCAGCCGGGCCAATGTGGCAAAACCCCATCTCTACTAAAAATACAAAAATTAGCTGAGTGTGGTGATGCGTGCCTGTAATCCCAGCTACTCGGGAGGCTGAGGCAGGAGACTCACTTGCACCTGGGAGGTGGAGGTTGCAGTGAGCCAAGATCACGTCGCTGCACTCCAGCCGAGGCAACAGACCAAGATTCCGTCTCAAAAAATAAAAATAAAACTAAAAAGTGACAAAAGTACCAAAGCAACTACAAAAATGAGGGGCTGGATGAGCTCATTCCTAAGCTCCCTGTCAGCTGCAAGGGCCTGTATTCCCTACAGGAATAGACTGGAATAGTCTGGAAACAAGGAAGGGCTGAGGGGAAAGTAACAGAGTGGGGAGTAAAGGGAGGGAAGCCTGAAACCTGAACACCAACCTCTCAATCACACATTCCAAAGTGACGCCAATCAGAGCCTCAGAGCCTAAAAGCATGAAGTCAGACTTAAGGGAACCGACACTGCACCACAGCAGCTGGGCAGTCTCAGAGCCCTCTATGTGCCTCCCTCACGCTCCCTGTCACCTACCCTGCTCACCGTCTCCCTACCCTGGCCCAACACTGGCTCTAGGTGGTTTCTCCTTCCTCCTCTCCCACCAGTCTTTCTGGCCCAGCTGGCTCTGACCTGACTTCCGCTTTGTGCTGTTGCCCTGACCACAGTCACCTGATCCACCCCAGCCCAGCCTTGGGAGCTGGCCAAGATGACCCAGCCAGGGACCTTCCTCCTCAGAGGGGAAGGGAGGGCAAGGATTGTAAGTCCTCACTAGTGTGTGGGGTTTTTGCTTTTATTCTTGTCCCTCTGCATATATGGTTATGAGCAGGTGTACACCAGTTTCTTACCGAGACCTCTCGGGAGCCCAGGCAGGCTCAGCGTCACCTCGGCATTTGCAGTTAGATGTGGAGTTAGAGCCAGGCTGGAGCCAAGTCCCTGGCTCCAAGTTCACTGTGTTTGCGCCACGGCGCTGTGTGAGGGGATGTGGGCTGGATCTTGCGTCTACCCTCTGCAGGGCTCTGGAAGGGGAGGCTCACCGTGTGCTGTTTGGGTTTGTGCCTGAGACACAAGAAGAGCTCCAGGTCATGCCAGGGAACATTGTCTTTGTCCTGAAGAAGGGCAATGATAACTGGGCCACCGTCATGTTCAACGGGCAGGTATGCAGAGGATCAGGGGGTGGTGCGATGGGCGTGGGATCCTGGCAGCAAATGCAGTCTTTCTGTGGAGCAGTATCTGCTGCCTTCTTTGCAGACCGATCAAGTTCTTTTGTCTGTTCGTCCTCCCTTCCCCAGGACTCTGGGCTGTTCTGTGGTGTGGGTACTGATGAGCACATCTTCATTTTTTCCTTTCTGATTCTGTGGTGCTGCACTGCAGAAGGGGCTTGTTCCCTGCAACTACCTTGAACCAGTTGAGCTGCGGATCCACCCTCAGCAGCAGCCCCAGGTAATGTGATGCCAAGGCCTGACCCATTTCCTCTCACCATTTAGAGATCTCTCCCTGGAGGGGAGAAGAGCCGTGTAAAAGAGGTACTGTCGGGACCCCTGGAGAAAGACTCACTAGTCTTGAGCCCGCCTTGAGATGGCACCAGCTGCCCAGAGCTGAACCTGGGAATGAGGGGAAAAAAAGGCCAGGTGTGCTAAGTTGGAGGCATCTGTAGGTCCCATTGGGCCCCCCACCTCCATGACTCTTCCTGGTCAGAAGTGACTTGGGAAGCAAAGCCTACGGTGTATGAGGGGGTTAGGTCTTCCCAGGTGTGTCTGCTTCACCTGGAAGAATAGTCAATGTGTTGGCTGGTACAATGCCATTAGAAATAAAATGAGGCCAGGTGCAGTTGCTCATGCCTGTAATCCTAGCACTCTGGGAGGCTGAGGTGAGAGGATCACTTGAACTCAGGAGTTCGAGACCAGCCTGGGCAAAATAGAGAGATGCCACCTCTATACAAAGAAAAATAATAAAATGAGATCTGCCTTAGAGCTTTGAATCAGAGTGGGCCTTGCCAGCCACTGCTTCTAAACTGCTGCTACTCCCTTCCTCACACTTCAAAAGTTTTGTCCTTCTGCCAGGCCTAGAGAGCTGTCTTTATCAGATCTGAGCATCCCTGTAAGTGACTCAATGGCAGTGGGGCCTGTCTCTCTCTAGACTGTGCAACCAGTTGTATACGAGCTCAGCCCTCCCTGGTCAGAGTCACCCTATCCAGATGCTTTGAAAAGCTTCAAATGCCGTGCAAACGAGAAGTGGAATTTTTCCTTTCTCAATGCCCTCTGCAGTGGAGACAGGAGCTCAGTCCCCTCCATGTCCAGTGGATTTCCAATATGGCTGAAAGAGATGCTAAAGCGGCAAGGGCCTTTTAGCGGGTTAGGATTCTTCTTTCTGCTATGATTTTCATTTTCATCAGGCCAACCTTGCCTCCTCTTTTGGCCAGCATTTCCTTCGTCTTCCCCAAATGTCACTACCATTCCAACTTTTAGGGAGTTATTTGCACCTGGCTCCTTTTCATGGGGTCTCTGTAGGGGCGTCTCCCCACATCCACCCCTGCCTGGGAACTTTGAATGAAGGTTCTGACCATCACTCCCTGTTGCCTTCAGGAGGAAAGCTCTCCGGAGTCCGACATCCCAGCTCCTCCTAGTTCCAAAGCCCCTGGAAGACCCCAGTTGTCACCAGGTGAGTGGCCCTGGAGCAACACCCTAGGTCTGGGCACAGGAGCATGCCAGGCTGCTTCCTGAGTTCCTCTCCCCGCCTTCCAGGAAATTCTGGTTTCTTCTTCTCCCAATATGCCACTCAGCTAATGACCACGCAGCTCCAGAACCCTCCTTTCCTGCACCACCCACCCACCCCAAACATGAAATCAGTGCCCTGTCTCCCTGCCTTCTGCAGAACACTCATGGGGCCTGGGTGAATGCAGCTGGTTCCTGAGTGACTCACGTAGTCACCAAACCCCTTGATCGTTAGGTACTGAAACCATATCTCAGGAAGAAAAATTGAAGTAACTATACATGCTTACCTCAGAGGGGCATGGAGTGGCTGTTTTCAAATGTCTGAGGCACTGTATCTGGAAAAGAAATCGCTCTGTGGAGCCCTGAGACTGAACAGAGAACCAGTGGGCAGATGTGAAACGGAAACGTTCTCTCCGAAAGGCTGTTTCCTAGTGTGGAGAGGGCTGGCTTGGGAAGTGATGGGCTTTTTATCACTTACGCACTTGAAGCCGATTCTGGATAAGTGCTAGGTAGAGACGCACAGAGTGAGTGGCCGGCCGGATTCTAGATCAGTGACTGCCACACGCGCCTGATCATCAGAATCACTCGGCATGCCCTTCCCCCATTTTTATTTTGAAAAATGTCCAACCTACAGAAAAGTTGACAGTAGAATACAGTAAACATCAGAATATCTTTCACTTAAACTCACCAATTGTTAACATTTTGCACCATGAACTCGCCCTGCTCCATTCTATTTTTTCCCCTGAGCTAGTTGAAAAAAAGTTACAGACTCGTGACACTTCACCCTATACAGCTGCAAAAACACAGTCTCCTGCATAATCACAATAGAATCACGGTATCTAGGACACTAAACATTCGTATGATAACATTATATAATGCATATTCCATATTCAAATTTCTCCCATTGCTCCTGCTCAATGTCCTTGACAGCTTTTTTGTTGTTATCTTTTGTGTAGAGGCTCATCAAGGATCACATATAAACCTAGGAAGATTTTGTGAATACAGGGTCCTAGGCTTCGGGCTCTGATTTTTTAGGACTGGAATGGGGCTCAGGAATTTGTATTTTAGAAAAAACTTCCCATGTGATTGTAATGATCAGCTAGGTTTGAGATCAGTGGTCTTTTCTGTCATGTACCCGCTATGGTAAATATCTTCGTGCATGCTTCTCTTACATCAATTATATTAGATTAATATATTAAATTAATAAACTTTAGGAAACATACACAAAAATAAAGAATAAGATGAGGATCAGTGGTTCTAATAGTTCTTCCTGTGGCCTCTGGCTCACCTTGCACTCCTGATTTTCATTGCTTTGGATCCTGTGGGTTTAATTGACCTTCGGGATCCCCGCTAACCTTGTGGATTGGTGAGGATACGCTGGTCCTTTGATAATTACCTATAGGCTCCCTAGAAGCAGAGACCGAGTTTGTTCATGTGTTCATGACCTTCATGCTTCCCCAAGGTGAGACTTCCCCACAGTTTACTAAGGTTAATAATTGCCCCACAGATTAAAGGGTAAGAGGTTGGGGGCCCTATTTGAAGAGGTTTCATCTGTGTGTAGCAGGGGCTGGCTAAGCGTGTTCATTCACCATCTTCTTTTGTTTTACTCCCTACTTTTTCCATTCAGGTCAGAAACAAAAAGAAGAGCCTAAGGTAACATTTTTCCCTCGTACTGTTTCAAGTGGTAGAAGATGGGATGGCTTGGGCTATCGACCACAGACGTGTCTGTCTGGGTTATAGCAAGAGCCCCAGTGGAAGGGTCGAACCAGTTGCTACCTTACAGGGTCCATGGGCTAGGGACCCTCTTGACAGCCTCCTCCACTATCATGTACACACTTCCTACTACCCAAGCTAGTGGGCCAGATCTTGCTCAGTAGGAATTCCTGTCCAAGCAAGGGTGGGGCTAAACGACCTCTGAAGGCCCTTTTGGCTACTATGAAACCAGTTACTTATTGGCCTCTCCCCTGCTGCATGGGGTACCCCCTGTGCCAAATCACCAAGCCTCAGTGATACAGGATGTTGAGAGAAAGCCTCAGACACTCAGGAGTTCCCTTTGCTTCCTCCCCACTCAGGAAGTGAAGCTCAGCGTTCCCATGCCCTACACACTCAAGGTGCACTACAAGTATACGGTAGTCATGGAGACTCAGCCTGGACTCCCCTACAGCCAGGTCCGGGACATGGTGTCTAAGAAACTGGAGCTCCGGCTGGAACACACTAAGCTGAGGTGAGTTCCATGCAGGCAGCTGTGAGGGGAACAGTGGGGACCTTGTGCTGGCCTGGAGGAGGGAAGAGGAGTATGGTTTTTGTATGATGTTCTTTGACTGGATTCTTACTCATTATCCCCACCCAGCTATCGGCCTCGAGACAGCAATGAGCTGGTGCCCCTTTCAGAAGACAACATGAAGGATGCCTGGGGCCAGGTGAAAAACTACTGTCTGACTCTGTGGTGTGAGAATACAGTGGTGAGTGCAGTGAAGGGCATCTAAAGTTCCATTTCCACTGAGCCACTTCCTCAACAATTTGACATTTATCAAGCCCCTTCTGTGTGTACCAGGCATGATGTGTGGTTTTGGGGATATGGTGGGTAACAAGTCACAGCTCTGCCTCCCTTTTACCTGCATCCTCACCCCATTTGCAGCAGGGAGAGGGTTTCTCACAAGAGAAAAGCAGGCCCAGCAGGGCAGGAGCTCACAGAAAGCCTCCTGCCCCTCCATTGGCTCCGTGCCTGACTGTGTCAAACATCCCATCCATCACTGTCAAACAAGGTTGGAATGAAGTCATAGCTTAAGGCTCAGCTCATAGCCATTCTTCACCTTCTTTTCTTTTCTTTTTCTTCCTTTCTTCCTTCCCTCCCTCCCTTCCTTCTTTTCCTCCATCCCTCCCTCCATACCTCCCTTCCCTCCCTTTTCTTTTTCTCTTTCTTCTCTTTCTTCTTCCTTCCTTCCTTCCCTCTTTTTTTCTTTCTCTTTTTTCTTTCTCTTTCTTTCCTTTTCTTCTCTCCTCCCTTTTCTTTTTTTCTTTTTCTCTTTTGCGTTGCTTGCTCTCTCTGTCTCTCTCTTTCATCTTGCTCTGTCACCCAGGCTGGAGTGCAGTGGCACAATCACAGCTCACTGCAACCTCCGCCTCCCAGGCTCAAGCAGTCCTGCCACCTCAGCCTCCCGAGTAGCTGGAACTACAGATGTGCACCACCACACACAGCTACTTTTTAAAATGTTTTGTTTACAGTATATATAGTCTCACTATACTTCCCAGGCTGGTCTCAAACTCCTGGGCTCAAGCAATCCTCCCACCTTAGCCTCCCAAGGTGTTAGGACTGCAGGTGTGAGCCACTGCACCTGGCTGACCTTCTCAAGTTAACATGAGGAAGAACACTTTCACACGAGGGTGAAAGAAAATAGCATTTATTTCACCAAGAGATAATTTGGGTAACACCTTATTAACAGCAAGTATCTACTGAGAACTTCCCATGTGTCAGATACTGTGCAAAGTGCATTTTTTTTTTTTTTTTTTTTGAGATGGAGTCTTGCTCTATCGCCCAGGCTAGAGTGCAGTGGCTTGATCTTGGCTCACTGCAACCTCCGCCTCCCGGGTTCAAGCAATTCTCTGCCTCAGCCTCCCGAGTAGCTGGGATTACAGGTGTCCGCCATCACTCCTGGCTAATTTTTATATTTTTAGTAGAGACAGGGTTTCACCATCTTGGCCAGGCTGGTCTCGAACTCCTCACCTCGTGATCCACTTGCCTTGGCCTCCCAAAGTGCTGGGATTACAGGCATGAGCCAATGTGCCCAGCTGCAAAGTGCATTCTGTGTGTTAGTTCTTACAATCTTCATAACTCTGTGAGGTAGATATTATTTTCTCATTTTATAATTTAGGAAACAAGGCAAAGAGAGGTCACGCAACTTGACCAAGATTAAATAGCTGGTTAGTAGTGGAGTCGGACTCAAGCAGATGTTTTGATTCCAGAGCCTGCCTCTATTCCTAACTACCCTGCTGTACTGATGGTTCCAGGGCACGTTATCTTATTAGCCTGAGGTCTTATTAGCCTGAAGTCTGACTTCCAAGTAAGAACAATGGGAGTCAGGTGAAAAGTTAGAGGCTAGAAGCATTAATAGAAGCAACAAGGTAACACTCCAACTCTGTCTCTTGGTCTCCAGGGGAAAAAACTGTCATTTCTTTTTATTGTTGACATTAATTCCCTCCCCCAACTCTAGACCCAGAAAACCACCCATCTGCCTTCTGTAAATATACTTTTTCCTTTTACATAATTTCATGCAAGTGGATTGTATAGTGCGTGTTTAGTCTTTTTGTTTCACTGGTCTCATCCTTTTGATTGCTAAATGGTACTCCACTGTATGGATACTCCATTCCGTGCATCTGTTCACCTGCTGGTGGACATTTGGGTTGTCTGCTAGTGACATTCTTCAACAAACACTTGCTGAGCGCCTAGGGCTCTGTAGATAGGCAGGCACATGAAGCCTCATGTTGTGTAAACTGATGGGGGTTCACAAATGGACGTACTGTGTTATGGAAGCACGTGGTATACTATCTAACCCAGAAATGCTGGAGGGAAGTGGAACAGGTAGGAGTTGTCTTCCTGAAGAAAATGCTGCTGAGATCATCTTGAAGCTTCACCGTAAAACAATAAATAAGAAATTAGTGAGGTAGAGGAGGAAAGGATGCATTTTACAGATGGAAAGGAACACCATAGAAGTCAGCATAGTGGGTAAAGGGGCTCAGTGTTACTACTGAGGATGCAATGGGGAGAGTGGTGGGAGACGGGCTGGAAAGGCAACATATCATGGAAGGCCTTGTACACTAGGATGCTGCTGTGAGCCGGGAAGAAAGTCAGGTCTTGCTTTGAAAGAATGGTTATGAGGTATATGAGCAAGGCAGGGACTGAGCTAGGCTAGCCAGTTCTTCCCGACGAACCAGCTCCCATCCAGTCCTGAGGCTGGAGAGAGCTCCAGATACAGCATTAATGAGGCCAGTCTCCACTGACCAAAGCTGTTAATTAGGGCTGTTTCAAAAGTTTCAGCTCTCCTATTCACCTCACCTGTTTTTCTGACTTTGCATTTTTAGGCTGTTGCATTTGCAGTTACACTGGTGCAGGGAGTATCATATGAAACAGTTCACACATGAATCCTTGGGAAAGTTACTATTTTCTACCTACAAGTGGATTTGGAGATGGTAGAAATGAGCAAGTGGGAAAGCTATTCTGGCTCATCCAGGCCCAGAGCCACAGTAGGAGGCAGAGTCCTTCCTGCAAACCTCACCCTCGCAGCTGGGCTGAGGCTTCTGTTTAAAGCAAGGGGTTCTTTGCTAGATTCTCACTCAAATCAGAGACAAATGTTTGCTGGAAAAGAAAAAAAAGTGGGAGAGGAAGAGTGAAAGAGAACGAGCCTAGAAAGGGGCAGTGTATAAACCTGTTTTAAGGTATCTTCCCCGGTCAGAAAATTGCCTTCAGGAAATACGGCCACTGGGGATGAGACTCCCTGGTGTCTCTGGCTGAGACAAAAGGCCCCAGGACCTGGGGTAAGAGTGAGTGCGAGTGTAAGGGGTCTCTTGGAAGTCTGAAAGGTCACTAGGTTTTCCAACTGTCTTTGGATTAACCCCTTCAGCATCTTTTTTAAAAGATTCTTCCTAGAAGGAGTTTTGCTCTAAATGTGAACTACTTCACTTAAACTTTTTTTTAATTAAAAATTTTTCCTTTGACAGGAGCTTCAATCTATTTGGTGGCTACATGTAGCCAACCCTCTTAAAACTCCCAACAATCTTTCTGCAATTTAATCCAGGCTCAGGAGTCACTGTTGAATGTTCTTTATCACTATCCATTATTCTTGGAGGCAGCAAGGCAGGTTTTCACTAGCTAGGAAAAAGAAAACGGGCGCAGTGGCTCATGCCTGTAACCCCAACACTTTGGGAGGCTGAGGCAACATGGTGAAACCCCGTCTCTACTGAAAATACAAAAATTAGCTGGGTGTGGTGGTGCACACCTGTAGTCCCAGCTACTTGGGAGGCTGAGGCAGAATTGCTTGAACCCAGGAGGCAGAGGTTACAGTGAGCTGATATCGCACGACTGCACTCCAGTCTGGGTGACAGAGTGAGATTCTGTCTAAAAAAAAAAGAGGCCTGGTGTGGTGGCTCACGCCTGAAATCCTAGCACTTTGGGAGGCTGAGGTGGGCCAGATCACCTGAGGTCAGGAGTTTAAGACCAGCCTGGGCAACATGGTGAAACTCCATCTCTACTAAAAATACAAAAAAAAAAAAAAAGAAAAGAAAATGAACTACCATTTATTAAGCATCTACTCTATGCTGGAACACTTACCATTAACCAAGTCTAAATATTTTTACATATTTAGAAGAGTACTGCCACAGAGTAAGTGTTCACTAAATGCCAACTACTATTATTCTACGCCATCTCATTGAATTCTTCTAGCCTCAATTTCAGGTGAGGTAACTGAGGTTCTGAGAAGTTACACTGCTTGCTTAGGGACACAGAGCTGGTAAGCAGTGGAGGTGGGACACAAACCTTGGTCTGTGGACTCTCTAGGGCCATTTCCACCTCATTGTACTGCCTCTCAACAAAGACAATATACCAAGGTTCAACAAACAGCATTGAGAAGCTAGAACTTGTAACACTCGGTATATACAAGCCTAGCAGCATTTCTAATGTTGATTTGTTAAATTCTATGATTTACATCTCTAGAAACTGCATCCTTCTCCTTCATTTGTGAAGCAAAAGTGACCATAATGTGGAAGAAGTCTAAGACCAGAAGTCTAAGATGTATAAGAAATGTTGTTACAGATAAAAGAAGTATGGCATTGTGTAGTGGTTTTAGAACTTTAGCAAGTATCAGAACTCCCTAGAGGACTTAAAATACAGATTGCGGCTGAGGCGGGTGGATCATGAGGTCAGCAGATCGAGACCATCCCGGCTAACACGGTGAAACCCCATCTCTACTGAAAATACAAAAAAAAAAAAAAAAAAATTAGCTGGGCGTGGTGGTGGGCGCCTGTAGTCCCAGCTACTCGGAAGACTGAGGCAGGAGAATGGTGTGAACCCGGGAGGCGGAGCTTGCAGTGAGCCAAGACCACACCATTGCACTCCAGCCTGGGCGACAGAGCAAGACTCTGTCTCAAAAAAAAAAAAAAAAAAAAAAAAAAAAAAAAAAAAATTAAAGATTGCAGGATTCACCTTCAGGGAGTTTCTGATTTAGTAGTTTTGGGATGGAGTTGAGCTGCGGGTATACAGGCCTGAGCTCTGCCTCCTGTCAGATCAGCAGCAGCATTAGATTCTCATAGGAGTGCGAACCCTATTGTGAACTCTGCATGTGAGGGATCTAGGTTGCACGTTCTGTATGAGAATCTAATGCCCGATGATCTGAGGTGGAACAATTTCATTCTGAAACCACCCTCACCGCCACCCACCACCCACCACCGTTCATCTAAAAACTGTCTTCCATGAAACTGGTCCCTGGTGCCAAAAAGGTTGGGGACCGATTTACCCAACATCCAGTATTCACAAAGAGCATATAAGCTCTACACAAGGCACTGATCACAAACTTTATGAGTTTATATCCCAGGTTCTACTTTGACATTTCGCTGTTTCCTTTAGTGATGCTCAATGTTCATTTGGCAGGAAAATGGGAAAATTAACAGGCCCTTTATTATTTCAGGGTGACCAAGGCTTTCCAGATGAACCCAAGGAAAGTGAAAAAGCTGATGCTAATAACCAGACAACAGATCCGCAGCTTAAGAAAGGCAGCCAAGTGGAGGCACTCTTCAGTTATGAGGCTACCCAACCAGAGGACCTGGAGTTTCAGGAAGGGGATATAATCCTGGTGCTATCAAAGGGTAAGTGCTACTCCAAGATTATAGAAACAAATTAACATATTAGCAGAAACAAGGTCAAGGGCAGAGAGAAGAAAACATCAATAATCTACAAACAAAACTTTAGCCAGTGTTTTCAACCTGCTTCCTAGCATCTAGCTGGAGGGAGCAGAGCTGAGCACTCAAACTTTCCCTGTCTATTGTTCTAATAGCCAGGAAAGCAACAAGAAGCTGAGTTTTTTTTTTTTTTTTTTTTTTGAGAGAGTCCCCCTCTGTCGCCCAGGCTGGAGTGCAGTGGCACAATCTCAGCTCACTGCAACCTCCCCCTCCTGGGTTCAAGCGATTCTCCTGCCTCAGCCTCCTGAGTAGCTGGGATTACAGGCGCCTACCACCATGCCTAGCTAATTTTTGTGTTTTTAGTAGAGATGGGGTTTTGCCATGTTGACCAGGCTGGTCTCAAACTTCTGGCCTCAAGTGACCCACCTGCCTCGGCCTCCCAAAGTGCTGGGATTACAGGCATGAGCCACCGCACCTGGCCAGTGATAACATCTTGATTATTAAAGAGGAGTATGCTTTGGAAACCATGGATTTTCATTCCCAGAGGTAACAAATTGGCTGGAATCACTTTGCCTTTGCATCAAGCCATACGACCTTCTGCAAACCATAGTTCTTTGAATTAATGTACTTTTCAAAGAGAAAAGTAGGTAAATTTTGCCTTAAAAACCAGCTATTCAGAACTATGCTGTGTCTCCGGCGACTTTCTTGATTCTGTTTGGAATGAACAGACTAAAAACTGAAACAGCATGCCTGTAATCCCAGCTACTAGGGATGCTGAGGTAGGAGGATCACTGGAAGCCAGGAGTTCAAGGCTGTTGCCTGGGCAACACAGCAAGACCCACTTCTTAAAAGTGGAGAGTTCTAAGAATCCCTCGGAGAGGGATCAATTCCTGGGCCCACTCTCCAGAGATTCTGATTCTGATTCAGGTCTGGGGTGGGGCCCACCAACTTGCATCTCTACCGAGTTTCCAGGTGATGCTGGTCTACTGCCTACACTCTAAGAAGCACCATTCCAACTCGTGGTTTGCCAGCCTAATTCTCTACCTGGACACAAAAAAGTCCCATCATAAAAGCCCTGCTCATATGCTGAGTCTGTGAACTACCAATGCAAAGCAGTGAAAAACTACTATCAATTATAACAGAAAATCCAACAGACAAAGAGAGTGGGAAATTTTAAAGTTAATGGGGGTAGGTGAGTGTGGTGGCTCACACCTGTAATCCCAGCACTTTGGGAGGCTGAGGTGGGTGGATCACTTGAGGACAGGAGTTCAAGATCAGCCTGGCCAACATGGTGAAAACCCATCTCTACTAAAAATGTAAAAATTAGCTGGGTGTGGTGATGCACATCTGTAGTCCCAGCTGCTAGGGAGGCTGAGGCAAGAGAATCGCTTGAACCCAGGAGTGGAGGTTGCAGTGAGCCGACATTGCACTACACTCCAGCCTGGGTGACAGTGAGACTCTGTCTTAAAAAAATAAAAATAGGCCGGGCGCAGTGGCTTATGCCTGTAATCCCAGCACTTTGGGAGGCCAATGTGGGCGGACTGCTTGAGGTCAGGAGTTCAAGACCAGCCTGGCCAACATGATGAAACTCTGTCTCTACTAGAAATACAAAAATTAGCCGGGTGTGGTGGTATGTGCTTATAATCCCAGCTACTTAGGAGGCCAAGGCAGGACAATTGCTTGAACCCAGGAGGTGGAGGTTGCAGCGAGCTGAGATTGCACCACTGCACTCCAGCCTGGGTTACGGAGTGAGACTGTCTCCAAAAAAAAAAAGAAAAAAAAAGTTAATGCGGGTAGAGAGAGTATACAAGTCTGTAGCAATTAATTAAAAATATGAGTAGTATAGGCCGGGCATGATGGTTCATGCTGGTAATCACAGCACTTCGGGAAGTCAAGGTGAGTGGATCACTTGGGGTCAGGAGTTTTAAGACCAGCCTGGCTAACATGGTGAAACCCCATCTCTACTAAAAATAAAAAAATTAGCCGGGCATGGTGGCACGCGCCTGTAGTCCCAGCTCCTCGGGAGGCTGAGGCAGGAGAATCACTTGAACCGGGGAGGTGGAGGTTGCAGTGAGTCAAGATTGCACCTTTGCATCCCAGCCTGAGCAAGAGTGAGACTCTGTCTCAAAAAAATAAATATATATAACATATTATATATATATAATATATATAAAATTTATATATAATATGTATAAAATATATATAATATATATATAATGTTGTAGTAATATAGAAGCAGACTGTTCCAACAAGAGAGAATGGTAACTCAGTGGGAAGAACTGGGTTGAACACCTCCCAGTGCCACTTTCTAGGTGCCTAAATCAACCAACCAGCTCAGTTGTCTGGAGTTTGGGAGAGGGAGCAGGAATAAAATGACAGAACACACTAAAACAACCTTTTGGGTAGATATGGAGAGAAGCCAGTGCACTTCTTACTATGACCTACCTGTACAAGTCTAAGTTGAGGAAGTACCCATATTGTAGCACTTCAATAGAAAACAGAATTTAGCACAGTCAGGGTAGGACAGAGGGGAGTTCAATTGCATTCAAGTTATGAGACGGTCTCATCTGCAAAGTGTTTCTCAAACTCTAATGCGCATGTGAATCACCTGGGGATCTTCCTAAGTGGATTCTGACTCTGGTGTGGGGTGGGGTCTGGAATTTTTCATTTCTAGTAAGCTTCCAGTCCACGACCTACCCTGTAAGTAGAAAGCATCAAGACAGTGATTTGCAGTTAGAATTACCGAGGGAACTTTTGAAAAAACTGCTGCCCAGTCACACCACACATTAAAGCAAAATTTCTGGGGCAGGATCCAGGCACCAGGGCCTTAATGTCTGATCTAGATGTACAAAGACAAACTTAACTGGCTGTGTGGTCAGGTAGGTGGGCTTTGGAGATTATACCTAAGTTGTCTGATTTTTACTGGCAGAATGGCTCTGAACAAACTATTCACCTCTCTGGGTCTCCTTTTCCTCAGTAAAATATGGATACCTACAAGTTATTATGAAGTCTGAATATATTTTTTAAGTACAATGCCTGTACTCTATTAAAGGCTCTGAGTAGGAGCTATTAAAATCTTTATATTTTACAAACATGTACTAACCCATCACTAGCTCCAACTCAGCTGTTTAATGGAGTTCAGTGAAAAGAAGTTTACTAATGAACTTTCATTTTTAATATATTTAACCAATGGCATGTCCCTTTTCTGTAGTCAAAACAAAGATTGCCAACAAAGCTCAGGTAAGGCACAGAAGCTCACCCCTATCACCACAGCACTTTGGGAGGCTGAGTTGGGTGGATCACTTGAGCCCAGGAGTGAGACCAGCCTGAGTGACAGTGAGACCCTGTCGAGGCTGGGGGTGGGGGAAGGATGGAAATTCTATTTACGAATTCGTTGTTCAATTTCTTTGACCTTACTTCTCTATCTGGTAACTTTTTGAAAAACATAATTTATCCTTCTGCATTTTGCTCCTTCATTATCATGTTAAGACAGATCAATAAGACGGTTAAACCCAGTGTTCACTCTCAAACCACTTTGCAATACTGTCTTTGCCCTGTTGATCACAATTAGGGGTGGGGAAGGGTGACCAATAAAAAATTCTGTGTGGAAGAGCCAGACAGGGTGATCTTCCTACAGTGGTTTTAGAAATCCATGTGTACTTTTCCTTTTAACAGTGAATGACGAATGGCTGGAAGGGGAGTGCAAAGGGAAGGTGGGCATTTTCCCCAAAGTTTTCGTTGAAGAATGCGCAACTACAGATTTGGAAAGCACTCGGAGAGAAGTCTAGGATGTTTCACAAACTACAAAGTTGAAGAAAATGAAGCCCCTATTACCTGTTTGTAAGATTTAGCACCCTTCTGCTGTACACTATACTGGGACATTACAGTTTGGAAGTGTTAACTATTCCCTGTTAAAATTTAACCTACTAGACAATGATGTGAGTACCTAGGATGATTTCCTGGGGCACAGCAGGTGAGGGGATGGGGACAGGTGAATGGAGGAGTTAGGTGAGAGGAGGAGCGGATGGAAGTGTCTGGAAAGGGCACCAGAGGGTCTTCCAGGTGCTGATCCTGTTTCTTGATCTGAGAGCTGGCTACCCAGCTGCGTTCCCACTGTAAACATTCATCAAGCTGTACATTTGATTGGTGTACTTTTCTGTGTCATACCGCAATAAAAAAAAAAAAAAAAAAACTATCTTACAAAAACAAGACGCGAAGTCCAGGCCCAAGGACTAAATACAAATATTCCTGTTTCTGAACCATTACTATAATTGACTCTTAAGGCTTGAAGTAACCTTATTCATGAAGCATATACAAATAAACTTGTTTTCTTTTTTCATTACGTGTTGCTTAAACAGAACCTAGACTGAGTGAGGGTCTCATGGAATACAACACTCAATTCCACAGAGAATTTATAGAATTACATACCTTTGTACATTATCAGAGAGGAACATGTGTTAAGAACTCAATACTGAATATATATCACCGACATTTAAGCGATGAAAAACAGTGGTGTTCATGAAGCCAGTTGGTAAGTAGTATCTTGTTAGCTGACATTTGGTAATACAGTTATGTATTGCTTCACAATGGAGACACGATCTGAGAAACATGTTGTGCAAACATCATCTAGAGTGCACTTACACAAAACTAGATGGTATAGCCTACTACACAGAAAGGTTACCAGGTATAGCCTACTACACCTAGGCTACAAACCTGTACAGCATATTACTGTGTTCAATACTGCAGGCAACTATACCACAATGGTAGGCATCGGTGTATTTAAACATACAGGTCAGCAAAAATGTATTATAATCTTACGGGAGCATGATTGTATATGCAGTCCATTGTTGACCAAAATGTTGTTATATGGTAAATGACTGCATATACTATACTAATATACATAACAGAATGCTATGGATTTGGCTAAACCAATTGTCCAATTTTTCAGGACTAACTTGGGTGAAGGATTCTGTAACTATTAGACCTTAAGGCCTGGCCTTAATTCCTCTCCCTACCCCCTTCTTCTTGTAGCGTATGTGCAGCTTTGCTAACAATTTTTCAAGTGTGTAGGCACTTGTAAAAAGTAGAATAAGGAAGTGAAAACTGCAGACTGAATCAACACGTAGGTGAAATGACAGTCGGTCAGGGTGAGCACACAGACATTACGGTTTGCTACAGCACTGGCTTCCAGCACACAGTTGGAAGACCCAGCAAGCTACCACTAGAAACTTTGGACACAACTCAAAGAAAAGAAACCCCAAAACTAAGAAGAGTAATTAATGTTGCTGCTAATCAGATTCAGTGAATTTTTACAGGCCAAAAGGATAAACTCTCTGAACTGCCTTAGTAACAGCTACAATAGGAATAAAAATGATGGGCTCTTAATTCCTTAACATAAGTCATTCTTTTATTAAATAAAATAATTTTGATAATCGATTTCTTACTACTCATGCCTTTCCATTATAATTAATTATAATTTCCATAATTCATTGGTCTGGAATGCTACTAAAAGCAAAAATAACCCTGAAAAATACTCAAGTTCTGACCATCTATGCCTTTCCCTGGATGACTTGTGAGTTGTTGAAATTCTTGCCTTTTAAGTTGGATTTCCTTCAATAGTTGTATCTTTTAGGATAGAAAAGAAACAATCAATACACAGATCTGGTTGGAGAGAACATGGTTTAATTAAAGGCAAAGCTGATTTTCAGCAGCTGCAGGTCTTGCACAGACAGACAAAAACAAAAAAACAAAATCCAGAAAACAAAACAAAACAAAAAACCAGGAAAGAAAGTTTACTACACAAAACCAGTTTCTGATAAAGATTCTCCTCCCCCTCCTCATTACTCCACAGTGAGGATGATAAGGCGAGGAATCCCGCCCCAAGAGTCAGAAAACATTCCAAACACCAAATTCTCATGCAGAATGGGGCTTTAGATGGGAGCTGGGTATTACTGGGAGTGAGATGGTAAACCTGGTTAGCTTGTCTAGGGCGCAAGAATCAGTGACAGTTCAAACACTGGAATGTTGCAGCTGCCTGAATGCAGAGCTCAAACACACAAACTGGGTAAAGGTAGTAGGAAAAAGGCTTCGGAAGAGGAGAGAAAGATGGACACAGGGAAGGGGCTGAAGAGAAGCACAAAAGGTTTCATATTGCCATTGGGTGGGGGGCTTCACCTTTTCAGACCTTTCAAAAAAACAAAACAAAACCCAAACACCATATCAAACTAAAAGAGCAATAATGTAAGCATACTTGGGGGGCGGGGTGGGGGGGGACTCCAACCACTCTCTCTGAAGAGCAATGAGCATTATCTCACCCCTTTTCATTGCTGGGGTTGCCCAGACTCCAGTGACAACTGGGGCTCCTGGATGTGCTTTGCTCTACAGCTGTGTTCCAGCTCTTAAGTTCCACACTAACCCCATACACTCATACACACAACCCCTCCCCTCTGGGACAGCAGATGGGCATGTGTGTGTACACAAACATACAGACAAACGAGAGACCTCCCAGAAAATAAACCCTACCACTAGCACAGCAATTGAACATTTAGATTGTTTTCATAATTTCCCCTTAAAATATTACTTTTCCAGGAAATGCCTAACAGAAATGCTGTCCTTCTGTTTCTACGCAAGTACTTTTTCAGTCCTCTTTCCTCCTAATAAATATCAAATAAAGAGTTTATTTTCCTTTCTTTCGCCTTTTCCAAAATGGACGACGTTGCGTTTTCTTCTGTGCGTGACGTGCACATGTCCGTGTTGCCTTGAATTTCACTCTGAAAGTGGAGGCTGGGAGACTGCAGCTGGGCAGGGGCCTGGGCCCTCTGTGGACTATGCAGATACTGCCGCATCCTTCCTCTTCAGACTGTCTTTTGGGCCCCAACTGCTGGACCCCATGCTGTTGCTTCTTGGGGAGATGTGATGTTGTACACATTAGGAATAAAAACAATTACTAGCATACAGCATCGGGTAAAAAAGGGATGGAGGTGGGGCAGGAGGGTGGGAAGTAGAATGGGGGCACAAAAACCAACCAAACAAAAAATAACCACACTGAAAGCTTCTACCTATTAGAATGTTCCAGGCTGTGAATGGACTAGCCTGCCTTCCGCGAGACTGCTTGCTGTGCGACTGTAAAATGTACAGGAATCAAAAACGTAATTTGAAATCCTACAGCAGTCACCTGCTAGGCCAGTCCAGCACCACCACCCACACTGCATCCTCGATTGGGGCTCGAGCACCTACAGAGTGAAGGGCATTTCCTGCTGGAGTCTCCTGGCCAGAGGAGGGCCTACCAGAGCCTTCTGAGAGGCCTTGAACTCTCCCTTAGGGAACACTTCCACTGGCTGAAGAGGTCGGTTCCCCATCCTGTCACCACCAACCTCTCACAGGAGCAGTGAACGGGGCTTTCCTTGCTACACACTGACTAGAAGCACACCTGTGTATGGAAGAATTCAGTGTGATATTTTACTACTGAGAGTAATAATAATAAAAGATGTTTAAGAATAATTTCAACTACATTCTCAGTCAGCAAAGCAACCATTAATGGATTCCTATTTTATTCCCCAAAGAGGGAAAAAGGACTGAGAAGTTCCCATTGGCTTCTCCCATCTGCCTTCCCTTCTCAGCTTTCACTTCCCATGTGGCTGGGGACATGCACAATGGAGAAGGTGAGAGGCGGTGATGCCAAGTAACTGAGTGAGATAAACAGCAGTTCCTCTCTCTCTCCCTCCGGAAGGCCCCGGGGGGATGGAGAGTTCCTGATGGATTTTTCTTTTTGTTGCACTGCGAACATTTCGTGCACACTCAGCGGGCTGGTGGAATACTTACACCCTCTTGACAGCAAGAAACAGAAAAGAGGGCTGCCACCTGCAGGGGACTGTGTGGGCCAGTCCTGCAAACCCAACATGCCATGGTTTATGGAGCCTTCATTCCCAGGTTGCCACTTTGGCCTCAGTGTGGAGGGTTCATGGTGCCTTGTCCCCGTTGCTGTTTCTGCTTCTGCTGCATTAACAGCTGCTCCAGAGCGGAAGGTCCAGGATGCATCATGGAACTGGACCAGATAGACTGAAAAACAGTCCAGATCTTGTCAGCAGAGGTCAAATGCCCAGTTGTCTGAAAGGGATTTGTTTTTCAATCCCAGCCAAATATAAAGGCATACATATGGCCCCAAAACCAAACCCCACTCCCCACAAAAATCCAGCTATTAGAAAAAGTCATTATAAGATTCTTAAAGCTAGTTAGTTTCCATTAAGACTGTTTTAAACCAGAAGAAGTGAAATCACATTTTATGTCAAGTCTTTTTACTGAAACTCGGCTGTATGTGGTACCACATAGGGCATTTACTATAAAAGTTTTAGGCAAACAAAACATTTCTAAAATTAGATACTCTTATTTTGTCAGAAAACGCTTAAATCAAACATTCCAAAATGAATCAGAATTTTCTTAACCTTAGAACGAAACTAAAACCTTTGTTTTTATCCTCCTGAAGATACTGCTTTACCACTAGTGAATTCAGAAATTAAAAATTATCACTCAAGAATCTTGTAAGGCAGCCCATGTTTCTAGAACTCTGCTATATATGTGCTACGTATCAGTCAGCCGCGAGGGCCTGAGAAGCCTCGCTGTTTATGTGAATGAAAGCACAGACATCTTTGCTATAATCATCTTGTGGTTCTTGTTCTGAAATCTACTCACCTTTAGGCTTTCCATGAGGACAGCAGAGGAATCCTCCATGGAGGGGCCATGGCCTGTCCAGGTGCCACTCGGAGTGCTGGCCTGATGCCAACTGCTCTCAGAGGATGACGTCGCTGAGAGGTAATCAATGCCAAACCCACCCATGGCTAAGGGATGAAAAGAGATAAGAAAAATTCAAGAAGACGTTCTATCACTACCAATTGCCAGACCCCAGGGAAGGATAGAGTAAATTCTTTCAATTTTGCTTGGCAATGAAATGTAGATCTCACCTGGCTTATCAGTTTTCCACCGATCTGCAGTCCTTCTATCCCTGTTATCTGGAGTCCCAATGGGTCCAAAATTGGAGAATGGAACAGAATTATGGTTGTGTGTTGGAGGAGAACTGGGCAGGCTGCTTGGGTTAGAGGAATGAGGAGACTGGCTGGCTGGTGTTGAATGATCTATCAAATAATAGTAACACAGGATATAGTAAATCATTGTTTCACAAACATACAAAGAACTACAGGTTCCTGTAGATCTGATCACTAAAATTCTAACAATAACCACGGGGCTTTGAAGGAAAGGGAAACTAAAGGCTCCAAAGAGATCTGCTAGATGCACTAATTTGCCCTGCCACACATATCTAAGGCATATTCTTCACCTTAAAAAAGCAAAACAAAATAGTAGGCAATTTTTGTCAACTGAATGAATGCACTATTCTGGCACGACTATTTCAGATACATATTTATTGGTCTTATGTATCAGAAAGAATTTGCTAACCTTAAGAATTACTATTTAGTCAGACTCTATTATAAGTTAAAAATCTCAATTTTAAAAAGTGCGGAGCTGGGCACAGTGGTATGCAGCTGTAGTCCCAGCTACTTGGGAGGCTGAGATGGAAGGACTGCTTGAGCCCAGGAGTTTGAGTCTAGAATGGGCAACACAGCAAGATGCTGTCTTTAAAAAAAAAAAAAAAAAAAAAATGCAATTTTTCTGCAAAGAATGAACACCTACAAATAAAACTAAAAAACAGCTGGGAACCTAAGACAGAACCTCTATTTTCTCCCTTACATCTCTGCTGGCTACTAAGGATGTAAAAAGCTTTGTCAGTCGCATTTAATACATAAACTGGCTTTTTTCTATTTCCTTTCAGAAGTTACAAAAATAAACAAAAAAAATAAAAAACCCAACAACTGATATATTTACAATTACAGAATCTCACTATCCCTTAATCAAACTGAGTGTACAGGAAATGCAAGGTCTATAATTTAAAGAGTAGTTAATACCTGAACTGGCAGGAAGTGATGGAGACCACGGAGTCCCTTCAAAAAGGGAATACAGAGATGTTTCCTGGGGGGCCATTGAGGGATTGAGTTCTGCTTTGGAGCTGGATGTCAGGTTTTTCCCATATACCTCATTGAACATACTATTATTTGGGTATCTTTCCTGAAAGACATGACGGTGAAGTTCTAAACTCACTCCGAGGAAAGAGATTTGAGAAAATCCAATGGCTCGTTCATGGATGCTGGGTACACCTTAAGCTTTTCTTAGGAAGAGAAATTTTGAAGGCTTTTATTTCTTTCTGTTTCAATTTTCCAGTCAAATTAATTTTCCTCTTTGCTTTCTCTCACCCTTAAATTTGCTCTATGTAAATTATCCAGGTTGAAAATGTGAATAATTTATTTGGCTCAACAACAGAGCCCTAAGGGTTTCAATATTAATGAGAAGTTAAAGGGTTTTAACTCATGATGTACAAGTCACTAGTATGCCCCGATCAGAGACAAGGGAGTAACATCAAATATCTAGAATACACTAATATATGGAAAATAAAGAAAAAACAGATATACTGAAACAGTATGAGAAAGACACTGATCAGCTGACACTAAAAGCACACAGCAGGATTCTTCACTGTTCACCTACCTGATTGAGAGAGAATCCGGTGAGGGACAGGAAAGAGGATGAATGTGACATGAGCTCTGAGGGCTTCTCCAATAAGGATTTCTTCACAGTCCCAGAAAAAAAGGTAATTAAGTTATACCTTCCATTTTCTTAATATTAATCTTACCATACTATGGTATGGAACCAAAGCAAAAGCATGCCTGTATTCGCCCATTGAGTACAATTTGAGGCTCAGAAGACGTGAATTCAAATCTGTTAATACCAAGACACCGCCTAAGTGCCAGTCGCCACGGGTGAGTAGAATCCTCCTTTTAGATCAAATCTAGTCAGAGATTCTATTCTGGCAGGGACCAGCGACCCTGGTAAACAGCACTTTGAGTGTTTATGAGGCATGGACCTCAGGAATCCCCCTGTTAACAGTTGCACTTAAAATAATCTCAAAACAAAATGCTGAACTGTTCCAACACTGTTCCTCTCCACCCTACAATTTTTAAAACATTAACACTGGTGACTTTTAAAAAGCCTTTCAAACCCATTTGACAAATGTCTTTGTTAATACGCTTCTTAAGCAGCTCTATTTGCAGTATACAGTAAAATAGTTGCTAAAAGTCAAGTTTACATTTATTAATGGCCCTAGCAAAGTCATTAGGAGAAACAAAACTGAATCTCTAATGCTGTCACTGAATAGCTGGCTAACAAAACATTACTAAATACCTACGACAAGAGAAGCACTTTGACATATGTTGTATCACTAATGTTAAATATAGGAAGGGTTATAGTCAAGGATTTTTTATTCATTGTTTTTTAAACATGAAAAAAAAAAAAAAAAAAAAAAAAAAACCCCTGAAGATACTCCCACTTGTTCTACCATCAGCTCCATTTCCACTGAAAGGAACACTAACGAAACAAGAACTAAGGGATTAGGAAACAAGTGGACAAAGAAGCACTACCCTCAGTCCTTCAAGCCACTCCAGCATAAAAGCAGCAAGAAAGGCAAACATGTAGAGGCAACAGTATAGCAGCTGGGCTTCCACAATCCCTGTGCACTCAATCATGGCACTACTACCATTGAAGTCTCCAGGGGGTCTTTTATTGCTCTTATTTCATAACTTGGTATGGGGCCCCTACTGCTACCACCCAGACAAATTCTTAATGGAACTTCAAGTGCCAGGGATGGCAGCAATGTCATGAAAGCTGTTAAGGTTTTATTTCTCTTGATACTAAAATTAATGTATTTTAATTTTACGAATGTGTGCTTGCCCTGTGTTTATGAGAAAGCAAGAAAGTAAAATTCACTATCTTTTAATGTTTTATTAAGTTGCAATAGAGGGGCAAAAGCCTCATAGCATCCATCTTTCTTTCCATTTTTATACTCCCCACCTACAGTAAAATGTAATATAAACACTGACAAGCAAACAGAATGATGTTCGCTGAAATGCAGGATGAGTTCTCAGATTTCATTTTATGTGGTTCTAGTTATTTATTTTGATATTTACTCATTTATGACACTCTGACAATGTTTATAAGTAGAATCCTCTTCATTTTTACTCATTCTGTTTATGAATCCAACTTTGAATTTAGATCAGGGCTCCTTCTGCATTTAGTTAACCAAACAAAAAAGAGCCATATACTATTCAATAACGTCAGTTAAAAAAAAAATCGAGAACATATTTCCTTTCATATTTTGGCTACATATGAGAAACAAATCTCACTGTTCCTAAGCAAGATTAAATGACACTTAAAATTTCTGGGTCCAGATGGAAGTGTTACCTGCAAAGTGAGTTAATTTGTCACCTCACACCCTGTGTGTTACCAGCTCTGCAGAATGTTTTCTGGATAACACATAAAACCAAGGTATGTCTCTACAATTTGGGAGAAATATAAAGTCAGAAATGCTTTGTTATATCCTACTACCATCTTAAGGTTGGTTTAGGGAATTAGAAAATATGTTTTACAGTTCTGAAAAGGACAGCCCCAGGAAGATAAGAAATCACCTAATCTGTGTACTACAATATCTCAGAAAAGCAGCTGGGAGTTAGAGCAAGAAGCAGAATTATGTCAAATACATACAAAAAGGCTTCGTCCAGGAAGAGAGGCGAGAGGCCCCAGCAGAGCCGGGTAAAGATCAGGAGGGTTAGAAAAAATCAGCTCTTCCTCTTCCTCCAAGGCAGCCAGACTCTTTAACAGGTCCGGAGGAAGCAGAGGGGAGCTCTTGGGGTCCTAGTGACAGAAAGGATCACAGTGAGATGCAATAAGGGACAACAAAAGCATAAAGGAATAGTAGTATGATTAGGTGGAAGAAGACAACTACAGTCAAGGGGATAGCGAGATAGATGGTATTAGGCAAAGAAAAAAGGCTCTGAAATGCAAAGGCAAAGCAACACAAGGACAATACTGGAGAAAGTTCAAGACAATAGAAAAGCAAAAATACTGACAGAGCAGAACACAAAAGGTGAATGTGGCTAGTTAAGTAAAACAATGCTATGGAGCAAAATAATTAGCATCTCTTGTGCTAACAAAGAAAGAAAGAGATCTTTTAAAAAGTTACTAACATTCACCTGCTTCTCATGAATAAAAAGGGCAAAGAAAGGGACCTCCACTGTCCAAGATAACTGGTTAACTTTGTTCCTCTCAGAGAGCAACTTATTTAAGTATCAGTAAACCTATTTTTAAACTTAGATGATTCAGCCCAACTGAGAGGAGTGCTTTGTCTCAGAATTCTCTAACATGCTGTTTTAGAGATTTCTGTACATGGTTTCTTTGCCAGACCATCAGAGTTCTGAATCAGTTACAGAATTCTTCAGCTTCCAAACTAGAACATACTGTGCAACTTTGAGGAGGAAACCAAGAGCTACACCAATACTCAGTGGCATTCTATAGTACTAAAGAATAAGAGTGGCCTCTTTATAAGATCCATTTGAGATATTCAAAAGATAGTCAACCCCAAACCTATCTCCAAAATGCCCGGTGATAGGAAAGAACACACACCTCAAATGGCATCCTGGGTACAGGATCCTGCTCTGGACGGAAGACTCCTGGTGACCGTTTGCCCCTGCGGTCTATATTTGCTTGCTGTGCCATTACAGATCTGTTATCAGCCATGCTGTAGGAAGAATCCCAGTAGAATTCTGGGACTTTGACTTCTGAGGGATTATGGTTATATGGCTCCATGGGAAAAGGCTTCATTTTTTTTTCTAGAGGCTGCTGCTGCATTACAGGAGGTTGCAATGACGGCTCAAACAGTTTTATGGGGTCTTGGGTCTGAAGGTAGTAGGGCTGTTTCACAGGCATAATTTTCCCTAATGGGCCTTGAACCTGAGGGGGATTCCACAGCTGTTTGGAGGCATCTGCCTGTTGATACTAAAAAAGAGATGCCTGTCATCAAGGTGAGGATAAAATGCAATATTACTTATAATGAATGCTAAAGAATCACAGAATGAACTTGAGGTGTTTTCCAAGCAACAAAACTCTAGGCAAGGCAGCAGTTTCCTTTACCTTTTGGGCTTTTCAATACACAGAGCTTTTTGGGAACAGATTATGGGCACCACACTCATATTTTCTTTTAATTCAACTATTTAAGAGGGTTAATGAATGAATGAATATATTTGCATAAGAGTGTTTGTTTCCCCTTTCTGCTTCAAGTGCTGTGCTTCAAACGACAACATTTAAGATCGGTGTCACATCTTAGTACCTCATCAAGACTGTGATTCTATTTCCCTAGTAGTTTATGTTCCTATAGAATTATTTGCAGAAAATCCATTTTCAATAAAATGGACATTTAGTAGCAGCCAAGAATGGTAGTTAAGATCTAGTATTATACACTTTACAAAAGTAAGGAAAACATTTGAACTTTCATAAACAGTAGAGACAATACTTTTGCCTTCTCATAATCACTACAAATCTAAACAAGAAGTATGTCAAAGTTCAATCAGCATTTCTAACATTCAATCTTTCAGCATTTCCCTTTATTTCATTCAGCTGGACAGTACACACAACTGTAACTTACCTGCTGGAATCCAGAGTGGTGAGGCGGGCTTTTCCCCAAAGCCGGCACAGCTTTTGTAGGGGACTGTTGTTGCTGAGTTAGAGCTTGAACCTGCAACTGGCTTGTAGACTGTGCTGTTGGCTGAGCTGGTAAAGATGTAAGGGGTTGCTGGGAAGGTGGCTGTGATTGTTGAGGTCCCTGGTTCATTGGCCCTGGTCCAGAGGGCCGTTGCTGGCTGTAAGGAATGTGGGACTGTTTCCCAGCTTGCACCTGGTTTCCTGCTGGAGAGTGAGCTGTAGGCTGAAGAAAGGTTCCTGGGACAGAAACACCAGCTGGGAAGGTGTAACCTGAGCCCATAGAAAATGCCACAGGAGGGGGGATAACATATGTTGGTGGTGGAAACCCTTCAAAACAGAACAACACAGATTTAGTTCTAAAGAAACAGCAAAAAATTCATTTTTTTAAAAACAGGTAAGTAGAGGGAGTCCTCTAACACATCATAAAAGAGATCAGTCATGTTGTCAATCTTTAACTTGATTTGAAGAATTAAAAATATTGACACTTTTCCTCTATCCACTGAAGTAATCAGTGTTGTGTAAGTAGCTTCTGTGTTCAGTGATAGGATTTCCTTCATCATAACAAACATGCACTTGCATGTACACTACACAGAAACATTTCAAAAATAATTTTATAAGCATTAGGGAAAACAGAACTTTCTTTGGGTTAGTAACATTACTCTAACAGAATACACATTTCTCAGTGAGTGAACAGAAATTCTTGCACAGAAAAGATTAAGTAGAAGAAATTATAAAACATATTTACCTGGCCTGCTGGGAAGAGGAGGGAAGGCTCCAGGGTGATGAATGGGGATGAACTGGGAGTTACTTGCTTGAGTTGGGGTTTGAGTTACAGGTGTTTTTCTGGCTTCAGACACTGGAGTCTTTCTTAGTTCTGTCTGGGATTTTACCTGTGACCAAGAGAAGCAAAACTATAATAAACTGAAACTCAAACGTGTCAGAAAAAAGACCCTACTCTTAAGAAAGTATTTAAAACCTCATTAGATCAAAAAGGACATGCTGAAGATATTTAAATTCACCTAAGTTAAAAATGGAATATCAAAGCAAATTATTTAATAGCCAATAAAAGATAATTTTACTATCTTAGTTTTACTAATTATTTTCCTTTCCCATGATCACAAAAATCCAAATATGTAAAGGACCTTAGAGTCCATTTGTTTTACAAATGAGATGCCTGGTGCTAACAAGCTGAAAAAAACTTGTCTATGACTTTAAGTTGCTTGTTCTGGGGCCCAGGGTTCTCTATACTCTAATTCATTAAACAGCATACATGAATTATGAACTAATAGTGACCGTTAACCCATAGGTGAGTTATTTTGGCCCTCAGTTTAATTTCATCTGGGTAGCCATATGTGTACAGTCAGGCATCCACCTTCCACCCTGCAACTTTACCACCCTTCAGAATAAATAAGGATACTTTCAGCAGTAAGGAACAGGCCCTGAGATCCTATAGATGGAGCCAGAGAGTAGATGTCATATGCCCCGCTCAAAGTTGAGCAAAATCAGGGAAAATTATTAGCATTTATAGAAAACTCGGGATGAGGTACAGAGTGTGGTGATATGTTGACTCTTTCTCACTTTTAATCATTTATGGCTGATTTGAGATGGATGAGAAACCAAAAAAGGAGATTCTGTTTTCAGTACGACCTTATTGGGAGCAGTTAGAGAATGGAGGCAGGGTAAGCAGAAAACGCTGGACTCATTATCCCTAAAACTCTGATCCTTTGGCTTTCTAGTTCATTTTTTTTCTTGCCTTTCGCTAGCATCTCTCTCTCCCCCACGTCTTAATTTCTACCTTGTCTTTTGTTTCTCTCCCTGATATAATCTTAAAATGGAACTATTATTATTTTTCTTTCTCAAAAAAAATTAGAGAAATACATCAAAGGTACTATTTATTTGTAAGCAGCCTTCAACCATGTAAACTTTCTCATGCAAACACATAAATTTGCAAAAGTGTGTTAACAACTCACATGGCCACTTAAGTATTTATTCAAACATTAATAGTATCAATAAAACCATCACAGAATAAAGGCCCTTTTCTGTTTATATGAAATCATCTTATCTATTTGGAAAAATATTTTAATAAAAAGAAAGTCACAAATAACTGAGCAGTGCTTATCTTTTCCCAGCAAGAAACCTTGTTCCTTTATAAATTCCCAGGATCCAGGATAAGATTAAAGTGATATTAGTACCACTAGCTGGGACAAGTATAATTGTCAAGAAAAAAAGCCTCATATTTTTCCAAGAAGAAAATACATATATACGAGTGTATATATATTACGGTGAATCTTAAAAAAAAAAACAAAAACCCCGCATAAGCCTTAACATGCTTTTGGTTCTACTGGATCTACAGAAGACCCCAAATCTCCACTATAGCATTGACAAATGGTAGTTATTATCTTCCAAATAAAATATAATCCTGTGTGAAACTGACGACTGCAACTAATCCTTTCAAACTGCTTAAACTGGAGAGGACTGACAAAAGTGTCAAATCAGGTTGAGATTTTTTTTTTTTCACTCGCAATTCCCAAGAATTGATAAAATGACCATCTATCACAGCTCTTTATATAACCTTACTATGCATTTAAATAATGCATTTAAACTTCCAGGACAGCCAATTCTCATGGCTTTAGAACAAAATGAAAAATCTTGCCTTTTGTGTGAGCCTTCCTCTACCTGCTTTATAGTTCAAATACAGCTTACCTGCACTGCCACATTCTGCTTTCCTGTTTCCTGTAACTTTTCTAAGGTGCATTTCTTGGTTTCAGTTTTCCTCTTGTTGTTGTCCTTCTTTCCATCATTCTTAGTTACAGTTATTCCTTTGCTATAGTCCCTTCTCACCTCTTTGGGAGGAAAACTTCTTCCTTGGTCTCTGTTCACTTCTCGTGGCTTAATGTTTTCTTTGAAGGTAACCACTGGCTTCTCTCCTGTGTCACAGTTGTTGCTTAAATTTCGGCTTGTAGATAGCACTGATTTTAGCCCTGGGCTCCCATCTGCAGCCAGCGACTCTATTACAGATGTTTCTTGCAGAATGAGGTTCTCTTTGGCTTCACTGGGGTCTTCCAGTATTAATTCTGGGATTTCTGTGATAAACAACAATTTCCCTACCTCATTTTCACACTGAATCAGCCTAAAAAAGCAAAAATAAATCCATATATGAAAAACATTAACTTAAAAAATAACAACTGAATTGTGTGTGAATCCAAGTCAATATATTCCTAGCACTAATAACCACGGAAACAGCCGGATATAACAATGTGGATTCAGGTAACACAAAAAGTAGTTATGTAGAAATTGAGGTTCTCATTATCACACTTAACATCGTCACAACGTATCCCTCCCTCTGCTCTTTCAACATTTGCTAGAACTTACATTTCTGAGCATGCTTCAAGTGCAAGACACTAGTCTAGGGCCTTTGATGTCTTATAAGCTAGCTATATATAATTCCTATTTTATAGATGTGAAAAATGAAGCTCGGAGGTGGTAAGTTCATTCAAACATGCAAGCATTTAAGTACCTACTGTATGACAGAAACCTGAATACAAAATTGAATAAGCAGTTACTGACTTTCGAAAGGTTATAATCTACTGGGGAGATTCCAAGGACACCCACTTGAGAAGCTGCGGAACTAGAAATGGAACTCAAACCAATAGAATGACAAAACCTGTGTTCTTTCCCCTACACTAATGACCACATCTGCTTTGTACTTAACTGGCTACTGGCACCATCTTAGTCTGTCCTGCCTGAAACTGACCACCATGCCCAGGCCAATACAAATTACCATGACTGTGGAAGTACAATTCGGTTATAGATTTACAAATATATTTATAAATTAGAGCAGAAACTCATGATAAACAGAAAAGACAACCAAGTCCTCTATAATACACAATAAGGAGAACAGAGATTCTAAATAAAGATATACTTATTCACTAGGGTTATAATTAGATGTTGTGCTACCAACATGTCAACTTAAGAGTTCACGATCGACAATATTTATACCAAAGCCTAAAATATGTAACTTGTGAGATGTGTGTGTGTGTGTTTATCTAAAAAGGTGGTTAAATAGGGGCAGACCAGAAGCTCCATGGACATACTTTGGCTGATTATCAGCAATCCATTTGCCTATAGCAATCAAGCGCTGCTGTCGTAATCGTCGTTGCTGGCCTTCTTTGTCTCCTGTGATACCCTGGTGACCTTTGGAAAAATCCAAGTTCCTAAAATTGACACAAACAAGTTATGAGAATATTAAATTGCTAAAGATATTTTCCAGGCAACCAAGTTCACCTGATTAACTGTAATGGCTTCAGATTATTTTCCATACAGGTGAGCTACTTGAGGTAATCAACTGCATTTATTAGAATTTATACTCCCAGAGATTTTTACAAACTATGAAATAAAGCAGAAAAGAAAATATACAAATTCATTACATTAATGTAATATTTTTACTCACATTTCACTTTCTAGTTGGGGAGCTCAAATAAACCACAACTTTGTATTAGAAAAGATTCTTTTATCATTTTAAGAATAAAGTTTTATAAACACTTATCTTGCATGCTAAGTAATTTGCTTGAAAATGACCACAGCAATGCTAAGAGTCTCTGAGGTGCCTATGCTAATAAACAATATTAATCTATCCGCTTTATGGCAGACCATTCTAAATCAGAAAAATGTATAAATATCATAAAGCATATAGAGTAACTCATTGATATCAGAAGGATAAACCAACCTGAGAAAATAAAGCTTTTTCAGATTGCTCATTAAACTTTTTTTTTAAAGAAGATTTAAGAATTGCCAGGCAGAAGGCTAGATGCTGAGGACACAAAGATAAATAAGAGTCCCTACCTTTGGGAATAAATAATTATGATTCAATCTGATAAGCATCATAATAAGAACTATGCAAAGAGTAAGTGAATACAGTAAAAGGAGGATGAGTTCCTTCTGAGAAGCTCTGAAAGGTTTCATAGAGTGACAGCTGAGCTGGACCTTGACAGGTATGGCTAAGTGCTTACCAGGCTGGTGATGGAAGGGCAGTAGAGGAGAAGGAAATGTTCTAGGCACAACATGAACAAAGGTGTGGAGGAATAAAAACAGGGAGCTATTCAAGTATAGCACATAGTGTATAGAGTTTATAAATACTGGGGGAAGTGGCAGAAAGTAAGGCTGAACAACTAAGAGCTGGATAGTGCTGGAACTTGAGCATCAAGCTAAAAGAGACAGTGGAGTAATCAGGAATGGGTAAATAAAAATATTAGTCAGAGTGTGGGGTGGGGGGCACGCCCAAGATGGCCGAATAGGAAGAACTCCAGCCTCCAGCTCCCAGTGTGAGCGACACAGAAGACGGGTGATTTCTGCATTTTCAACTGAGTTACCGGGTTCATCTAACTGCAGCGTGTCGGACAGTTGGCGCCGGTCCGTGGGTGCAGCCTGACCAGCGAGAGCTGAAGCAGGGCGAGGCATCGCCTCACCTGGGAAGCGCAAGGGGGAAGGGAATTCCTTTTCCTAGCCAAAGGAAAGTGAGACACACAACACCTGGAAAATCGGGTAACTCCCACCCTAATACTGTGCTTTACCAAGGGTCTTATCAAACGGCACACCAAGAGATTATATCCCACACCTGGCCTGGAGGGTCCCATGCCCACGGAGTGTCCCTCATTGCTAGCACAGCAGTCTGAGATCTAACTGCAAGGCGGCAGTGAGGCTGGGGTGGAGTGCCTGCCATTGCTGGGGCTTAAGTAGGTAAACAAAGGTGCCTGGAAGCTCGAATTGGGTGGAGCCCACCACAGCTCAGGAGGCCGACTTGCCTCTGTAGGCTCCACCTTTGGGGACAGGGCATAGCTAAACAAAAAGCAGCAGAAACCCTGGCAGAGTTAAATGCCCCTGTCTGACAGCTTTCAAGACAGCAGTGAATCTCCCAGCACGGAGGCTGAGATCTGAGAACGGACAGACTGCCTGCTCAAGTGGGTCCCTGACCCCTGAGTAGCCTAACTGGGAGACATCCCCCACTAGGTGCAGATCAACACCTCACACCTCACAGGTGGGGTACACCCCTGAGACAAAGCTTCCAGAGCAAGAATCAGACAGCAACACTCGCTCTTCAGCAACATTCTATCTTCTGCAGCCTCTGCTGCTGATACTCAGGCAAACAGGGTCTGGAGTGGACCTCAAGCAAACTCCAACAGACCTACAGCTGAGGGTCCTGACTGTTAGAAGGAAAACTAACAAACAGAAAGGACACCCACACCAAAACCCCATCAGTACGTCACCATCATCAAAGACAAAAGGCAGATAAAACCACAAAGATGGGGAAAAAGCAGTGCAGAAAAGCTGGAAATTAAAAAAATCAGAGCGTATCTCCCCCCTCCAAAGGAACGCAGCTCATTGCCAGCAACGGAACAAAGCTGGACGGAGAATGACTTTGACGAGTTGAGAGAAGAAGACTTCAGTCAATCAAACTTCTCAGAGCTAAAGGAGGAACTATGTAACCAGTGCAAAGAAACTAAAAACCTTGAAAAAAGAATGGATGAGTGGATAACTAGAATAATCAATGCAGAGAAGACCTTAAAAGAACTGATACAGATGAAAACAATAACACGAGAACTACGTGACAAATGCACAAGCTTCAGTAACTAATTCGATCAACTGGAAGAAAGAGTATCAGCGACTGAAGATCAAATGAATGAAATGAAGTGAGAAGAGAAGTGTAGGGAAAAAAAGAGTAAAAAGAAATGAATAAAGCCTCCAAGAAGTATGGGATTATGTGAAAAGACCAAATCTATGTCTGATTGGTGTGCTTGAAAGTGACGGGAAAAATGGAACCAAATTGGAAAACACTCTGCAAGATACAATCCAGGAGAACTTCCCCAACCTAGTAAGGCAGGCCAACATTCAAATTCAGGAAATCAGAGAACACTACAAAGATGCTCCTCGAGAAGAGCAACTCCAAGACACATAATTGTCAGATTCACCAAAGTTGAAATGAAGGAAAAAATGTTAAGGGCAGCCAGAGAGAAAGGTCGGGTTATACACAAAGGGAAGCCCATCAGACTAACAGCAGATCTCTTGGCAGAAACTCTCCAAGCCAGAAGAGAGTGGGGGCCAATATTCAACATTCTTAAAGAATTTTCAACCCAGAATTTCATATCCAGCCAAACTAAGTTTCATAAGTGAAGGAGAAATAAAATCCTTTACAGACAAGCAAATGTTTAGAGATTTTGTCACCACAAGGCCTGCCCTACAAGAGACCCTGAAGGAAGCACTAAACATGGAAAGGAACAACAGGTACTAGCCATTGCAAAAACATGCCAAAATGTAAAGTTCATCAATGCTAGGAAGAAACTGTATCAACTAGCGAGCAAAATAACCACCTAATATAATGACAGGATCAAGTTCACACATAAAAATATTAACCTTAAATGTAAATGGACTAAATGGTCCAATTAAAAGACACAGACTGGCAAACTGGACAAAGAGTCAAGACCCATCAGTTTGCTGTATTCAGGAGACCCATCTCACGTGCAGAGACACACATAGGCTCAAAATAAAGGGATGGAGGACGATCTACCAAGCAAATGGAAAACAAAAAAAGCAGGGGTTGCAATCCTAGTCTCTGATAAAACAGACATTAAACCATCAAAGATCAAAAGAGACAAAGAAGGCCATTACATAATGGTAAAGGGATCAATTCATCAGGAAGAGCTAACTATCCTAAATATATACGCACCCAATACAGGAGCACCCAGATTCATAAAGCAAGTCCTTAGAGACTTACAAAGAGACTTAGACTCCCATACAATAATAATGGGAGACTTTAACACCCCACTGTCAACATTAGACAGATCAACGAGACAGAAAGTTAACAAGGACATCAAGGAATTGAACTCAACTCTGCACCAAGCGGACCTAATAGACATCTACAGAACTCTCCACCCCAAATCAAAAGAAGATACATTCTTCTCAGCACCATATCCCACTTATTCCAAAATTGACCACATAGTTGGAAGTAAAGCACTCCTCAGCAAATGTAAAAGAACAGAAATTGTAACAAACTGTCTCTCAGACTACAGTGCAATCAAACTAGAAATCAGGACTAAGAAACTCAATCAAAATCGCTCAACTACATGGAAACTGAACAACCTGCTCCTGAATGACTACTGGGTACATAACAAAATGAAGGCAGAAATAAAGATGTTCTTTGAAACCAATGAGAACAAAGATACAACATACCAGAATCTCTGGGACACATTTAAAGCAGTGTGTACAGGGAAATTTATAGCACTAAATGCCCACAAGAGAAAGCAGGAAAGATCTAAAATTGACACCCTAACATCACAATTAAAAGAACTACAGAAGCAAGAGCAAACACATTCAAAAGCTAGCAGAAGGCAAGAAATAACTAAGATCAGAGCAGAACTGAAGGAGATAGAGACACAAAAACCCTCCAAAAAAATCAATGAATCCAGGAGCTGGTTTTCTGAAAAGATCAACAAAATTGATTGATCGCTAGCAAGCCTAATAAAGAAAAAAAGAGAGAAGAATCAAATAGATGCAATAAAAAATGATAAAGGGGATATCACCACCGATCACAGAAATACAAACTACCATCAGAGAATACTATAAACACCTCTACGCAAATAAACTAGAAAACCTAGAAGAAATGGACAATTTCCTGGACACTTACATTCTCCCAAGACTAAACCAGGAAGAAGTTGAATCCCTGAATAGACCAACAGCAGGCTCTGAAATTGAGGTAATAACTAATAGCCTACCAACCAAAAAAACTTCAGGACCAGACAGATTCACAGCGGAATTCTACCAGAGCTACAAGGAGGAGTTGGTATCATTCCTTCCGAAATGATTCCAATCAATAGAAAAAGAGGGAATCCTCCCTAACTCATTTTATGAGGCCAACATCATCCTGATTACCAAAGCCTGACAGAGATACAATAAAAAAAGAGAATTTTAGACCAATATCCCTGATGAACATCGATGCAAAAATCCTCAATAAAATACTGGCAAATCGAATCCAGCAGCACATCAAAAAGCTTATCCACCATGATCAAGTGGGCTTCATCCCTGGGATGCAAGGCTGGTTCAACATACGCAAATCAATAAATGTAATCCGGCATATAAACAGAACCAAAGACAAAAACCACATGATTATCTCAATAGATGCAGAAAAGGCCTGTGACAAAATTCAACAGCCCTTCATGCTAAAAACTCTCAATAAATTCGGTATTGATGGAACATATCTCAAAATACTAAGAGTTATTTATGACAAACCCACAGCCAATATCATACTGAATGGGCAAAAACTGGAAGCATTCCCTTTGAAAACTGGCACAAGACAGGGACGCCCTCTCTCACCACTCCTATTCAACATAGTGTTGGAAGTTCTGGCTAGGGCAATCAGGCAAGAGAAAGAAATAAAGGGTATTCAGTTAGGAAAAGAAGTCAAATTGTCCCTGTTTGCAGATGACATGATTGTATATTTAGAAAACCCCATTGCCTCAGCCCAAAATCTCCTTAAGCTGATAAGCAACTTCAGCAAAGTCTCAGGATACAAAATCAATGTGCAAAAATCACAATCATTCTTATATACCAGTAACAGACAGAGAACCAAATCATGAATGAACTCCCATTCACAATAGCTTCAAAGAGAATAAAATACATAAGAATCCCACTTACAAGAGATGTAAAGGACCTCTTCAAGGAGAACTACAAACCACTGCTCGTGAAATAAAAGAGGACACAAACAAATGGAAGAACATACCATGCTCATGGATAGGAAGAATCAATATCATGAAAATGGCCATACTGCCCAAGGTAATTTATAGATTCAATGCCATCCCCATTAAGCTACCAATGACTTTCTTCACAGAATTGGAAAAAACTGCTTTAAAGTTCATATGGAACCAAAAAAGACCCTGCATTGCCAAGAAAATCCTAAGCCAAAAGAACAAAGCTAGAGGCATCACACTACCTGACTTCAAACTATGCTACAAGGCTACAGTAACCAAAACAGCATGGTACTGGTACCAAAACAGAGATATAGACCAAAGGAACAGAACAGAACCCTCAGAAATAATACCACACATCTACAACCATCTGATCTTTGACAAACCTGACAAAAACAAGAAATGGGGAAAGGATTCCCTATTTAATAAATGGTACTGGGAAAACTGGCTAGCCATAAGTAGAAAGTTGAAACTGGATCCTTTCCTTACTCCTTATACGAAAATTAATTCAAGATGGATTAGAGACTTAAATGTTAGACCTAAAACCATAAAAACCCATTAGAAAACCTAGGTAGTACCATTCAGGACACAGGCATGGGGAAGGACTTCATGTCTAAAACACCAAAAGCAATGGCAACAAAAGTCAAAATTGACCAATGGGATCTAATTAAACTAAAGGGCTTCTGCACAGCAAAAGAAACTACCATCAGAGTGAACAGGCAACCTACAGAATGGGAGAAAATTTTTGCAATCTACTCATCTGACAAAGGGCTAATATCTAGAACTGAATCAAATTAACAAGAAAAAAACAACCCCATCAAAAAGCAGGCAAAGGATATGAACAGACACTTCTCAAAAAAAGACATTCATACAGCCAACAGACACATGAAAAAATGCTCATCATCACTCGCCACCAGAGAAATGCAAATCAAAACCACAATGAGATACCATCTCACACCAGTTAGAATGGCAATCATTAAAAAATCAGGAAACAATAGGTGCTGGAGAGGATGTGGAGAAATAGGAACACTTTTACACTGTTGGTGGGACTGTAAACTAGTTCAACCATTGTGGAAAACAGTGTGACGATTCCTCAAGGATCTAGAACTAGAAATACCATTTGACCCAGCCATCCCATTACCGGGTATATATCCAAAGGATTATAAGTCATGCTGCTATAAAGACACATGCACACGTATGTTTACTGCAGCACTATTCACAATAGCAAAGACTTGGAATCAACCCAAATGTCCATCAGTGACAGACTGGATTAAGAAGATGTGGCACATATACACCATGGAAGACTAGGCAGGCAGCCATAAAAAAGGATGAGTTCGCGTCCTTTGTAGGAACATGGATGCAGCTAGAAACCATCATTCTCAACAAACTATCACAAGAACAGAACACCAAATACTGCAGGTTCTTACTCATAGGTGGGAACTGAACAATGAGATCACCTGGACACAGGAAGGGGACCATCACACACCGGGGGCTATTGTGGGGAAGGGCGAGGAGGGAAGGATAGTATTAGGAGATATACCTAATGTAAATGACGAGTTAATGGGTACAGCACACTAACATGGCACGTGTATACATATGTAACAAACCTGCACGTTGTGCACATGTACCCTAGAACTTAAAGTATAATAAAAAAAAAGATAAAAAAAATATTAGTCATGCGACATCACTATTTACATACTTAAAAACTATAATTGTAGAGGCAGTGTAGAAACAGACTATAGGAGGAGAGGAACTATACTTAGGGAGGTTTTTATACTTCAGGTAAACTGGTGATAAAAGCGTGAACTATGTATGGGGAAATAAGTGGAAAGAGTTGAACCTAAGAAGCATTTCAGACACAGAATTATAAAGGCTTGGTGAGAAAGACAAATGGAAACAAGAATTTTTCAGATTTTTAGCTTGGTCATATAGATGGGTAATGCCACAGGCACAGAGAGAAAATATAGAAAGAAGACTGCTTTTTGGCTGACCAAATCGGAAAATATAAGCTCAATTTTTGGTCATGTTAAAGTTTAAAATGCATAAGGGAGGTTAGATTGTTAGAATATGCATCCAAACTTCAAGAGAAGTCAGAGCTGAAAATTTGGGACATACCATTCAAGAGACATAGGGATGGATTTGATCAACAGGGTGAATGTAGAAAGTGGGAAGGAAAGGGCAAGAAAAGAATCCTGGAAAACAACAACATTCAGAGACATGTAGTTGAAAAGAAATAGTGAAAAAGACTGAGTGCTAAGGGTGGGAAAAATAGTTATCAGAGAGCTAAGGAAAAAGTTTTCATGAAGGAAGGAAATCAACGGACTCAATGCTGAAGAAAATTCAATAGGATAAAGATTATAGTCACCGGATTTTGGTATCTAGAAGACACTGATAGTTTAAACCGCAGTAGGCTGAAAATGATTGGGAGTTGAAATGGAGTCAGTCAGGTTGGCCTGCACTACTCTTTTTCTTTTTTTTTTGAGACAGAGTCTCGCTCTGTCAGCCAGGCTGGAGTGCAGTGGCGTGATCTCGGTTCACTGCGACCTCCGCCTCCCAGGTTCAAGTGATTCTCCTGCCTCAGCCTCCTGGGTAGCTGGGACTATAGGTGCCTGCTACCATGCCTGGCTAATTTTTTTTGTATTGTTAGTAGAGACGGGGTTTTCCAGGTTAGCCAGAATGGTCTCCATCTCCTGACCTCATGATACACCTGCCTCCACCTCCCAAAGTGCACACTACCCTTTTTAAGAAGTTTGATGATGAAAAGATAAGACAATGTAGGAAAATAGGTGGATGTAAATTCATTTTATCTTTTTCAAAGAATGGGGCACACTTAAATGTTACTAGGCTAAAGGGAATTAGTTGTTAAAAAAAGAAAGGAAAGAAAGACAAGACACTGGAAATACAATGCAGAGAGGATAACAGATGGGGCAAGGTTCTTAGGGAGGTAAGAAGGGATGGGATCAAGGGCACAGGTGGAAAGGTTACATTTTAATTTTTATTACACAGGAATTGAAGGCGTGACATACACAAATCCAGTTCACAACAAACTTTCACTGAGTTGCTGTTACAAAAATAACACACAGCTGGGAAGATCAAAGGTTCCTCTACATCCAAGCCCAATTCCCTGCTAATTTTAATAATGCAATCACTGGCAATGATAAAGGTACTTCAGCTATCACCTACCTGAAAGAAGGTCTCAATGCCAAGAATCCTTGTAATTCAAACTCCTCTGGAAGTGGTGTCGCTAAAGGGTCAAAATCAAAATTTGCAAACATTTTAATTAAAATGTTGTTTGGTAGAATACTGTTCCCTAAAACTTGTTTTTAAATTAACATGCAGAAAGAAATTATAATGCTTATAGTTCTCTGCTCTTCTTTATAGTAATCCTGATGAAAATAACTCACCTATCAAAACTCTGCATGTTATCTTTGGGACACAGACATTCCCCTAATACTCACTTAATACTCAATGCTGAGGAGAATGGCTTTTTAAAAAATCAGCAGTCTTAAAAATTCATAGTCTTGGATCCAGTAATCCCAATGTTTAGATTACCTGTCTCTTTTTACTGAAAGCACTGAATAACACTGACATCATCTGAGAGCTTGCAAGAAATGCAGAATCTTGGGCACTAATTCAAAACTACTGAATCATAAACTGTACTTTAAAAAGATTCAGGTGATTTATGTGCAAATTAATGCCTGAGGAGCATGGATTTAATAGAAAAAAAAAAGTCAGAAAGAAGCCAAGCCAGAGGTTGTTCAGTGCAGCATTATTTACAATGGGGAAAATTGTAAAGCAACAGAAAGCAAGTAAATGGATTATAGCACTTTCATAGGATGGAATATTATGAAGTCAGTAGAAGTCATGTTTTCGAAATGCTTAATGACACAATAAAATGCTAACAATATAATACTAAATTTCAAAATCAGGCACAGAACTTTATTTGATATGAATCATTTCCTGTGTGTGTGTATGTGTGTGTGTGTACCTGTAAGAAAAAGGCCCAAAGAAGATACACTATTGTGACTAGTAAAAGGTATCTCTGTATGGGAGATTTGTGTTCTGTTTGTACTAAATTTTCTTTTTTTTTTTTTTTTTTTTTGAGACGGAGTCTCGCTCTACCGCCCAGGCTGGAGTGCAGTGGCCGGATCTCAGCTCACTGCAAGCTCCGCCTCCCGGGTTTACGCCATTCTCCTGCCTCAGCCTCCCGAGCAGTTGGGACTACAGGCGCCTGCCACCGCGCCCGGCTAGTTTTTTGTATTTTTTTAGTAGAGACGGGGTTTCACCGTGTTAGCCAGGATGGTCTCGATCTCCTGACCTCGTGATCCGCCCGTCTCGGCCTCCCAAAGTGCTGGGACTACAGGCTTGAGCCACCGCGCCCGGCCTGTACTAAATTTTCTATGATGAGTAAGTATTACTTTGACAGAGCAATGTTCACATTAATTGCTTTTTCTTTAATAGTAAGAATGAGGAGGAAGGAAAGACAGAAAGAATCTGAAGGTATTACACTCTCTGAACTCCTATTTGAATGATGCTAAATGAGATTAAGATGCCAGAGGAACTGGGAGAACATTATCTACTTCCACCCACTTACTGTAGAGTTCACAGTCACTTCTGAGATACTGAATTTAAAATCAATCATTCATCACCAAAAACCTCTTACTGTAGAGTTCACAGTCACTTCTGAGATACTGAATTTAAGATCAATCATTCATCACCAAAAACCTCTTCTTCTCTGGTCTTAAGCACACCATCGATGATGGAGAACCACATCAACAACACAAGGTTAGGGTAGCTCTTACCACTAGTACTTGAGAGGTCCTCTTCATGGGGATGGAAACTATTCAGAAGAGAAATCAACCAGGGCCAAATGCTGTAAATTAAAGAAATAATTCAGACTTTATTTTTATATAAGAGAAACCAGAACACTAATAAGCCATGAAAATGGTATCTACAGGTCCTGGACTTTATGTATTTTTCCCTTATTTCAGCATTTCAAAGGCTGTATAATTTTTAAAAATGTATTTTCAAAGATACACTAGATAGTGATAAAGATACAACAAAAGGGACAAATTTCCATGACAGAGACCTGCTACTACTGTAGATCATTTCCCATGCTCCTAATTCAACAAACAGTGAAAATAATTTGTCAATTTTAAACATGGAAAACTGAAATAGGCTGAGAAAATTCTGAGCAAAGAAACAACACACTATGTTTTTATAGAGCTTTCACATACATTATGAGTTGCGGAATCCACTGTTCTTTAATCTATGACAGGGTATGGTTATACCACACAAATCACATTCCCTGTTCAAACCAATAACACCTCTTTTTTCATGGTACAAAAAAATCCACATTTTAACAACAGCCTGAACTCTAAACTCTGTTTCCTAATACACAAATTTTGTGAAAGCTTACACATAAAATATTAGAACATATTCTTTCCACTACTCAGAAGTAAGTTCTATATATGTATTTGTTAACTGTGTCCTTGGTTCCTGAGTCAGGTATGTTAAAGTTTCCATTATGGATATAGATTTATAAATATCACTTTACATATAAACATTTGTATCAAAATCTGTTATCTTTAAAACGTAAGAGCAATTTATAAATCTGATGTAATATATATGACAGGGCAAAACTTTTGAAGTGAGACAAATCCAAGTAGTTTGAATGTTCATTTGCTGGGGTGAGGAATAGTTGTGATGGGTGGAAGTAGCCATGTTGCTTAAAATTATTTGGTTAAAATAATTAGCTTAAAATAATTTGGTTTTGGCCTGGAAACAATTACTTTGATTTTGATTTTCCTACAGTAGACTCATGTATCTAATCACATTCTCCTTAATATGAAGCTTACCTTTGAATATATATATCAACCAACTTTTATTAAAAAAAAAAAAAGAAAAAAAAGAAAGAAAAAGAAAAGCATGAGGTGAAGTGCCCAGGATAGAGAAACTGGATGTAAATAATCACACTATGGAAAATTGTAAGTTAACAACTATTTGGGACAGTTGTACACTCTGAAATATGGGAATATGCTACTTTAAAAATATCAACAAATATATACCATATATAAACAAATATTGAAGAATAACAGTCTGCTACAAACCTTTGGAGATATGAGATAGCTGGAAAAAAAGGTCAGTAATCTAAAAAAGAATATTATACTGGTACAATGTTCTCATGAAACGTAAGCTCTCAAGAAAACACTGCAGAAAAAGAGCATGAGTGGATGACCTAATGATATACTGCTTTACCCTATAAGTATTTTCCACAAAGGAAAATCACTATTCCATGTATTCATTAGCTTAAGAGAGTATGTTCTCAAAAAAGTACAAGGGAAAGTAAATTCTAGAAATTGAGAAGGTTCAGATATAAGAAACTGAATATTATTTGAATATATATACAATTATAAGTTCACAAAAGTCATTGTTTTTCCATTACTTAAAAGATATAAATGAACATTATAACTTTAATGTATCAGACATATAAGGAAAATCTTCAGTTTTAAAGAGATATCCCATGCTAGTCTTTAAAATGAGTACTAACATAATTTAAGATAGAAGGAAACACCTGCAAGGGCATAATTCTAAAGATTTTGGTAAATCTGATAGGAGGAAGAGGAAACAGTAAATGACAGAAAAAAAAAATGGAGGGAAAAAGTGTTTGCCAATAAAGCTATTCCTTCTGGCTGAACATCTTTTGCCATGAAAAGAAATGGGAATATATGGAATGGGCCAAAAGGATCACTGTACAGGAACAACAACAAGAAAAAACAAAACACAGTGAAAGTAACAATCCCTGCTCATAAATATAAAAACTCTATAAGCAAATGGTAAAACATGCAGTTCTTCTTTCATAACATTACTGATATAATATGTTGAATTAAACATAAGTTTGAGTTCTAGAGTATACAAGAGTAGAAAAACTGTATAGCCTAGTTAAGAAATAAAAATTTTGTGCAAGGAAGCAATGTCTGAAAATCTGTATTACTAAAACCTATGCTAACATTAAAGGAGATATATGTAGTAGGCTGTGCTATGTTCCTAAACTCTACTCATGATAATGTCAATATATCATGGAAAGAGCTTATAGCTACATGAAAGAAAAGACAATTATGAAGCAGACAGACCATAAGGTCTTTTTTTTTTTTTTTTTTTTTTGAGACAGAGTCTCACTTGGTAGTCCAGGCTGGAGTACAGTGGCGCGATCTCAGCTTACTGAAACCTCTGCTTCCTGGGTTCAAGCAATTTTCCTATCTCAGCCTTCCGAAGTGGTGGGATTACAGGCATATGCCACAATGCCCGGCTAATACCTTTTGTATAAAAATACAAAAAAAATCTTTTGTATAAAAATACTCTTTTAGTAAAAAGTAAAAGAGATGGGGTTTCACCATGTTGGCCAGGCTGGTCTCAAACTCCTGACCTCAAGTGATCCGCCTGCCTCAGCCTCCCCAAGTGCTGGGATTACAGGCATGAGCCACAGTGCCCAGACCACAGCGTCTTAAATGTGGCTTAAAAAAGGCATTTTCTAAGTTGTGACCTTAGTCAATATACATGCTGGGCCACAAAGCAAAACTTTCAAAGAGATTCTCCTTAAATATACCATCAAAATACGCAAGGGAGAAACTACCTATTTGGTGCCAAGCGACCTTGGAAGTATTTATTTCTATAATCAAAGGTACACTGAAAGTTTTCATTTGTCATTGTAAAATCAAAGGTTCCTAAGAGCTGTCAGAATTTCTGTGAGTAGAGATGACAGAGAAAATAGTGAGAATCAAAGTAACTTTCAATCTTTATGCTTCAAATAAACATTATTCAACTTGAGTGTTACTGTAAGGCAACATCAAACAGTTCATGTATAGAAAAAATGGAAGAAATAAAAATCTCTTCCCTTCAACTCAAACAAAAAAATTAGGGAATACTGTAATAGGTAAGAAACAAACTGGTTTTACTTCAAGTTCACTTTAAAATGTGAAAAACGACTTTTCCCCAGGACAGCAACTGAGAACAAGGGAGTGCACAGGGAGTCACAAATCCTTAAGACTAAGCCTCAAATGAAGAATTCAAATAAACAAATGAAAAGCATACAAAGAGGCCTTCAGTTCAATTTCCCGAGAGTCAGCAGAAAATACAGTCTTCCATTGTTCAAATGTTGTATTTTAGAAGGCAGTTTTTACATATTTATGGATATCAAACAAACAAAGCACACAAGTTAACATGAAATTCTAAAAATACTTACTACTGTCTTTCATCCACCACTGCCTCCTGAAAGACCCTGGGTCTGAGTCTTAGCCAGTCCATGGAGACCTTGACTGCCGGAAGAGGATAGGCATTGTAGGACTCCTCCTGAGACTCATTCTGTAGAGGACACTTGCACAGGATGCCAAGAAAAGACACTTGAAGAAAAAAATGTATTCAAAAAATATAAGAAATATGAAACTGTGCCAGTTCAAATTAAAATATTATGTGCCTTCTACTATATTGTTTAACACTTACAGCTTCTTTCTAAAAACACACTTTCTTTCCCATATTACAAATGTTATACATACAACTTGATGAGGGGGTATCAGCAGATAAAAGGATAGAACTTGGGGTTGAAAGTTATTATGAACCCCTGATTCAGTGTAAGAAATACACTATGCTTTTTTATGTCACTGTGCTTTGCTACATTGATGAAATGCCTAAGATGATGTTTTTCAAAAAAGATGGCACATGTTAAGTAATTCAATACTCACTAAAGAGGGCCAGCAACTGTGTCCAACATAGCTGCTCATCTTGGCTATAACTGTGCTGCTCAGTTTCATTGCTAAAGTCACGAAGGTGATGAAGTTGAAACAGGTTAATGACAGTGACATGAACTAACTGCTGAGAGTTGAAAGCTTTTTGGAATAGCAGCCTCTGTAAAAGAAGACAGACGTACTGCATATATTATCAAGAACAGGAACCATCTTTGACACAAGAATTAAACTGGTAGTCTGCATTTAGAACCACCATGTGTAATACAATTACAGATGAGTAAATGGTTCTGCCCTCAATCCCAGTATTTTGATTGGGTCTAATTATTTCCCAAACTGACTTTTTGTCTTGAAATGAATTAATCTAGACACCACAGAGTTGTTTGAGTTGTTTGTCAAACTTTTTTCCCCTAGGAAACTATGTATTTTTAAATATGACCTGAGAAAAGTCTTGAGTGTTCGTCCATAAATTTATACATCTTAATCCTTTAGAAATTGTTTTATACAAGATGTACTCATATTAAAATATTAAACTGGGACCAATGACTAGAAAGCAACAGACTCAAAAAATAATTTTTTGAATTCCTAGTACATAAAGCATGACTTCCTAGATTTGTCATAAAATTTACTCTTTCAAAGGCTTGATACATTAAAACTTATTTTATAAACAAGGCATAGCAAGTACATATTCTGGAACACAGGGTAAATGACATACTAAAACAACATTCGGATGTATTATAGGTACTTCTACAAATTATCAACTGGTATTTTCCCCTCTTAGAGAAGTATATGCGTGATCATCAAATTTCATTTACCCTCTAATAACTCTGTTCACAGTGATCTGTTAGCCAGCATTATAAACAATCACCCAGATGCTCTCAGTTGGTGTCTCAATGGAATTACCCTTCCACTTTAATATCTGCAATTGTTTTACCTGCAGGTAAAAATACTTTTCTAACAGAAGTTCCTAGTTTCATCCTATACTTTAGCCATAGCCAGTCTTCCTCTATCCCCAGGGGAAATTTTTGCAGAAAGCAGGGATCCATCATCACTAGCATTATGGTGGAAAACAGATAATCTTTACTTATAGTTCTACCAGCAATGACAGGAGATCCTACCATGTCAGAAACTTACAGCTGTCTCTGCCCAGACTACTCTGAGATTTTTGTTTTTATTTACATAGTTAAAGAACCTGAAGTCGCCATAGTAAGCTCTATGATTCTAAGAGGGAAGTCTTTTACATTACCATTAGAGAATACAATTCCCTTCTATGTGAACTCTTTCTATCACAACTGTCAGTCTTCTTGCAATCTGCCATTTCATTGTATATGTCTAGAATGGTTAGCTCTTTTCCAAAGACATCAAGCATTAATCTCTCCTCAAAATTTCCTGAAATCTTGTCTCTTCTCTAGAATTTTCCCACAAACTTTCTCCTTCAATTTCTACAACTAGCCTTCTAAATAAGCTGGCGTTTATTCAAATAATACCGGCATAGAATGAGAATATGTAGTTGTATTTCTCAAAAAGCAGTTTCTTATACGCCTAATATGGTAATGTATTTCCTGTATCTATAAATCCACTGGCATTAATTTTAGAAGGCAATATCCTACTGAAGAGGGTCACAGCCCATTAAAGAATTTTCTAGTATATGCGCAGAAGTATTAATGAATATGAATACACCCTAGTACTAACAAATGATAATGTAAGTTCATGAAGGTCCAGACTTTGTCATGTTTTCCCCCATATCTCTAAAAGCCTAGAAAAGTGCATGGTACATAGCAGGTACTCAATAAACACTTAGTGAATGAACAACCTATCCATTCAGAAATAAGGTTGAAGTTATTCAGTTGTAATTTCCTAAAATTTAGATTGTATTGTAGAGTCTTTCAAGGAGGATTTTTGCTACTCAAACTTTCAACTACAGTTGAGAAATATACTGAACTAAATACCATTAACAAACAGCCTACATTTAACTTACAGAAAATGTATTACATCTCAATTCCTAGATCCCAGGCCTTAAATCCCTTGGTGGACCTCAACTTGGTAAACATTTCTGCTTAGTAGCTAAAGGTTGTTAGAAACACTGAAGCATACATGTTGATGACACTAATTATCTACATATGCTTCAGAAATACTTCGGAAATTTTACTCCACTATGTTAAAATTTCACTCCAGCAATGTTCTAGTTCAACACTGGGTAAGCTTTCAAATAGATCTGCCTCATACTATGTTTAACTTTAGAGTGCTGGAATGATACTTCAAAGTATATTTTAGCAACTGCCCACCCACACTCACCAGAACTTCACATACAGAAATATATATGCAAAGAGAGTGTTAGTGTTTGAGGCTGAACCAAATGCAAAACTTACTAGGTTTCTAGACTAGAATAACTTACTTAGTGAAGATCTCATTAAGGTAGGGACCACCCACCACCACCAATTTAGAGAGTATTTCACAAAACCAGAGCTGAAAGCAATCTCAAGAAGTTTTCTAGTCCAATCCCCTATTTAGTAGGGCTGCACTTAAATAATCCAAGAAAGATGGCTGTCAATCTGACTCTTAAGCTCTCCAAAATGGGAAATCCACAACATCCCACGGTCAGCCCCCGATACATTTCAACTTAAAATTTAAGATTTTAGTTTTGACCTCAGGAAAGATACAGATATGTTCTTTTCAAATAATCCTTCACATGTCTGAATTCTTACTATGAAAACTATTTAGACTTGTTTGTTCTTTTCCAGGTTGAACAGCCTAGGACATGACAAAGTTAGCTGTTCTTTTCACACACCCAATCCTATAAATCATATGTCACAGGCTAAGTATATTTTAAAACAAAACAAACTATTGCTATTCATAATTATCTATTATAATATCTTGCACATAGTCAACCAAAAAATGACTACCTGTAAAAACTACTTTGTATTGACTCTTTTTGGCTAAGTTACACCTTAACTGTCCAAGTTCTACAATCTCTTAAAATGTCTGACTTTTAGAGAACTTACAGAAATACTATGAAGCAGTTACACACAATTACCCAAGTATATAGATACCTAGAAATAACCAAGAAATATAAAATGTTCTTTGAAATTGTCATTTACTGTTTAATCCAGTGCCTAAAACAGTGACTGATGAATAGTCAAATATTTATTGAATGAACTGAAAAAAAAGTTAATACTTTCAACTTTCTCCTTATTTTATGCATTATACTACATTTAAACTGCTAATATCTTAACATACTAATAAAAGATCATTTATACATACATAAATAGAATGAAAGTTAACATTCTCTCTTCAAATTAGTAAACTATATCTCTGTTAAATGAAACTCTCATTCCTTTCATTCAAACTACCACAATCCTGATGAAGGCAAGCACAGTAAAAATAATGAACTTGGTTTGGAGAAGGCCAATATCTATAAAGTAGGTAACATAATCATATGTAAGAATACACAAACCATCAAAAGTAGGAGTAGTTTCAAAACTGAGGAGTTATTTACTTTTTTCCACTTTGATAATTTTTGTCAAACGGCAGCTACTCAAGTGAAAACACTGCTATGTTATATTTGTTTATACAGACTGTACCTCAGTTTAAATTGAAGGGATGATAAATGCAAAGATTTCACATACTTCAAATATAATTTTTACCAAGAGTTCACACAGTTAAGTAACTACAAAAAGTGGGAGTCAGTTTCCTCCAAATCTTATGCTTCCTGATTTAGACAAGACAAAAATTCTCTATTTCTGAAACCTAACCTTAAACTGTTCTTCCAATTTTTCTCGAAGAGGGCTCAACTTTTCCAAGCTCTTACTCAGGTACACATGACCGTGGAATTTAATAAAGGCCTTGATGAAGTCAGAAACACCCCACTTGGTTTTCACCTCATCTCGGCTGAAATGAAAGAAAAAAATTCCATGAATCTTAAGCAGCAAAATCGCTACAACTCCTTAAGGAGGCACTGGCTTGCTAAAACAAGTTATTACTTGACACACACAAGAGAATTCTGTATTTGACTGATTTTTCAACTGCAACACACTCAAGATGAGTCAGTATTAACAGCCTGTGTACTCTTTTACTGGGACTGAATCAGATATTGATTGGATGAAATTCAGTAACTATACACAAATTATGACAAATCTATGTTTAGAAATAAGAGAAGAATAGGCCGCTATTTTCTGTAAACCAAATTATGAAGAATTAAGGCTCCAGGTTACAAAGTCCTCTTGGAAAAAAAAAAATCAACCCTACCTTTCCAGTGCTTTAGAAAGTGCTTTTTGCAGATTAGTGGAGGCAGCTGGGAAAGGGAACTTCACAGCAATGCTTCTGCAGTAGTAGAAAATTGTGGTCAGATGGTCTCCTTTGGAAGAAGCTAAGATAGCCAACTGATTATAAGGCTGACCTACAGGAGAAAGTTAAGATTCTGGAGTAACCCCAAGGGTGACAAAGTCTTGCTGTAAGAATACAAATGATCAGTGTTTAAATACTCAAATAAACAATGGGGAGTATTTTTATAAGGTAAATATGACTGCCTCATTGCAAACCAGCATAAGGTATAACAGCACACTTCAGCGATGGTACACACTATCATATACAGGTTAAACAGTCACTATTAGGGTAGAGAGCGGCTTCAGAAAGGGCTAGATTGTAAATAATTTCAGCTTTGTAGGCCAAAGGGTCTCTATCACAACCACTCAACTCTGCCACTGTACTGTGAAAGCAGCCATAGACAAATATGAAACAAGTAGTGTGGTCAGACCGCCATCCCTGCTTTAGACTCTTTCTAGAATCTAAAGGAATTTCAATGTCTTAGTAAGAATGATTTAAATCATTAAATATCTGCTGCAATTTATTTAACTCAAGAACTACTGCTAATGTCTAGTTTGGGGCCATTAAAATATTACCTTTTAGTATTGTAATAGATTGTTTTTCTGTGGGGGGAAATGGTGGTATCTAAAGAAATAATTGTTCTATAAGCAATTAAGGAAGCCAGAGTTGTAGAAACAATATCAGATCACATTAAGAGATTCTATCTATATTGCTTTACTGACAATAAAAGTCATCTTACTTGTAAAAAAAAAAATTCATTTTAGTTTACATGGAATGCACAGTTAAATGGAAAACATGACAATAACAAAACTCAACATTTATTGCTTTCATAAAACTTCAAAGGTGAGCCCTGAGTTATCTGCCACATTGTTATACAGAACCAAGTGTCACGGTTAATCTCAGGTTGACAGGCCCACTCACCATTGGAGGGGACAAGCTGAGCTGCATGCCTATAGTAGGACTCTGCCTGGCTGGTCTGGTTTCTGTATCGAGCTAAGAAGAAGAAGAAAATTCATTTTAAAAAACCCAAAAAACAAATAGTAGGGTAGTATTTCCAAAACAGCCATAGTTGTAAGTTCCAAAGATAATAAAGACATTAAAGTTAATTTAAAATTAAAGACAGAAAATACTTTAAAACAAATTAACTATAGGATTATGTGTGAAGTGTCCATCAGCCTTCCTTATTTGGGACATTCAGCATGTAACCAATTTTAAAGCTTACCTAGACCCCATTTTCAGGTCCTCCAGTGTCATGCATCACCAGCTCCCACTATGGACTATGCTGGTGACCTGGAGCCGGCCCACAAGAAGGGGTGAGTTATATGGCACTTAAAAACAAAACAAAACAAAATACACTATACAATATGATCTGAAAATTATGTATTTTTCAGTATTATATAAAGTGATTTTGAAAAATGCCTCATTCCTATCGCAATATTAAGTATGTGTGTGCAAAGAATATATTTAAAGCAAAACAACCTAAACACAGTATCAATGAATCTCCCTGTCAAATTCTTTGCTTACTCTGATGTGACCTCCTCATGGAACCACTGATTTATAATATTAAGAAATCTAAAATTTCAAACTTAAAAGCCGTAATGTTCTCCATTCTTTGTTATTTGAGGACAAGCAAAACATAATCCTATAGTTAATTTGTTTTACAACCTTTCTAGATCACCTTAAAGGAATGAACAAGAGTAAGTAAGTTACATAATATTCTCAGATAAAATACATATAATAGAAACACAAATTAAACTTTAGAAAGGAAGCAAAATTAAAAATCAACTTTTAGTCCACTGGTAAGAAAGAAAGAAGGCAATTTCGCTTCAGAAGGAGTAATTTATAAAACTCATTTATTCCAAAAGAGTACATTTAATTTAGAAAGTATTATGGGACCACTTCTAAAAATTAAGCTTTGATTACATTTTTGCTGTTTATTATTTGCCTACATAAATTACATAAAGTCGGAATAAAATTTAAATCTTAATATGAAAGTTACTTTCTTCAAGATGCTCTGCCAATCACAAAAACATTGAGAAATTTTAAGTTCCTTAGAATACATTTTATAGTTTCTTCTTATGACAATCTAAATTGTGTGTGTATGCTCAGTTTAAAGGAAAAAGAGTTTCTTTCTATGACTATTCCAAAGAAAAGGACGAATGTATTATCAATTCCTTCACAGCAAAGGCTCACCAATGTCTCCAAGGTGGACGAGGCAGTGCTGGCAGATATAGGAACAGGAGCTAGACTGTGGCTTCACTATGGCGCTGGTATGCGTCTGTTTATTGCTGATAATTCCCAACTGGGAAGACTTCACACGGCATGGTAAATCTACATTAAATACTGTACACAGTTCTTGTAATAACTGAAAGAAAAACAAACAAAATTTAGTAGTAAGTCACAAGTGCTCTAAAAGCAAAGTTTATAAACTGTAAGATGTGTACCTAGTACCACATACTGCTGAAATATGAAAAAAAACTGCATGAAAATTATACGGTAATCATTCAGACCCGGCACGGTGGCTCACGCCTGTAATCCCAGCACTTTGGGAGGTCAAGGCAGGTGGATCACTTGAGGTCAGGAGTTTGAGACCAACCTGGCCAACATGGTGAAACCCCGTCTGTACTAAAAATACAAAACAAAATCAGCTGAGTGTGGTGGTGAGCACCTGTAGTCTCAGCTAAAGGGGAGGCTGAGGCACAAGAATAGCTTGAACCCAGGAGGTGGAGGTTGCAGTGAGCCGAGATTATGCCACTGCACTCCAGCCTGGGCGACACAGGGAGACTCTGTCTTAAAAAAAAAAAAAAAAAAATTATATGGTAATCTTTCATAGGATAACTAGTATCATTCATTATAAATCATACCTTTTGAATTCTCAAGTATTACAGCAATCTAGGATGTGCATAGAGCAGCATCTTAAAAAAAGATTATTTAACTGGATAGGATTTTCAGACACATTCAGCAAGCAAGGAAAACTACTATTCTCAGAAACGCAAAAATTATTAAATATTGGGTTACAAATATGACTTAAATGCAAGCCAAGGTATTTGTCAGACTTTAGGTATTTCTTGCAATTCATTTTCTTAAGCTATATGCCAATTCACGTCTTTGCATATACAACAAATCTCACGGTAGTGTAGATCTTTACTGTATTATCCATTCCTACCTACTCTCTTCTCTGTTCTTTAGTATGAGGGGTTCTTCTTCCTAGTCAGAGCTAATTCTTCTGCCTGTGTGTGCCTATCACTACATTCTTTCCTAGCTCCTGTCGGTCTCCCATCTCTCCATTCTTTCATCTACTTTCAACTTCTCATGCTTCTTTCCTATGGCCTACACACACTAAATGTCTGCCACAGAAAAAAACAAGAACAAAAAACAAAACAGAGCTAAAACACTCTTCTCTTAACTTTATAGCAACCTTCTAATGTCTCTTCCTCTTCTCAACCAAATGCCTTTAAAGGAGTCCACACTTTTCATGTCCGCTTTCTCAATTTCTATTTACTCTTTCATCCATTATGATCTGGCTTCCACACAACCCCTCTCCCTCCTGTCACCCAACCATCCATTACCACTCTACTGAAACTACTATCAGACAATTGATTACCTAATAGCCAAATACAATGGATATTTTTCAGACATCATCTTATCGGACCTCTTTGCTGCACTTAAAACATCTGATCTTATGGTGGATTACTGAGCTGTTCTAGCTCTCTGTATCTTTCCAATCACTCCTTTCCAGTTTCCTTCATTGAAAGGCTTTTCTCCTCTCACTTTGCTTGCCAAGGGTTTATTTCTTGGCCTGCACACAGTTCTTCACACTGTGAAGAATATTTACTTCACAGTAATTCAAATATTTACTTACAAATATAGTCATTCAAATATCATTATATTCATCCAAGTATGTGCTAGTGTATCAGACCCCCCCCACCAGTAAACAAGAAAGATACAAAGATAAATAAGAAAACATGTTTCCTTAAAGAGCTTGTAGCTAAATTGGCAAGTCAGGTACAAAAAGAGAAGAGGGGAGCGAGGGAAAGGGGAAAGGAGAGAAGGAGAGACAACATGATACACAACATAACGAACATAATATTCCACATTTATAACATATTTTCCTAGGTTATCTGATAAATTTGTCTCACTTTATCCTTGTGATAAACTAGTAGCAACACAGTACACATAGGTATAAAGCTCAATTTTTTTTCAGATGAGGATGTGAAAGCAGAAATAATCAAGCGAATGGACAAAGGTTACAGAATTAGAAACATTTTGATTCTATCACCACTCCTTCTAGCATGTGCAGAATTCAAAATACAAAATAAGACACCCTAAAGGGCTCAACTCAGAATGATTTGAATCATGCCACCTTTTTACTAAGATAAAAATCACCTCCATAACTAAATATAAATTTTGTGCACCCTTTCTCACTGGGCATGGAAATTATTTACTCCATACTTGCACATTTGTAACGGGAAGAAATTCACTAACATAAAATTGGGTAAACAAGGCCAGGCATAGTAGCTCATGCCTGTAATCCGAGCACTTTGGGACGCCAAGGCAGAAGGATCACTTGAGGTCAGAAGTTCAAGACCAGCCTGGGCAGCAAAGCAAGACTCTGTCTCTACAAAATAAATAAATGAATGAATATAAAAATGAAAATAAAGTGAAATAAAAAATTAGCCAGGTGTGGTCATGCAGTGCTATAGTCCCAGTACTTTGGAAGGTTGAGGCGGGAGGATCACTTAAACCCAGAAGTTCCAGACCGCAGTGAGCTACGATATACACCACACTCCAGCCTGGGTGACAGAGAGAGACCCCGTCTTAAAAAATAAATAAAATAAAATGAATAAATAAAAAAATAGGGTAAATAAGTTAATGTCCTGAATGGGATGGGTTAAGAAATAGAAAAAGCACAAGGTACAGGGTAGGAACTATATCTATCTATCTATCTATCTATCTATATATATATATATACACACATACACACACACACATATATATTGTGAAAAAAACAAAAAAACAAAAGTGGATAACTAAGAAACATGAGAGGGTTAAAGAACTGACTTCAACAGATAATCAGAAAACAGACTGGAAAACTAGGCAAGGCTGCACATCTAGCAAAAACAAAAAAGAAAGATCACAAAAAATAAATAAAATTATAGTTGGAACATCATGTAGAATATCTTGCAATAAAATTTCTGCCTGAGTCCAAGAGTTTAAGTGGTGATATAAGACAGAAAAGCTCCTACTGGCTCAAAGATTCTGGGAAAGAGAGCTCTAGTTGGTTTAGAGGCAGCAACACGATGGAACTAAAGAAGAGAAAAAGATGTTTCATAAGTTGAACAAAACAATGTCCTACCTTCATATAGGTTGATCCTGATGTACATTACTTTGTAGTAGTTTCCGCAGTCTGATAACAACTTAGTTAATTCATTGTACAGAAGTATTGACTGGGAGATATTCCTAAGGCTGTAGCTGAAGAATTAATGCCTCTAGTTCTTCCCAAATCATAATCATGGACCTATAAAACTGGAAAATGGGCCGGGCGCGGTGGCTCAAGCCTGTAATCCCAGCACTTTGGGAGGCCGAGACGGGTGGATCACGAGGTCAGGAGATCGAGACCATCCTGGCTAACACGGTGAAAACCCGTCTCTACTAAAAAATACAAAAAACTAGCTGGGCGAGGTAGCGGGCGCCTGTAGTCCCAGCTACTCGAGAGGCTGAGGCAGGAGAATGGCGTAAACCCGGCAGGTGGAGCTTGCAGTGAGCTGAGATCCGGCCACTGCGCTCCAGCCTGGGTGACAGAGCGAGACTCCGTCTCAAAAAAAAAAACAACAAAAAAACAAAACTGGAAAATGAACTTACAAGCATTTGTCAACTCTCTTTTTTACAATCAGGAAGCTAAGCACCAGAGGTAGTGACTTGTCCAAATAGTCACAATTAGCCCTAGAGCAGTACTAGAACAGCTTCTGGGTTCCTATTTATCAAGAAAGTTTTACACTATTCCGTGTCTCCTCAGCTCTTTATTCCATGGCAAGAATGAAAGATTTCTTATGAAGGTATAGAATATTACCTTTTAAACTAATACGGAAACTCAGTGATTATACTTTCTTTTTGGTTTCTATTTTCTTAGAATAAAGGCTACCGTTCTGTTCTTTGATGTTTAAAAACAACCTACAGCAGAATGGTATGTCTTTACTTTGACCAGGAATTTTGTTCTGCTTTAAGCCCCATGCTTTAAACTGGTTAACAAAATGGTAGCTAAGAAGTTAAAACTAAACCAGCCTGGGTAACATAGTGAGACTCCATTCTACAAAAATAAACAAGTAGCTGGTATGCGCCTGCAGTCCTAGTATTTGGGAGCCTGAGGTGGGAGAGGATCACTTGAGCCAAGAAGTCTGAGGCTTCTGTGAGCTATGATCAAGCACTGCACTCAGCCAAAACAGTAGAGTGAGCATGTCTCTTAAAAAAAAAAAAAAAAAAAAAAAACCCCTAAAACCGATCTTCACAGAAAATGTTACTGTGTGTAACCAAGTACTAGTCTCTTCTCAATCCACTCCAATCAGATTTCTATCCCCAACACTTTGCTGAAGTTACATTTCATCAATACAAAGACACCATAAATTGTAAGATGAACCATTATCTTATATAATATTGAGAAAAAAACCACAAGCTATATGGTCACTTGTCATCTGTTATAAAGTTATCTCTATTTCATATATGTTAAAATATGAAAAAAATGTTTTAGAAATGAAGAAATACGGTATTCATTAAGTTCACCAATGACTTCCATGTTGTCAAATCTAATTGGTCACTTTAAATCTTTAATTCTCAGCAGCACTCTACAGGGCTGATGACTCCCTTCCTTATTCAGATGTTTTTCTCTTGGCTTCCAATGCACCTTCTCTCTCTCATTTTCTCGATTGCAATGGTGGCTCCTCCTGTGCTAAATCTGTTACCATCTGAGTAAGTCAGCGTTCTTTACTACAATCAAAAAATTTTTATGATTTTATGATGTTTCCACTGGGCTCCAACCTTGTTTATTCAATTGCTTATTTCGCATCTCTACTTAGATGTCAAACAGGCATCTACTTTAACAGGGAAAAAGCTACTTTCCCCCTAGTGTTTCCCATCTCAGTAAATGGTACAACCATTCAACTAGCTGCTCACACTGATAACTGTATCTGCTTTGACTCCTCCTTTACTCTGATTCCAGAAATTCAATCCAGTCCATCTAATCCAAGCATGGCCAATAGGAGTTAATAGAGTTAACTTCCACAGCTAGCTTCCATATCTGACCCCGTTATCCAGGGTTATCATTTAAAATCGCAAATCTGATCATGTTCTTCCTTTGCTTACTCTCCAATGACTTGCAACTCTTTTTTTTTTTTTTTTTTTTTTAAGACAGGGTCTCACTCTGTTGCCCAGGCTGGAGTGAAGTGGCACAAACACGGCTCACTGCAACCTCAGCCTCCCGGGCTCAAGTGATCCTCCTGCCTCAGCTTCCTAGAGTGGCTGGTACTACAGGTGTGCGCCACTGTGCCTGGTTGATTTTTAGATTCTTTGTAGAATGGGGTCTCACCATGTTACCCAGGCTGGTCTCAAGTGATCCTCCCACCTCAGCTTTCCAAAGTGTCAGGATTACAGGAATGAGCCACCATGTCCAGTCTACAACTATACTTAAAATTAAAACTCAAAACTCATCTTAGCTTATAAGGCCATACAACAATCTGGAATTTGTCTACTTTCTCAATCTGGTGCTAAATACGCACTGCATGTAATCAAGAAACATTAGTGGAATATTACTGTTAGTAACACCATTATCTGTTTCAATTATTGATTAAAGACAATATAAAAATGCAAGTGAGGCCAGATGCAGTGGCTCACACCTGTAATCCCAACACTTAGGAAGGCAAAGGTGGGTGGATCACCTGAGGTCAGAAGTTTGAGACCAGCCTGGCTAACATGGCGAAAGCCCCTCTCTACTAAAAACACAAAAATTAGCCGGATGTGATGGTGCACACCTGTAATCCCAGCTACCAAGGAGGCTGAGGCAGAAGAATTGCTTGAAACCAGGAGGCGGAGGTTGCAGTGAACGCCACTGCACTCCAGTGGCAGAGATCACGCCACTGCACTCCAGCCTCCAGCCTGGGCAACAGAGCAAGACTCTGCCTCAAAAAAAAAAAAAAAAAAAAAAAGTGAAAAGTCCTATTAATGTTGTTAACTGATATCATAATGTGAAAATAAAGAAGTTCATTGATGCTTATTCTACAATTATCATAATTGCTCAACCCACTGCCTGTGGAATGGAGTCAGGAAGAATCAATGCTTATTATAAAAATTTTAAAAAATTAATTTCAAAGAGTATCCACATTTTACCTTTAAAAAACAATTTTTGAGACATTTAAATGATTTTATTATTCCCTTGCTTATAAAATGTTTTTACAAATACCATACTCCCTCAATAAAAATGATGATTCCTTCTTTACTTCCTTACAGATCTGTTTTGACTTACCAATGAATGTCTAGTTAAACCCTTGGGAATATATCACATGTATGTCATGTAACGAAAAAAGATTAGGAATCATTTTTCAAGATGACAAACCAATCTGTACAATGGCTATTATAAAAATGTACTGCAGAAGGTGGATGCCTTCCCCCTCCCCCCCACCAGAGCCAGCTGCACCACCTCCTTCCTACTCCCCCTACTTTAGTCATGTTCCCAGTTCTAGCTTCTATTCATGGGGGGAAGGAAACGAGATTTGAATCAGAAACAAAACTAAGGTTTTAAAACTGAATTATCCTTCAAAAATGGAAAGCAACCAGCATGTTATAGAATCTGTCCAAGAAATGATGGGAATCTGGGAATCCAACAGAGCAGAGTTGAAAGCAGTGACTCTGAAAAAACTGTTACCATTTTCGTTAATATCCCACTAAACTGAGACTACTCAATTAACATGCAGAATCAAATTATATATATATAATTTTATATGATTTTCACTTAATAACAAAACAATCTTTTCATCTTATAAAATCTTGATAAATACCAACCTATAATCGTTTCATGTTTCCATTCTACAGTTATGCCATAATTTAACTATTATTCTCTTGTAGAACATTGGTGTTGTTTCCAAATGTTAAGATTTGAATTATAATATCTGTTTCCTTAAGTGTGATTTTCCCCTCATTATTAAATATGCACTATCTATGGACAAAGGAAAAGGTATTGCAAAAAAAAAAAAAAAAAAAAAACCAATCCTGGTAACTTCTGTACTTGAAACAACTCTAAATAAAATGAAAGGACAACAAAAGAAACCAGTGAAAAATGTTATAAATGATGACCTTTTGGGAAAACAACAAAATGATGTCAACAGTATTTAAATTTTCACTTTAAACTTTCTAATGATTTCAATTTGAACAACTGGCCTTCAGGAAATAATACAATATTAAAGAAAATGCTTTATTCAAAAAAATGCTCATCAAACTGTTAACAAGGAAAAGCTTACATTATGTTTATAAAACAGATACAAAAATGGATATATAGTGTGGTCTTAAGTATGTAAAAAAGTACAAAAACACAAGAAGAGTATATTAAAGTGGTAATTTATCCAGAATGGGAGGATTAATGAACTTTTTGGGACTTTGTGTAATTCACAAATTTCTTGAAATTGGTATGCATTATTTTTACAATCATAAAAGAAAACAAACATACCTATTAATGTATCCATCTTTTCATTTAGTCTAGATATTTCTTTGAAGGTAAAGATTCTAATTTCCCCCCATATCCTCAGAATCCAGTATTGTGCCTTACAAAGAGTAGCCTTTTGACAGCTACTTGTAAAATGAATTAATCTTTAACATCTGCTTTAAGGACCACTCCCTCTCTCCAGAAGCATCCCGATCTCTCCAAAAGTATCAACTTTTTGGTTGCTGCTAAAAGTTGGCATAAATTCAAAAATAAATTTTGAGACTAAGAACCATACTTGAGTTCTTTCAAAAAAGAGAACTGTGATGTTTTAGTCTAAGCAAAACATAAATAATCTCAGAAGTGACAGTTATTTGAATTGTTCCAACACAGGGATTCTTTTTTTTTGAGATAGGTCTTGCTCTGTTGCTCTGGCTGGAGTACAGTGGCACAATCACGGTTCACTGCAGCCTCAAACTCCTGGGCTCAAGTGATCCTCCTGCCCCAGCCTCTGGAGTAGCTGGGATTACAGGCAGGCACCACCACAACCTGCTTAAACTCCTGGGCTCAAGTGATCCTCCCACTTCGGCTTCCCAAAGTGTTGTGATTACAGGCCTGACGCACTACACCCAGCAGAGATTCTTTTTTCTTCATTCAAAGAGATGATAAAATCAAAATGAAGCCAAAATGTAGGCAGCAATGGTCAAGCAGTACTATAGTGAGAACTGGCCAAACATTTCTTTCAGTGCAAGATTCTCGAAACCCTGTCTTAACATTCGTTATAAAGATACTAATTTATATACAAAAATTTTGTTAATTACAAATGCTATTACAAATGGATGAAATGAAAATTTTCTAACAGATGCTGCTTAAAGAAAATTCCATAGTCAAAAATAAGATTTATTCTTTTGCCTTGCCTGATTTAGAAGTTCTATCAGGACGTGACTAAGGAAAAAAAAAATCTCTGGGGACAATGAATAATAGCTTATTATTCAAACAGAGGAAACGCTACTCTACTTCTTAGTTTACTTCTTAGTTGAATAACATCTCAAAATCCAGATAAATTCCATTGTATAAATAATACTATGAAAACTCACTTGATATTACAAATTTTGACTATTTCTTATCTGACATGACATAGCTATTATTTTAATGACTATAGCTATATCCACAAATTCACATTTCCTCTAATACCACTTGTAACTGACTACTTCCACTGTTTCACTAAGGCTTTGTGCTCAATTATATCCCTTTTCTATTCATACAGTTAAACTTCCAACCTTTAAGCTAAACATCAACCTTTTTAAAAGCATAGCGTTTTTTTTTTTTTAAAAGGTCTTATGGACATTTGCATTAAGATTATAGGCTGGGCAAGTGACTCAGGTATGTAATCCCAGCACTTTGGTAGGCAGATTACTTGAGCCCAGGAATTCAAGCCTAGCACGGGCAACATACTGAGACTCCATCACTACAAAAAATACAAAAATTAGTCAGGTGTGTTGGCGTGCACCTTCATCCCAGCTACTGGGGAAGGGTGAGGTGAGAGGATCACTTGAGCCAGGGAGGTTGAGGCTGCAGGAAGCCATGATGGCACCACTGCACTCCAGCCTGGGGTGACAAAGTGAGATTCTGTCTCCAAAAAAGAAAAGCTTATAGGTGGATCAATCCCTGGATGGCCCGCATAGTGGTTACAAGAATTGTTTACATGCATTAAGACGTGTACAAAGAGCAGAATATTTGCCACTAATAGTAAGAAAACTGGTATACCATGCAGAACTCACCTGGGTATAGAAGCCACTAGCTGCCTCTAGGAACAGAGAAAGGTTTGCCTGAACTTCACTTCGATTCGGATTTGCTCGATTCTTTGCCTGGCCTTGTAGTGTTGTGATCTGATTCTTAAAGGCGTGATTCCAGCTGAAAACAAAATGTAATTCTATTTGGTATAGCAGTGACTCACTGGGCAGACACTGGTCCCCCTGAGAACAAGAAAGAACTGTCTGTTATAATTATACCACACTAGACAGTAAACCTGCATTAAAGTTATTCATTTATTTAAATAACTTTATGCTTCCCTTTGAACAGGACTAGACATGCAGTAGAATCCAACTGACCTTAGTAAACACTTACCAAATGTTCGAATAATCAGATTGTGGCTTCAGCTATTAATCTTTTAGAACTACTAGAGTTTATTTAGGAATCCCAGTAGAAAATCAGAACAATGGTGGCAAGATCAAAGTAAAAATAAGGTATTAACAAATTTCTACATATAGTGCCAAATGTGATGGACTATACCCTAACAAGTGACATGTATATGGGGGCGGGGTGGGGGGTGGGGGTCTGTAAATAGTAAGCCATATCTCTTACTTCCCCAAAAGTTATTTCCCAGAGCGTTCAGTTTCACTGCTATTTAACAGTTTTGTTTATTTCTCTTGTGATTAACATTAAGAGGTTGAAATACAAGCCACATTTCAAATTTGGTTATTTAAAATAAGAAACAATATAATGCTGAAATATGGCATACCAAAATCCTGTTATAAAATGCTTTTCATTAATCTAGTTATATATGGCATCAGTTTAAGTCCAGTTATGATGAATACAGTCACTCTCTAACCTGGAAATCATAGTGGGGAATAAAAAACTAAAACAAAGGGAAGACATTACTGGCCTGATTAAAGGAAACAAACACAGATAGGAGGTTTACAACCTATCTGGAAAGTACCTAATTCTCTATCAACATCAGCTTCTGAGGTTCTAGAACACTAGGTTTTTTAATGATTTGGGAGGACAATCACTTCCCTCAGCATTTCTGATGACATCTTATCCTTGACTCTAACATCACAGGATAAGGATTTTGATGGTCATGATTTAGCTGTATTACTAGACTTCCTAAAAATATAAAGTATCTAAGACAGATGTAAATGATAGAAAAAACTAATCTTCACCAACATTTAGGGTAATGGACATTAGTAGACAAAGTACTCTTAACTGATTTTTAAATTTCTATCAGGCTAATGTCCCTGTTCCAACTTACAAGGCAAAGCCTTCCACAAAAGACAATTACTCACTTGGGAATCTGGTTATCTGCCATTTTGCCCCTCATAGAAAGAACAAGTGGAAAAGTCTAAACACACAAAATCTTTCATTTTACTGGGGGTGGCGGGGGGTGGGAAATACTACTAACTTATTTAATTAAAAGGAGGAACTTTTTCTTACAATGCAAATACATTTTCCTGACAGAGAAATTACAGAATCATGTTTACCAAAGAAAGATTTTTCTAAAGCCTACTCTTGAATTTTTTGTTTAAATCAGGGCTTAATTGTAAGACTGACCACAGACAATCCAAACACTCTCAGTATTTGAAATAGATATATTTGCTTTTTTGGACAGGCCCTAAAAGAGTTGCCCTAATGACCTTAATAGGATTCAACTCTAAACATTTCTCTTCTTACCTCCAAAGACTGTATTTGAAATAATATCAATGGCCAAATATCAAAAATACCAGAATTTCTTTCCATTGAAAAAGCTTATTCTGCAACAGGTTGAAAAACAACCAACCAAACTGTTTTAAAGTCTTGGTGAAATTCTTGATCTTACAGGGACTTCCCAAATGATAGGTAATACTTACAGATCCTGTTCTACTTTCTTGTCTAAAGCGTATTCCAAATCAGTAACTAGCATTTTCTGGTACAGGTCCTGCAGAGCCTGCCTGGATGTCCAGACTTCAGCTGGACCCAGCTTAGAATCTGAGTAACAAAAACAAAAACATAAGAGTAGATAGATAAACCCCAACAATAAAACCATTATACCACACCAGTGATATATCCTTCCTGCTCCATCCCCAAGGCAAAATCTGCTCTAAATATATTCCATAGAACGCTGCAGAAGTTTTATATTTCAAATGACTTTCACCTTTGACTAATGACTAAGTCTGGTTTACAATGCTTCTGTTTTTAGTTTTGAAATAACATCATGAAAAGGGCTTTTAAAAAAAAAAAAAAGGTTTGCCCTTCGCTTTTGGTTTGTATTTCTGCCTTTTCACCTAACAAGAAACTATATGCCTCACAGTAAGCCACCTCATTTGAAGTAATGGACTGCCACGTTGGTCTGTTTACTCTCATACTGTATCTCTTTGTCTAACGCAACTGTTTCTTTCTTTTTTTTTTTTTTGAGAACTCCCACAAATTTCATTACAGAATTCTCACATCAGCTGACTATCAGCAGTTGCTTTGGTATTCTGCTGTTACTCCTCTCTCAATATACTGACCGCATAAGCCATGACAGTGTTATTTTAATGAGTGGTAGACTGTTTTCCAAGATACTTTTGTGAGCAATCCACATTAGTCATTTAACATAAACGAAGACTTAGAAGACTGGGATTAAACTGCTAAAGAGGTCAGATGAGAGACTGGGTGTAGAATGTAATCAGAAAGTCAGTCTATGACTACACATAATACAAAATTGGGGCCCTGCTGTCTGCCAGAGTCATGCAAAGCACCTTAACCTTTGCGATCACTGGGATTATGATTGCAACAACTGACAGTAAGCTCCCTCAGTAGGTGAACTGAATAATGGACTTTTAAATTATGTATTTTCCATAACTAGCTGGGCTATTTGGTTTTGCTGCTACACAATGGCATAATCATCACTCTTCTTTAGGTTTGCTATTAGTATCTACAGCCACCACAATCCTATTTTGCAAAGAGAATCTCCTGGATTTGAGTTAATGCTCCTAAGAGTTTACAGGCTAGTAAGAATAGAGTTTAGTATCAGCTCCTCATCCCTAGTTAAACTGTTAATCACTAAATAGTCAACCCTGCTTTAATTCACTTACGGCAAGAAAAAGAAGTGTAAAAGATTACTAATTCTCATCTATCAAGACCGTCATTCAAATGAGTAGACTTGTTATCTTAAAGTTTCTGGGCAGCCAAAGGTCCCCTACAAAGGTCAAACCCCAAGACTATTTACTAAGGTTGCTCAATATCTAAGAAAAGGTAAATGGTACAGATAGCTTGATACTGCTCCATGTTCTGTTTTCATCACACAACAGATTATGTTTTCAATGCCAATTCAAGAGCATAATACAGTAACTCAGAACAAACACTGATATACACAATACAGATGATGATAAATCTGTTAATAATGGAAAGAACTGAGTAGTAGCTATTACTAAGTAAATATATAAGCCATCTACCCCCCAACACACTTATCCTTGAACAAGATGACATGAGATTATCCATGAACTCTTAGGACATTAGCCTAAATGACTCTAGAGTTGACAAAAAGATATTTCAATAGTCCTTTTCCTCTTTGTAAATCTTGGCAGGTATGCTGTTTAATTCTTTTTTTGTGAATTTCATTGCAGAACTAAATTACTCAAAAATTAGAGTAAGATTCACTACACTAGTACATATTCCTCTTATTACATTTTAGGATGGCATATGCTGTTATGAAGGGCATACTGATAAGTATATGGTGATTACAACATATTTCCTAATTTTGTATTTGAATAATTTACTTTTTTTTTTTTTTGAGACAGAGTCTTTCTGTCACCCAGGCTGGAGTGCGGGGGTGTGATCTCTGCTCACTGCAACCTCCACCTCCCCGGTTCAAGTGATTCTCCTGCCTCAGTCTCCAGAGTAGCTGGGATTGCAGGTGCATGCCACCACGCCCAGCTAATTTTTGTATTTTTGATAGAGATGGGGTTTCACTATGTTGGCCAGACTGGTCTCGAACTCTTGGCCTCAGGTGATCCACTCACCTGGGCTTCCAAAAGTGCTGGGATTACAGGCGTGAGCCACCACACCATGCCTCATCTACTCTTTTCAATGGCTAAGTCTGGCAGTTATTCTTCCAAAAGACCTCAGTCATTATTTAAAACAACAAAGATGGCCAGGGGCAGTGGCTCACACCTGTAATCCCAGCACTATGGGAGGCTGAGGCAGGAGGATCATGAAGTCAGGAGTTCGAGATCAGCCTGACCAACATGGTGAAACCTCGTCTCTACCAAAAACACAAAAATTAGCCAGATGTAGTGGCATGCACCTGTAATCCCAGCTACTCAGGAGGCTGAGGCAGGAGAATCGCTTGAACCAGGGAGGCGGAGGTTACAGTGAGCTGAGATTGCGCCACTACATTCCAGCCTGGGTGACAGAGCGAGACTCTATCTCACAACAAAAAAAAGTAACAAAGATATGGGAGAAAAGAAAGGCAGCAAGGTAGCTCACTCAATTTCAAGGACTTTCAGAAGAATTTTTCTATAAATATTTTTTCTGAAGATTTACCTACTAAAGTTTGGTTAATTATCAAGAGGAAAAAAAAATATTTTCCCAGAAAGATATGAGCCTAACACTGTAAGATATTTTGGTTTATATAGGGTATGTTATTTTTTCTGTATGTCTTAAATCGTTAATAAAAAGTTTCATAAAAATTAAGTGATTATATAAATTAAATTAGGTAACATTCAATTCTGTATACCATATATTAATATTATATGCCATTTCCAACAATTACTTAAGCAAGAATTCAAACTATATAAACAATAAATATTTAAAGCAGATAGTAAATGATCATCCCTTTTGGCAACTAAGATGGGATTTAGTGCTGTGCATAATATAAGAAAGAGGATATCCTTCCATTAATTTAATGTATAAAATATGTGGTAAAAAAGAAATAAGCCAGCCAATACCTGTCATGTCAGCCTTCAGGACTTCTGCCTGCCTAGATAGAAAAAAAAAAAAAAAAAAAGAAAAAGAGTACCAGTTAGAAACAAACGAGGCCTAACTAACATATAAATAACACTAAGTTAGGTGAAATAATATACTACAATAAGGATATACAGCAGCTATAATTTTGGCACTGCAAATAGCATCCCTACTTTAACATCAGGGTAGCATAAGGTCTTGGCAAATTAATGCCAACACTTAAAAAGTTTAAGGACCCTTAGGGACCTTTTCTGCTAAGTAGAGTCCACCTTCTTGCTGTTTTCCTCCAAATGTGATTTACTTAAGATAATATTCAATGACATTCATTAAATTTTTAAAAATTCTCTCCATGCTGCCAAAAAATCCTACTACATTTCTCAATTCACTCCTCACCACAACTATTTCAAATTTCCCCTCTTCTCAAGCTACTGATTCCTATACCCCTTCCTCACCTCCAAGTGACATATCCATACCTCAGGGAAAACAATTCCCACTTACTAAATATGTACTACATTTATACAGCCTGCTTCTTACTTTCTCTTGTTAAAACACTAGAGGTAGTGCACCTCTTAATATTTAAGAACAATAATTCCACTTAGGTATGTTCTTGCTAACCCTTCTTAAGGACTGTTCCTTTGATTTACCCCTTCCCTTGCACCAATTTTGAGACTTCCCTCACTTCATTTGGATCTTTCCTTCTCTTCAGCATTTTAACATGTCCAAGTATCTCACACATTTTAAAAACCTTCTGCCCCATGTTCCCCTCTAGCTGCTGTCTTTTTTTTCCCTCTCAAATTCTTCAAGAATTACCTGTGTTCAAGAGGTCCAAAACTGAACTCAAGACCCATTCCCATCCCCTACCTCTAGTTCTCTTTCTAATGTTTTTTCATCTTAGCAAATGCATCATAGCTTTCCAATTGTGGAAGGAAGAAACCTGGAAGTCCTCCATGACAACTTTCTCTCAAACCTCTAACATCTATCAACTCCAAAAGATGTTATCTACTAACTATATCTTGAATCTGTTGATTTCCCTTCATTTCTTCTTCAGCCACTCTCATTCAAGAACCATCCCTTGACTTTGTTTCCTCCACTTCACTCTTGCCCTATTTCATTCTGTTCTCCCAACAGCTGTCAGAGGGATCTTTTAAAAATGCAAATCTGATCTACCAGTTGTCCCTTTAAAACACTTTAATGACTTCCCACTACTCTAAGGTTAAGAACAAAACCTAAACTGTCCTACAACATTCGACAGTCTCTGAACTCTATTTTCACTACTCTTCACTCCTTGATCTCTGGGCTCATTTCTGGACTTCTGGACTGGACTTCTAGTTTCTCCAGTATACCCTGCTTCTTTCACACTAGAGGTCTTTATAAAAGACTCTGCTAGCAACACCTCTTCCCCCTTCGTCTGCTTAATTACCACTCATCTTCTACCTCAGTCAGCACATTACTGCTTCAGAAAGTCCTACCTGAACTCCATCTAGATTAAGGATATTCCTATTTTACGCTCTCACAGCACTTCTAGTTTTTCTTCATATTACATATTACAGATTTTAAGAATGCTTATCACAACTCCTTGTCTACTAGCACAGCACCTTGCACACAACAGACACTCAATATTTTTAATGAGAGGAAAAGTATAAATCAGACTCATATACTCTATTTAAGAAGGTAGGTATATAAACTTGAGAGATTTTTTTTGAGAGAGATTGGGCCTTGCTATGTTGCCCAGGATGGTCTTCAACTCCTGAACTCAAGAGAGCCTCCTGCCTCAGCCTCCAAAGTAGCTGGGATTACAGGTGCATGCCACCCTGCCAGGCTGAGATTTCCATTTTTAAAAATGAACTTTTAGCATGAGAGCTAGAGAACATTAAGGTTTTAAAATTTTTACTGTTTAAATATTGTTTTATATAATTTATTAAGTATTTAATGTCAATTGTATTAGGTTGATGAAAAAGTAATCGTGGTTTTTGCCATGTTAAAAGATGCACCAACCTAATAACCTAATAAATTTAAGTTTCATTAAAATGTAAAGCAAATCCTTTCATTCTCTTAGTCTTTAAAAGATATTTACATCTTTTCAAAATTTAAGCTTTCAAACAACAGAATCACAACGTAGTGCTAAGGAGGTAACCATAAGCCCTATGAGAACTAGCAACATAAATGAAGAATACTAAACAAATAGCCACACTTAGTTGTAAAATGTTAACATCACATCAAATTCCATTATCCATATAGCCTGACTTCACTCTTCACTTCAGGTGTTAACTTTTGCCATTAAAAAAAATACACATTTGCAAAACTGTTGGCTTATGCCTTTAAAACCTAAGATTATACAATTTAATAAAGCATACCATGTACCCCATCCTACCAATGTCGCAACTGTTGCTCCTCCCCTGAAAAATCCTATTGGAGAGTACTAATTTATAAACCTTTTAGTGAGAAAGCTAGGGTTAATTATGCACCTTTACTAGATTCAATGAATGACCTTTCATTTTGTCCCTGAGTTGTGAAGTTAAAAAGCATATATTTTACTATGCTTCCCTATGTTAGCTAAAAATTCATACTCAAGTATATGCAGGATATATACTTAGGATCATGTATCTAAAGGTTGTTTTCTCATTCCAAACATGATTTGTTTTGTAAAGATGAACAAGTAACATTTCAGTATGCTAACATCCACCTAATGATGTTACCAACTTCCAGTCAAAGATTATATGTGGTATATAATATAAATGTAATTTACAAATAATCTGCTTTTCTTACAAGCTGTCAGGTGATGAACTATAGTTCTTGCAGACTCTGGAGCAGGCTCCCATCGATAAACAAAGATCTAAAATTTTACTCCGTATTTTTACCATGTTATAATCTGTCCAAGAAAAACTGTAAAACTAAAAAGTCAAGCACTAATAGAAATATAAAAATGTCACAAAAACTGACATAAACGTTAAAATATTTTGAAATTCCAGCTTTGATTCCTCAGTATGATAAGGGTAGAGGTGCTCATTTCTGTGCAGTTCTATCCTAGGTTCTGAAAGAAGCACAAGTTAATTACTTTTATTACCTTCCTAATAATGACAATTATTAGCTTTCTTTTTAAAAACAACTTTGCTAAACTGAATTGATAAAGACAGCTAAATGGAAAATATAACAACCCTATGGAATAGCTAGAATTATTCCTGTTTTATAAATGGAAAAACTGAAGCTCCGAGATATAAAATAATTCTTCCAGTCACAAAGCAGTCAGGTACCAACAGGTACAAATTTTGTTCTTAAATGACTCCACAAAGTCCAAGTTACTTCTATTTCTTTCAAAGTAGAATAACAAAATTATATGACATAAAAAACTAATGTTGGTTTATCCAGGAACATTAACATTTAAGTCAATTAGCCTAAATTAAAAGATCTGTTCATAAAGGAAATAGATTATATCTAAAATTTTTATCAAAAGGACCACAAGAAATAAATTTATACTCAAATGCCATGGTTGGCTTGTGAATGAAATTCCCTTTCATCCTGGATCTAATTTTGTGAAGACAGTTTTATTGGAACACAGCCACACACATTCATTTACCTGTTGTCCATGGCTGTTTTCAGCTACCAAGGCAGAGCTGAGAGTTGAGACAACCACCACATGGTCCACCAACCCTAAAATATTTACTATCTGATCCTTTAACAGAAAAAGTTTGCCATCTCCTGCTCTAAGGAATATCTGATGAAAAGAACGAGAAGTAAAACATCTTTAAGTTCCCAAACCAAATTATGGTTATATGAAATCATCAACGATAATGTCTGCAGAGTAAAAGTCTATATTTATTTGTTTTTATTAGTTAATATCTTAATCTTGTCACAAAGTGGACTATTTTAAAAAATATAGTCTCATATAATTAGAAACACTACTTGCAGGCCATGCTATGTTTTTGATAGAATCTACTGACAAACTCTTTAAAACAAAGTTTGGCTTATATACTATTATCCTAACTTTTTTTTTTTCTGTATCCCCAAAATATCCATTTAGACAGGTGGGAGGGTTAAGCTAAGAGTTATTGCCTCACAAGAAAAGGAATCTCCATCTTCCCACCCCTAAGCAACTATTAGCTTTCTTTTTTAAAAATAATGTACTAGAAGTCAAATCAATGGATATGTAACCTTATATAAATGTTTTAATAGATCAGCACAAAATTGGCTATATCATTATTTTACTTTATAAAGAAAAAAATTGTCCAGGCATGGTGGCTCACACCTGTAATCACAGTACTTTGGGAGGCTGAGGCAGGAGGATCACTGGAGCCAGGAGTTTAAGATCAGCCTGGACACCAGAGGAAGACTTCATCTCTACAAAAAACAAAAAATTAGCTGGCGTGGTGGTGTGTACTTGTAGTCCCAGCTACTCAAGAGCCTGAGGTGGGAGGATTGCTTGAGTCTAGGAGTTCTGAAGCTGCAGTGAACCGTGATTGTGCCACTGCATTCAAACTTGGGCAATGGAGTGAGACTTTTGTCTCCAAAGAAGACAATTGTTCTATGGTTTTGTTACAAAGACCATCAATGAATTAACATTAAAGTTTACAGCCAATGCTCATACACAGAGGCAGAATTTTAAAATGTTTTTTCTTGGCAGAGGGTATGGCAACATGAATTCCTTTTAATTCTTTAAGCTGAAGGAATTAATGAAAAGAATGAACCAAGAATAAAATCACCATGCTTTCAATAATAAAGTAACACTATTAAACATAGCTATCAAAATATAGTCTTAGTTATTAATTAATAGGAAAAATTAAGCAATTCTATCAAGCAATAAAAAAAGAAAAAGTCATTAAAAGGCTGAACAAAATATGGAACATTCAGTGACAGCCAAATATGTTGAAAGCTAATAAACTGAAACAATAAATACTCATGGAATAATCAAGATCTACAAATACATTTAAAGCATTCTAAGTACTTAGTACTATATACTATACTACAGGTACTATAGAAGAGGTAGTAACAGGTACCAGGTACATTAGAATATATGTAGATACTATAGTGCCTATAAGTACAGCTAACACTATATGCAGCATTTACTATTGTCATTGTTCTAAGAGCTTTACATAAATTATCTACTTCACACTAAGTACTGTTATTGTCCCCACTTTATAGCTCAAGAAACCCAAGGAGATAGAGGTTATTAAGTAGTATCGTTAGTCAAGGTCATAGTAAGTAGTAGAAGTAGCATAATCAATATGGCTCCAGAGTGTAACTCCTAACCCTCATTTTATGATAGTATGTAATAGTTCCTCTCTTACGCAAGGGTATGAGAAAAAAAAATTTGAAATGTTTGATAGTAACAACCCATAGAACTGGAGCCTTCAATACTTCACAATTTTATGATAATTTTCCAAATAATGTTACTAGAGGAAAATACTAAAATTTGGGTTATTTTCTTTAACAAATATCTTGATTATATATAGCATTTATGTACAATGCTAGGTAACAAATACAGAATAATCTCTTTTAAGAATATACAGTCTAACAGCTGGGCGCGGTGGCTCACGCCTGTAATCCCAACACTTCGGGAGGCTGAGGTGGGCAGATCACCTGAGGTCATGAGTTCAAGACCAGCCTGGCCAACACAGTGAAACCTCGTCTCTACTAAAAATACAAAAATTAGCCTGGCGTGGTGGCATGTACCTGTAGTGCCAGCTACTCTGGAGACTGAAGCAGGAGAATCACTTGAACCTGGGAGGTGAAGGTTGCAGTGAGCCAAGATCACATCACTGCACTCCAGCCTAGGCGACAAAGCGAGACTCTGTCTCAAAAAAAAAAAAAAAAAAAACCACACAAAAATAATATACAGTCTAAGATTCATGGTTTAAAAATGTAAAGGTATTTCCAAGTCAGGGCACATAAAATGGGAGATTCCTTCTGCCTGAACTCCCGAGCCCCTCTGAGCAGAATTCAGGAATGTAAGTCAACATCTTCTAAACTCACAGCTGCTAAGGAAAAGTGAATCACTCTCTTTTATTTTGGGAGAACATGCTGGGAGGTTTTTTTTTTTTTTTTTTTTAAAGAAATTTAACCAAAAGCCACAAGTTAATTTGTTCACTTGTTTGACAGAGTTCTAAGGAATACTTGGGATAATAACAGCATTTATCAATCATAGCCAGAAACACAATAATCTAGTCATAATTATTTATGCTGAATAATTGGCCAGACATAAGGTAAGCATGCACTTAATGTGCGCACATGCGTGTACACCCACACACACCTCAAGTCTCACAATATTAATCAGAGATATATAAATCATATTGCTCTACTGCTGAATTTCATTTGGAAAAGAAAATCTAGAGAAGATGCTGCTCCTAAAGGAGTTTTTCTTGCACACGTTAATAAAAATACTAATTTGCTTTCTCTTTATGGCACTTTAGGGCTCAGGAAGCATTTTCAAATCTCCCAACACAACAATACTCTATACCACAACATTCGCTCCCTAATTTATATTCTTTAAAAATGTGTACCTAGTTTTATTAAGGTATACCCAGTTTTATTAAGGACCAACACTGGTCTGAGAATTTCAAAGGATGGGAAGGAGTTATTCTTCCAAGCAGAAGAAATAACAGAACAATAAAAAGTAAAGCTAAGCTAGTGAGTGAGCATCAAATGCAAGGTAGAAAGCCACAGATAATGAAGCTGAAGAATCCAGAGAGAACATACTGTGACAGGCCTTGCATGACATGCCCTGGAGTTCTGATTCTGTCCTTTAATAGGAAACCAGTGCTGAACTTAAAGCAAGAGCATAGCATTGTTAGATTTACATTTTAAAAAGATTACTATAGATATAAGACTGGAAGTAAGGATGTGCTAATACAGATGAATGGAAAAACCCAGACTGAAGAAATACCTGGTAAGTTACGCCGAAAGAAAGGAAGATAAAGCAGAGGAAAGAGTCTGTCACTCCCAGATTGTTAGTTTGGCCGCCTGGGTATATGAGAAGGTGGAGAATGCAAAAAAGATAGTATTCAGGGCTATACCCATAATACCTACAATAATGCCTTGACTGCAGCAGCTGTTCACTAAAAATGTGTTCAATTTGTTGAATTAATGAATGCGTAAGCAGGCATTCAGAGATAAGTATCAAGCAAAGGGGAGACTTGAGACTAGGGATACAGCACTGATGTGATCAGTACATTGATGGCAGTTAAAACCATGACAGTAAATGTAACTGCCCAGAAACACAGAATGGTGGAGCTAGTTCTCTGTTTTCATTTTTAAAGGGTAGATGAAAGACACTCCATGAAGAACACCAAGAAGAAACTGGTGAATAGTATAAGAGCAAGAGAAGAGTGGAGTATAGAAAATGAGAGAATAAAAAGGAAGAGTAGTCATCAATATCACAGGCAGCTGAAAAGTACTATGAGATAAATAAGGACTGGAAAGTGTCTCAGATTTGGTGAAATAAGGGTCAATGATAGCCTTGCCAGAGAAAAGATTACATGAGGATGCAGGAGGTTGAGGAACAAATAAGAGGGAGAAGTTTACATCAACTCTTAGGATGCTGGGCTGTGTAAAGAGAAAGAGATGGAGGCCATGGCTAAACAGAAGTTTCTTCCCCTCCCCACCAATTGGAGAGACACTTGAGAGTATTTAGAATAAAGGAAAGAAGCTGGAAGAAATGAATAGGTTGAAGATATAGGAGAAAATAAAACTGACAGCACTGTCCTGGAAGAGATAGAAGGAAATAAGAATGATATTATTAAGATAGGAAGACGACTGGCCTTGAAAAAGAGTCAGGATAAAATTGGAGGTTGGTAAGGTTAAACAGAAATGTGTTAGAATTGGGAAATACTGGGGGTAGGGAGATGTTAAGAGAATTTACAGCTGTATTTCCTCAATTTCAGAGATAAGGTAGATCCTGTGTCTGAAAGAAAGAGTGGGATAAGCTGTGGAGAATGGCAAATATTTGGGATAATTACAAAATGACAAAGAAAAGAATGCAGAGAAAGTGTTAAGAGCCATGTGGATTAGACAAAATGGAAAAATTAATACAAAAAATATATTGGCCAGGTACAGTGGCTCACACCTGTAATCCCAGCACCCAGCACTTTGGGAGGTCGAGGTGGGCAGATCACCAGAGGTCAGGAGTTTGAGACCAGCCTGGCCAACGTGGTGAAACTGTCTCTACTAAAAATATAAAAATTAGCCGGGCATGGTGGCGGGTGCCTATAATCCCAGCTACCCGGGAGGCTGAAGCAGGAGAATCGCTTGAACCCAGGAGGCGGAGGTTGCAATGAGCTGAGATCATACCATTGCACTCCAACCTGCGCAACAAGAGTGAGACTTGGTCACAAACTAAATAAATAAATCAAGGTATCAACAGAAAAATTGGCAGAAGACCAAACTGATAATTCAAAAAAGGAAATACTACTAGTAAACACAAATTAAAATAAGTAATTTTTTTTTTTTTTTTTTACTCTAAATACTCAAATTGGTAACACTGGCAGATACCTACTTTTAAGGACCTCTAGGTAAGGTGACAGATACAAAGGCATGTACATAATTTCAATACAATAAAGGTGAGTGCAAGGATAGACATATGCCTAGAATACAACTAAGAAGAAGAGCCACTGGGAGTGTTAGAAAAGATAAGGGCCATAACAACTAGAAGAATGCCTCGGCCATGGCAGCTGTTCACTAAAAATTGTTGAATTTGTTGAATTACTGAGTGATAAAATACGAACCATACAGGAGGCAGTTTTATGTAATGGAAAGTAATATAAAGCAAAAAGACTCGGGTTTGAATTTGGGTTTTCCTACAAATAAGTAGTGCTATCTTGGAGCTTCTAAGAAGACTGTTTCCTCATCCATAAAACGAGAATACAAACTACTTTTCAAAGTTGCTATGAGTAATAAATAAGACAAGTAAGTTATATAAAAGAACCTAAATGATCATTTGAATAAGGAGGGGTAATCTGATTGTGACATGAATAGTTCAATGACCACCAAATTACTTTTGCTAATCTGGTTACTGACTGGCTAGTCAGGTGTCCCTCCCTCCCCTCATTGCTTCATGAGATCCCTTTTGAAGGGGCACACTGGGTTGAAAAAGACATTTCAAAGTTGTAGTAAAAAACCCTAGGTCCCTACCACCACAAGCGACAAAAGAAAAACAGTTTAGATGTCATGATGACTATGTTCTTAGTATAAATAGAAAATAAAACCAGAGGCAGATACATAAAAATTACAAAATAATTGAGTCAGGGTGTTACTTTTTTCTTTTTTGTTTTTCTCCAAACATTAGTTCTGATTACATTATTTAACAAATATATTTTTAAAATTGGACCTGATATATCAAGACAATTATAAATTATAGAAATGCCACACTGATAACAGACTAAACTCATCTGTTAAGAATTAACCAGCAGTAAAATAACAATATAGTTTAATCACTTGTTATTTGCCAGGTTTTAGCTTTCATATTACTAAATCTTTGATTCTCACAACAATTCTATCAGGTAAGTAATAATATTAAGCCCGTTTTGATGATGAGGGAATAGAGGCACAGAGTGGTTAAATAACTTGCCCAAGGTCACATAACTAGGAAATGGCAGAGCCTGGGTTCCACCCTTGCAATCTAGTTCCAAACCCGAGCTCATAAACATATTTAAGGCCTTCTGAAATGGCCAGGCTAGAGGTATCTCTCTCCTAGTATCAGCTCATAGAGGCAACTATCATCTCTTGGTTAAAAGCTGCATCTTTGAGATCAAGCATCTTTGCATGTTCAGTCATTATAAGCTGCTGTAGCAACAGTTATTACTTCACATGTACAAGAGGGCTTCTCTAGCATACTATCATACACCTATTTCTACAGGCACTTGGGAGGCTTGATTGCATCCATGCTGACACACAGAACAGCAAGCTGATGCTACCTGCACTCACATGATTTACTATGTTAAAAAAAAAAAAACAACAACAAAACACAGAAATTTTCATTCTAAAGGATGATGCATAAATCATTTGTCCCTATGTTTATCATAAATATTCAGAGACCTCATATAAAACAATTTTTTAAAAAATTTACTTCAGTAAAAATTTTAAAAGCTTCCTTGGACCACAAGATATAAACGCTCAAGACAAAGCAAACGTAAGCCAAGGTTCTCGTGAAGTCACATAAATAATAAAACTTTAGCATGCCCCATCCCGATCTTGGCCAAAATCAAATGCTTCAGGAAGATTCTAATTTCATTAGTGTTCACAGAGTATGAATAATACACATCTCCAAAAGGAATAAAAACAAGCAGAAATCCCTTGTAATTTTTATCCTACCTAATATTACTTGATTTCAGATGCTCCTCTGATTTCAAGTTTTCGGTCCTCATCTGGGACTTAAATGAAACGTTTTCTCCCACAATGACTATCTGCAAGAACATCCAATTTCTCATAAGGTAGAATGGTTTAAGACATTCTAGATAGAGGAGAGGAGGAAAATATGAGTTAACCCACAATAACAGAGAACCCTATGAAGAAAATTATTTTATCTTTATTTGAAATGACTTAATGTGAAAGGTAAAGGAAAAATGTCAAAGTATTTTTTTTGTTTGTTTAATGTTTCTTAGAACAAACATTTAAAAATTTATATTTCTAACAGATTCTAGTTATAGACCAAAATGTTATTCTAATGTTCCTCACTGTCTGAAAACAGTGATCACTACAGGACAGATACCAGTTACCAAGCAGGACTCTTTTAAGATCAGGGTGAGAATGCCCTGTAGAACACGGAAGCAGATGAACTCCTTACTGAAGAAAAAATATGTAAAACAATTAAAACACAATTATAGGTAGTATGAATATTGCTAAGATCAGTTGAAACTGTCAGGTTTTTCAATTCTCATTTACTGTACAAATTTGGTCATTTTTATATCATAGATGCAGTGTTAAGGACTAAGTGTACTATGATGGAAAAAATCGATGTGATCCCTGCCATGGATTTAAAATCTAATGTAGAGACAGACTAACAAGGAAGGAGGCAGCAGTGGTTAAAAGCATGGCTTTGGGAGTCACACTTTCTGCACTCCAATGGTATGTCAGGTGTAAATCAAGTCACAAGAAAAACAGTACAATTTCTTGGGGACTTCAATTTAACTCAAAGATTTGGACAAAGTAAGTTATTATTATTGCTATTGATAATTGCTTACGTTTATAATTAGTATGTGCCAAATACAAAGCTAAATATTCTATATGCATGATATCATAAAATGGGAGTATAATATAGTAAGAATGTCTTATATTCAAACTGCCTAGGTTCAAACCAAGCTCTGCCACTTACTAGCTGTGTAACCTTAGGTGAATTACTTCTCTATGCCCCAGTTTTGCTAGAAATGAGATGGAGATAGTAAAATACCTACCTCATTGAGGTGTTTTGAGGATTAAATGAGGTAACAGAAGTAAAGCACTTAGGACTGTTCCTTGGTAAGTAAGCCCTCAAAAAATGTTGGCCATTATTGTCATTATCATTTTATAGTTATTACTCCTCCCAGCAATCCTAAAAGGTAAATGCTATTATTATCCTCAGTCTATAAATTAGGAACTTAAGAACTCACACTAATCAATTTAAAAATAGAACATTTTTCATAATTCTTCACAAGATAAAATATGTCTTAGGAGAAATTTCAAATATGTGGCAGGTCTATGCAGACTTTGCTGCCATACTTCCAAAGCATGTATTCAATCTCCTGTGACTTCAGTTGCACTTTAGTGGAAAAGAATGAGAGAAAATATTTTATGATAAAACTCAAGTTCCTCAGCATAGCATATAAAGTCCCACAGCTTTTCACTTTACACTTTATGATCCAGTAAACCTCAATTACTTTTAGTTTCTTGTTGTTTTGCCCCTCAGTATCCTTATTCATGCTTTTTCACTCATCCTAGAATGCCCTCCCACTTCCCTCCTTGTCTGGTTAACCCATTCTTGTATTTTAAACTCAGCAACTCCTAAAAGCAAGTCTTAGTTTGGCTGAGTACTCCCAGTGCATCTTAATGTCCACATTTATTATTGGACTCACAGTACTACAATGAAGTTATTTGTGTACACATTTCCTTCACTAGAGACTGTCCTATTCAATCATGCATATGTAGTGCCTCACATAGTGCATGGCATACAAGTTGCATTCAGGTTAATTTGGACTAAATAGTTTCTCAATAAAAGGTAAAGATCCTAAAAATTCAAGGTTTCTCAAACCTGACAATAGTTTTAAAAGTCTTCACCGAAAACAATCTGAAAGGTTTTTCATCTGAGAACCAGGAATAACATACTTTTTCTTAAGAAAACCTACCATTTTATACAGTCAATCAGAGAAATACATAATCATTTACTTGGCTCTCTGAAATTCACATTTTGTTTTCATCGTAGTGGGATCTATATAATATATACAGAACATTAAATATTTCTGCAGAAATACAAAATCTAAAATTTCAAACAGAACATAAGCTCACAACCCAAATGAATGAAACAAGTAGGTTAAGCCATAGATAACAGGAAAGTTATTTCCCCTCATCTCAATTTTTACATTAAATGAGGTATGCCAAAACAATGCTTTCCAAAGCAATGAACCCAATAAAATAGTCCTTTTTTGGCAACAACCCCTGTACCTTCTTGAAATAATAAACAGATTAAAATTAGTATATCAATATATAAATGGTCAGATAAGACCACCTTAGAAGACATAAAATAATCAGATGCTTGCACATACAGATAAAAGGTTAACAGAATTCCAAACAAGAAGGATACCAAAATGAAAGCAAAAATATGAGTAGATACTAGAATTAAAAGTAGTGTTAAAGTAAGTAATAGCAGACTAAATTTATTTGGAAATGGTAAGAATATGAAAAAACTGACAAAGGGACAACATTACAAGACAAAGTACAAGGAGTTAATGCAAAGAAAACAGGCTGTCAAGAGAACAAGACAAGCCACAGACTGGAAGAAAGTATGTGTAAAACATGCATTTCATAAATGACTTATCTGAAATATACAAAGAACTCTTGAACAATAAGAAAACAAGCAACTCGATTAAAAAATGAGCCAAAACCTTAACAGACACCTGGCCAAAGAAGATATCAGATGGCAAATAAGCATGTGAAAAGATGCTCCACATAGTCTTAGGGAAATGCAAGTTAAAACAATGATACACTACTACACTATTAGAATGGCCAAAATCCAGAACAATTACAAAACCAAATGCGAATGAGAATGTGGAGCATGGGGAACTCTCATTCACTGCTATTGGGAACGCAAAACAGTACAGTCACTTTGGAAGACAGTTTAGTAGTTACTCACAAAGCTAAACATAATCTTACCATATGACCTCTTGGTATTTATTCAATTGAGCTGAAAACTGATGTCTACACAAAAACCTGCACATGAGTATCATATCGGTTTTATTTATAATCACTGAAAACTAATTCATCCATTCACCTACTGAAGCAACCAAGATATCCCTCAGTAGATGAAAGGATAAACAATCTGTGGTACATCCAGACAACAGATTATTATTTAGCACTAAAAAGAAATGAGCTATCAAACTATGAAAAGACATGAAGGAAACTTAAATGCATGTTACAATCTAAAATGACTATAGACCATAGGATTCCAACCATATGACATTCCGGAAAAGGCAAGGACTATGGAGGTAGTAAAAAGATCAGTGGTTGCCAGGAGTTGGAAGGGAAGAGAGGGGGAATTAACAGGTGGACCAAAGAGGATTTTTAGGGCAGTGTACTCTGTACTATACAACAGTGGATACATGTCATTACACACTGGTCCAAACCCACAGAGTGTACAACACCAAGAGTGAACTATAATGTAAAATGAACTTCGGGTGAATATGATGTGTCAATGTAAGTTCATCAATTATAACAAATGTACCACTCTGGTGGGGGACGCTGATAATAGGGGAGGCTATTCATGTGTGTGAGCAAGGGGTATATGGGAAATCTCTATACCTTTCTCGCTATTTTTCTGTAAACCTAAAGCTGCTTTAAAGGAAAAAGAAAACAAGGTGTAACCATATCCTTTGACAGGTGACAGTGAACAAAAATCAGGTTGGAAAAAGAAACGGTGATTTTTGTTTTTTTTTAACTCTATTGCCCAGGCTGGAGCACAGTGATGCAATCATGGCTTACTGCAGCCTCAACCTCCTGGGCTCCTGCTTTAGCCACCCAAGTAGCTGCAACTAGAGGCATGTGCCACCACAGCTGGCTAATTTTTGTATTTGTAGTAGAGACAGAGTTTTGTTATGTTGTCCAGGCTGATCTTGAACTCCTATGCTCAAGTGATCCTCCTGCCTTGGCCTCCCAAAGTGCTGGGATTACAGGTATGAGCCACTGCACCCAGCTGAAACAGTGCTTTATAAAATGTAAAGCTCCATAAAATTTTGGATCAGGGAGAAATAAAGTTCAACTTTCTAACTTGGTACAGGTAGATAATATGAAAGATGGACAAGTTAATTAACTCAACTAGCAACAATATTTAAGATACTGTCTGATTTAACTAAATAAAATATGCTATAAATTATTGTGATACAAATAGTACATTCTCTACTTTCCAGGTACTCTTTGAAATTGAAAAACAAAAGATACTCAAAAGTCAAACTTGATATTCTCACAAGAGCCATTATTTAGCCCATACTCCCAGATGACAATTTAATTATCTAGACAGTTCTTTTTCTTAATTATTTTCTTGAGTAAAGAAATGGGTGCTGTATAATAAAATAATCTGGCCAGGTGCGGTGGCTCACGCCTGTAATCCCAGCACTTTGGGAGGCCAAGGCAGGTGGGATCATGAGGTAAGGAGTGCGAGACCAGCCTGGCCAAGATGGTGAAACCCCCCTCTCTACTAAAAAAAACAAAAATTAGCCGGGTGCGGTGGCGGACACCTGTAATCCCAGCTATTCTGGAGGCTGAGGCAGGAGAATCGCTTGAACCGGGGAGGCAGAGGTTGCAGTGAGCCGAGATTGCGCCACTGCACTCCAGCCTGGGCCACAGAGCAAGACTCCGTCTCCAAATAAATAAATTAATTAATTAAATAATTTAACAAATTAAACCAGATACAGATTATATAAAACCTGTGATCGATTATTAACTGCCTCCAATGAATCACACACTTCTTGGCATTTGCACCCCTGGAACTCCTACTGACCCTGGGTTTGGCCATGTGACTTACTTTGGCCAACTGGACTTCAGTAAATGTGACACTGAGACTTTTTAAGCACTGGCACATTTGGGCTTGCCCTTTTGGAACACCATTAAAACACTATGAAGCTGAGGATGACAGACTACTTGGGAAGAGAGACCCAGTTTTCTTAGCTATCACAGCCACTCCAGTTGAGGGCCCAGACATTTGAGCGAAGTTGTTTGGGATTATGCAGGTCAGACTTAACTTGATCTAGATGGTCTGAGATACAGGAAACTACCAAGCAAAATTTTTGGACATTTTAAGCAAAGGTATGACATGAATGTAATTAACTGGTAGTTTCTTAAAGAGTTTTGTTAAAGGGATCAGAGGAAAGAGTGGGAGAACAGATATCATTTGGAAGTCATCAGCATATAGATATTCGTTAAAGCCCATGAGATGGGATGACATTACCAAGGGAGTGTTAAGAGGCAGAAACTCCAATATTTAAGGGCAGACTAAGCCTGTCCAACCCATGGCCCACAGACCACATGCAGCCCAGGACAGCTTTAACTGCGGCCCAACACAAATTCATAAACTTTCCTAAAACATTATGAGATTTTTTTGCAACTTTTTAAAGCTCATCAGCTATCATTAGTGTTAGCGTATTTTATGTGTGGCCCAAAACAATTATTTTTCCAATGTGACCCAGGGAAGCCAAAACACTGGACACTCCTGGCTAGACTGAGAAGGAAACAAATAGTAAACAGATTGAGAACCAGTGGCCAAAGAAGTAGGAGGTAAATTTGTTAAACAAAGTGTCCCAGAAGCCAAATAAAGAAAAAGTTTCAAGAAAAGAGGGCAGAATGAATAAATGCTCCTGAAGAATAAAGTAAAATGAGGCCTGAGAACTAATCACTGGATTTAGTAATGTGGAAGTCACCGAGGATCTTGTTATAAGAGGGGAGGAACTGAGGCTAAAATTGAATTTAGACAATACTGTCTGGGAAAAGAAAGAGGCAGCAGCTAGAGAGAGATGTGAGGGTCAAAACAGTTTTTAAGATGGAATATGTAACTTTTTTTTTATAGGATGGGATAAACAACAACACAGAAAAGATCCAATAGAGAAACATAATGGGTAAATACAGTCTCATGAGGGCCATAGGGACTTATTTAAATACTGCATATGTTTAAAAGGAAAAAAGTCCCTGAATGAAAGAATAAAAAGTTAATATATAGAGAAGGAAAGATAACTAATTATTATTGGGGATCTACTAAATGACAAGTGAAGAACATAAGCCATCCTGGGTTTAGTTTCCATGACAACCTGAGATTATAACCATTTTTCCAATTTTATGATTAAAGAAACACCTAGAGATTTTAGGAAACTTGCCCAACGCCACAAAGATGGTAAGTGCTAGGACTGGAATTCAAATCCAGGTACAGTATCAGAATTCTGGAGCCTAACTTTTTCTGCTCATTATTTTACAATGCATGACAGACCTCAATTTTCAACAGTTCATATACTAAAAGCTAAAGTGTAAATATCTCATTGCTTACGATTTATTCAGTTTCCCTTTTTTTCTTTTCTGAGACAGGGTCTTGCTCGTCGCCTAGGCTGGAGTGCAGTGGCACAATCTGGGCTCACTGCAACCTCCGCCTCCTGGGTTCAAGCGATTCTCCTGCCTTAGCCTCCCGAGTAGCTGGGATTACAGGCAAGCTCCACCACGCTCGGCTAATTTTTGTATTTTTAGTAGAGATAGGGTTTCCTCATGTTTCCAGGCTAGTCTCAAAATCCTGACCTCATGATCCGCCCAACTGGGCCTCCCAAAGTGCTGGGGTTACAGGTGTAAGCCACTGTGCTTGGCCCAGTTTGCCTTTTTGACCAGCGTACGACATACCCACATCCTATTTCCCTTAAATCTGAAAAAGAACTCGTCAAGAAATCCTCCTGGTTTTGTCTTCTAGTGTAAGTTCTTTCCAGGAGTTCTCTCTCTAGTTGTTTTCTACACTCTCTCTTCCTCCTCAACATAATGTAAAACAAAAATCCTAATTTTAGAAATTTTGTATTAATTAGACAATTACCAGAAAACACAGGTTTACCGTATTTTCTCACATGAATTATACAGGAGAAATGAACATACAGACTTCGATGGCAATTGCAGGATCCAAATTTGATGAAAATTATAAGCCTATAAATCTAAGAGGCTCAACTGCAAGAATTTAAACACAAAAGAAAACCACACAAAGGCATTTTAATCAAACTGTTGAAAAACAATGTAGTAAAAGGAGAGAAAATATATATATATTACATAAGAAGGAATAAAAATAAGAGGCTGGGCACGGTGGCTCACGCCTGTAATCCCAGCACTTTGGGAGGCCGAGGCAGGTGGATCACAACGTCAGGAGTTCGAGACCAGCCTGGCCAACACAGTGAAACCCTGTCTCTACTAAAAATACAAAAATTAGCCAGGCATGGTGGCACATGCCTGTAGTCTCAGTTGCTCAGGAGGTTGAGGCAGGAGAAACGCTTGAACTCGGGAGGCGAGGTTGTGTGAGCCAAGATAGCGCCACCGCACTCCAGCCTGGGCAACAGAGCAAAACACTATCTCAAAAACAAAAACAAAAACAAAAGAACGATAGCTAAGTTCTTGCTAGAAAAAAGACAAGCCAGGAGACAACAGAATAACATCTTTAAAATACTAGGGAAAAAATGCCTATCTATATATAATTTTATATCCAGCAAAAATATTCTTTAAAATCAAAGGTGAAAAAAATACATTTTTTTAGACACATAAGAGCTGAGGAGATTTGATGCCAACAGATCAATACCATAAGGAATATTAAAAAGGAAACTCTTTGGGCTGGAAGAAAATGATACCAGATGGAAGCCTTGAACTAAACAAAGAGATGACAAGTGCCAGAAATAGTAAACATATGAGTAAATACAAAATAACTTTTTTCTTTGTTTTAAAACATATTTAAAAGTCAATTTATTAAGAAAAAAATAAACAGAAACCAAAAAAGCCCTCTATATTTTGAAACTTAAATATAGAAGCTGTTTGACAACAGTAGTACAAACAAAAGGAAAGGAAAATGAGAGCACTACACTGTTGTAACATTTTATATTATACATAAAATTATATAAAGGTGCATAATGTAACTACCAGAGCAACTAAAAAAAAGACTAAGACAGTTCATAAAATAGCAGAAGACATTAGGTAGGCATGGTGGCATATGCCTGTAGTCCCAGCTGCTCAGGAGGCTGAGGTGGGAGGACTGCTTGAGTCCAGGTGATTGAGACTGCAGTGAGCCGTGATGGCGTCACTGCACTGCAGCCTGGGCAACAAAGCAAGACCCTGTTTCAAACAAATGAAAAAGAAAATACAAAAACAGAAACAGAGAAAAGAGAAATAGATAAATCTGTAATTATTTGGAGATTTCAAAACTCTCTCAATAACTAACAAAAAGTAGGCAGAAAACCACTAAGGTGGCCGGGTGTGATGGCTCACGCCTGCCAAGCACTCTGGGAGGCCAAGGCGGGCGGATCACCTGAGGTCAGGCATTTGAGAACAGCCTGGCCAACAGCAAAACCCCGTCTCTACTCAAAATACAAAAATTAGCCAGGTGTGGTGGTGTGTGCCTATAGTCCCAGGTACTTGGGAGGCTGAGGCACAAGAATCGCTTGAACCTGAGCAGCAGAGGTTGCAATCAGCCAAGATCGTGCCACTGCACTCCAGCCTGGGTGACAGAGCAAGACTCCGTCTCAGTAAAAAACAAACAAACAAACAAACAAAACCAGTAAGGTTAGACCAACACTAAGGTTATAACCCAACAGATCCCACTGGTATTTACAGCACATTTTACCCAACAAAAGAATACACCTTCTTTATAAGTGCACATGGCACATTCACCAAGATAGAACATGTGCTGAACCACGAAACAAATCTCAGAAGTTAAAAAGAATTAAAGTCACAGAACTACAAATTAAAAAAAAAAAAAGATAAACAACTAGAATTGGTTGTCTAAGTTGATGAATAAAGTTCTCTAATTCCTCAAATATTTGGAAATGAATCAAACACTTCTAAATATTTGTAGGTTGCCGGGTATGGTGGCTCACACCTGTAATCTCAACACTTTGGGAGGCTGAGGCCAGAGGATTGCTTGAGGGTGTTTGAGACCAACCTGGGCAACATAGTAAGACCCTATCTTTACAAAAAAGTTTGTAAAAATTAGCCAGGAACAGTGGCAGTGCATTCCTGTAGTCCTAGCTACACAGGAGGCTGAGGCGGGAGGATCACTTGAGCCTAAGAGTTTGAAGTCGCAGTGAACTATGATTGTACCACTGTACAATACCTAGGCAACAGAGAGATCTTGTCTCTAAAAACAAATAAAAAGTAAATAATCACAGGTCAAAAAATAAATCACAGGAGAAATCAGAAAATATTTTAAGCCAAATGAAAATGGAAACATATATAACGTGTCGGATGCAATAAAAGCAGTGCTTAGGGAGGTATTTATAGCTTTATATGCTTATGTTAAAATAGATCTAAAAGCCTTGATCTAAGCATCTACCTAAGCATCTAAGAAGCTATAAAAAAAAGAACAGCATATTAAATCCAAATAAAGTAGAAGGAAGAAATAGTAAAGAGCAGAAAACAGACACAGAAAATAAGTGAAAGCCAAAAGCTGACTCTTCAGAAGGATTTATATAATTCTCCCCAAACTGAACTATAGTTATAATACAATTGCAATCAGAACCCAAGCAGATTGTTTTTGTTAGAAACTGGCAGGCTATTTTAAAATTTATCTGGAAATGTAAAAACCTAGAATAGCTAAAACAATTCTCAAAAAAATAGAGAACTTAGATTACCTGATTTCAAAACTTACTAGAGAGCTGTGGTCACCAAGACAGTACAGTAGTAAAAGGACAGACATGCAGACAAATAGGACAGAACAGAGGTCAGAAACAGGCTCACCTATTTCTACATTTATATATATGTGTATGTGTGTGTTTTTATATGTATAGCCAATATATTTTTGACAAAGGTATCAAAGTAATTTAATGGGAATAACAATATTCTCAACAAATGATGCTGGAACGACTGGATGAAAATTTTAAAACCAGAAAAAAATTAACCTCAAACAATACATAACATTGCACAAAAATTAATCCAAAATGGATCACAGACTTAATCTATTTCTAGAAGAAAACTAAGGAGTAAATTTTTACCGTCTGATATAGTATGACTGTTTGGGCCTCCTCCTCCAAAATTCATGTTAAATCTTAATCCCCAACACAACAGTATTAAGATGCCTAGGAGGTGATCAAGACTATGAGGACTCTGCCTTCATGGATGAGATCAGTGCCATATGAAAAGGCTGGAGAGAATCAGGTAGGGCCATTTTTGCCCCTCCATCCCTTCTGCCATAAGTGGACACAGCATTTGTACTCCGTAGAGAAGGCAGCAACAAGGTGCCATCTTGGAAGCAGAGACTGGGCCCTTGCCAGGCACCAAACCTGCTGGCACCATAATACTGGGCTTCCCAGCATCTGGATCTGTGAGAAATAGATTTATGTTGCTTCTAAATTACCTAGTCTTAGGTATTTTATTATAGCAGCATAAATTGATCAAGATACCAAACCAGGATAAAGAATTCTTAAATAAAATTCAATAAAAGAAAAAACCTAATAAACTAGATTCATCAATATTTAAAACTTATGCTCTTCAAAAAACCGAAAAGACAAGCCACGGACTAGGGGAGAGAGAGAGAGAGAGATATGTATATAGTCACATATGTATGTACCCAAGTGTATATATATGTGCATGTATGTGTGTAACATTGTATACACACACACACATTTATATCCCAAAATACATACATGCAAACCAAGAGAAATGAAAACACATGTAAACAAAAAGACTTTTACAGTATGTTCCTAGCTTTATTCATAATAGCAAAAAATTAGAAACAACCTAAAGGTTCATCAAAAGCTGAATGGACAATAATAATATTCTTTTATTCACACAAAAGAATATTATTCAGCAGTAAACAAAGAAAGGAACTATTAATGTGTACAACAATGTGGATTAATCGCTTGGCATGTTTTATGCCAACAGAATACAGGCACAAAAGAATGCATTACATCACTCCACTTCAGAAGTTCTGGGACACGCAAACAAAATTAATATTGATAAAAATCTAGAGTAATGATTGCCTGAGGCACAGAGGGTTAACCAGAGTTAAGAATGACTGCAAGGGGTCTAAAAGCACTTTGAGGCTGGGCATTGCAGCTCATGCCTGTAATCCCAGCACTCTGAGGTCAGGAGTTTGAGAACAGCCTGGTCAACATGGCGAAACCCCAACTCTACTAAAAATATAAAAATCAGCCAGGCATGATGGTGCATGCTTGTAATCCCAGCTACTCAGGAGGCTAAGGCAGGAGAATTGCTTCAACCTGGGAGGCGGAGGTTGCAGTGCACCAAGATTGCACCACTGCACTCCAACCTGAGCGACAGAGTGAGACTCAATCTCAAATTAAATACATAAATAAAAGCCCTTTGGGGGGATTTGGAAAGTACTTAATCAGGGTGATGGTTATAGGGGCATATGTTTGTCAAAATTGTTAACTACACATTTAAAATAAACATATTTTATAACAGAGAATTTGATTAAGTGTATGTTTAAAATGCATTATCTGTATATGCATAAAATGCATATTCTATATTGATAAAAAGACTAGAAGGTATTAGTAGTGGTGGCTAATATTACCAAATTTTTTAATCTTGATGTTTTTATTTTATTCAATGCAGATATATTTATAATAGAGTTATTAAAATATCAGTCTCCTATAAGCCAATTTTAAAATATTTTATACTTAAAATGCTTTCTGCATAGAAAATGTGCATAGGTAAGGCTAAAATAATTTCTACAAAATAAATGCCCTTTTATATTGTCTGTTGAAGCCCAAAACATAAAATATACTCCAGTCCTTCCAACCTAAGTTTCCATCCATCCTGCTTTTGTCATCAAGCATCTTTCTCCTTGTCTTTGAACTTTATGAAAAGACAATATATATATAGCTAGTGGCTTTACTTTCTGATTACCTAAGTCATCTCTAAACTTGCAATTAGGGTCTTTTAACATTGCAGCAAATTTGCTCAAGTGTTATCAATGACTTTTCCTGACCAATCTAAGAGCTTTTTCTCAGTCCCTGTATTTCCTGAACTCTTACTACTCAATACTATACTTTATCAGTGTTTTTTCAAACACTAGCCCTGGATCACCCAGATTGCTGGACCACATTGCAAGAGGCTCTGATTCAGCGGGTCTGAGATGGGGTTCAAAAATTTGTGTTTCTAGTAAGTTCCCAGGTGATGCTGATGATGCTCATCTGGAGACCACATTTTGCAAACTATTGCATTACAGCAATCCCTTCATTAAAACTTTTCTACTCAGTCTTTCCTAGTCCCTCTCACGTTTTTGATAGGTCATTTCTTCTTTTTTCTTTCTCCTTCCACCTATATAGGTAGAGTAAAAAGACACTGAGAATTGACGTTGATCTTTTTTTTTTTTTTTTTTTTTTTTTTTGAGACGGAGTCTCACGCTGTTGCCCAGGCTGGAGTGCAGTGGCGCGATCTCGGCTCACTGCACGCTCCGCCTCCCGGGTTCCCGCCATTCTCCTGCCTCAGCCTCCTGAGTAGCTGGGACTACAGGCGCCCGCCACCGCGCCCGGCTAATTTTTTGTATTTTTAGTAGAGACGGGGTTTCACTGTGGTCTCGATCTCCTGACCTTGTGATCCGCCCGCCTCGGCCTCCCAAAGTGCTGGGATTACAGGCTTGAGCCACCGCGCCCGGCCGACGTTGATCTTTATTACCATCTGGTACTTGTTCCCTAAGAAGCTGGCCCTAATGCCCTTATACTTCTATAATTCATACTTCCCAGCTTGTAGATTCAAGTCTCACCATTATTAAAGACAATACAAAGTAAATAATTCCAACCCAGTTCACACCATGGTCCTATTCCAATTGCCTATCTGGCATCTCACCATAGATATTCATGAAATATTCCCTTCAGTACCCATACTTTTATTCCTCATTTCCATTAACAGTGCTACTATTTCTCTATGGTCAACATCAATATCATCAATGAATCTCTCTCTCACTCATTCTTCACATCTAACCATCCTTAGGGAGGTGAGGTCCCAGCTCAAGCTGTAGGACCTAGGAGTTAGATGTACAACAGCCCAAGCTGTAGGACCTAGGAGTTAGATGTACAACAGCCAGAGCACCCTGTAACCAACTCTCAAAGAAACTACACTTGCCCTTCACAAAGTTATTCCACCCGTGCCCCCTTGCCCAGCCCAAGCAGAAAGATCTGACAAGAACCTGAGAATGAGGACCAGACTGGGGCAAAGCAGCTAGCTTTTTAGTGTCTTATTATTTAACACAGTACTTAGCACCTTAAGTATTTTATATTGGATTGAGTAGAATTAAATAAAATTCAAGCCCTGTCTAACTCTGTTGTTTGAACTTTTTATTTTTGAGCTTCACTTTACGGTATGAAAAGTGAGGGTTAATTAGGCTTATTTTGCAGGATTCTGTCAGTGAAAACATGTAACACATGTGAAAGAATGTAACACATGTGAAAGATACTGTGAACACTCATGTACTGTATCAAAAGGAAAAATAATTAGGGTTAAAAAGAAAAAAACCTTGGCCGGGCATGGTGGCTCAAGCCTGTAATCCCAGCACTTTGGGAGGCCAAGGTGGGTGGATCACCTGAGGTCAGGAGTTCGAGACCAGTCTGGCCAACACAGCACAACTTCCTCTCTACTAAAAATGCAAAAATTAGCTGGGCGTGGTGGCGGATGCCTGTAATCCCAGCTACTCAGGAGGCTGAGGCAGGAGAGTCACTTGAACCTGGGAGGCAGAGGTTGCAGTGAGCTGAGACTGTGCCACTGCACTCCAGCCTGGATGACAGAGTGAGACCCTGTCTTTAAAAAAAAAAAAAAAAGGGCCAGGCGCGGTGGCTCAAGCCTGTAATCCCAGCACTTTGGGAGGCCGAGACGGGCGGATCACGAGGTCAGGAGATCGAGACCATCCTGGCTGACACGGTGAAACCCCGTCTCTACTTTAAAAAATACAAAAAACTAGCTGGGCGAGGTGGCGGCGCCTGTAGTCCCAGCTACTCGGGAGGCTGAGGCAGGAGAATGGCGTGAACCCGGGAGGCGGAGCTTGCAGTGAGCTGAGATCCGGCCACTGCACTCCAGCCTGGGCGGCAGAGCGAGACTCCGTCTCAAAAAAAAAAAAAAAAAAAAAAAGCCTTATAAACATTTTATTTTTCCTGGATTGACTCTTGCACAGTAAACATGCCACACTATGGGTACAGAACTGAGCTGTCCAAAATGGTAGTCACTAGCCACATGAGCACTTGACACATGGTTAGTGCAACTGAGAAACTAGATCTTAAATTTCATTCTATTTAAAGGGCCACATGTGGCCAGTGGCTACCACACAGGACAGCACAGTTATATATCAATACCACTGTTACTGATAACCTGCTGGAGTGAAAGAGAAAAACCACAAAACCTACTCACCTTCCTCTATCAACTATTCTCATGTCACCATTTGAAAGGCAAAAGTACAGTCGATAGTAATTTTTGGTGAACAGATGAAAAACACACTAAGTGAAAAGCCTTCACATAACAGAGCTGGCTTCCTATCAGTTAGGGTCTCAAGAGAAATAGTACTCATTTATGTTAGGGTACTGGCATATGAACACGGTTTTACACTCTCGCTCTGGCTAGCACCAACAGAAACAGAAATGGGCTGGGTGCGATGGCTCACACCTGTAATCCCAGCACTTTGGGAGGCCAAGGCGGGCAGATCACGAGGTCAGGAGATCGAGACTATCCTGGCTAACACAGTGAAACCCCGTCTCTACTAAAAAATACAAAAAATTAGCCAGGCGTGGTGGCGGGCACCTGTAGTCCCAGCTACTCGGGAGGCTGAGGCAGGAGAATGGCATGAACCCAGGAGGCAGAGCTTGCAGTGAGCTGAGATCGTGCCACTGCACTCCAGTCTGCACCACAGAGCAAGACTCCATCTCAAAAAAAAGAAACAGAAATGTATGTCACCCATCTGTGTATCTCTGGTACAGTTTGTCAAATGAATAGAATCCTTATACCAATGACTCTCAACTGTACTTATATGTTCTCTCTGGTTGGTATTCCTTTTAGAAGCCCAGCATCTGAGTTTTTTCTTCCTATTTTTGAGAAATCCCCACAATTTACAAAGCAGAACCTGCTTCCCATTATATATTTACCAGCTTCACTTGCAGCTAGTAGCTAATGTACAGATACATAATTCAGGCTCCGTCAATAAACATACCAACCCCACATTTAAGTGTGAACTAATGAGAAAAAGTGGGAACTGTGGCTAATAAATTCTGGATAGTGGCAGCAACCACATCCAATTTCCAATAGGGCCAGCATGAGTGGTGTTAGGGTCAGGGATGCAAAGTAACTGACACAATCAAGGTTCTGCAAGGTGTCTTCACAGGCTGAGTTCTATGATGTGATTTGAGGCACTGCTCCAGGCTGCATAGCTATTGTGGAAAGCAGAATAATGGCTCCCCAGAGATGTTCACATCCTAATCCCAGAACCTCTGAATTTTACCTACAAAAGGGGTTTTTCAGGTGTGATTAGTTAAGGATTTTGAGAAAGGGAGAGTGTATTATCTGGGTGTGTCCAATGTGATCACAAGGATCTTTCTAAGTGAAAGAGAGGCAGGAGAGTCAGAGAAAGAGAGTGATGAGGAAGTAGAAGGTAGAGTAATGTGACTACTGGCTTTGAAGATGGAAGGGGGCCATGAGCCAAGGAATGTGGGCAGTCTGAAAAGCTGGAAAAGGCAAGAAAAGGATTTTCCTCCTAGACACTCTAGAAGCAATGGCACCTTGATTTTAGCCTGGTAGGACCCGTTTTGGACCTCTGACCTCCAGAACTGTTGTGTGTTTTAATTCCACCATTGTGGTAGTAATTTGTTAGAGTAGCAAAAGGAAACGAATACAGCTATTCCTACATCTCCAGCCCTTTCACTGCTTAAGTGAGCCAGTGTTTTTTCTGTTCCTTGCAACTAAAACCCTAATAAACTCTTGTATTCTTCAATCCTTACATCTACAATGTGTTAGCATTTCTTTAAAAAGACAGTGACCAGCCTGGGCAACCTGGAGAGACCCATCTCTATGAAAAAAAAAATTCAACAATTAGCTGGGTGTGGTGGTACGCGCCTGTAGTCCTAGCTACTCAGGAGGCTGAGGTAGGAGGATCGTTTGAGCCTAGGAGATAGAGTTTGCTGTGACTACATGACTGGAGTCCAGCCTGGGTGACACAGTGAGACCCTGTCTCAGAAAAAAAAAAAAAAGGCCGGGCGTGGTGGCTCACACCTGTAATCCCAGCACTTTGGGAGGCTGACGTGGGTGGATCACAAGGTCAGGAGTTCGAGACCAGCCTGACCAACGCTCTTTAGTAGAGACAACTCGTCTCTACTAAAAACACAAAAATTGGCCAGGCGCGGTGGCGGGCGCCTATAATCCCAGCTACTCAGTAGGCTGAGGCAGGAGAATCGCTTGAACCCAGGAGGCGGAGGCTGCAGTGAGCCAAGATGGCGCCACTGAACTCTAGCTTGGGCGACAGGGTGAGACTCCGTCTCAAAAAAAAAAAAAAGGCCTGTGACACAGTTTATACAGTTTTTGCTTCTTTTCATTGCTTAAATCAAGTGTGCTTGGTTTTGTTTATGTAACAATGAAGAATAGTACGAATTATTCAGACTCTACCATTCCTTGAAGACTGAGATATGTCAATTACTCTGAGAAATTCACGTAATTAAAAATGTTTGCAGTAAGTGCAATCTCATATATTATTAGACATATTAGACAACATTTACTGGGTGTCAATATGGTTCTAAGGTTGTCCCAAAATAATTAAGAGAAAGCCCTCCTCTTAAATGAGAACAAAATGGTATACACACAAAAGGGGAGAAACATCTAGTCATTTACCTGAGAAAATTCTAAGATGATCCAAAGAAAGACTTTCTGGAAGATGGAACTTTTCAAAAGCAATGTAAAGTCACATGAAAGAAAGAAATTAAGACTGGGAAGTAAAGGAAAGCTCTCCCTTTTCCTAGTTAACCACAGTCTTGCTGTCTCAATTTCAGGTAACAATAAATTTCTGAGGGAAAACATTAAATTCAAAGATATCAGATCACATAAAAAGTATAGTTTTAGTAATCTGTTACTTTTTAAAAGTTACACTGAATTTTCCTTTAGAAGCAAATTATCTAAGACTTAAAGTTTATACACGCAAAATTATAATCCTTAGTGTCAGAAGCTGGCATCTAAACATCTCTATGTAATAACTTTACCAAATCAATGAGGAAAATGGAATCCAAATCTTCTGCAGTGAAGTTATCCACAAAACCTGGCAAGTCATTCTCTACTTGTACTATTAGCCCTGATAGGTCAAAGTTATTTTCCCCCAAAATAGCCAGTTCTCAATATTCCCAAGTGTTCTAGGAAATAAGACTGTATGTAAGTAGTGATACTAACTAAAGACAAAAACTTCAGAAAAAATAGCTATAATAAGGGAGGAATAGCAGGTCAACTAGTCAGTAACATAAATCAAAGCTTATCTTATCTCCCCTCAGTAAGTTTTTTGGCAAAACTACCTGGCCCACTTCCCGCTTATTATCTACAAAGAAAAAGTGCATTCGGAAGGTTGACATTGTTGAGAAAAGCGTTCAGATTATACATGTTTATAATTGTATACATTACATTGTTTTATATAAACAAAATAAAAATAAAATTAAAACAAAATCATATAATCCTAAGCCATAAGAGTATAAAACTATATAGATACAGATAGACTCAGCCTGATATCTAGGTTCAAAATCCAGCTCTGCCACTTTCTGCATGTATGTCTCCTACGCCTGTTTGCCCAGCTGTGAAACAGAGCAACAGTAGTATACATCTACTATTCAGAGTCAATAAACACACAATATTTGGATTAGTGTCTGGAACAACATAAAAGTGCTGGCAATTACTATTATCAATCATGTCAAAAGAACAAACAGCCTCTCTGTGAAGTTATTCCTTATTGATATACAAGCCTCAATGTCAGAACTGAAAAAAGAAAAGGTATGTCAGTGTATGCCAGATTACATGCGAATGGAAGCTAACCCAGAACCTATATGGCAGATGGTCTAAGAGTATAATAAAGAAGCCTTTCAAATAACAAGTCAAAATGATTACTAAAAACATTACTTATAAAATCATAAAATAATGTATCAAAAATTTTAAAATAAAGGATATTAACTCAGGAGTCCCCTTCTAAGTTTCACAAAGATTTATATTTAAAGGACATACCTATATGGCCACATCAGGATATACTGCACACCTCTCCCAAATCCAACACAAAAGCAAGTAAACTCTCATACAAAGGAAATGCTAACAATTCCCTGATAGCATTTAAATTTAAAGGGAGAGAGAACTGTTCATGGTGACACATTCTTGAGAGCTGCCATCACTTGTAGCTTCACATCAGCTGCCAAAAATAGTGGAAAGACTAATTGTTATTTCAGGTATAAAGAAACAGCAAAGGTAACAAAAATGCAGAAAGCTTGAGGGCTTTTGTAGTATGAGTTGGCCCTCTATCTCTAAGTTCTTCATCCATGGATTCAACCAATTGCAGACCAAAAAAAAAAAAAAAAAAACCAGAAAAACATAACAATTTTTTAAAATACAAATTAAAAAGCAATATAGTGTAACAACTTTTACATTGTATTACATATTGTAAGTGATCTAGAGATGATTTAAAGTAAAGAATGTATGCAGGTTACGTGCAAGTACTATGCCATTATACATAAAGGACTTGAGCACCTATAGATTTTGGTATTGTAGGGGTCCTAGAACCAATCTCTCAAGGATACCGAGGGATTATACTGTGTATATCTTCTCACGTAATTCTCCTAGTAATTCTACCGTAGTCATTTTACAGGTAGCAAAAGTAAAAAACTAGAGAGGTTTAAGGTCACATTGCTAGTACACAGTAGGGATCTGAACTCAGGAAAATCAAAATACAAATTAAGCCACTCTTAATTCAAACACCTTGGCTCATTCAATTTGCCATGCCACTGTAAATGTTAGGGAGCCAAAAAGACTTGTGTATGAGTTTAAACAACCAAATTAATACGTTACATTAGAAAACTAGAAAGCAATTAATCTGTTACATTATTTTCCTTTCATAAACCAGAATTTATGACCAATATATCTTATTATTTGAGTTGTGGTTCTTAAAACGGTCTAACCTTTTTTCATCAAAAAACAAAACTAATGATTATTTCAGATAAAGTATAACACTGTCATTTTGGTTATTTAAACAGAAATTGAGGAATATGATTTCATAGAATTAGATATTAAAAGTACAAAAATTTCACTTCAAAATATATTACACAAGCTGTATGTATGCACACACACAAAATTTTGCAGATGTCCTAAGACACTCTTTAATGTCCAAATTTATCCTATGGTGGTTCTCTCAACACTATGCTTTTTTACTTTTTTCAACAGTAATAAAAAAAATTTCAAGTAAGCAGTCTTTAACTCATTTTTTTCTTTGAATACCATCTTCCAAGTTACATTTTACTTTGACGATCTCACTACTAATTATCTCATTACTGTACAGTATCTCAAAGATAATCTGGTTAGGTGATCACCTGATACAAAATTAATTCATAACCTTTCTAAGAGGCAGTATTAGTAAAACAGACACATCCAATATACTGTATCCCAACGAACACAGCATTGAAATACTATTATATGTCTTTGGGAAGAAGAAGGAAAGAAAAAGAACTCAACTTCTGCAATCTGAGAACTCAGAGTGTCTTGGGAAACAGATGAGGATATTAATGCAAGATAGCAGTTATAACAGACTTTCAGAATCATCCTTATCATTTAAGACAAGACACCACAGTAGGCAAATGCCATCAAGAACTGTGAGAACACTAATCATCAAAGGGTCTGCAAAGTTTTTCTTCTTTATGACTTGAAAAAGTTAAATCCAAAGACACCTCACTTAACCTAACTAAAGATTTTTGATATTTCCCCCTAATGCTATAGAACTCCTCCTCCTCACAACTCTACCTCCATTCTACCTCATCTCAAAGTGAGGATTCTATAAAAGAAGTCCTATCAGCCCAAAGCTGTTTTCAGAATTACATGTACATTAGTCCTCCATTATCCATGGGAGATGACTCTGTGGATGCCTGAAACTTCAGGTGGTAACAAACACTATATATACCACCTTTTTCTTATACAGACTTCCCTATGATAGTTTAACTTATAAATTAGGCACAGTGAGAGACTCACAATAGCTAATAATAAAATGGAACAATTATGACATAAGCTATAATAATAAGTTATGTGAACACGGTCTCTCACTCTCTCAAAATACATTGTACTGTACTCACCTATTTTCTGACCACCTACTTTTAGTTACCATTGACCACAAGGTAACTAAAACCATAATTAAGGGAGGACTACTGTACTCACTAACACTCTCATCATCTCCCACGTAATCATTTAATAATGTTCCAAATAGCTATTTTTTTTTAAGGCTACTTAAAAAAGCAGGGGGAGGAAATCTAAATCTTTACGTATCTCAGAGGAAGTACTATAGGCATTATATAAATCTTTCTCTCTTGGGTCTCCCTATTCCAGTAAGAATGTGCATAACACACACCAGCCATTCAAATATAAACTGCTCCCTTAAGATTAATGACCAGATTCACTGAAAGAGAACCTTAGACCCACCCTCCCAACAAAAAATGCAGAATGAGATATGGACTAATCAAACTCCCTAATTTATATAACCTAATGTGACTGGTAGTCTCGATCTGATCATAATGTTTACATCAACCAAAGAATCCTAGTATCAGGATTCTTTCAGAGTTCTTCAAACACACTGCACTGAGGCATTTACTCACTTTGTTCTTTGCCTGCTATACTCTTCTCTTCTTTTTTCACCTGGCTAATCCTGCTCATCCTTTTAAAATTCAACTCACAGGGAGTGGTGGCTCATGCCTATAAATCTAAGCAACTTGGGAGGCTGAGGCAAGAGGATCGCTTAAGGCCAGGAGTTCAAAACCAGCCAGGGCAACAGAGCAAAATCCTGTCTGAGAAAAATAAAAAAAATAAGTAAAACTGAACTCAGGTATTCAACTCCAGAAGCTTTCCCTAAATGTCCTATGCAGGAAAAGTTCCACTTCCCTTGGTACACCCATGGAATTCCTCAAAAACATTTCACATTGTATTTACCACATTATATTGAAATACTTGTGCCACATCTGTCTCCCGCAGGAGCCACTATCCTAAAGAGTAAGCATCAGTTCATTTTTATATTCTCAGAGCCTAGCACTGGCATACGGCAAATATTCCTAAATGTTTTGCAAAAACAAAACAAAAGCATGACAATTTTATTTACCACCAATTATGTACACTGTACATTTAAAAGATGCTGAGACATGCTCTCAACCATACTTAGTCTAGCTGCAGAGATAGGTCACATATAAAAAAAGAGATCATTACAAAATTAAGAAATTAGAAGTACCAAATGACTAAGATACAGGAAATGCTACAAAGTTCAAAGAATGCAGAAATCACCAGAGTACACAAGGAAGTCTTCACAAAAGAAGGTGAAGCTTAAGCTAAGCTAGTACAGAATGGCACTTCCCACATGGGAAATGACATGGGAAGAGAGATTTAAGCAGGAATGCACATGCCATGATTAGAAAACAATGAGATTACTCTGGCTAAGGCAGTTGGTTTCTATCAAGGAGTAAGAAGATATTATGAGGCAGAAGTAGGTGCAGGTCATTTTATGGAAGGCCAACAATACCAGATAAATGAGTTTAAGGAAGCGAAAGCCATATACAAATACTTTTTCAAGACTATTAATATAGAAGCAATGCAAAGATTAATTGGCAGGGGGACAGGTGGTAGGGAACCTGAAAAAGAACCAGAATTTGTTAAACACATGTAAACCTTTTTTATTTTAACACTGACAGCAATTTTAGGAGATCAATGTTCCGTTTTACAAATAAAGAAATCAAGACCCAGAAATGTTAAGTTGTTAGCCCACACAGAAAGTAGCGGGTGGTGCTTAAAGCCCCAAATCAATGCTTTCTTCTTGATACCTGCAGGAAGAAATGCAGGTGGGTAACAGTTGGAAGAATTTTTCAAAAGAATGGGCAATGTAATCAGAATCACGAAATCTTGATGCTAAACGCAACAGAGCTCAGAAGACCCCATAAAGCCTCTGTTTATATACCATTGCCAGTATGAACTATTTGGTAATTGAGTACTTACTTGTATGCCCAGTGAAACTACTTGAGGGCATAGTCTCTTTTTATCCCCAGGGACCTGGGATACAGCATGGTCCAAACTGAATGTTTATTGGTGGAATGGATAGAAGGACAGATACAAGAGAGGGGGACACAGAGAGGAAGGAAAACAAAAGTGTGTGAGAGAAAGGAAAACAATCAGTAAATGAATTTGGCCACGCTGAGGTCTTTGGCACCTTTGAAAATGTCAAGTTCAATAATGTAGTCAGGAAAAAATGGCTAGATAGCAAGGGATCAAGGAAAAGTAGATGGTAACTAAAGGAAAAACATAGGTTAGGGCAAACTTGAAATGCCTGGCCATAAAACAAAGCTAAAGAAGGACAGAGCACAAAGAAAAATCAGAACAGGAAGGCCTTTTAAGGGAAAATTGAGATTGGTTCATAGAAGGTAAGAACAGTAAAGGCAATAATTAAAGAGACTAAAAGAAGAGAGCCACACAACTGAAAAAAGGTCCTGAAGGATGGTAAACATTTAAGAGTACAGTTAAAAGAAGGGATTCTGTAGGAACCTTCCTGACCAAATTCCTTTTCCCTTTTTGAGGCCCACAGCAGTCACCAAATCTTTGAACTACCACTTCCACATCACCACTTCTCTGTCCATGAACCTATCTTACCTAAGAAAACCTTAAGATGTGCCGGGCGCGGTGGCTCAAGCCTGTAATCCCAGCACTTTGGGAGGCCGAGGCGGGCGGATCACAAGGTCAGGAGATCGAGACCACAGTGAAACCCCGTCTCTACTAAAAATACAAAAAATTAGCCGGGCGCGGTGGCGGGCGCCTGTAGTCCCAGCTACTCAGGAGGCTGAGGCAGGAGAATGGCGGGAACCCGGGAGGCGGAGCTTGCAGTGAGCCGAGATCGCGCCACTGCACTCCAGCCTGGGCAACAGCGTGAGACTCCGTCTCAAAAAAAAAAAAAAAAAAAAAAAAAAAAAAAAAAAAAAAAGAAAACCTTAAGATGTGGTCAAAATACTAACTAATGCAATGTATTAAATGAGTGAATCAATTTTTAAAAAATTTATTTGGAACAAAGGAGCCATGAGTTGTTCTTCCTGCCTGAAATGGCAATTTGCCCAACATCCACTTTTTAAAATCCCATCCATCTTTCAATATCCAAACCAAATCTTACCTCCTCAAAGACACCCTCTTCACTCTATCTCCACCTCTGTTGAAATAAACTTCTTGCCTATACTTACATAGTACCTTTGACCTACTATTATAGCTACTTAAATGTCTTTCTTTTAATTTGCCAAAGGCAAAACCCCGGTAAATTGTGCTCTACACAATAAGTATTCAATAATGGCCAGTAAAAGAGAACACAGATTTAAGAAATTAAAATATGTACAAATATTTTACACTGTTGGTGGGACTGTAAACTAGTTCAACCATTGTGTAAGACAGTGTGGCGATTCCTCAAGGATATAGAACTAGAAATACCATTCTCTCAAGTATAAAACACACCAGCCCTTTTAAATGTGAACCACTCTCCTCCCCAAAACTGCCTTATGAAACTTGCAACACTAGTGGGTCCAGATCTTACTGTAACATACCCATTAAAAACAACAAAAAACTCAGCAATTGCTGCTTCTACCGTGAAGGCAGAAGACCACAGCTGTTAGAAAGCAAAAGAAATGAAACCTAAGATAGGACAGGAAGTATACATTTTGAATCCAAATGAAACCACAAGGGAAGCAGAAATTAACTGCCAAAATAATTTAGTCAGACAATATCCAAGCAGGTAATAAGCTATTAACACTGTTATAACAAAGACTTATAAGCCTAAAGAGACAGCCATTCATTCAAATAATGTCACCACATTTGGCTGATATTCCGGGACAAAAGCTAATTTACATTCTGTAAAGGATGTACTTGGTGGAAAGGAAGTGGATGGGACAGGGGAAAACGACTTCCTGGACCACATGAACTAAAATCAGCATGTGCTCTAAGACTTCTAGAAGCTTCAGGATACACTATCTGATCTAGCATCACTAAACTCTTCTAGAACCTGGAGCCCATCCTACTTAGTTATATATTCCTCCCAATGCTCCCACTATCTTCTCTGTTCCTCTCCCCAGGCTAGGATAAGGCTCAGCTTGCTACTTTATCCAGTCTTATCCCCATTATCTCTCTCTGTTCCAAGATTTATAGTGATACATTTTTATTTTTATTTTATACCATATTGGATATGTTACTTCCTATTTAAATGACAACCATTTTTCTGCTGGCTTAGAAAACAACCCTGTGGCTGTTATATTAGAAACAAAATTTCTGACAAGTGAACCACTGAGATGCAGCCTCTTCACTATAGATGTATCATACCAAAAAAAAATATATATATATATACACACACACATATACACGTATACACATACACACACACACACACACGCATAAAACAAAACAGATACTTTCTGGACCTTTCCTGTAAAGGAGTCTAACAGCAGGAATCCACTTCAAGTGGATCTCACTGAAACACCCACAGCATAGGAAGAAATTAAAGACAAAAGAGAATAGTGAAGGAAGGAAAGGAGGAAAGTTGAAGGGAGTGCAGAGTATGAACAGTGCCTCCCACAACGGCAGCAGAAGTCATTCGGTGGCACCTATGCCACCTTTTATAACAGGATTTGACCTGTCTGGTATTCCCTATGACTATGATTATTCTACTTTCTCATCTTCCAAAACAACTTTGATGTCTTCTCTGTCTGGTACTTTAATACTTCCCCAACTTCTGCTTTTCCAAATTTGAGATGTTAATTTCCATTTTTCTTTTTTTCAAAATGTCATTCTTTTAAAGCATATTATACCTCACCTGTGGCCTATCCTAACCTTCTCCTATCCCCACCAAATGAACTATATTCAATACACCCTTTTCTTTTACTCAACAGAGGTGTCAAAGTCTTTTAAAATCTTTCATTCTGTCATAAATCGAAAGAGAAAATTCTCTGACTTTTCCTTCAATTTGAGTAATAAATTCCCAATATTATTTGGCCTAGAACCCCCATACTTAAGATCATTTTTATAAAACATAAGAAAGTATTTTCAACTTAACTGATTCACTTAGAAGTCTTGTCAGTGTATTAACAAGATACTTACCTTTCAACAAACAAAAAATTTCATTATCCTTTTCTGCCCAGAATATCATCATCTTTCCCACACAGAGGATAGGTTTTCTTCCTTTCATCTCTGCTCTATTTTTACAACTTGAGACTAACTCAGTTCCCTTGATGTTGAATTTTCTCTTTATTGGTCTTACTGGGGCTTCTTACCTCATATCTTCATTTCTGACCCTTCTGAAACTTCCATCTTGCTCCTTGGTTTCCCACCACCACACCATTTCAATGCCAGACACCCCAGCTCATTTCGTCTAACAAATTAAAATTCAGCTGAGACAAAACTAATTTTCATCTACATGAGGCAGGATCTGTAACCATGCAGATTAAAAATTGCCCAGTCATGATCTTCCACCACTGACAAAGGTAGGCAAGAAAATTCTTAAAATCAAGGTCACGAAAAACAACTGCTATACCCCCCAACAACATCCATTCAGCAATACTCAGCATCCTCCCTGAAGTGTCTATAAAAACCAACAGTTCTATTTTCAAAGAACGTGAACATAATGCTTCCCTAAAGACATTCTCTAGTGTCCCTACTGCAGACTTTAAATGGAATGAGTATCCAAAAGAGGAGGAGGGAAATTCAGACTGGCACAAGCCTTTATTTATGATTCCCACAACCATCACCTAGGTCTCAGACTTCTTTTTTTTTTTTTTTTTTTTTTTTTGAGACGGAGTCTGGCTCTGTCGCCCGGGCTGGAGTGCAGTGGCCGGATCTCAGCTCACTGCAAGCTCCGCCCCCCGGGTTCCCGCCATTCTCCTGACTCAGCCTCCCGAGTAGCTGGGACTACAGGCGCCGCCACCTCGCCCGGCTAGTTTTTTGTATTTTTTTTAGTAGAGACGGGGTTTCACCGTGTTCGCCAGGATGGTCTCGATCTCCTAACCTCGTGATCCGCCCGTCTCGGCCTCCCAAAGTGCTGGGATTACAGGCTTGAGCCACCGCGCCCGGCTAGGTCTCAGACTTCTAAAGCTTGCTTTAATTTACTTAGGACAAACGCCTAAGATTGAGACAAGACTGGCTCCAGGAATCTTTCAGGGACCCCAGGACCGATGCCTCCCCCATTTTGCCTGCTCAATTTTAGCTGAAAAACATCATTGTATTCATATTTTTTCTCTTCTCCCTTCTTCAAAGAACTAAGTTCATCTCAAGCTATCACTGATTCCACATCTAAGGAAATCTTCCCTATGATGTCAAGCTATAAAATATAAGGTACATTAACAAGAAGCCTCTCAAAGTCCACTGATCTTCCCCATTAAAAGTACCACCACTCTGCCAATTTGCTTTTCATAACTTTCTAGATCCACTGCCACTACCTTATTCCGGACCAAAGTCCCAAAGGGAATCTTTTGTAAGGAAAAGAACCTTACAAAAAGGATCAATTTTAAAGTCTTCCCCTTTTCTAAGCAATAGTCACTCCCCAATTAATGTCAGGCTCTAACAACCTTACTTTTCTCTGTTATCCACCAATACATTACACAGAGTCATCTTCCTAACACATAGCTATGAACATATTGATTCTAACAAATCATCTCAGATTCTCCACTGTCTACCCACTGTAACTATAAACTATGGAACATGATATTCAGGATCCTCTTAAATATAGTCACCTTATCAAATAGGATTTCCCTGACCACTTTGTCCAGATAAAACAGTACATTCCTGTCTTACTTTATTTCTCATCCTAGTGCTTGTGACCCCCTGATATATATTTAACTGCTATGTTTACTGACTGTGTCTTTCTACTATAATATACCCTCCCACATTCACCCTTTTGTTCACCAGTGTACCCTCAACACTAGAATATATTATGTTCTCAACTTGTATTTGTGGAAAGAACAGATGAACACTGACATGCAGTGTACTATAGCTGACTTGAAGTTAGAAGACCTACATTTGAGTTAGTTTCCACACACCAGCTATATAAGCCTCAACAATTTTACCTTCTTTGGGCTTACATTCTTCATGTGTAAAAGGAAAGGGTCAAACTTGATAATCTCTACAACTCTAAGCTTTCCCAGCTATATCACACTACCTTCTTGTCTAACTGGACTGGAAACCTCCCTTCCCCCAACTTCCCTACCTACATAACTCTGCTCGGTTTCCTTCCATTTGGAATTCCCCTCTTCTCAATTCACATCTGTCAAAATGAACATTAAGGATGAACAATATCCGAAGTGCCATTTTCTTTAAGTTTAACTGTAAGCTCTGTAAAAGGAGGGTGGAGTTCTTATTTTTCTATTTTCAGATGTTGGTACAACGCCTCCCATACAGGTGATCAACAAAACAACTAATGAATCATGAGTACATGAATGAGCAAATGAACAAAGTCTTTCCTGATTCCCTCCCATTGCTCAGGTGATCTCCTGCCTTTGGACTCAAAACACTTGGTATCTTTTATTTTTATTTATGTATTTATTTATTTATTGAGACGCAGTTTCACTCTTGTTGCCCAGGCTGGAGTGCAATGGCTTGATCTCGGCTCACCACAACCTCCGCCTCCCAGGTTCAAGCAATTCTCCTGCCTCAGCTTCCTGAGGAGCTGGCATTACAGGCACCCGCCACCACGCCCAGCTAATTTTTTGTATTTTTAGTAGAGAAGGCGTTTCACCATGTTGGCCAGGCTGGTCTTGAACTCCTGACCTCAGGTGATCCGTCCACCTTGGCCTCCCAAAGTGTTGGGATTATAGGTGTGAGCCACCGTGCCCGGCAACACTTGGTATCTTTCAAGGTCCTTACACTCTGTGCTGTTATTAACTTACTTGCCTAATAGACACTCAACTGCAAATTCCTTAAGACTAATCAGCACCCTGATGGTTTCCATATCTCTCTATAGCACCTACAACAGATCTTTGTCATAGCTGTATTTATTTGAAATATTAAACAACAAAGGAATATTTGAGATGAAAAGAAGGGCCTCAAATTACAGACATCATTCCAACTGTACTATGGTCACTGGGCATATATGTTGTGTTAAAATCAAGCATTCAAGCATAGTTCAAATATCTCATTCTTTCCTCTCCCTATTATGCTTAATAAAACTTTACTACTTTAAAAATTATAATGGCTACCCTATGTATCATGTAACTACACACCTCTTGCAATATACATATAGGGATCCACACACATCAATACGTTCACGTCACTAAACAGATAAAGTGACTTTTCCACTCATTTCAGACTTCAACCTCATCCAACTCCCTCCTCCGCAAGGTATGAAACAAGTTTTTTAAAAACATCTTTCCATAAGGCCTCCCTTTCTTAGTTCTGCTCCTGAAAGACAAAAAGGACCAATTTTAAAGTCTTCCCCTTTTCTAGTCACTCCCCAGTTAATTTCAGGATCTAACAACCTTACTTTTCTCTGTTATCAAGATTTTTGACCCACTTTACCTCTGCCTCCAAGCTCTTACTCAGCTTCCATGGAACCTTTCTGGCTGCACAAAAGTTGGCGTCCTTCCATTCAATATGTTCTCGCCATCATGTACTAAGTTCAACCTATCTACATCCTCTTTCTGAAATGTGCATCAGTAGCCGCCCCCCCACCCCAAACACACATCTCGCATACACACACACTATATCCATGTGTCACTCTACCTCTGACATACCTCTGGTGTAAGTTCCTTACACCACTCTTAATGAATGTACACGACTCTCAGAATGGTATCTTCCAACTACACTGATTCTAACCCAGTTTCTTCTGAAAAACCCAACCTTGTCCACAGTGCCTCCCTCTTTCCTCACTTCCCCATCTAGTCCCCTTCTTCAACCCCTCCCCACACCGCCAACTACAGATGACATTATTCCTTAATACTCCCAACCCGAGAATGAAGAACAAGCTCCAGTTTCCTGCGGTCTCCCTCTCCTTCTGTCTGCCCTCCTCGGTTACCCCGCCCCAACTCCCCAGGTGTGCAGACTTCCTCCCCGTCCTCTACTCATGCATCGCTCCAACCAATCCCACGCCACACCACGAGTCCCCTGCCACGGGGATCAGACTCCTCCACACCCACCTCCACTCGGGGTCGCCGCTGCCTCCCCGGACGTTTCTCTCCACCCCTCGCTAGCGAGCCCGAGACCACGGGCGCGCGCGCACAGACATTCTCACGCTTCCTCAACCTCCCTCCTCGCACCGGGACGAGCAGGCTTCGCCAGAGCTCAGCCCGGCCGGTGGGGGCTTAGGCACCCATACCCGTTCCGCCCCCTCCCGCAGATCCCCATGCAGCCCCCGCCGCCCTGCCCGGCGAGGAGAGGACGCAGCAACTCCCCCGCCACCCCGGACTTACCACCTCGGTGTCTGTTGCTCCATGCCCCAACCCGCGGCCCGCTCCCCCTACGTACCAGGCCGGCCTCGGCACTCACCGGAGGTACTGCGCGCTCTGCAGGCTCATCCTCCGCCGCCGCGTCTTCCCGCGAAGCCTCCGTGGGTCTCTCAGGCTCCTCGGAGCGGCCCCGCGGCACCGCGGGTGCTGGCGGCCGCCGCCATCTTCCTCTCCTCCGGCTCCTCCTCGCTCGGCAAGGGGGTGGGGGTGAATGAGGCGAGGGGGAGGGAGCGGGGAAAGCTGCTTTCGCTGCTGCTCCGGCCCGTGGGGCGCAGGGACACTCCGACCCAGGGGGGAGGGGGAGGGAGGAGGGGCGGGGGAAAGAGGAGAAGCAGAGGAAGGAAGTCGGCTACGAGGGGGGCTCCCTCTCGCGAGATTTCAGCAGCGCCTGTCTCTCCCGGTGATTTCCGCTTCTCTGTAGCGCTCCCTTTTGGGATCAACGAGCTGTGTGGCGCGTGTGCGGCTTCTGAGCTACCGGCTGGTGGCGCTTGGAGGCTTCCTGCCAATCCACCCTTCTCCTCCCGCGCAAGGGGGCAATCCCAACCCCACCAAGAACACCGAGGCCCAAAGAACCGGGAGTTACACTCAAAGTCTTCCCCCTTCTTATCACTCCAGCGGATTTCTCTCTTCCTTTTTGCACGCCTCCACTCTTCCCCACCGGAAACGCCGCCCCTTCCTCCTACAGTTCCTCCCAGCAGTCCCTCGACTCTTGTCTTCTCTCGCGCGTAGAGAGTGACTCGAAGGACCCCCTTTCCTCTTCTCTGCAGCCCCTCCCCATGCACGCTGGGAGACTCTTGGAGGGGATAAGGTGGGGCCCGGAGAGGAAGAGAAAAGAGAAGAATCGGATTGGATAGACAGCTGCCATGGCAACTGGAGGCTGTGGTTGTATTGTCATAGTAACCAGTGTGTGCGGACAGGGTGACCCTCCCCTTGGCCAATGGATTCCCTGGAAACCGCCCAGGGTTCCCCGTTGGCTTCCCTTCCATCTAAAGGCCTCCCCCAAGTTAGGAATAGAGGTAGTTCTCCCCGGTGGTGAAGTCCACTTCCTCCTCCCTTCCCACTTCTCACAGCAACTGGGGGGACACCCCGAGGCATTCACCATGGGCTTTTCCACCCGCCTGCAGGCGGGAACCACCTCCATAGTTTCCTCTCAGAGCCGGGCGTGGAGAGGGCTGGGCCTGCGAAGAAGATGCATGGCCTGGAGGCTGGCGGGCGGCGGGCTGGAGTCGGGAGAGCGAGGCGGCAGCGCCAAGCGGCGAGGAAAGGCAAGGGGTTTCCCCACAACTGCCTTGGGCTCTGGGAGGCGGGATCCCGCCTGAACGGGGTCCCTGAGGGAGGAGAGCGGCACACGACAGCCGTGATGCCTCCCCTGCCGACGGGGATAGCCGACTTTTGGCGAGTCAACCCCTCCCCCAAATCCACCCCACCCGCGTACTCCCTCCTGACCTAGCTGTCGCGATCCTGCTGCGAGGAGGCCAGGGTGAGGGTAGGAACGCATCCTAGAAGGGTAACACGTGTTTTCTATCATTTAAGTCGGGGACTAACCGGAAGGCTGACTATCGCCATAACTCTGATAGGCACCCGCAGTGGGGATCCTGCTTGATTATTAAAGGCAGACCTCCAAGTTCCTCCCTCCTCTGCAACCTTTCTCCTCTCACGGGTCTGCAGTGTTTTAAAAGTCGTCATTCTGTGTCGTTGGGTTAGAGAGGGAAACATTGGATAAAAGAGTATCAGGAAGAACCCTAGACAGATCTGTCTGATGAAAGGAGACTAGGAAAAGAAATTTCATTCTTAGAATAAATCTTTTTGGATATTTATTATGTGTGTTTTGTGTCAGGTTTCGGGCCAAAAAGCCGAAATAAAGAACGAAGTCAATAATAATATGGAGTATACGAGAAATAGCTGGAAAATTCATCATTCATGGCTTGAAGAAATTGACACTTTACAAGTTATATTTTCGGTTCGTATTGTGGAGTCATTTAAGGAGCTATCCCAAAGTACTTTAGGATATGTAACTATATAAAACCTTCCAAGAATGCAGCCCTCATAGGAGAGTTAAAATAAGGATTTTAATGGACTATTTTGATTTGGTTTGGTCTGGTTTGGCTACCTGATTCCTGCTGTCTTTTTCCATGCCAGCCAGAGAGGCACTTTCAAGATCCTTCCCTGAAACCTGTACCAATAAGACTATACCAATGTTCAGTTGAAACATCAGGTATAAGTTTGGCGGAAGCGAAAGGACAACCTGCTTTGAAATAAATTCCAAGGACAGATTGTCATTAACGAAATAGAAATTGGACTATGCCCCTCATGCTGCCAGCGCCTGGTATGATGCGGCGTGACGCGCAGCGCTTGCGGCAGTACAATGCCCTCAATCACCCGCCCGGCACCGACGCGCCGCCCACTCACGGCAAAGAGAGCCACCTAGTGAGGGATTATTCTCATTTCCGCGGTGAGGTTCTGCTTTTCCTTCTTCCATGAGCGCCCAAGGATAGATTCCTACTACCTATTACCTCAAATAGCCTACATTTCTTTCCGAAAATGTATTGGTTAGATCTTTTTCTTTTTTTTTTTTTAACTTAAAGACCAATGTGATAGTATATTGGTTAGATTTTTTAAAGATTTCAACCAGAATAAAAATGGTAATAATTACCCCCTTACTAATTATGGTAATAGCCATTTATGTCTGTGGCACATATCTCCAGTAAAGAGTGTATGAAGGCCAGGCGCGGTGGCTCACGCCTGTAATCCCAGCACTTTGGGAGGCAGAGGCGGGTGGATCACGAGGTCAGGAGATCGAGACCATCCTGGCTAACATAGTGAAACCCCGTCTCTACTAAAAAAATACAAAAAAATTAGCCGGGCATGGTGGCAGGCACCTGTAGTCCAAGCTACTCGGGAGGCTGAGGCAGGAGAATGGCTTGAATCCAGGAGGCGGAGCTTGTAGTGAGCCGAGATCGCGCCACTGCACTCCAGCCTGGGCGACAGAACGAGACTCTGTCTCAAAAAAATAAAAAGAGTGTATGAACAGTTATCATACATTCCTGATAAGCAATCTAGGAAAATATTGCAACTATCTTCTCATTGTGGAAATAGAGAAATGGATCAGAAAGAGGAATCCTTTTGTTAGGGTTTGCTGATTTATTCCATAAACATTTACTGAGTACTTATTGTATTTCAGATACTGTTCTGGTTATGATGGATACCACAATGAAAGAGACCTGGTCCCTGTCTTGAGGGAACCCACCTGCTGGTAGAGATCTCAGAGTGATGATCAGGATGCAATATAAGGGATGCAGTAATTGGGGTAAGAACAAAGTAGGAACACATGAGGTCAGAAATAATCTGTGTTTTATAGCAGCTTTCCTAAGAATTTTATAAGACTCTTCAATAGCTTTACAATATCTCTAGCTAAATAGAAGAATAGCAGCATATTTTAGAGATTAGAAGACTTTGATACTAATATTTAAATTACTTTCAAAAATCAATAGGACTCAGAAAAATTATTACCTTCTATTTATATACTGTTTAATACACATTTTCTAATTTCATCTATTTCTACTTGCCCTAGTCAACAAACTTGTAGAATTACAGACATCTTTCTTTCTGCAATAGATATTGTTCACCTTTTTCCCCTGCAGATATAAGATCACATCTAAACCAAAAAAAAAATTAAAGAGAAGCTTCCTTACTTACATTAATCCTACCAGATTTTAAGATTTTGGGTTTGTCTTTTTGGCTAAGTGATTTCATGGAAAGATCACAAGCTAATGGACCTGAGTATGCATTCTAACTCTGCCATCTTGATTTCTGAACTTCAGTTTGCTCCTTGACCAAAATGGAAGCATTACCTGTTATAGGCTTCCTGTGACCTTTAATGATGACATACATGATTGAGTGCCCATTATACAACACTGGACTTGATAAATGTTAATTTTTTTCTGCCCTTTTTTTTTTAAATTGAGACAGAGTCTTACTCTGTCACCCAGGCTGGAGTGCAGTGGCACAATTTCAGCTCACTGCAACCTCTGCCTCCTGGGTTCAGGCAATTCTAATGCTTCAGCCTCCCAAGTAGCTGGGACTATAGGTGTGCACCACCATGCCTGGCTAATTTTTGTATTTTCAGTAGAGACAAGGTTCACCATGTTGGCCAGGCTGGTCTCAAACTCCTGACCTCAAGTGATCCGCCTGCCTTGGCCTCCCAAAGTGCTGAGATTATGGGTGTGAGTCACCTTGCCTGGCCCCTTTTGCTCTTTTATATCAAGCTAAAATGAGTAAAATAGAACTACTACAGCATAACGTTATTTTTTAAAATAATACTCTATCTAGTCTTTTTTTTTTTTTTTTTTTTAAATAGAGATTCAGTCTCACTGTGTTGCCTAGGCTGATCTCTAACTCCTGGCCACAAGCAGTCCTCCCACCTCAGCCTCACAAGTAACTGGGATTTTAGGTGCGAATCACGTACCCAGCTCTCAATCTAGTCTTTGTCTGTAATACTCATAGGTCTGAACTCACATTCAAATCTATTGGTGTCCAGTACTAGAAGATAGATTTCTTTATCCATGGCTCTGATTACAGAAAAGAACACAATATTAGGACATTGTGAGTCAGATGCTAGAGATTTAAAACTTTTCAAAAATCTTTTATCACATAAGACAGCCTAATATAACCACACTTCTGTCCAAGTAAATAGAATGGCCTCTTTTCAGTCAAACATTGGTACTTGCTGAGAAGCTACTCTTAACATTCTTACCAAATTTACCCAGAGCTTTGGTAACCTGAAAATTAATACATAGCAGGCCTCCTCCCTTTTTGTAATAATAGACAGCCTGTTCCATGACATCATAACAAGCCCTAATTTATTTTTATATTTAGCCTACATATTCTGAATGTTTCTAAATCCTGTGCACAATTAGGAACTTGGTAAATCATTCTCATCAAAGTAGAAACACATTTATTATCAATTGCATACTCAGTACACAATGTGTGTGAAGCTAGCCATTCATTCCTCTTCAGTATCACACCTCAGACCATAGAGTTAAGTGATTCAATCAAATGAGTAATTCATTATCTTCAAATAGTGAGTCAGATACAAATTGACATTTAAATTCAGGTCTCCTGTTGCTCAAGATTTCTTAGATCAAGGGTCAGTGGCCTTCAAACAATTTGCAAAGCGTATACTTATTCATTCACCCTAAAGAGGGATTCTTTTACCCTGAAGAATAGTCAGGAACCATTGTAGTCCAAGATTGAAGAAAAGAAACTTCTGATATGGGAAGCAGTGAGGTGACAGTTGGGGAACAATATTCAGAGCTTTCTCTCCCCCTTCACTTCTCCATTCTCCTAGTATTTACTAAGGGAAATCTTATTATCTTCAAGGTTCCCCAACTCACAATAAGCAATACCTCTGAGAAAGTACCACACCTAAAATTCTTATCTGCTGATTTAATGGACACAATCTGGAGAAGACAAGAAGAGATGCTCATAGGGAAGATTGAAAAGTATTGAAAAACCAAAATAAAAACCCTAACCTCTCTTACTTTATTGGCAGAAGGCCTTAGTGTTCATGCATCTCTTTACTACCCCAAGCACAGTACTTACTGAAATCATCTTGGGGGTCCCTAATCTAACAGCAACATATTTCATGTCAAAGTCTGTTGAGTTACCTAGAAGTTGCCATATTTTTCTTAAAACACCCAACTAAAATAACATAATCTTTTAATATTTTCTAGTTTCTACTTCCCTAACTTTTATCAGGTAGATACTACTTTGGAGCACTAAGAATGTGATACTGATATTCATTGTCATAAATCTGTTCTTCAAAATCAGGGGAAACATGTACATGCATATACACATGTACACACTGATATGGTTTGGCCCTGTGTCCCTGCCCAAATCTCATCTTGATTTATAATCCCCACATGTTGAGGGAGGGACCTGTAATCCCCATGTGTCCAGGGAGGGAGGTGATTGGATCATGGGGGTGGTTTCCCCCATGCTGTTCTCATGATAGTGAGTGAGTTCTCACAAGATCTTATGTTTTTATAAGTGTTTGAAACTTCCTCCTTTGTTCGTCTCTCCCTGCTGCCTCCTAAAGAAGGTGCCTGCTTCGCCTTCCACCATGATTGTAAGTTTCCTGAGGCCTCCCCGACTATACAGAACTGTGAGTCAATTAAACCTCCTTTGCTTATAAATTATCCAGTCTTGGGTAGTATCTTTATAGCAGTGTGAAAATGGACTAACACACACCTTCCTCTTTTCCCTAACATTATTATTGTACCAATGCAATTTCTAGTCAAGTTAAAATGTGATAAAGATGAAAAGCAAAGAAACTTAGGACTTAGGTCCATCACTTCAAGGCATACTAAGAGTATGTATCCAAGCACTTTTTTGCTTTGCTTTACAATCCCAGGGTCTTTTCTATTCTCAGAAAACTTTTACATATCAAAAACCTGGATAGTTTGTCCCATATTTGTAAAAGTTCTTTTTTTTTTTTTTTTTTTTTGAGACAGGGACTTGCTGTGTTGCCCAGGCTGGAGCATAGTAGCATGATCATAGCTCAATGCAGCCTCAACCTCCTGGGCTCAAGTAATCCTCCTGCCTCAGCCTCTTAAGTAACTGGGACTACAGGCTTCCCTCACCATGCCGAGCTAATTTTTTTATTTTTTGTAGAGATGGGGGTCTCCTTATGTTGCCCAGGCTGGTCTCAAACTCCTGGGCTCAAGAAGACCTCCCGCCTTGGCTTCCCAAAGTAATGGGATTACAGGTGACCACCTCACCTGGTCATATTTGTAAAAATTCTTAATATTAGCCTGGCACAGTGGCAGGTGCCTATAATCTCAGCTACTCAGGAGGCTGAGGCAGGAGGATCACTTGAGCCAAGGAGTTTGGGGCCAGCCTGTGCAACATAGCAAGACTCCATCTTAAAAACAATTCTTAATGTTATTGGATTAAGATGTAAGAATACATTCTGGAACAAATTAAATAATAAAGTAATGGGTACATATATTCCATATTTTAGCTATGTTAAGCTCTTTAAAAAGTTTTTTCCCCTGGCTTTAAGTCTCCATTGCTTTTCCATTACCCTTAGGATAAAGTTTCCAATCCTTACCATGACCTCTGTTCTGGTCTCTGCCTGCCTCTTCTCTGACAACCCTCCCCACCCCCTGGTATCACCACTCTAGCTATAGTGACCTTCTGTTAGGTCCTCAAATAAGCAGTGTTCTTTTCTTCTCAGAGCCTTTAGATAAGTTGTTCCCTCTATCTAGGTAGTTCTTCTCCTCAGACGACTCTTATGTCTTCCTATGCTTCAAGCCTAAATCCGAACTTCTTTGGATGAGCTTTCTCTACTTTCCAACCCCCAACCATTAGGCTAAGTTAGCTAAACTGGTTATATGTTCCCATAGCACTCTGTCCTTCTTTTTCGTGGCATTTGTAAGTCTTTCATGTTTGTAAATCTTTGTTTAATATCTGTTACCTCCACTTGTAAGCTCTGTAAGAGTAGATGCTGTGCCTATTTTGCTTATTCTTGTATTATCACTTCCCTAGCAGAACACCAGATACAAGGAATGCTCAATAAATGTTCATTAAGTCAATGAATTAAAAAACAAAAACAAATTAATAGAAATTTGGTAGCTGGGTACAATGGCTCACACCTGTAATCTCAGCACTTTGGAGGCCAAGGTGGAAGGTTGCTTCAGTCCAGAAATTCGAGACCAGCCTGGGCAACATAGTGAAACAAAAAACAAGTTGAACCATGTATTCTTTAGAATTAATCCTAAAGCAGTAAGAAAAGAATTTTGTTGGGCCTTCAACTAATCTCGGTAATTGAAATTGCTATTACATTTAACAAGATTAAAGTTTTAATTAAATGAAATATTTAAGCAATGAGTAAAGTGCACACTTACAAGATGAAGGATAACTCATCAGTTATTTCACACCAGAGTCTCAGACTTCAGTGTAGAAAAACAATCTTCAACGTCCAAATTATTTTTATTTAACTTTATGTTTTTAAATTTGAAATTAGATGAAGCAGTTAATTCTTTCGTTATGTGGCAGGAGAGGGTGCTAGGGAAGGATGGCAAAAGAGAAGAGAGGCTATCAGCTAATTAGAATGTAATATAAAAAATTACCTTTAAATTTTCGCAAAGAAAATTGGATCGGGGTGTAGAATGGAAAGCTCAGTGGTCTCTATTTTTCACCAGAAAAGTGTTTATAAATTCTAGCATTATTATTGTTAATTTTTTTGCCTGTAATAGGATAGGGTTAAGTAAACTCAATGTAGGATTTTAAGGAAAGGGCTATATCCAATTTCAAAGTAAATGTGATAATTAAGTTTCTGGAGGCAGGTTCTGAATTCAATTCAATTAAATAAGGCATATAACATATGTAAGCAGCCTGGCACTTAGTAGACACTCAACAAATGCTCTTACTGTATATAAAGGGTGAATAAGAACTGCATACACACTAATTAATGTAGGTTAAATGCGCCTTTAAAAACAAGTACAAAATGCTGTAGAGGTACACAGCATACTGCCTCAAAACTATATGACCAGTTTTATCATATGACCAACTTTCCTTCCTTCCTTCCTTCCTTCCTTCCTTCCTTCCTTCCTTCCTTCCTTCCTTCCTTCCTTCCTTCCTTCCTTCCCTCCCTTCTTTCCTTCCTTCCTTCCTCCCTTCTTTCTCTTTCTTTCTTTTTTCTTTCTTTCTCTCTTTCTCTCTTTTTTTCTTACCCTGCCCTGCCCTGCCTTCTCCTCCCCTCTCCTCCCTTCCCCTCCCCTCTTCCCTCTCCTCTCCTTTCTTTTCTTTCCTTTCCTTTTCTTTTCTTTTTTCTCTTTCTTTTCAACAGGGTCTCACTCTGTTGCCCAGGCTGGAGTGCAGTGGTGTAATCACAGCTCACTGCAGCCTCAACCTCCTGGGCTCAAAAAATTCTCCCATCTCAACCTCCCAAGTCGCTAGGACAACAGACATGCACCACCATGCCCACCTAATGTTTTTTATTTTTGAGGTCTCACTGTGTCACCCAGGCTGGTCATGAACTCCTGACCTCAAGTGATCTTCCCAACTCAGCCTCCCAAAGTGCTGGGGTTACAGGTGTGAGCCACCATGCCTGACCAGTATAAATTCTTTCATCTATTTCTGAAGGATGTCTTAGTTCATTAGCTGTTCTATATTTGAATGAAATGAGAGCCAAGATCTCGTGCAAAGCTAAAGAGGATAAGGAGGCTTCTACGGAGCAAAACCAGCTGCTTATGCTTTCCCCTGACCTCTTTCAAACTAACGCCTCTGGAATGGCTCTGGCTTGCATGCTGTGTCTCATTCTCTTGCTCTTTCAACCATTGGCTATAATGTTCCCATTATGGTCCTCCAAGTCATCCATTTCTTTGTCCAGGAGGATATGCATGGTTTTAGTTTGGTTTTTGTTGTTGTTTTGAGACAGGGTCTCTCCCTGTCACGCAGGCTGTAGCGCAGTGGCATAATCACAGCTCACTGCAGCCTCAACCTGCTAGGCTCAAGCCATTCTCCCACCTCAACCTCCTGAGTAGCTGGGGCTACAGGCACACGCCACCACGCCTGGCTAATTTTTGTGTTTTTAGTAGAGATAGGGTTTCATCATTTTTCTCAGGCTGGTTTTCAACTCCTGGGCTCAAGTGATCCACCTGCCTTAACCTCCCAAAGTGCTGGGGTTACAGGCATAAGCCACTGCACCCCACCAGTTTTAGTTCTTTAACAATGTCCCTATAGGTAAGACCAAGACCAGAGGGCATGCCAAATAATTGGAATGCCAACATTTCCGAAATATAGGCATCAGTGGGCTAGATGTTACAGAAGGTTACCAGCTGTAGAAAGAAGCTGAAATTAATTTTCTCTAAGTGTTTGAGGAACAGTCAAATTTTAGCATGAAAGCACAGTGTGAATGTTAGGTAGAGTTGAGTTTAATATCTATAAAGAATATTCAATTGATGGTGATCAATTCCTATCTTTCTCTGCCTTTTCAAGACAAATCTATATCGAAACTAAAACTTTACTTCTGGGAATCTTAATCTTGGTGTACCCTGCTACTATGGAGAAGTTTGATGAGTTGTGTATCCTCTAGAATTTTAGTATTTAGTAATTTATTCAATCTTTCATTCAGTTTTCTTAAATAGAATTTTCATTGTATCAGGTCATATGCTAGTCCTTAGGGTGCAAATGGTGAACGAAACAGTCCTGCTCTCAGAGCTTAAGGTTTAAAAGACAGTTAAGTAAAAGGGAAGTTATATTATAGAGTGATAAATGCTGTGGTAGAAGTCTTTGGAACCATTCCACTTGAGATCAAGTACAGACATGCAATCAGGTAATCCACTTAAGTGTCCCAGTCAACTGTGAAGTCCTTCAGAATGAGATTATGCAGAGTTTACTTGTTCACATTCTATTTCCCAGCAGGAAAAGGAATACACACAGCTCTTCGTACCATAAAAGTGATGGAAAACCATGGCTAAAAGTATACTAAATTATGCCTGAAAGATACAAAACTATATACATAAAGTTCAACTATGAAATAGAATTACATAGAAAATGGTCATAAATATAATAAAATGTTAATAGCAGTTATTTCTGAGGTAAACTACTTATGGTTGGCTTTAATTTCATGCACTTTTCAACATTTTCTGCCAACCAAAAAACAAAAGTTGAGTTTATTATTGTTATTGTTGTTTTGGTGGTGGTTTGCATTGTTTTTAAAGAATACCTGAACTTCTATATTACAGGAGCCTGAAAGTAACATTGGAAGTTGAAAAGGAAGCAGATTAAAGATAAGTGTAGGGCCTGGCGCAGTGGCTCACACCTGTAATCCCAGCTACTTGGGAGGCTGAGGCAGAAGAATTGCTTGAATCTGGGAGGCGGAGGTTGTTGTGAGCCGAGATCGCGCCGCTGCACTGCAGCCTGGGCAACAGAGTAAGGCTCTGTCTAAAGGGAATAAAAAAGAAAAAAGATAAGTGTAATAGCTTTTCACAACTGATGATTGAAAAAAAAAAATCTTGTTACAGACAATTCCTATGGCTCTAATGCAGTATCAACAACTAATACTTATGTATGAGCAAAAATTGATGACGATGATCATTTTTTAATACAACAGTGTAGACCAAAATGCCTCTGTGGTAATTTGTGGATCTACTTCTGGAAACTGTCACAGCCTGAGAAAGATGGCATGCCCTGGATGGAATTCACAGATAATTATTTTCAGTAATAAAAGTTTAAAGTTATACCTTTATTTGTCATTTTGCCTTTTCTTACCTTTAAAATTATTTTCTCCTCCTCCCTCAACTCTAGGTCATGCTACTGGCCCCACCCAGTTATGTAACAACTTGCATTTCCTCAATTCTCTGGAATGTGGCCAGTCAGGAACTTCCACATTTACTTTTTTTTTTTTTTCCCCCATTTGTGGGTAAGAACGTAAAAGAGGCAGGAAAACCGAATTGAGAAAGAAGAAAGAATAGGGGAAGAGAGAAAGAAAAAAGAAAACCATGAAGTCTGAAAGAGGCAAAAGAAGAGATAGATAAGCAAAGAAGCACATTGCCTGGTGGTAGTAATAGTTGTTAGACACCCATCTGTTATCATCTGTTTTCCATGGGAGATTTTAAGAAGAGGCTAGATCCCCAATCTGTCTTAAAATAAAGAAAAGGGACCCTGTTGCCTCTAAAATATACTTCCAGACTCAGCAGTCTCTACATTCTGAGTGGGGCATCCCTAGATTTGCTGCCTAAAATCTATGACAGTTGGAAATTGTTCCATTTAAGATCCAGTTCAAGAAGCTATACACCCTAAGAAACTTTATATTGCCATTTAAAAGACTGACATTCTCCAGATTGCTTGAGCCCAGGAGTTTGAGACCAGCCTGGGCAACATGGCAAAACTCCGTCTCTACCCCCCCAAAAAAAAAAAAAATTAGCTGGGCATGGTGGTACGCATCTGTAGAGCTAGCTACTCTGGAGGCTGAGTAGAGAGAACCCCTTGAGCCTAGGAGATGGAGGTTGCTGTGAGCCAAGATCATGCCACTGCACTCCAGCCTGCCTCAATGGTCAATATTCTCCAAAACAGATTGTATCCATTTGAATTTGGACTTTGTGTACACTTGATACTACACTTAATCTTTGCCAAAAGGCTGAGAAACAATGGACTTTGGGTACAAGGTGGAATGTCACTATACTCTCACCCATTTTAGTATGAGTGGAAATACCATTTAAAACAAAACAAAACAAAATAATGTAGTCCAGACAGTTGTTGTAAACTACTGTATATTCTGCAGAAAGTTCTCTTTTACCCCTCAGGTAAGCTTCAGATAGAGAGCCAGGAACCTTTGAACTAAATCTAATAATCTCTTGTAAATTTTCATTTTCTCCTTTTTTTTTTTTTTTTTTTGAAACACATCTTGCTCTGTCATGCAGGCTGGAGTGCAGTGACGTAATCTCAGTTCACCGCAACCTCTGTCTCCAGGATTCAAGCAATTCTCCTGCCTCAGCCTCCCAAGTAGCTGGGATTACTGGCGCATGCCACCACGCCCAGCTCATTTTTCTGTATTTTCAGTAGAGACGGCGTTTCACCATGTTGGCTAGGCTGGTCTCAAACTCCTGACCTCAAGTGATCTGCCTACCTTGGCCTCCCGAAGTGCTGGGATTACAGGCGTGAGCCACCACACCCATTTGGTAATACTAATCATGTTTTCTTTACCCAAACTATCTTTTACCTTGAATTTAATGATCTTGACCTTGAATTTAAAAATCTTTTTTCATTCTACCACTTTAACCTCATGTTTTTTGGGTTTTTTCCTTGTTTTTTGTTTTATGTTTTTTGTTTTTTTTTTTTTTTTTTTTTTTTGATACAGGGTCTCACTGTGTTGCCGGGCTGGAGTGTAGTGCAGTGGCATGATCATGGCTCATTGCATCCTTGATCTCCTGGGATCAAGCAATCCTCCCACCTCAGTCTCTTGAGTAGCTGGGACCACAGGTGCGCACCACCACACCCAGCTAATTTTTAAATTTTTTGTAGAGACAGGGTTTCACCATGTTGCCCCGGCTGGTCTCAAACTCCTGGACTCAAACAATCCACCCGCCTCAACTTCCCAAAGTGCTAGGATTACATGAATGAGCCACTGTGCCCAGACTAACCTCATCTTTAATTCATTATACTGCTTTGGTTCTAGTGGTACTTAACAAATATGTGATATAGAAATTCATTAAATGGAAATACAATGACAGAACTGGGTGGTTTATTGGATGGGAAGGAATCAAGAAGTCTCTCAGGTTTCTGCTTGAGAAACTGGATGAAAATGGAAAATGTAAGAGAAGGAACAGGTTTGGAGAGGTGTATGGGAATTGGAGATAATGAATTTATTTTGGACATGCTGAGTTACATTTGTTTGGGGTTAAGAAATCTTGTGTATCTGGAGAACAAAAGAGAAATCTGTACTAGAGTTGTAGCTTTGGGAGTCATCAGCAGGTAGATAGTAATTAAAGCTACTTGTGTGGTTTTCAGAAAGCTTGCCTACAAAATGAATGAAAGATAGGAGTTTTGTCTTATAAAGAGGCGGGAGACTTCAGCAGGAAAACATCCCATATAGAAAAATCAGGGATAGAGGCCAGCCAGGTATGGTGGCTCATGCTTGTAATCCCAGTATTTTGGGAGGCGGAAGCTGGAAGATCGCTTAAGCCCAAGAGTTTAAGACTCATATGGGCAACAAAGCAAGACCGTCATCTCTATAAAAAGTAAAATAGGCCGGGTGCGGTGGCTCACGCCTGTAATCCCAGCATTTTGGGAGGCTGAGGCAGGCAGATCACCTGAGGTCAAGAGTTCGAGACCAGCCTGGCCAACACGGTGAAACCTCGTCTCTACTAAAAATACAAAAAAAAAAGAGCTGGCCGTGGTGGTGCACACTTGTAGTCCCAGCTATTTGGGGAGGCTGAGGCAGGAGAATCGCTTAAACCCAGGAGGTGGAGGTTGCAGTGAACCAAGATCATGCCACTGCACCACAGCCTGGGCAACAGAGGGAGACTCCATCTCAAAAATAAAATAAGTTGGGCATGGTGGCATGCACCTGTAAGTCCCAGCTACTGGGAAGGCTGAGGTGGGAGTATCTCTTGAACCCAGGAGTTTGAGGCTACAGTGAGCTGTGATCATGCCACTGCACTCCAACGTGGGAGACAGAGCAAGACCCTGTCTCTTAAAAAAAAAAAAAAGGCGAGAGAGAGAGAGAGAGAGGTAGATAAGAGTGAGGCCTCTGGGGAAATGAGAAAAAGTAGATTCCAGAACACAAATGCAAAGAGGAACATCTCTTCTCTGATATAATAATAATGAGATGTAATTGTGGGGTTTTCCTCCACAATTTTCCTCCACATCTTTTCTTACACCCTTTCCCTACTGGATTTCAAAAGTTAAGGTTACAAAAATGCACAGACTTTGAAGAAATTTAGGACAAAGACTAATTTAAGAGCAAGAGTTTCAGTATCAGAATACATTGTTTTAATGTCTCTAATTGTTGTATACATTAAGTCAGCTAGGAGAGCAAGAAACAGAGGATTTTATACTCTGCATCAACCTGAGCCAGAAGTCCTGCGATTTACAGAGATGCCAAATAGATTTCTGGCATTTGAGAATACAAGAAGCCTGAATCCATATTACTAAGGAAAGCCAAAAAAGGTAGCAAGACCAGAGTTCCCCACATCCAGAATGTCATAAGAAAACGGTCAAAATCATTTTGTGGAGCTCATGCTTTGAATTTCTACATCTTTTCCAAGAACTTCAATAATAAAATTAAAAGACATCTCTGGGTTCATTAACAAAATAATCATCTCTGGGCATCAAAATGAAAGACCAGCGGGGCACAATGGCTCATGCCTGTAATCTCAGCACTTTGGGAGGTCGAGGCGGGCAGATCACCTGAAGTCAGGAGTTCGAAACCAGACTGACCAACATGGGGAAACCCCATCTCTACAAAAATTCAAAAATTAGCCGGGCGTGGTGGTACACACCTATAATCCCAGCTACTCGGGAGGCTGAGGCAGGAGAATCGCTTGAACCCAGGAGGCGGAGGTTGCAGTGAACCGAGATTGCGTCACTGCACTCCAGCCTGGCCGACAGAGTAAGACTCCATCTCAAAAAAAAAAAAAAAAGAGGCCGGGCGCGGTGGCTCAAGCCTGTAATCCCAGCACTTTGGGAGGCCGAGGCGGGCGGATCACGAGGTCAGGAGATCGAGACCATCCTGGCTGACACGGTGAAACCCCGTCTCTACTAAAAAATACAAAAAACTAGCCGGGCGAGGTGGCGGGCGCCTGTAGTCCCAGCTACTGGGGAGGCTGAGGCAGGAGAATGGCGTGAACCCGGGAGGCGGAGCTTGCAGTGAGCTGAGATCCGGCCACTGCACTCCAGCCTGGGCGGCAGAGCGAGACTCTGTCTCAAAAAAAAAAAAAAAAAAAAAAAAAAAAAGACTAACACAACTGGGTTAGTGGGGGCTAGAGCTACAGTCTCAATGGTCTTCTAGTATGGAAGCAGGTAGAAGTTTGCTAGGAGTTTGAATCCTTCTGAGAAGTGGAGATCAAAGGCACCCCAAACATGGTAGGGCACCTTAGTCAGGTTCATTGTGAAACTGGAATTTGGGAAAAACAGTGACTTCTACCCTGGGCTAGAGTTTAAAAAACAAAGCAAATAGAAAACAACAAAAACTGCTTAGTTATGGTGGTGAAAGGAAACAAACAAACTAGCACACACGAGACTTAGGCCAACCTACTTTGAGGTTCAGGAGGCAGAACTGAAGGACACATCCTGAGACACATAGCCAGGGGGTCTCAGGTCTACATGGACGCAACACTAAAACAGGAAACTGAAGGAATACATAAAAAAATAAGGAAAAACTATCACTCTAGATGACCTGCAAATTACAATTTGTACACAAGGAAAACAATACTAAAAACATCAACCAACTTTCAATTTAGTTTTTGTTAAATTGATCTGTGAATTTCTAAAAAGACATATTTAAATTTTCCAATATAGCACCTGGGCTTGGTGGCATGCACCTATAGATCCAGCTGCTCAGGGGGCTGAGGTGGAAGAATCCATTGAGCCCAGAAGTTTCAGCCTAGCCTGAGCAACACAGTGAGAACTTGCTTAAAAAAATTTTTTTTTTTTAAATTTCAATATAGAGTTGATCTACTAATTTTTGGTGTAATACTGTTGGTTTTTGTTTTACATCATGGTTATATGGTCAACTAAATAGAACTTCTTGGCAATTTTTAATTTTTATTATTATGTAATTTTTTATCCTTTTTTTTTTTTTTTGAGACGGAGTCTCGCTCTGTCGCCCAGGCTGGAGTGCAGTGGCCGGATCTCAGCTCACTGCAAGCTCCGCCTCCCGGGTTCACGCCATTCTCCTGCCTCAGCCTCCCGAGTAGCTGGGACTACAGGCGCCTGCCACCTCGCCCGGCTAGTTTTTTTGTATTTTTAGTAGAGACGGGGTTTCACCATGTTAGCCAGGATGGTCTCGATCTCCTGACCTCGTGATCCGCCCGTCTCGGCCTCCCAAAGTGCTGGGATTACAGGCTTGAGCCACCGCGCCCGGCCTACTTTTATCCTTATTAATACTTTTTGCTTTATACTATTTTTGTCTGCTACCAATATTAAACTTCAACTTTCTTTTGGTTAGCATTTGCTTGCTATAACTTTTACCTTTATTTTTAACCTTTTCTATGTTGTTTTTTTATGGCCACACCTTTTGCATGTGGCATATAGCTGATTTTTTGTTGTTGTCTTTAATCCTGACAGTCTCTGTTTTTAACTGAAAAGTTCAATTTATATGAGTATGATCTATTTGAATTTATCTCTACTAATGTCTACTTTTGATATCTGCCGATTTTTTTTTTTTTTTTTTGAGAGGAAGTCTCGCTCTGTCACCCAGCCTGGAGTGTAGTGTCATGATCTCAGCTCACTGCAACCTCTGCCTCCCTGGTTCAAGCGATTCTCCTGCTTCAGCCTCCCAAGTAGCTGGAACTACAGGCACGTGCTACCACACCCAGCTACTTTTTGTATTTTTAGTAGAGTCAGGATTTCGCCATGTTAGCCAGGCTGGTCTTGAACTTCTGACCTTAGGTGATCAGCTCACTTTGGGATCCCCAAAGTGCTGGGATTCCAATATACTTTTGATTTTCTGTTTGCAATGATTTCTCCGTTTGTTCGTTTTTTGTTTTTTTTTGTTGTTGTTGTTGTTGTTTGTTTGCTTCTCCTGCCTTTGTTGGATTGATAACTTTTGAAAATTCCCTTGCTTTTTACCTCTGCCTATTTGAACTTTGTAGGTTATATTTTATCTATTCTTTTAGAAGCTACTGTTAAAATTTTGACATGCATACTTAACCATTTATTTTCCTAACGATTTCTAAAGTTGTTTTGTTGTTGTTGTTGAGATGGAGTATCGCTCTGTCACCCAGGCTGGAGTGCAGTGGCCTGATCTCTGCTCACTGCAAGCTCCGCCTCCCGGGTTCACTCCATTCTCCTGCCTCAGCCTCCTGAGTAGCTGGGACTACAGGTGCCCGCCACCATGCCCGGCTAATTTTTTGTATTTTTAGTGGAGACGGGGTTTCACCATGTTAGCCAGGATGGTCTCCATCTCCTGACCTCGTGTCCGCTCACCTTGACCTCCCAAAGTGCTGGAATTACAGGCGTGAGCCACCGCGCCTGGCGGATTTCTAAAGTTTTTTAAAGCCAGTTATCCTCCAGCCCCAAGACTGCTTTATCTACCTAATGTATTGGGAGTTATTGTTATCTAGAATTTTAGTTCCATATTTATCAGAACATAAAACTGTTACTATACAATCAATGTGTAATTTGACTTATCAACATAATTTATCAATTTTTGTTTTTACCATTTGTTTCTTTAATATAATACTTTCATTCTGAATTCACTTTTCTTCTTGCTACAATGCATCTTTTAGTAGTTCTTTCAATAAAAATGTATGTTTATTAAAGTCAGTTTTAAGGAAAAGTTTTCTATTTCATTATTCTTGAATTGTCACATAGCTGGATATAGAAACCTATGTTGCCAGGTATTTTCATCCCAGTCCTTTGGTGATATTACTGCATTGGCTTCTGGTTTCTATTGCTGCTAATGAGAAGTTTGGTATCTAATCGTCATTCTTTTTTTTTTTTTTGAGATGGAGTCTTGCTCTGTCACCCAGGCTGGAGTGCAGTGGCATAATCTCGGCTCACTGCAACCTCCGTCTCCTGGGTTCAAGCAATTCTCCTCCCTCAGCCTCCCGAGTAGCTGGGATTACAGGTGCCCGCCACCATGCCCAACTAATTTTTGAATTTTAAGTAGACACGGGGTTTCACCATATTGGACAGGCTGGTCTCAAAGTACTGACCTCATGATCTGCCCGCCTCGGTCTCCCAAAATTTTAGGATTACAGGCATGAGCCACCGCACCTGGCCTGATTGTCATTCTTTTATGGGTAATCTGTGTTCTTTCTTTGGGGCGGCTTTTAAAATTTGCCCTTTATTCTTAATGTTAGGTGTCTTCACTACAGTACATCGAGGTATGAATTTGTTTTCATTATTTCACACTTAACATGCAACTTCATTTTTTAATTCTCTGTATCATTTCTATAAATATTATTTCCACCATTCATTTTATTCTCTCCTTCTGAAATTACTATTAGATGCATCCTTCATGTGTTCAGTCTATAGATTGCTATGTAACAAACACACCACTCCAAAACATAGTGGCAAGAAGCAATAACTATTAATATTGTATTATGCTCACAGATTCTGCAACATAGATATTTGAACAGGTACATCAGGAATAGCTTGACTCTATTTCAAGATATCCAGGGTGTCAGATGAGAAGACTTGAACAGTGGGTGGTCACTTGGATGACTGGAGGAATTTTTACTCACCTGCCTCTAGGCTAGAGGGACAGAGGCAGCACTCTGCTGAGACTGTAGATTGGAATGCCTACACATGACTTCTCCATGTGGTTTGGGTTTCCTCACATCATAGTGGCCTCAGGGTGGTCAGACTTCTTACATGGTAGCCCAGGGCTCCAATAGTGAGTGTTCTGGCAAACAAGGTAGAATGCATGAACTTTTATTATCTAGCCTCACGAGTCATATATAATGCCATTTCCATCTTTACTTAGTCACAAGCTCACCCAGTTTGGGAATGCGGGAGCTAGACCCACCTCTTAATGGGAGGAGTATCAAAGAATTTGTGGCTATGATTTGAAACTGCCACAATATGTCTTTTCTTTGATATCATGCTGAATTCTGGATCAATTCTTTACTCTCACAATTCAATAATTATTTCTCTGACCAGTTTAGAGTTTATCTCAAACTCCCAGCTCAAGCAGTCCTCCTACCTCAGCCCCCTGAGTAGCTGGGACTACAGATGCATGCCACCATGCCTGGCTAATTTTTTAAAAATTTTTTTGTAGAAACGGGATCTCCCTATATTGCCCAGACTGGTCTTGAACACCTGGGCTCAAGCAGTCCTTCTGCCTCTGCCTCCCAAAGTGCTGGGATTACAGGCATGAGCCACCATGCCTGGCCTCCATTATCCTATGTAATTATTTTTCATATTTATCTTTACTTTATTCATGTCTTTTGTGTTTGTTTCTTAACCTTTGATTCTTTTTTATTTTATTTATTTATCTTATTGAATGTATTTGTTTTAAAGTCAGTTTAAGATTATTTTAAAATCTGGATTTCTATTCCAGTAGGAATGGATCATCTCCATGAAATGAAAGATTTCTATAATATCTATCTATATACATATATAAAAACCCTCCACCCGACAAATATTCTTTTCAAGCACACATTAAACATTTATATAATTTGACCACATACCAGGCCAGCTATTTCAAAAATCACCATAGTACAGACTACATTCTCTGACCAAAATTTAGTTAAGTTAGAAATAAATTTTAGCAAGTTTGAAACTTAACGACAGACTCATAAATAACTCATGACTTAAACTTAAAAATAAAAACCATTTAGAACAGAATAATGAAGAAAATACAGCATGGAACAACTTGTGTAATGCAAGTAACTCAGTCATTTGAAGGAAATGTATGGTATTAAATGCATTTATTAAAAATGATTTCAAGTAAATGAGCAAACACCTACCCCTAGAATCTGGAAAATGAACAGAGTCATTTCAGAAAACAAAAACAGACCAGGTGTGGTGGCTCATGCCTGTAATCCTAGCACTATGGGATGCCGAGCTGGGCAGATCATTTGAGGTCAGGAGTTCAAGACCAGCCTGACCAACATGGTGAAACCCCATCTCTACTAAAAATACAAAAAAATTAGCTGGGTGTGGTGGTGCATGCCTGTAGTCCCAGATGCTTGGGAGGCTGAGGCAGGAGAATCATCTGAACCTGGGAGGTGCAGGTTGCAGTGAGCCAAGATTGTGCCACTGCACTCCAGCCTGGGTGACACAGCAAGACTCCGTCTGAAGAAAAAAAAAAAGTAAAATTGATTAAGAAATTCAAAAATGGGTTCTTTGAGGAAACCAATAAAATAAATAAACCTCTAACAAGCCACATTGAAAAGAAGATAGCATAAATAAGCAATATGAGGAATTCAAAGAAGAATATAGAGATATATACAGTAGAGTAGAAATTTAAAATATTGGTTATACTAGAAATTTTATAATATTGTGTAGTCTTATGTCAGTAAATTGAAAACTGAGGTGAAATCCACAACTTACCAGAAAAATACAAATTTAAGAGTTAACTCGGCCGGGCGCGGTGGCTCAAGCCTGTAATCCCAGCACTTTGGGAGGCCGAGACGGGCGGATCACAAGGTCAGGAGATCGAGACCATCCTGGCTAACACGGCGAAACCCCGTCTCTACTAAAAACACACACACAAAAAAAAATTAGCCGGGCGAGGTGGCGGCGCCTGTGGTCCCAGCTACTCGGGAGGCTGAGGCAGGAGAATGGCGGGAACCCGGGAGGCGGAGCTTGCAGTGAGCTGAGAACTGGCCACTGCACTCCAGCCTGGGCGACAGAGCGAGACTCCGTCTCAAAAAAAAAAAAAAAAAAAAAAAAAAAAAGGAGTTAACTCTAGAAGAAATATAAAATCTGAATAAATCAAGCATCATAAAGACAATAGATCAATAGACAAAAGTCTCCCAATAGTCCCTTCCCAGTTGTTCTTCCATCCTTTGCCAAAGAAGCCAGGCCAGATGGTTTTACAGGTGAATTTTATCAAATTTCATGGAACAGACTGTGCTAACTCACACAAACTATTTTAGACAAGAAGAGTAAAGGCTACCTGGTTTATTTTACAAAGTTAATATAATCTTGATACCAAAATAGGACAACTCTACAGACAAAAAAAATTATAGATGAATCTCACTTTTTAACATTGACACGAAAATCCTAAATAAAGTAATTATGAAATCAAATCCAACAAAGTATACAAAATAATACATCAGGTGCAAATAAAATTTGCCCCAAATGTAAAGATAGTATTACGATTTTAAAATCTATCTGTAATCTACCTTATTACCAGATTAAGATGAAGACCTATATACTCATCTCAATGGATACAAACAAAGCATTAACAATTTAAGAACTATAATTTAAAACAAAATGTCTTAGTTAACTAGAAATATTAACTTCATGTGGGTATATGAAGAGTCTATAACATATTTAATTATGAGACTATAGAAGCATTCCTATTAGAGTCAAGAATATAACAAGCCTGCTGAAACCTCTACAATTAAACATCATACTACAAGTTCTAGTCCCTGTATTTAAGATAAGAGAAAAAGAAGTATTCAGTGATTAGCAAGGAAGAATAAAAAATATGTGTGCACAGGACCATTTCTCAGCCAGAAACTCCAAGAGGCTCTATAAGAAAAAAAATTAGAATGACTAAGTGTTGAGTAGTATGGTTAAATGTATGATCAATGTGAAAAATCAATAGCAATCCTGTATACCTAAGTAATAGGAAATCTATACACCTATGTAATGAAATGTATAGTTGCAACAGAAATAATAAGATACTTAGGAACAAATGTAACACAAATGTGCAAAACTTTTACGAAGAATGTTATACATAGCAAAGGGCAAAAAAAAAGAAGACTGTAATAAAAAACATGTTATATGTAATACTAAATTCACAGAACAGAAAATCAATGCTATGAGAAGTATGATTCTCCACAATTCAATGCAATTTCAATCAAATTCTCAACAAGATTTTTTTATGGAACTTGACAAGCTGATTCTGAATTTATTTATAGAGAGAATAGTTTAATAAAGCCAAGACAATTCTAAAAACTTAAGGAAGTGTAATTTGCCTTTCCAGAAAGGAAGGTTCCTTATAGAACTGTAGTAATTAAATAGTACAGTGGTTGTAATATGAAGAAAAACCCTGAGGTAGACACATGTACATATGAGACCTTGAAATATGATAGAGGAAACATTATAAACCTAGTGAGTTTGGGAAATACTTTCTATGATTAAAAAAAAAAGAAAAAATATTAGATCCATTTCTTATACCTTATGCCAGCAATTCTAAAACTTATCCATCTCAGGACTTCTTTATACTCTTTCTTTGAGACAGAGTTTTGCTCTGTTGCCAGGCTGGAGTGCAATGGAGTGATCTCGGCTCACTGCAACCTCTGCCTCCTGGGTTCGAGTGACTGTCCTGCCTCAGCCTCCTGAGTAGCTGGGATTACAGGCATGTGCCACCACACCTGGCTAATTTTGTATTTTTAGTAGAGATGGGGTTTCTCTGTGTTGGTCAGGCTGGTCTCGAACTCCTGACCTCTGGTGATCCATCCGACTCAGCCTCCCAAAGTGCTAGGATTACAGGTGTGAGCCACCGTGCCCGGTCTATACTCTTAAAAATTACTGAAGGTCCCACAGAGCTTTTGTTGATGTGGGTTATATCCGTTAATATTTGTCATATTAGAAATTAAAACTGAGAAATCTGTAAAACACATGAACAGATAAGCACACATTCTATTAGGCATCAGAGTGATGACATCATTACATGTTGTGTAGCCTCTGGAAGACTCCACTGTTCATGAAAGAATGAGAGCAAAAAAGACAAATAACATCTTAGTATGATTATGAAAATAGTTCTGACCTTGTAGGCCTCCTGAAAGGGTCTTGGGGACTCTACAGGTATCCCCACACTACAGTTTGGGAGCCGCTGGTATAAATTGAATTCCAGATGGAAAAGATCTGAACCTGGAACAAAGTAAAAACCTCATAACTATTAGAAGAAATTATAGGAGAACACATTTCATGATCACAGGGGTAGGAAAGATTACTTCAATGTAACATCAAAAGCACAAATTATGAAGGAAAAACCTAATATATTTGAACACTCCAAATATAGTACTTCTGTTTGATAAAATATCCCATAAACAAAACTAAAAGGAAAGCTGCAGTCTGGGAGAAGGTAATTGTAACATATACTAAACAAAAGATTAGTATTCAGAAAACATATATTACTTTTGTAAATAAGAGAAAGATAATCCAATAGAAAATGAAGTAAAAAAAAAATATGCTCAACCTCACTCTAGTAATCAGATAGATACAAATCAAAACATGCATGAGATTGGTCAATCTAAGTCTGGCAATTTCATGTGTTGGCAAGGATATAGGGCAATGAAAAAATCTTACTTTCTGTTGAGATGTAAATTGGTACAACCACTTAGGAGAGCAATTTGGAAATACCTTGCCTAGTTGAAAATGCAAACAGTCTATGAGCCAGAAACATGTATAATTTAGAAAAAAAAGGTTGAAAACATGTATAAGGAAACATTTTTTCATGTATTTATTGAATAAATATTTATCAAGTTCCTATCTAAACCAAGCATTATACGAGGCCTTGGGAATAAAATGATGAACAAGACTGTTCTCATGAAATTGAGACAAACTTATGAATAAACACATGTATCAGATCAAGCAGGGTAAAGGGATAGGGGCTGGAAGTACTATTTTAGGTAAGATGGACAGGGAGGACCTCCCTGAGGTGAATTTGAGAAAACTTAGAGGAGTGAGGGAACAAGATCTGTGTTGGAGGACCTCCCTGAGGTTGGCTTGGGCCCACGCTCCTAGACATCACTGACAACACTCAGTCTTTCTTTGTCCTTTCCTGAAAACAAACAAAATATTTCAAAGTATGAATGATAATATAAAGCATCCATGTACTTATCACCCCAAATGAACTGTTACTGTCTTTTCATATTTCCATCAAAGTATTTTTTAAACAAATATAGGCCAGGCACAGTGGCTCAAGAGGCTGAGATGGGCAGATCATGAAGTCAGGAGATTGAGACCATCCTGGCTAACACGGTGAAACCCAGTCTCTACTAAAAAATACAAAAAACTAGCCGGGCGTGGTGGCGGGTGCCTGTAGTCCCAGCTACTCGGGAGGCTGAGGCAGGAGAATGGTGTAAACCCAGGAGGCAGAGCTTGCAGTGAGCTGAGATCCAGCCACTGCACTCCAGCCTGGGTGACAGAGCGAGACTCTGTCAAAAACAACAACAACAACAACAACAAAAATAAAGATAAAGGTCAAGTCTCCCATATGTCCTTCCTAGCATAATTCCTTTACTTTCTTTACTCCCCAGAGGTAATCATTATCATGAATTTGGTGCAAATCTGCTAGTCCATGTTGATATGCTTTTGTTTTACATAATTGTAGAAAAACACAATATCTTGTATTGTTTTTTAAAAGTGTATGCACACAGTATCATATGGATAAAATATGCTGCAACTTGATGTTGCAGAATGTTTTCAAAATACATCCATATACTGATATAAAGTTAATTTGTTATTTTAATTTCTGTACTGTATATCATAGAATGAATACACAACAGTTTGTTCCCATTCATTCGTTCTTGGGTTGTTTCTAGTGTTTTGTTGATACAAACAAATATTGCAACAACTATCCCTTCCTATACTTTTTCACCATATAGTACTAACTAGTCTCTCTCACAGTAAATGACATCACCAGGCACTGGGCCTAGGTGCTCTGCCAAAAACTTCAGTCATCCTTGAATCTCTTTCCTCACATCTCAAATCCCCATCAAGTTGTCTGTTTTGGCTTCAAAATATATTCTGGATCCAACCACTTCTCAACATCTCCCCAGTGAGAAATGTAGCTATATCACTAGCCATCTTTGCTTCCTTCTTTCCTAACATAAACATGCACTATAAACTTAGATGTTTATGAAATACTTAATTTTTCTGTGAATAAATTCAACTTCAATTGCAAGCCTCCATCCTAACATATAATCTTGGCAAATTCCCTGCCTTTCTCTGGATTGTATCTACATTTCAGAGTTTCGGAATTGTATTATGCCATAGCGGGTGGACGGGGTTTCAGGGACCTCTGCTACACATACTGCAGCCACCTTCTCTTTGCACTGGCAGTCTGAAGATCACCATCGTCAACCATCTGATTGTCAGAGCATGCTGGATGCTGCTAGACTGTCAACTCCTTTAGGCCCTTGGGTGCACAGGAAGTCATTCCTCTGCTTCTCTGCTGCATGAGGTTGGCTTGGGCCCATGCTCCTAGACATCACTGACAACACTCAGTCTTTCTTTGTCCTTTCCTGAAAACAAACAAAATATTTCAAAGTATGAATGATAATATAAAGCATCCATGTACTTATCACCCCAAATGAACTGTTACTGTCTTTTCATATTTCCATCAAAGTATTTTTAAAAGACTTAGAGGAGTGAGGGAACAAGATCTGTGTTTATGTTCTAAGGAAAGTGCATTTCAGGCAAGAAGGAATGGCAGAAATGTGCTTGAAACATTGGAAGAAAGGAAGAAGTGGAAAGTGGGAAGAGATGAATCTGGAAGAGAGGCAAAGGCCACATCACATAAGGCCTTCAGGCCAAGGTAAGGAGTTTGGACTTTTTGACGGAATGAGAAGCCACTGGAGGGTTTTGTGCAGGCCTATCGTATTAGTCCATTTTCACACTGCTGATAAAGGCGCCCGCCACCTCACCCGGCTAGTTTTTTGTATTTTTTTTAGTAGAGACGGGGTTTCACCGTGTTAGCCAGGATGGTCTCGATCTCCTGACCTCATGATCTGCCCGTCTCGGCCTCCCAAAGTGCTGGGATTATAGGCTTGAGCCACCGCGCCCAGCCTATCTTTATTTCTTGAATTGTAACTCCCACAATTCCCATGTGTTGTGGAAGGAACCCAGTGGGAGGTGATTGGATTATGGGGGCGGGTCTTTCCTCCACTGTTCTTGTGATAGTGAAGGAGTCTCACGAGATCTGATGGTTTTAGAAAATGGGAATTTCCCTGCACAAGTTCAATCTTCTCTTGTCTGCTGCCATGTGAGACGTGCGTTTCACTTTCTGCCATGATTGTGAGGCCTCCCCAGCCACATGGAACTGTAAGTCCAATAAACCTCTTTCTTTTGTAAATTGCCCAGTCTCAGAAAAGTGGGTAGTCTTGGGTAGAGAAAAAGGAAAGGGGAAAGGCTTAGTCAATTGAGAGAACAAGTGTGGTGACAATAATGAAATGAGGTGACTGGAAGGCCAGAAGCTGTGGTCAAATGGTAAGAGGCATGAATTTGAAATTTGGGAGGTTAACTGGCTCCAGCTGATTTTAAGGTCCTGGATGTGGCCACCAGACTAGGAGGCTGAGGTGAATCAGAAGTGGAGACAGCTGTAGTCACGCTCTTTTCTCCTGATTTATATTTAGTGATTTACAAAAGAAACGTTTTCCCTTTATTTTCTAAACTGGAAAATAAATGGATTCATTACCGATCCATGGATGGATCGGTAATGAAAGTATTCTTCTCACTGTTCAGTATTTTCTTATTCCATGGAGTTACAGAAATCACAGAATTGTGAAGCTAGAAAACTCTTAGGAGAGTATGGGCTTTCTTCCTTTTCTAAAAGTGTCCGTCAGAATTATGCATGTGTAAGGCCTCTTGGTAGAAAGTGTCTAATTTGTTGTTGTTGTTGTTGAGAGGGACTCTCGCTCTGTCGCCCAGGCTGAAGTGGAGTGGCGATCACTGCAAGCTCCGCCTCCCGGATTCACCCTATTCTCCTGCCTCAGCCTCCAGGGTAACTGGGACTACAGGCGCTCACCACCGCGCCCTGCTAATTTTTTTTGTATTTTTAGTAGCGATGGGGTTTCACCACGTTAGCCAGGATGGTCTCGATCTCCTGACCTTGTGATCCGCCTGCCTCGGCCTCCCAAAGTGCTGGGGTTATAGGCGTGAGCTACAGCACCTGGCCGTCTTTAATTTTTTGAAGTAACCTACTTAAATCTCAAATTACTTTTTATCTAAGGTTAACTTATTATTTTAATTTAGCACCACTCTACTTACCTGAGTTGCAACTTCTCTATCTGTGGTTCCTGTGTTGTGAAAAAAAAAAAAAACCATATAATTTTCACCTATCAAACTGTCAAAGATTAAAATATTTGATAAAATATTGTTTTGATGAAGGTTTGAGGAAGTAGCCAGTCATAAATAGTTTACGGATGTGTAAGGGATGGAGAGAAATTTGGAAATATCTTTCAAAAGTAAAAATGCACATACGTATTGACACATATTCCATGTCTAGGTATTTATCCAGTGAGTCTATTCAATGCAGTATTGTTAAAAATACAAAAGATTGGCAACGATATATATATCCCTCAATAGAATGGCAAAACAAAATGGCACAGGCATTCAGTAAACAACGCTCAGCTGTTAAAATAGCCAAGCCACTAGCTCTCCATATGGAGAGGTATCTAAGATATCTTGATAAATGAAAAAAATAAAAGAGAGTAGTGTGTATATTACACTACCATCTGTGTAAAAAAAGAAAAATTATATATGTTTAAAAATACATATATACATTTTTATATATAGAATGTCCATGGAAGGAAATTTAAAAATTGGTAATAGTGGTTGCCTCTGGGGAGGAAAACAGAATCACTGAGAAAAAAGAGAAACTTACTTTTCGTGATACGCTCTTTTGTGTCTTTTGATTTTGTATACATGAGTGTGTTACCTATTCAAAAATTAAAAAAAAAAAATTTTAAGTCCAAACCCAGGCAGAGACAGTTATTTATTCATTAAACATAGATACCTCCCCTACACACACTTACAAGACTCTGTGCCAGTGATTCTTGTGTTTTTGAAAAGAAATATATCACACAGTCAAGCATGGTTCCTTCAAAGAGAGCATCGTCCTGCTGACTGAGTCCCCTTCTTTTAAAGAGAAGAGGTAACTTCTCAAGGGATACTATCTGTGGATCGTTAAAGCCCTATCTAACTCAAAACATTTCCTTTTATTAACGTGTCCCAGTTCTGGAAATCCCTACCATGAAACTTCTTTTATTTTTATTTTAGGATAAAGGCATTATATTTTCCGGGAGTCCCTGTCAGGCTGCAAATATGTAACCTGGCTAACTTGGTAACATTAGGTGGATTTTTTTGTTGGTTCCCTAGCAGAAAGCTGTTTCTTGAAAAATAAGGTTGGTTTGGTGGTTGGGAGTTTAAAGACACGGATGCATGCAATTCTGCAAAGAAAAGTTTACATCCTGGAGATTTGCCAAATGAGAGTTCCTGGGTAGTAACAGGCATCATGAAGGTAATGAGCATTTGGGAGCACTGAAGGAAGGGATGAAGCTTTGTAGAGTGTTACATACAAACCCTACCCAGTTTTTATGAAGCAAGCCCTGACTGTATAGTAGGGTGAAATCCTACACCAAAGTTATAGGAAGGCCAAAAGTCACAGTAATTGAATACAGGTTGACAGTAGGCCCGTGCCCTTCAATATTTTTTAAAGCTATCACAGTAATATAACCTGTTATGAGGTGATTTTATTTTATTTTATTTTATTTCATTTCATTTTTGAGACGGAGTCTTGCTCTGTCGCCCAGACTGGAGTGCAGTGGCGCAATCTTGGCTCACTGCAAGCTCTGTCTCCGGGTTCACGCCATTCTCCTGCTTCAGCCTCCCGAGTAGCTGAGCCTAGAGGTGCCCACCACCGTGCCTGGCCAATTTTTTCTGTTTTTTAGTAGAGATGGGGTTTCACCATGTTAGCCAGAATGGTCTCTATCTCCTGACCTCGTGATTCGCCCACCTCAGCCTCCCAAAGTGCTGGGATCACAGGCCTGAGCCACTGCACCCAGCCAAGGTGATTTTATATACATCATCTGCCCCAATATTAGTCAATGTATATTCTGAATAATACCAGTCTCTTGGAATGTTAATACATGTTGCTGAAATGTGTTTTATGATCAAATAATTTTGGGCAACAGTAGTTTAAGCAGAAACTTTTTTCTTGTTGGGACTCCTCAGAGCCTATAGCATGCAAGTGGGTATTTTTCCAAGGGAAAAACAATTATGCAGTGTGCCCAAAATTGTCTTCCCACAGAACTCTTTTTTATCACAGCGCATCTCATGCACTAATGTTAGGTGGGACACTTGGGAATCGCTGAGCCTTCCTACTCTTGCCCTGGCCTACCGTTTCTATCCTGATGATCATTTTCACCTTGTCTTACCTTGTCCTCCCCTGAATCATTACATATCCTCTATTATGATGTTCACACTAGGAAAATAATGAGATCAAAAGTGATGATGACCTTCACAGAAGGAATTCCTTCCCACTTATTACCATACTCCTATGCGTGAGTAAAGGCTCTGCATTTTTTGAAGCAACTACAGTCTGTAATAAGACTCAGACCAGTATGAGATTGGAGCAGGCCTTAATGCTACAATTGTCCGTGAAGCCTGTCCTTTATGTATCATGATAGTCTCTGTAATTATCCTTTGCCTTCTCATAGGCCTCAAAAACTGGCTTGGCACTAGGGCTCTCTGAAGCAATCATTGTGTCTTTTTCTACCCTTCCACGTTTGATTCATCTAAGTTCCTAAATCCTTTAAGGCTAAAATTAAGTTCCATTAGAATTAGAAATTCCAGACCACGGAAGGCCACCCATCTCTGGACATCACCTACAGCAAATATTACATTATTTGGGACTGGGACAGCTCTGGTCAACATAATGTCCAAGGGTCAGAGATAGCAGTCAATGGTAGCACCACTTATTATTTTCATCGATTATTTTCCTCAAGAGAGGCTGATTACATATATATTTGTAAAATCAGAATAAGGCTTCCTGTAGCCTTAGAGTCCATCTGAATATTTTGTCTCATTCAAAAAAATCACAAATCCATCTTTAAAGAGCTTTGAAAAATAATTTATTTCCACTGAAGGCTCTTGAAAAAGCAGCAAAGTGATCAATCACATCCCATCACAAACAATGGAACTTTGTCAAAATCCTCCTTTCCCCAAAGCCCCACACTGCAGAGCAGCTGCTGTCCAAATGCTCAGGCTCTGGTTTCAGTCACTCTCTTCACCTCTCACCTCTCTGCTTTCTCTGTCCCTTTCCCCTTCCTTACACTGCGGGTAATTCTTATCTTTTTTTCTTTTTAATGTAAATTGCTTTAGCTTCTCCTTCAGTTCTTCTTTCTGTCCCTTACCACCTTTTCTCCCTATTTCTTTCCGTGACTTACCCCTTAGACTCAGCAAGGAAGCTGGAGGAGAACAGAGGAAGGGAACATGATCAAGTCTGACAAGTTACTCTTTTATTCTGACATATGTATCTTACATAATACATATGACATTAAACATATGTAACATGCTATATACAATATATATGGTATACATTATGTTATATAATATGTCTAGCAGAGCCTCATTATAACAGTCTTTGCCATCTGTCCTGTAAAGCTGCTAAATTAATGGACCAATTAGGTATTTTTTTCTGATGCTGTAGTAACTAGTTCCCTTTTTAAAGTTTATACTTTTAACTCAATTTCATAGTATAGCAATAGTATTCTAAGGAATTTCTCCAAATACTGTGTAATTAAAGTGTGTGCAATCAAAGCAAATGGAGAAAATTATATGAATGTTGGTCATTCATATGAATAAAGCTGTCCATCTATCTTTCCCTGGTCAGATAGTCTGAGCTCACATGGGAAGGCCCTTTTGTGTCTTATTTGTGCTAAAGAAGATAAGGAAAGCATTGAGTAAGAACTAGGTCAGGTCCCTTCCACTGCTTATCACAGTCATCAAAGCAAATTTCTTAGGCTTAGAAGTTTCTTGTCTTTTAAATGGATTTGCTGTTCTTTTTTCTTTTATCCAAACCAGAATGGCATTTGCTAATCATCTCACTTTCAAGCAAGTTTACATATCATTGTGTGTGTGTGTGTGTGTATAGATTCGTGTGATTTTTCTCAAATTATTAGTTTTGGCTTGCATGTCTAATTATTTGCTGGGCAAATACTTCGTATGTAAACTCTGCAAAAACATATACCTAGGCTGAGTATAAAATTTTAGAATCAAAAGTAGGAATTTCTTCAGAGCGACACTAAACTTGAAAAAGAATAGAAAATGTCAGAATATACTACCCAATCCCCTGCTGCTTGATCTTTGTCAGAGTGAAATCAGGATTCAGTGATGAGGACCACATCCTGTTGCCATGGAAATGATTGTGCTGTCACAAATATAGTACTATGACTTCATGGTAAAGAGGAACAGATGGTCTGGGAGAGAATGAAGGCCTAGGGTTAGCACAATTGTTTGGGGAATAAGTCATCTTAGATCCTTTTTGGAAGTAGGTAGAAGCACAAATAATAAGCAAAAATGACTTCAGTGTGGCTTTGCAAAAGCCTCTGAGTAAGAAAGAGCTTAGCCAAGGTAAAACTACAAAGCTCTTCTTCAATGAAAGAAAAAAACATTTTAATGTAGGATGAAGCACAGGTAACAATACAAAACAGCTTTACAAGTCTATATTCCAAAGTTACCACTCCACCCTTACCCAGCCTCTCACTTGACCACTGTTGAAGTCACTAGCACTTAGAACACTTAGGGCCAGTGGTAAGCATTAAAAAAACAAAAACAAAAACAAACAAACAAAAAAAAGCAAGGTTGAAATAGACCAAAACAATAATTTGCCATCGTTTTTACAATGCCTCATTTTTAAGTGTTTCTGGTTTTACTGTTGGCATCCTGGATCATATACCTCCGAACAACCTCAAAACACGGGATTGGATAATTGAGCTGGTAGGTGTAGGGCCTGCACCAGGGGCATGCGTAGCTCACTCACCTTGCCCCTGAGTGATCATGTGTCCAGACCTGGTTCTCCAGCCATGATGACACTCTGAAAACCAGTCTTCCACTAACAGGACAATGAAACCAACGTGTCCTCAGCTACTCAAAATTGACATTGGTCAGAAGCACTAACTTTTAAAAGGGTCAGCCTGGTATCTTCTCATCATGATATTGTTCATTTAAAGGGCAAAGAAATTTCCCAAGCTTATTGTTATGGTCTGAGTGTTTGTGTCCCTACCCAATTCATATACTGAAATCCTAACTCTTAGGATGATGGTATTATTAGGTGGTGAAATTGTGCCACAGAGTTAAAGAATCCAGTGAATAACAGAAATTCTTGAGCTTGTATGAGGGCAGATAAGAAAAGAAACAACTTGCTGAAATGTTGAAACTCCCTCTGCTTGTGATATTAAAAAAAAAAATAAAAGACTGAAATTTATTGGAACCAACATGGTCAACTGGAGTCTCTGCAGGATAAAATTTTCATTTCCACCATGTTTCCTACTAAGTTCCCCAAATTTGCAAATGTGATTCATGAGGTAGCATGAAGAGATAATTGTGCATGCCTGAGGACCTTCCAGACCTCCCCTTTCTTTAGTCACCTGCTAATCCCAGAATCTACCCCATAAACCCTTTCTAATAAAATGACTGCCTTAAAAACAGCACAGGGAGACAGATTTGATCTGGACTCTTCTCTCCTTGTTGATTGATTCACAATAAAAGCTTTTCTCAAAAACCTGGTGTCATAGTATTGGCTTCTAGTGCCTTGGGTCTAGTGCCTTGGGTAGTGAGCCCTTTTGCTCAGTAACAGTGGGGCCTTTGGGGAAGTGATTAGATCATTATCTTCATGAATGGGATTAGTGCCCTTATAAAAGGGACTGAAGAGAAACCTCTCACCCCCTTCATCAGATGAGGATACACTGAGAAAGTGCCTATGAACCAGATCCTCACCAGATATTGAATCTGCTGGTGCCTTCATCTTAGACTTCACAGCCTCCAGAACTTTGAAAAATTGCTGCTGCCTGTAAGCCACTGAGTTTACAGTACTTTGTTATAGGAGCCTGAATGGACTAAAGAAAGCAATTACAAACGCCACTACAATCACTTATCCTTAGAAAAACACTTTTTATTTGGAGTAGAGGCAACAAGAGAGATTTCCCAGCACTATTGTTCTCTAGCATTATCAAGTGAACTAACCAAGAGAAGCTAACATGAGATACTAGCTAGTATGTGCCAGTGCAGGTACTTTTTAAAAACATTTATTTTGAAATAAGCTCAGATTTACAGAAAAGTTGCAAATACAGTGCAGAAAGTTCATGGATATCCTTCATCTAGTTTCCGCTAATGTTATGTTATATAACCACAGTACAGTGATTGAAATTGTGAAATTATTGGTGCCATACTGTTAATTAAACTACAGACTTCATTCAGATTTCACTAATGTTTCCTTTTTTGGTTCTGAGACCTAATGCAGGAGACTGTGTTACATTTAATCATCATGTCTAAGTCTCCCTCAATCTGTTTCTCAGTCTTGTTTTTTCATGACTTTGACAATTTTGAAGACCACTGGTCAAGTATTTCATAGAATATCCCTGCATGGGGCTTTTTCTGAAGTTTTCTCATGATTGGACTGAATTATGGATTTTTGGAAAACAATATCATGGAGGTAGAGTTGTCCTCTCATCACATCATATTGAGGGTACATGATCAATATAACTTGTTTACTGATGATGTTAACTGTGATTTGGTTAAGGTAGTGCCTGCCAGGTTTCTTCACCGTAAAGTTAGCATTTTCCCTTTCCATTCTCTATTCATTCGAAACTATCAGTAAGTCCAATCTACACTCAAGGAGAAGTGAATCAGGCTTCATCTTCTAGAGGAAGGATTATCAAATAATTCGTGGACATATGTTTAAGCTACCACAATAATTACTTAATATTTTTTGATGGGATACTATCAGGCTACACAAATATGCTGCTTCTCCTTAAGGTTTTACCTATTAATTTTAGTGGATCTTACTGGCAGCAGATATTACTAATGTGCTCTGATAGTGATTTTAAGTGTCCCTCATTCCTTCTACACTTATAATTTAGAATTCTTCTGTAAGGAAGGTTTGCTCTTCTTCCCTAATTTATTTATTTGTTTATTCATTTACTTGTTTGTAATATATACATATAAAATATATATAGTTATATATTTATATATAAATACATATAATATATAAAATACATAAAAATATAGAAAATATATAAAATATATAATATAACAAATATATATATTTTATGTATTTTATATATAATATAAAAATATATATATTTATATAAAATATATAAAACATATATAAAATATATAAATATAATATATATAAAATACATTAAAAATATATAAAATATAGAAATATTATATCTATAAAATATATAAAATATAATATATAATATATTATATATAAATATATAAAAATATATTATATATAAATATATAAACAATATATATTTGTATATTTATAAATATATATAATATATAAATATATTTATAATTTATTATATATGAATTTCTATATATAAATATATATTTATAAGTATTTGTAATATATAAATATATATTTATAAATATAATATTTATAAATATTTATATATTTATAATTTATAATTTATATAATTTATATAACTTATAATTTGTAATTTAAATTATAAATTATAATTTATATATTATATTTAAAATTATAATTAAAATATAATTTATAATTTATAATTTATAATTTATAAATTAAAATATTATAAATTATACATAATATTATAAATATATAATATATAAATATACATAAATAAAAATATATAAAATATATAGTTATAAAATATATATAAAGTATATAGTTATATATATGTTTTATATATATTTATATTTATATATTTATTTTATATATATATAGTTTGTTTGGATTGTAATCCAATAATATAATTATTGATTTTCTTGTTCAAATTGTTCCAATTTGGGTTTTTAGGGGTGGTTTCAGGTTGGCTCCTGTTTCTATTTGTTATCCCTACACAGGAAAGAATCAATACTGCAAACCCAAGACTGATATCCTTAGAAGAGGCTGCTTAAAGATTAACTCTTGCCTGACATCTGGGAACTTGGCTTGTGAAAAGTTCCCCAAACCAACATGAAAAGTCTCCTACTTTGTTAAGGCTGTTTTGTCCACTTGAGGTACTGAACCACTGCTTCCTTCAGAGAGTCTGACATTTTGGTAGTTGCCAGGCAGAGAATACCTTTTTAGGACTAGCCCCCTAGAAAAACCTTAAACTCTGGGTCTCAAATGGGACACACACACACGCACGCACGCACGCACGCACACACACATTGAATTCATATTGTTATTGCCAACTTTATTTAGAACCACAGGATTCATTTCAGTCTTCTCTGCTTGCTTGCTTGTTTGTAACTTCTTTCTCTGACAGTGAGAAAGCTGGCTTCCATTAACTACAATTTATTTACTTATTTGTTCAGCCTTAGTATACATGTAAAGTAGTTTCAGAACTGCTAACTCATACTCCTGCCTGAAACATAATGACCAATTAAAGAAAAGCATTTATGTATAGTTGATTTTGCTTTAGCTTTACAGTATCCAGTTAAAACACCTTTCCAAAGTTACTTAGGTCAACTCCTTTTTCCCCAACCATTTTAGTCAAGTTATGTCATATATTTGTAACACAGATTTGTCAGTCTGCATTTCATCCTGAATCTCCCCAGATCGTGGTTGATTTTTTAAAAAATTGTATACAGTAAATTTCACTTAGGTTTATAATACATTATACCTTAGTTAGAATGAATGTACCTTCTGTGAGTGTTGACAAATGCATAGAGTAAAGAATCTACCACCACAGTATTTTGTGAAACTGTTCTATTACCCTAAAAATTATCTTGTGTGGCCCCTTTGCAGTCAACCTCTTCTCAACACATGGCAACCGCTGATCTGTCTTATCTGTCTCTATAGCTTTGCCTTTAGCAGAATGTCATATTAATAAAATAAAATAGGTTGTGGTCCTTTAGGTCTGGCATCCTTCACTTAGCAAAAATTTATTTAAGATTCATCTATGTTGTTATGTGAATCAATAATTTCTTTTTATTGCTGAGTAGTATTCTGTTGTGTGATATACCACAATATGTTAATCTGTTTGCCTCTTGAGGATATCTCAGTTACTTCTAGTTTTTGGTAATTATGAACAAAGTTGCTATAAATATTCATTTATCGGTTTCTATAAATACAAGTTTTCAATTCACTTTGGTAATCACCTAGGAGTGGTATTGTTGGGCCATATGATAAGTGTATGTTTAACTTTGTAAGAAACTGACAAAGTCAATTCTGCCATTTTGCATTACCACAAGGAATGAACAAGAGTGCTTGTTGCACCATATGTCTTAATCAGCATTTGGAACTATTATTTTTTTAAAAAGTTGCCATTCTAATAGGTATGTTGAGGTATCTTATTGTAATTTTCATTTGCATTTCTCCAATGACTATTGTGAGCATCTTTTCATATGCTTATTTGCCACTTGTGAATCTTCTTTGGAAAAGTATCTGCTCAGATCTCTTTTTGTCTTTTTAAAATTGGGTTGTTTTTCTTGTTATGAATTATTTATATTTTGGTTGCAAGTTCTTTATTGATACATGATTTGGAACTTTTTTCCCAGTCTGTAGCTTGTATTTTTATTCTACTAACAGCATTTTTTTTGGGGCGGGGGGGCGGTTTGGTGGAAAAGCCAAAGTTTTTAATTTTGATGAGTCCAGTTTATCACATTTTTCCATTTATGGATTGTGCTTTTGGTCTCATATCTAAAAACTCATTACCAAACCCAAGATCATACAAAATGCTGTTTTCCTTCTAGAGGTTTTATATTTCTACATTTTACACTGAGGTGTATGATTCATTTTGCATTCATTTTTGCATAGGTGTAAGATCCTTCCTCTTTCCTTTCCTTTCTTTCCCTTCCTTTCCTTTTCTTTTTTCCTTTCCTTTCCCTTTCCTTTTCTTTCCTTTTCCTTTCCTTCCCTTTCCTTTCCTTTTCTTTTCTGCCCCTCCCCTCCCCTCCCCTCCCCGCCTCCCTCCCTTCTCTCTCTCTCTTTCTCTTCCTTTCAATGTCAAATTATTCCAGTACCATTTGTTGAAACGCTGTATTTTCTCTGTTGAATTGAATTTGAATCTTGTCAAAAATCAGTTGATGGCCGGGCGCGGTGGCTCACGCCTGTAATCCCAGCACTTTGGGAGGCCGAGGCGGGTGGATCATCAGGTCAGGAGATCAAGATCATCCTGGCTAACACGGTGAAACCCCGTCTCTACTAAAAATAAAAAATAAATTAGCTGGGCGTGGTGGCAGGCGCCTGTAGTCCCAGCTAATCGAGAGGCTGAGGCAGAAGAATCGCTTGAACCCGGGAGGCGGAGCTTGCAGTGAGCCGAGATCGCGCCACTGCACTCCAGCCTGGGCGACAGAGCGAGACTCCGTCTCAACAAAAAATCCCAGCACTTTGGGAGGCCGAGGCGGGCGGATCACAAGGTCAGGAGATCGAGACCACAGTGAAACCCCGTCTCTACTAAAAATACAAAAAAATTAGCCGGGCGCGGTGGCGGGCGCCTGTAGTCCCAGCTACTCAGGAGGCTGAGGCAGGGGAATGGCGTGATTCCGGGAGGCGGAGCTTGTGGTGAGCCGAGATCGCGCCATTGCACTCCAGCCAGGGGGACAGAGTGAGACTCCGTCTCAAAAAAAAAAAAAAGAAAAAATCAATTGACTGTATGTGAGTGCATTTTTTTATGGGCTATATATTCTATTCTTTTGATCTTTATATATTATATTAATGTAGTAATTTTAATATCATAATTATAATATTCCCAGTCTAGTTCTAACATCTATGTCATATCTGGTCTAGTTATGATGATTGCTTTGTCTATTCCGCCTGTCAACCTAGATGTTTCAACTAATTATAGAAATGATCCTTGGCCGGGCGCGGTGGCTCAAGCCTGTAACCCCAGCACTTTGCGGGGCTGAGATGGGCAGATCACGAGGTCAGGAGATGGAGACCATCTTGGCTAACATGGTGAAACCCCCTCTCTACTAAAAAAATACAAAAAAAATCAGCCGGGTGTGGTGGTGGGCCCCTTCAGTCCCAGCTACTCGGGAGGCTCAGGCAGGAGAATGGCCTGAACCCAGGAGGCAGAGCTTGCAGTTAGCCGAGATGGTGCCACTGCACTCCAGCCTGGGCGACAGAGTGAGACTTCGTCTCAAAAAATAAAAATAAAAAATAAATAAAATAGAAATGATCCTTGAAAGTATAGTATTGCTCAAGCCTGTAATCCCAGCACTTTGGGAGGCCGAGACGGGCGGATCACGAGGTCAGGAGATCGAGACCATCCTGGCTAACACGGTGAAACCCGTCTCTACTAAAAAATACAAAAAAGTAGCCGGGTGAGGTGGTGGGCGCCTGTAGTCCCAGCTACTCGGGAGGCTGAGGCAGGAGAATGGTGTAAACCTGGGAGGCGGAGCTTGCAGTGAGCTGAGATCCTGCCACTGCACCCCAGCCTGGGCGGCAGAGCAAGACTCTGTCTCAAAAAAAAAAAAAAAGAAAGTATAGTATTAGCCTGGATGTTTTAAATACATTATGTGAAGTTTTCAAATGGATCTAAGAGTTCAAGGAGAATTTTAAAGTGTATGTTTATATTTTGTGATCATCTAATATAAGATTATTCTGGATCTTATCATACAGTGTTAGTCGCCGTGTTTGTTTCCAGTTTAGTGTATATCAGTGAGTACCCATAGTAACAGCATATATTATTTAATGAGTGGAAAAGCATGTCATGTCAGATTCTGTTAACTTTACATGTCTTAAATTTAAAGTAATCATTATCCTACGTTTATTGCTGTACTCATGTAGATTAATTTTGCCAGTTTTGCAGACCAAACTAAGTTTTTATAGTGTTTACATTAATTAGATGTTTTTATAAAAATGCCTCATTTAATAACTTGAAATTTTGGTTAAACATGATGAAAATGACATAGTTCTAGCTAATGCATTGTGGCCAACCTAATATGTAAATTTCTTATATGCATCAAGTGAAGGTTAAATGATGTCATGCTAAGTGTACAAATGAAGTGCTGCAGGTAGATCAGAGAAGAAGAATGAGATAATTAATCTGCACCATAATAGTCCATGTCACATTATAAGTGCATATTTTCACATTGCGAGAGTATATATAAGCAATGCAATACATGCACTTGCAATGTGACAGAAAGCAAAAGGAACTCACATTGCCCTCTCCTCCTCTTTTGGAATTGGCAGCCTCAACCTGAGTCCTTTGAACAGAGGCAGCCCTTCCATAAACTTATAAGGAAGCAACACAGTTACCTGTGATGGCACAAGGGCACTTGGCAAAGTGGGTAAGTGGGACTTGACACCCCTCTGGAGGAAGAAGCACCTAGTTTCTAAGTTACATAGAGGCACCAAATGGAGTAATGGTGGCTCTGGTTGAATAATGCTTTCTGGATCAGGTGTGATGGCTCTTGCAACCTCAGGGATTTGGTAGGCCAAAGTGGGAGGATTATTTAAGGCCAGGAGTTACTGACCAGCCCAGGCAACATAGTGAGACCCCTGTCTCTACCAAAAAAAAAATTACTTTTTATTTTAGGTTTGGAGGTACATGTGAAAGTTTGTAACATAGATAAACAGGTGTCACAGAGGTTTGTTGTCCATATTTTTACATCACCCAGGTATTAAACTCAGTATCCAATAGTTATCTTTTCTGCTCCTCTTCCTCCTCCCACGCTCCCCCTCAAGTAAACCCTTGTCTGTTGTTTCCTTCTTTGCGTTCATAAGATCTCATCATTTAGCTCCCACAAAAAAAAAATTTGTTTTAAGTAGCTGGGTGTAGTGGCATGTGCCTGTAGTCCCAGCTACTCCAGAGGCTGATGCAGGATGATCACCTGGGCCCAATAGTTCAAGGCTGTAATGAGCTGTGATTGTACCACTGTACTCCAGCCTGGGAAACAGAGTGAGATGTTGACCAAAAAAAATGTATCCTTTCCTTTGCTAGGTCTGTTGTATCCACCAGGATACATAGAGCTGCAAGTCACAGAACACATGACAAATAGTGGCTTAAGCAATTAATACATATATCTGGCAATAGATGGTTCTGGGGTTGGGAAGTGGCTCCACAATGCCATTAAAGATCAGTTTTCTCCACCCTGACGCCCTCAGAGTCTTGAATGTTCATCTCATGGTAATAAAATTACTGCTGCAGCTCCAAGATTACATCTTCATACAATTGTATTGAACCCTCATCTGTTTTGATCAGGATTAAAAGTCATTCCCAGAAGTAAACTCCTCCTCCCACCCCAGCAGACTTCCCCTCATATATCATTGGCCCGAAGTGGGTCACATAGTTATACTTCGATAAAAAAGTTTCTTCTACTTTCTGTCTCAAAAGCAACCTTCAAGTTTAGTGAGAAAAAAAGTACCTCAACTACTCTTTTTGTTTTCATTTAATTTAATGTAACTTAATTTAGGAGAGCTAAGTAATTAAACATGAGGCCAAAGTACGTAAGAAAGTGGCAGTCTTTTATTGCAAATATGCACACACTCTCGGGCAAGGTTCTCTCGTCCTCAGGTGTGGAGGGCCAGGGAAGTCGTGCCAGTGCTCTGGGGTGATGTTCTCCGGTCCACAAATGGGGGGGCGGAAGAAGTCACACCGGCGCTTACCGGCAGCGGACTTTTATGCCTGGGAGCTGGAAGGGGAGGAGTTTGGGGTGTGTGCGTAGGAGTGGCTTCTTGAATTTCGGTGTCCCGGGCTTGACGTCACTCTGCACATGCTCAGTGGATTTGGTTCTTTTCTCGGGCACGGGAATTTTTCCCCGGGCACGGGAAAATCTGTGATGAAGAACCCGGAAACAACAGGGACTGCTCCATCTTGTTCACCTTCCTCCATCTTGTCCTTTCCCCCTCACCCAAACACTTTTTGATTCTGGAATTTCTTTCTTAAATAACTTTGTAATCTCTATACTAATATCTAATTTATTTAGACTAATTGAAAACAAGATAAGTTTAAGTTCATTTGAGTTTTTTAAATTATGGAATAATTTTAGCAGCATGTATATTTACACTGCAGCTTATTGGTAAGGACTGGGCTAAACAGGGAAGGCCGAGAACTAATCTTTAATGATGGAAGCTTTAATGAATAAACACTAGTCACCTGGTATAATTTCATTATTTGTATACAAAAGTATCTACCAATCTTTTTAAGCATTTTTTTTTTCTGAACTCCCCCTCTGCCACCCTGTTTAAGATAAGTGTCATTTGTGTGTGGGTGGGTGGGTAGGGGGTGTGACAGAAAGTTAATCAAGGCAGCAACTAAAGGTAACCTAGAAATTAACGCAATATTGGCTTCTTACTGTATCCAAAACTTGACTTTTCTTTGTTTATACAGAAAGACTGTTTCTGTTAAAAATGTATTTTTATTCACTCTATCTTATTTCTGGTATTTTTTTTTTTTACTCAAAAGCTTTGTGTGCCTAAAAATGTGAGTGTAAATTAAATTTTGCTAAATCCTGAAGCATGGGTGTCCAATCAGGATCTTGGTATGTAGAGAAATTCTACATGTGAATCTTTCTCTCAAACAAAAAATTAAATACTCACTCCCTAATTATTTCTTGTGTAAATATATATTTACATATATGAAGTTTGACTAATATATGATATGCTTTTCTACTTTCGTTTTTCTTAGTTGTATTATTTTCAATAATATGCACATTTCTCATAACAAAAGTTCCTGTTAAGACAACTCCCTCTTCACAAACACACACATACACACACATACACATACACATACACATACACTCACACACACACCCCAAAGAAACAAACACTTGTAAACCCCACTTTATGTTTGGAAAAACCCCATCTTGCCTTTTTTGTTAATGGAGCTTTTAGGAAAAAGTATGAGTGAGCTTCGTTCTTCCCCCTCTGAATCCCATTTCCAAGATTGGTAAATTAATTTGATCTGGGTCATTCTCATATGAAAAATACTTTCTTTTTTTTCAGTGTCCTGGATTTGCTAAATAGCAGAATGGCAAGAAAATAGAGAGAACAGTGTGTCCAAGTCAACCACTAAGGTAGTTACTTACACATTGTATTGTGAAATTGCCTTTTTGGTAGCATATTTAATTTTAATCTACATTATGGCTTCTGCACTTTTTGCACAGAGGCTAAGAAAGCAAAAGACCCATCATTCCTAATTATGAAAAGTTTGATTACTTCCGAGCACCCTTTCAGTGCCATAGATATGAAGAAATAAACTCTCTACTATGTATTAATGACACCTTCTCTATGTGATGAATTGAAGGGGTGGCCTGCCCCTCCACACCTGTGGGCGTTTCTCGTTAGGTGGAAAGAGAGACTTGAGAAAAGAAATGAGACACAGAGACAAAGTATAGAGGAAGAAAAAGTGGGTCCAGGGGACCAGCACTCAGCATACAGAGGACCCACGCTGGCACCGTTCTCTGAGTTCCCTTAGTATTTATCGATAATTATCTTTACCATCTTAAAGGAAAGGAAGTGGCAGGATAATAGGATCATTGTAGGGAGAAAGTCAGCAGTAAGACATATGAATAAAGATCTCTGTGACATGAATAAGTTTAAGGAAAAGTGCTGTGCCTTGATATGAATATGTAAACATCTCCATAAACCTTTTTAGTGCATAAAGAGCAGCATTGCACTAGCAAGTCCTGCCTTTCGTCCTAAGGCGGTTTTCTCCTTTCTCAGTAAACAGAACATACAATCTGGTTTTATACCGAGATGTTCCATTGCCCAGGGACGGGCAGGAGACAGATGCTTTTCTCTATCTCAACTGCCAACAACCGCCAAGAGGCCTTCTTTCCACTTGTACTGGTCCTCCTCAGCACAGACCCTTCACGGGTGTCAGGCTGGGGGACAATCAGGTCTTTCCCATCCCACGAGGCCATATTTCAGACTATCACATGGGGAGAAACCTTGGACAATACCTAGCTTTCCTAGGTAGAGGTCCCTGTGACCTTTGGCAGTGTGCGTGTCCCTGTGTACTTGAGATTAAGAGAATGGTGATGACTTTTAACCAGCAAGCTGCCTTCAGGCACTTGTTTAACAAAGCACAGCCTGCACAGCCCAAAATCCTTTAAACCTTGAGTCACCATAGCATATGTCTCTTGCAAGGACAAGGTTGGGGGTAGGGTCACAGATTAACAGCATCTCAAATACGGAACAAAATGGAGTCTCTTTTTTTTTTTTTTTTTTTTGAGACGGAGTCTTGCTCTGTCGCCCAGGCTGGAGTGCAGTGGCGGGATCTCGGCTCACTGCAAGCTCCGCCTCCCGGGTTCACGCCATTCTCCTGGCCTCAGCCTCCCGAGTAGCTGGGACTACAGGCGCCCGCCACCTCGCCCAGCTAGTTTTTTTGTATTTTTTTAGTAGAGACGGGGTTTCACCGTGTTAGCCAGGATGGTCTCGATCTCCTGACCTCGTGATCCGCCCATCTCGGCCTCCCAAAGTGCTGGGATTACAGGTTTGAGCCACCGCGCCCGGCCCAAAATGGAGTCTCTTATGTCTACTTCTTTCTATATAGACACAGTAACAGTCTGATCTTTCTTTTCCCCACATTTCCCCCTTTCTTTTTCAACAAAACCACCATTGTCATCATGGCTCATTCTCGATGGTCGCTGTCTCTTTGGAACTGTTGGGTATACCTGCCAACTAACAGCAGACAGAACAGGCACACGAGGATTAATATGAAATTTACAATAGTAGTACTTTAGATGGTCTTAACGGAAGTGACAGGGTTAAGATTTGCGAGGCCATCAGCAACTCCTGCAGTTGCCTCCGTTTCTGGTACCAACACAGAGATCACATACTTCACAAAGTAATAAAATATCACAAAGCAAGTGGAGGCAGGATGAGATCACAGGATGGCATTAAAATTAAAATTAAAATTGCTAATGAAATTTCAGGCATGATTGTCATTGATAACATCTTATCAGGAAACAGGGTTTGAGAGCAGACAACCTGTCTGACCAAAATTTATTAGGCAGGAATTTCCTTGTCCTAATAAGCCTGGGAGCGCTACAGGAGACCAGGGCTTATTTCATCCCTTTGGCTTCAACCGTAAAAGGTGGCATGCTTCCAAGGGGGTCGTTTATAGGCCTACCCTCAGAGCACATTCTCTTTCTCAGGGATACTTCTTGCTGAGGAAATAGAATTCAGCGATATTTCTCATATTTGCTTTTAAAAAGAGGAGAAATATGGCTCTGTTCCGTCCGGCTTACCGGTGGCCAGTTCAAGGTTACCTCCCTTGTTCCCTGAACATCACTGTTATCCTGTTCTTTTTTCAAGATGCCCAGATTTCATATTGTTCAAACACACATGCTCTACAAACAATTTGTGCAGTTAACACAATCATCACAGGGTCCTGAGGTGACACATATCCTCCTCATCTTACAAAGAAGATGATGGGATTAAGAGATTAAAGACAGACATAAGAAATTATAAAAGTATTAATTTGGGAGAACTAATAAATGTCCATGAAATCTTCACATTTTATGTTTTTCTGCGGTGGCTTCAGCCGGTCCCTCCCTTCAAGGTCCCTGACTTCCCGCACATCTATATTTGATATCACCACTTTGTTCATCTTGCCAGTCAATGGTGCTCGATTTTGATGTTTCCGTCTCCGTGGAGGTGCAGAACTTCAAATGTTTAGTGGGTATCCAAACAGGAAGCTGATTTTCTCCTGGTGAAACACAAGCAAAACCTCTTCCCTAGGTTATCACTTTCCTTATTTCCCATGTCTTATTTTTGTTGTCTTTCCACCAAATCAGTTTTCCTTCATGTGGGCTGTTCTTTTTACCAGTAAGATGTTGTTCTGCAGAAGTAGTAGTCTGATTTCTATAAATGTTTAAAAAATTTAAAGTATAGAGTGCTAGATTAAGCTGCATCTGAGGAGTGGTACACTCCTTACTGTTTTCCCCTTCTTTTTGTTTAAATAACTGAGTTTTGAGGGTTCTATTAGTTCTTTCAACTATGGCCTGTCCTTGGGAAATATAAGGAATTCCTGTTGCTGTAGTAGCTTGAGTAGTTACATTTTGTTTATTTGAGACTAGGCAATTCTTTTTTAGATGACCAATTTGACCACAATTATAATATTTTCCCCCAAATGTTCTAACTTGTCCTCCTAAAGCAACTCCTGTGATTGCTTGAGCCATAAGCATAGCTTTATGCATAGCTCCTCCAATTCCATCGCAGGCTTTAACGTACTCTGAGATTACATCTGATCTTGCCAGAACCCTTCCTTTTAATGGCTTAATGGCTGATTGACAATCAGGATTGGCATTTTCATATGCCATCAACTCCACTATGACCTTACCGGCATTCTCATCGGTAATTGACTTTTTAGCAGCATCTTAAGAAGTCTTGCTACAAAATCAGGGTAGGGCTCTTTAGAGCCTTGTCTTATTGTATTAAAGGAGGGGCAGGCGGTTCCTGGGTCTTGGATTTTCTCCCAGGCCCTAAGGCAGATAGCCCTAATTTGCTCAGTGGCCTCATTTGGCATTATTACTTGTTGGCTAGCAATGCTCCAATTCTGACCTATTCCTAATAGTTGATCTATGTCTATGTTAATTGGAGGATTGGCAGTCCTATTTCTTCGGACCTGTACTTGTGCCCCATCAATCCACCAAGTCTTAAATTGTAAAAATTGAGAGGGTGAGAGTGATGATTTTGCCAGAATCTCCCAATCATAAGGAATGAATCTATGTCCATGAGCAATGGAATCTAATAATGTTCTCATGTAAGGAGAGTTGGGCCCATACTGTTTTACTCCCTCTTTCATTTCTTTTAGCATTTTTATAGAAAAGGACTCATTTCTGGCTTCAGCTACGGGAGGCTCTCCCTCATGGGCCCCTTCTCCAGGTGGTCTTGATTCTAATATTACTGGGAATTGCCACGCCTCAATATCTCCTTGTTTTCTTGCCTCATCAATAATTTTATATAATGCACTACCCTGTGTACTAGGCGGTGCTGTAGGATTAAGTCTCATGGTGGGCAGCTGAGGATATGGTGCCCTGCCCTGTGGCACTGGAAATGTTCGTGGCTGTCCGTATGGATTTTCTGGGGGCAGTCGATACTGAAGTTCAGCTGGTGGCCAGTATTGATAGGCTACTGGCGGCTGGGTTTTACTTTCTACTGGCTGATATTGTGGACACTGTATTTGGATTGGCATTGCCATGACAGAGATGATCTTTTTCTATTTGATCTTCTTGTGGAGTTTGTACTTGTTTAACCTGCATTTGAGGTTGTAAAGTTACAGGCATCTGAGCTGCTGTAAGAGGAGTTGGCCATCGTGGTTTAGACTCTGATGGCTCTGCTAATTCTGGACCTTTCTCTTCTAATTTTAACGTTTCAGGATATATCACCTCCTGTAATTGATTATCGTCAACATTTTGCGTTGACCGAGCCATTACCAGCTCTGCTACACATTTACAGTGTGAACTTTCTGTTCCTTTCTGGAATTCTATCCCTGCCTCTTTTTCACAATCTACTGCACAGCTTTTAGGGACATCAGAAACTGAAACGCTATCTTCTTCTGTTTGAAACGGTTCTAAAGCTATTTTAATAATGATCCAATCATTCCATACTATAAGTGGGATGATTTTACCTTCCCTACTTGCTTGTTTTAATTCTTTGCCAATTTTTTCCCAGTCGTTTAGATCTAAAGTTCCCTGTTCCAGAAACCATGGGCAAAACTGTTCTATTGTTTGAAATAGCGTAATTAGGGCCGGGCGCGGTGGCTCAAGCCTGTAATCCCAGCACTTTGGGAGGCCGAGACGGGCGGATCAGGAGGTCAGGAGATCGAGACCATCCTGGCTAACACGGTGAAACCCCGTCTCTACTAAAAAATACAAAAAACTAGCCGGGCGAGGTGGCGGGCGCCTGTAGTCCCAGCTACTCGGGAGGCTGAGGCAGGAGAATGGCGGGAACCCAGGAGGCAGAGCTTGCAGTGAGCTGAGATCCGGCCACAGCACTCTAGCCTGGGCGACAGAGCGAGACTCTGTCTCAAAAAAAAAAAAAAAAAAAAGAAATAGCGTAATTAGATTTTTGGTAGAGACTTTAACTCCCCCCCTTTTTAAGAGAATTTTAATAAAGCTGCGATAAGAGGCATATTTACTTTTAGTTTGCCCCATTGTTACCCTGGGTTCTTCCGAGTGCACAAGCTTACCGCAAGGCTGATTGTAGATGTGCTCGGGAGTCTCTCGTCGACTTGTCCTCAATGACCACGCTCGAGCGTACCTTCACCTTAGAGAAAAGCACCCACGTTGGGCACCAGATGAAGGGGTGGCCTGCCCCTCCACACCTGTGGGTGTTTCTCGTTAGGTGGAAAGAGAGACTTGAGAAAAGAAATGAGACACAGAGACAAAGTATAGAGAAAGAAAAAGTGGGCCCAGGGGACCGGCACTCAGCATACAGAGGACCCACGCTGGCACCGTTCTCTGAGTTCCCTTAGTATTTATCGATAATTATCTTTACCATCTTAAAGGAAAGGAAGTGGCAGGATAATAGGATCATTGTAGGGAGAAAGTCAGCAGTAAGACATATGAATAAAGATCTCTGTGACATGAATAAGTTTAAGGAAAAGTGCTGTGCCTTGATATGAATATGTAAACATCTCCATAAACCTTTTTAGTGCATAAAGAGCAGCATTGCGCTAGCAAGTCCCGCCTTTCGCCCTAAGGCGGTTTTCTCCTTTCTCAGTAAACAGAACATACAATCTGGTTTTATACCGAGATGTTCCATTGTCCAGGGACGGATGTTTTTCTCTATCTCAACTGCCAACAACCGCCAAGAGGCCTTCTTTCCACTTGTACCGGTCCTCCTCAGCACAGACCCTTCACGGGTGTCAGGCTGGGGGACAATCAGGTCTTTCCCATCCCACAAGGCCATATTTCAGACTATCACATGGGAAGAAACCTTGGACAATACCTAGCTTTCCTAGGTAGAGGTCCCTGTGACCTTTGGCAGTGTGCGTGTCCCTGTGTACTTGAGATTAAGAGAATGGTGATGACTTTTAACCAGCAAGCTGCCTTCAGGCACTTGTTTAACAAAGCACAGCCTGCACAGCCCAAAATCCTTTAAACCTTGAGTCACCATAGCATATGTCTCTTGCAAGGACAAGGTTGGGGGTAGGGTCACAGATTAACAGCATCTCAAATACAGAACAAAATGGAATCTCTTATGTCTACTTCTTTCTATATAGACACAGTAACAGTCTGATCTTTCTTTTCCCCACAATGAATTTGCTCAAATCATCTTGGAAACCACTTCAGCTTATACTCATTAGGGCCTAAAGGAAGATTTTAAAGCATTTTCATTGCAGTTGGCCTGCACTTACCTTCTGTCAGGAAGTCTTCTTTGACAGAGATATGCTGAGCCTGAGACCTCTCAAAGCCTCACAACTGAAGGGCTAGAGAGGCCTTGGCAGGGGTGGGGTGGGTGAGAGGAGGGAGCAGAACAAGGGCACTGATGATCACAGGCAATGAGTGCTGCCCTACCCACCCCACACATGATTGGAATTCCAACTGGTGGGACTCTGGCTGGCAGTCACTTTCAGATAAGCTGGTGTCCTTAGCCTGCTGGACATGTCACTGGGCTGCAAAGTGGGGTAGTGCAGCAGTTCTTTCTGTCCTCATCCAGGCTTGTTATCATAGGTGAGGGTCAAGAGAGATCAAAGATAGCAGCTGGATACTCTCACTTACATTAGAGTCCTGCAGTAGAGGTAGTTGTGTACCCTGATCCACAAGTCTTCCTTCAAAAAGGCAGCATGGACTCAGGCAGACCTTGTTCAAATCCTGGCTCTGCCAGGTGTAATAGATGAATGATTATGGGCAAATTATTTGACTCTGCTGCCTATTTTCTCATTGGGAAAATGATGATAATAATCCCTGCTAGTTTCTAAGCCCCTACATGACAAATCCAGGTTTAGAGTAAAAAGCCAAGGCTGAGCAAAGTGGCTCACATCTGTAATCCCAGCACTTTGGGAGGCCGAGGCAGGTGGATCACCTGAGGTCAGGAGTTTGAGACCAGCCTGGCCAACATGGTGAAATCCCATCTCTACTAAAAATACAAAAATTAAATTAGCTGGGCATGGTGGTGGGTGCCTGTAATCCCAGGTACTTGGGAGGCTGAGGCAGGAGAATCGCCAGGAGGCAGAGATTGAAGTGAGCCGAGGTCATGCCATTGCACCCCAACCTGGGCAACAAGAGCAAAACTCCATCTAAAAAAAAAAAAAAAAAGTCACAGGGACTGTTTTTTTTTGAGACAAAGTTTTACTCTATCGCCTAGGCTGGAGTTTAATGGCATGATCTTGGCTCACTGCAACCTCTGCCTCCCGAGTTCAAATGAATCTTGTGCCTCGGCCTCTGGAGTAGCTGGGATTACAGGCATGTACCACCACACCTGGCTCATTGTTGTATTTTTAGTGAGACAGGGTTTCACCATGTTGGGCAGGCTGCTCTCAAACTCCTGACCTTAAGTGATTCACCTGCCTCAGCCTCCCAAAGTCCTGGGATTACAGGAGTGAGCCACTGCACCCGGCCAAAAGTCAGAAAGACTTTTAATAGTCTCCTGTCAGTTTCCTTTACTTCCTTCTCTTGCAAATACCTTTCCTGTACTGATGTGGAGAGTAAGAAGAGCTCCCATCCAGAGTGAGGGCAGGAGAAAAATTTATGACCATCTGGCCTGTGCAGGCTGGTAGATGTGTGTACAGGGCAGTTTAAAAGAACAACATGAATCAAAAGCAGCCATAAAGGTGAGTTAGATAATATACCCTCCCCACCCACTTTACAAAATGCAATCTCAGGGTTTCCAAGGCTTGGAACCTCTAAATGGGTCTTTTCAGCTTCAGCTTAAATAGCTATATGACCACCCATTAGTCTTAAGACTGTGGGTGTATTTTATGGAAGTCTAGTGTGCTATATTGCCCTCTGCACCTCTTTTTTGAGAATGCATCTACCAGTAACTTTCAGAATTTCTACACACACCTGTACACATACAGCAGCTCTCAGTTCCTGGACTCCTCTCCTCTTCTTTGAGTCTCCTTAAACACTCTCCCCTGAGAGACAGTTGCAGGCAAGGTGAGCTCATTCCTTCCTCTTTTCATATCTTCTTTTCTTCCAGGGATGCTCCATGCCCAGCGAACCCTAGGGTGACAGTTGCCTGTATTCCCTGAGACAGGGACTAGCGCAGGGCAAATGCCACCAGACCTGACAAAAGTGGGGGAAGTCCTCCTTGTACAGTCTCCCTAAGAAAGAGTTTTCTTCTTCACAATTCCCAGGTCAGGGCCAGATGAATCTGTGTTTATCATTGTGCCAGTCACCAAAGGGGCAGAAGACACTCTTCCCTCCTTTCACCTTATCCTGAAGTGCCATTCAGGCAGAGGAAATAAATCCTAGAGCCAACGCCTTCTAGTTTCCCGAAATGACTGCTCATTCATCCTCCCTTTCTCACACCACTTTTGAGCAGCTGTTTGTATATGACTCTGCACCAGTGGGGACAGCTCACTCTTTTCCCCAAGCAAGGCTCATTGCCTATTCGCATCTTAAAGTAGGATTGACTAAGATGAAAGGAAGGGTAAGAGCTGCGAGGGACTCCTGTTGCTGGCAGAACCCAAACACCAGGGCCCCTCTGCAAAGAAGGCGTCTCACACACAATAAGTCACGACTCAAAGCACTCAAAGAGTGCCCTTCTCTTTAGACTAATGTGACCTTGGAATCACAATTAGCCTTTCCTTTTGCCCCAGAGCCCTTCTCTGTGATAAACCAATAAGAATTCAGCCAAACTCTTTTTCCTTTTTTTTTTCTTTTTTTGAGATGGAGTTTCACTCTTGTTGCCCAGGCTGGAGTGCAATGGTGTGATCTCAGCTCACTGCAACCTCCGCCTCCCGGGTTCAAGAGATTCTCCTGCCTCAGCCTCCCGAGTAGCTGGGATTACAGGCTTGTGCCACCACACCTGGCTAATTTTGCATTTTTAGTAGAGATGGGATTCTCCATGTTAGTCAGGCTGCTCTCAAACTCCCAACCTCAGGTGATCTGCCCGCCTCAGCCTCCCAAAGTGCTGGGATTACAGGCATGAGCCACTGCACCCAGCCCAGCCAAACTCGTAAGTGCAAGATTGATGATATGAGAATATCAAGCGAAGACTATTTACAAAATGCCAAGTTTTAACTACCCAACATAGAGACTGGATCCTTTTAGCTTCTTAGCTCCACTGCCAGCTCACTCAGGTTCTACCTCTCGGAGACTGGTCACTGAAAAAAAAACAAGGAAAGGTATCTCCTAGTCTTGAGAAAGGAAAGGGTCTTTCTAACTGGGCCCTACAACCTTTGTGTTCAGGTTCAAAATAGCATGCTTATCGTCTTTGACAGTCTGAGTTCTTCCTCAGTTGTCCCTCATTCTTAAACCAAAAGTAATTTATATAGCTAACTACGTGGAGTAGAATGCTGGAACTTGGAATCAACATTCTGACCCAGCCACTTACAGCTGCAACCTTGAGCTTTCTGGGCCTCACTTTCTTTCCTCATGTGCAAAATGCACAAAAGGGCCTGCAAACACTTAGCTCACAGAATCATTCGTTGTTAAGATCGAATAAAATAGCATATGAGGAAACGTTGGGAGCTCTAAATAGCTCCACACATGTAAACAGTTATTAGACTAAATTCTTAATAATGACTCATTATTAATTCCAAATCTGCTCTGCTATTCCCTTATAGAACCTGAGGATTCTCTGCTCATTTTCTTCTGTCATTCCACTTGATTCATCTTTTTCAACATCTCTCTTCCTCAACTTGTGAAACACACACATACACGCACACATACCCTGTAATTCTTTCATCCATTATTCTAATTCCTGTCAATTAATTTTGATTCATCACACATTTACATTTCCAAAATAACTACATTTACATTTCCAAAATAACTGCATTTACATATGATTTGTTCTTGCTTACATAAAAAGGGGTCAGCTAGATACAGCAATTAAGGGAGTGTGTCAGTCAGGTTTAAATTGGGGAAACAGAAACAACCTTATATATTTCCAGAAGAAAGGGGTTATAAAAACAAGAAATTAAGTGCTTATAAAATTCATTAGAAGCACTAAAGAAACTGAAGTTAGGGACCACCAGTGCACTCTGGATTTCAAGGGTACACCACAATGGCTGTAGTCTACAGGTCAGCTGCCAAAACTGCCTCTCAATGCTCATGACTTTGGTGACTACTGAAAGATGGGTTTTGGCTTCAAATACACATTTACAATGTTGTTTAGCAGCAATAACAATAGGAAAATGACTTTCACCTTACTTTAATCTCACCTGAGGGCATCTCCATGGTAGAGTCTAATTAGTATCCAGAAATCTAGCTGCAAGGGAATCTGAAAAAATGTAGTTTCTGACTTTCTGGCTCCTAAAGTTCAAAAGCATACATAGGGGGCTTTGAGAATGGATGTTTACTTCCAGCTAACAATAACCCACTCAAGGGAGGAATTCTATCTTTACAAAGAATGAACCACTCAGCTATGGTCTAAACTAGAGCTTGATGGGAGAAGGAACAGGGTGCACAGATCTTATAGTTGCAGGCTTTATGAATACCTGTTGAGATTTTTTTTTTGGCAGTCCTTTTTTCTATGATTTTTTTGTTTTGTTTTGTTTTGTTTTGTTTTAGACAAAGTCTCACTCTGTTGCTCAGACTGGAGTGCAGTGGTGCAATCTCATCTCAGCTCACTGCAACCTCCTCCTCCCAGGTTCTGATGATTCTTGTGCCTCAACCTCCCCAGTAACTGGAAATATAGGCATGCCCCACCATGGTCGGCTAATTTTTGTATTTTTAGTAGAGATGGGGCTTTGCCATGTTGCCCATGCTGGTCTCAAACTCTTGGCCTCAAGTGATCCACCTACCTCGGCCTTCCAAAGTGCTGGCATTACAGGCATAAGCAACAACACCTGGCTGTTTTTTTTTTCTAGTTTTTAAGACATCTAACTCAGAGTAGAAATTTTAAAATATTCATGAAAAGTGGATCTAGCCGTAAGCAAAAATCATTCCACATTTATTAAAGAAATATTTTGTGAACCCTTACTATGTGTCGAACTGTGACAGACTCTGGGGATGTAATAGTAAACAAGATAGAAGTGGTTCCTGCTCTCATGAAGGGTTTGGGAGAGTAAGGCATTAGGAGGGCCTGGCTGACTACCCAAGTTCAAAGCCTGCCTTCACCACATATTAGCTTGAACACAATTTAACTTCCCTAAGTCTATCACCGTGTCTGTAAGATACAGGTAATCAAAGAACCTACATCATTGAGATATAGTGAAAATTAAATGAGATAATGTCTATAAAGTGCTAAGCATACTGCCTAGTGCATGGCAGGGTCTGAATAAATGTTGGCAGAGGGTGTAAACAAATAAAAAAGTAATCACAATAAAGGACACTGATAAGTGCTTTAATACAAGAAAAACAGCACATATGAGAAGAGGCACTAACACAGATCCAGGGGGCCCACAGAAGGCTCGGGAAGTAAATTAATAAATTCTGGGTTGAGTTATAGTTAGTTATCACGGATGAGGATGAGAAAACAGTATTTACCAGCTAGGATAGAGCACGCCACATTTGATGACTAAAAGGAGTTCAGTGTGTGGTTAGAGTAAAGGGAGTAAGGTGAGGTTGAGAGGCAATGAGGAGCCAGATCATGAGGGACTTGTAAGATTTTTAAGAATTCGCATTTTATTCTGCGAGTACTGAGGAGCCATTGAATGATTTAAAGTTAAACAGTGATCTGATCTGATTTATAATTTAGAAAACATCCCTGTCTTAGGCTGTTTTGTGCGGCTGTGACAGAATAATCTGGGACTGGGTAATTTATAATGAATAGAAATTTATTTCTCACAGTTCTGGAGGCTGGAAAATCCAAGATTGAGGGGCCAGCATCTTGTGAGGGCCTTCTTGCTGTGTCATTCCATGATGAAAGGGCAAGAGAGCAAGAGGGTACCAAACTCACTTTTATAACAAACCCACTCTTGCAATAATGATGTTGATCCATTCATGAGGACAAATCCGTCACGACCTAATAACCTCTTAAAAGTCCCACATCTCACCACTGTTGCATTGGTGATTAAGTTTCCAACACATGAACTTTGGGGGACACACTTAAACCATAATAATCCCTTTGGCTGGAGTATACAGAGTGGCTGAGAGGAGGAAAAGATTACTGCAAAAAGTCCAACCTGAATTCTTCAGTAATTTAAGAAGGAGAACCTGGGGAGTGGCAGAAAGATCAAGAAAAGTGGAATAATTCTGGAGATATTTAGTAAGTAATTGGCTGGAAAGTACAGTATACATTTTTCACTGCCTGCCTTCTTCCTTTCTCTTTCTTTTTCTTTTTATTCCTTTTTATTAGGGAGCAAAACTTCTTTAAATAATTCACCTTTTTAGGTAACAGATAGTGCTATCTGATCAGTTAGTGGCCTTCAGAAGCATATGCCCCATGTTAGATATTTAACACAGTTATTTAACATTATTGCAAATTTATAGTCATGCGGAAAAAAAGATGATATAGGGACTACATTTGCATTTGGCTTTTGTTTTGGTATCCTCAAATCCTGCAGCTATGCTGCAGATATTTCAGGTGAACAACCATTTTCTTTTTAGGATAATCTTTTGATATGAGCTACTTGTCCAAGCAGCCATGATAGGGGTAACTAAAAGTATCATGTTGTGCAACCCTTACTATTCTTCCAGTTTCTGACCCTGTTTTTCATGGTGGAACCAAATTTTGAGTGTGTTTGGGGGTATTAAAAGTGGGACGGTGCCCCTTAAAACCCTTGCCAAAGAGGTGGGTAGAGCAGACCTGTTTTTTGGCCCCAGGTGAGTATATCAGAATGGTCCCATGACTCAAGCTGAGCTAATAGGATTCTCTTTCTGTGATTTGAACCAAGACACAGAAACTGAGGTGAGCAGATGTTGGGAACTGGAGGTCATGTTTAAGTCTGTGCCATAGTTTAGGCCGTGAAAATTCAAATCATTTTAATGGAGCAGCAGGAACCAAGAAACTTTCAGAGAAGGATAATGCTAATGCATGGCATAGATAACAGATTATGTGGAGGGAGGGAGTAAGTAGGAGGGAGGGAGTGAGAGAGAAAGAGCGAAGTTTAGAAGCTTCTAGATGCCCACAAGGCCAGGTTGGATTCAGAGAGTATTTAGCTCCCATCTCTCACCCTCAAGACAGCATTTCCCACATTCTCCTTAGTCCCTAGAAGCCACAGCCTAAATGTCCTGAATTTATCCAGGATCACATTTCCCTTGGAATGCCTTCCTTTTTTTTCATCAGTTTCTACACTCCCACAAAAATTAATAAATCTCAGTTTACTTTCTATAAGGTGCTGGACCTGCAGATATTAAGAAGACATTTTCAGATTATAACTCGATGTCTACACTACATATTTTCTTCTTACAGCAACACTGTATTTATTGTCAAGCTTCTCTACCTTCTATTACAAGCCCAGTCTGAGAAATTCAGATGAAGTTGGCTTTTCTTCCTATTCCCCTCCCCTTTCAAGCCTAGTGTAGGCAAGTGACCCAGGTTTGGCCAACCAGTTCCTCTTTCTAGTCACAGTGATTGATAAGAATGGGCACATGATCAGTGTAGGCCTAATCAGAGTCTTCATTGAGACTTTTATTGGCATTCTGGGCAAAGATCCTGTCTTTCAGTGGGATTATGACCTGTAAGGACAATGTTGTTTAGGGCTGCCAGCAGCCACCTTGTTTCAATATGGAGAGCACTTATCTGTGAATAAAAGGAATCATAGAGGAAAGTAAAATAGGTGGTGGTGAGAAAAAGAAACAGGATCTTGATGATATTATCAGAATTCATGGATATAGTAGTCCCTAAAACCGAATCTACCCATTAGACTTCCCAATCAAATAGGTCAATAAATTTCCTCCTTGACTTAAACCCCAGTTTGAATAGGGTTTCCGTTATTGTTTCTGAAACAATCCTGAGTAATACAAGCAACTTATAAAATTTAAAAGTGGGCCGGGTGTGGTGGCTTATGCTTGTAATCCCCACACTTTGGGAGGCCGAGGTGGGTGGATCACTTGAGGTCGGGAGTTCGAGACCAGCCTGGCCAACACTGTGAAACCCTGTCTCGCTAAAAATACAAAAATTAGCCTGGCATGGTGGTGGGCACCTGTAATCCCAGCTACTTGAGAGGCTGAGGCAGGAGAATCCCTTGAACCAGGGAGATGGAAGTTGCACTGATCCAAGATGGTGCCACTGCACTCGGTCTGGGTGACAGTGCGAGACTCTGTCTTAAAAAAAAAAAAAAAAAAAAAAGGAAAGCACACAGTTACTAACCTTGAATTATTTCAACTCCAGCCATAGAAGGAATCTGGGTTGTGAAAATTGAGACCAGCAGGTCTGATTGGTGCAAATGTTTCTTGTGCCTTCATTTCGTCTGAAATTAGTTTAGTTATTATGGGAGAGTTGTTTGGAGTAGCTCAGCTGAGACACTGTTATTTTTTACATTTGATAAATTTGGGAGTCATGGGATTGAAATTCCAAGTTAGATCTGACTTAACTACATTGTGAAGTATTGACCTAATGGAAAAAGTATTTTGTATTTTAATCTCCCTATCCTTTATTTAATACTCCCTTGAGCGAAATGTGTTTTTCATTTGGGTGACTTAAAGGAAGGAGGCAGAGATATTCTCAGATGTCATTTCAGGGAATGATTTTACTTCTTAATCAATTATACCCTTTTCAAGTCTGTTAGTACTGATTTTTCTGTCTCCTATTTTTGCTCTTGGGAAAACTTTATAAGTAGTAAGATTTTCAGTCTCAAGAAAATAATTGAAAATATAAAATTTTCAATTTGAACCACCTCCCCCAGTATCTGAAAGAAGCCATGATGAACAAATGAGCAAATATCTGAGTTAGCTGAATAAATTTATTATTTCTAATGGTATGCAATGCTTATTGGTTACAGCAACCTGTGTACTTTCTCTCTTTCACTGTGGTGCCGGAAGTATTGCTATGCTTATAATTGATAATTAGGTTTTAAAATTTGGGAACATAAATTGGGTGAGACAGCTCATGCCTATAATACCAGTACTTTGGGAGACCCAGGTGAGAGGATTGCTTGAGGCCAGGAGTTCAAGACCAACCAGAGCAACATAGCAAGACCCCAGCTCTTAAAAAAATGGGGAATGTATTTCAATTGTGAATTATTATTTGAATAATTACATAAATTATAAGTCTGAGTGAAATTTTGGTGACTTAAAGCTGCAAGAAGGAGGATTTTGATCTAGGGACATTGCTTATTCCACGGACATAAAAATGTTTGCTTGTGAGGAAAAGAAAGAGAGAAATGCCAATCATTTTAGCTCTATCCTAATGATATCTATCTTGAAGAAAAGTGAAGAAAGCAAAAGAGAGAAGAATATAGAAATGTGGAAAATTTTCTTCCCAAAGAAGCAGGGTTTTCTTAGGATAATATTTTTAATGGAAATACATGAAATAAATATTCAATAGCTGACTTGATTCTAGAAACTGAAGGACTTGACTCCAGGAATATAGGTGTGTCTTTTTGTTCTTCCTATGAAAGATGATCCCTAATATTACTTTGTTGTTTGTTTGTTTGTTTTGAGACAGAGTCTTGCTGTGTAGCCCAGGTTGGCGTGAAGTGGCACAGCCTCCCGAGTAGCTGGGATTACAGGCATGCGCCACCACACCCAGCTAATTTTTGTATTTTTAGTAGAGATGGGGTTGCACCATGTTGGCCAGGCTGGTCTCAAACTCTTGACCTCAAGTGATCTGCCCACCTCAACCTCTCAAAGTGCTGGGATTACAGGTGTGAGTCACTGCACCCAGCCCCTAATATTACTTTGGAAGCCAGCTATATAAACATGAAATGGTTTTACCCTAATTTGTGATGAAAATGTATAATCAATCTTGTCTAGGTAAATAGGGAAACAGGTGAGCTTACATGCCCATGAGCATATATACCCACTTTGTTAGACTTCACATATGCACATCTCTCTCAGACCCAATAGACACTTAAGCCTGCCCCTTCATAACAGGTATTTATGGCATGGAAAGTTCTGGTTTGGTCTGTCTGCCTTGAGCTATTGGAAAACTGAACTGGCTCGAGTGAACTGGAAGGTTTAGGCAGTGGGAGAATGACTCCACTTCCTTCTTTATAGCCTAATTTCCAGCTGTCAGAAAGTTGAAATATTGGAAAAAATATTACCTAAGTTAAAATAAGCATCCCTGAGAATAAATCACTATATATATTAAGGTGCATCTATTGTGCAAGACTTGATATTCTTACATCTTATAAACCAGGTTTGACTGAAAACAAACTCATTATTGGTATGTTTTTGGCAATTTGTTTTCATTGGTTGATATTCAGACTATTGGAATATCCCCAAAGCCATTACTCTCTAAGATTGCGACTTCCAGAAACATTCTTGACAAATGCATCAGTAGAAACAACTGAACACTTAAAAACAATTGGTGTTTGTATTTCGCAACTGTGAAGTTTAACCTAAAGTTGGTGATATGCTTTTTTAACAAAGCTCTTTACTCACACATGGTTTATTTTATTTTATTTTACTTTATTTTATTTTATTTCATTTCATTTTATTGATACAGAGTCTCGTTGTTGCCCAGGGTGGAGTGCAGTGGCATGATCTCAGCTCACTGCAACCTCTGTCTCCCAGGTTCAAGCGATTCTTGTGCCTCAGCCTCCCAAATAGCTGGGACTACAGTCATGTGCCTCCATGCCCGGATAATTTTTGTATTTGTAATAGAAACAGAGTTTCACTATGTTGGCCAGGCTGGTCTCGAACACCTGGTCTCAAGTGATCCTCCCACTTTAGCCTCCCAAAGTGTTGGGATTACAGGCGTGAGCCACCATGCCCGGCCCACACATGGTTTTATTTGATCCGTATAGCAAACCCGTAAAGTACACCTCCTAGTAATAACTAAACTAATTTCAGTGAAAATGGAAGCATAAGAAAAATTTGCACCAATTAGACTTGCTAGTCTCAGTTTTCATACCCATATTCACTCTATTGCTGGAGTTGAAGTGCCTCAAGATTGCCAACTGTGCACTTCTAGAGGTTGTAACTTTCTTGTATTACTTAGGACTATTTCAGAAGCAAGTAACAATAACCCTATTGAAATTAGAGTTTGCTTATTGTATGGCTTTGGGCAAGTCATTTATTGCTAAGCCTTTATCATGTCAACTGGAACTAAGCCAAATAAGGAATTTATTGATTTATTTAATTGGGAAGTCTAATGGATAGATCTAGCTTTAGGAACAGCTATATTCAACAGAAATTATTCCTTACTGGAGCCTGGGAAGTCCAAGATTAAGGCATCAGCAGATTCGGTGTGTGGTGAGGGCTTGGTGCCTGGTTGACAGATGTGTCATCACATGGTAAAAAGAACAAATGAGCTCCCTTGAGCCTCTTTTAATCCCATTTATGAGGGCTTCCAGCTCATTATATAGCCCTTCTCAAAGGCTCTATGCATGAGTATGTTCTTGCTCTGCTCTAAAGAAATATCTGAGACTAGGTAATTTATAAAGAAAAGAGATTTGACTGGCTCATGGTTCTACAGCTTGTACAGAACACATAGCGGCTTCTAGGGAGGCCTCAGGAAGCTTTTACTCATGGTGGAAGGCAAGGGGGAAGCAGGCACGTCTTACATGGCTGGAGCATGAGGAGTGGGTGGAGGGAGGTGCCACACACTTTTAAACGACTAGATATCATAACAACTCACTATCAAGACAACAGCTCCATGGGAGATAGTGTTAAACCATGACCCAATCACCTCCTACTAGGCACCACCTCCAATGTGGGATTACATTCAACATGAGATTTGGGTGAGGACACAGATCCAAACCATATCACCCTACCTCTTAAGACCATGACATAGGGGATTAGGTTTCAACATATGAATTTTGGGGGAAACAAGCATTCAGACCTTAGCACATGGTAAGGTATCTCTTAGTCTGTTCTCCAATCTCTGCTGAGAAGTCCTATTCTCTCAGTTATAAACTTTCATTTATTGATCATCTACTATATGCTAGGTGTTCTACATACATTACCTCTAATCTTCACAACTCTGCAGCTTGGTGGGTATTGTTATCCTCATTTTACAAACGTGGCCAGTATAACATAGCAGTGAAACAAGATGAGAGAGTAGCCAGGTGTCAAGAGTAGAGCCTTCAATCAAAACTGTCAGGGTTTGAATCTGGTTCCATACATGCTAGTAGTCTGAACCCAGACCAGTTACTTAATTTCCCTGTGCCCCTGTAGGCTTATCTCTAAGATAGAATAAAATCATACAAACTCACAGAGTTATTGTGAGTGTTAAATGAGTTAACATCTGTAAACATTTTATAGTGCTTGGGCTTCCAGTAACACCCAATGAATGTTAACTACTATTATTAATTTGGTGTGCCCCAGGGTTGAACCTGAGGACCTCCTTTTCACTCTGTTTCTCCCTACGTAACCTCATCTAGTCCCATTACTTTAAATATAAACTATACTGAAGACTCCAAATTTATATCTCCTGCCAAACACACTTTTCTTTTTTTTTTTTTTTTTTTTTTGAGACGGAGTCTGGCTCTGTCGCCCGGGCTGGAGTACAGTGGCCGGATCTCAGCTCACTGCAAGCTCCGCCTCCCGGGTTTACGCCATTCTCCTGCCTCAGCCTCCCGAGTAGCTGGGACTACAGGCGCCCACCACCTCGCCCCGCTAGTTTTTTGTATTTTTTAGTAGAGACTGGGTTTCACCGTGTTAGCCAGGATGGTCTCGATCTTCTGACCTCGTGATCCGCCCGTCTCGGCCTCCCAAAGTGCTGGGATTACAGGCTTGAGCCAGTGCGCCCGGCAAAACACACTTTTCAAACGTTGAGTCAGCTCATGTCACTTCTCCACTCAAAACCCTTGAATGACTTCCCATCCCTTCTCAGTGAAAAAACCAGAGCCTTAATCAAGACCTGCAAGGCCCTGTATGATCTGTCCTACTTTTTGGACCTGTCTTTGAGTGCTTTCCACATTCTTTGTTTTCTCCAGTCAGCTTGGTGTGCTTGTCAAACACCCCTAAGCACTCTTAGTCTTCTGACCCTTTATACTGGCAGTCCTGCCTGGTATATTCTTCCCTAGATATTCAAGTGACACATGCCTTCACTTCATTTAGGTCCCTGTTTGAGTACTGTCTTATCAGAGAGGCCATCTTTGACCACTGCAATAAAAGACGATTTTCTTTCTTTCTCTTTTCTTCACATTTTGCTTTATTTTTCTTTATGGTACTTTTTACCATTATGTTTATTCATTTGTTTACAGTCTGTTGATTTCTTCTGGAATGTGAGCTGTATTAAATTAGGGACTCTGTTTTGTTCACAGCCCCTAAATCAGTGCTTGGTGCATGGCTGACACTCAATAAATATTTATCGCTTAACTATAATTATGTCAATTGCCTAGCTAGTGAGTGTCAGAGTTTCGTACCCGAGTCAGCCTCCCTTTACAAGCTCTTGCTCTTTTTACACCACTAATCTGCATATCATATTAGGGAAGATACAAACCCCATTATGAATATACATCAGTTCTTAGGAGTCTTCTATTTAAACTAGAAATTTTATGCATATTAGGGTTGATTTGCTATTCATCACAATTTAACAAATATTTACTCCACACCTACTATATGCTCTTGGATAAGAAAAAAAACAGTGACCAACTCATTAATATGGCATGGAAATTTATCCAAGAAACTGGAAGCCCAGGATAGGTACATATTTGTACTTGTCAATCTCTAAGTTAAGAATTATTGACTCTGGCTGGGTCAGTGGCTCACGCCTTTAATTTCAACACTTTGGGAGGCTGCTGTGGGTGGATTGCTTGAGGTCAGGAGTTCAAGACCAACCTGGGCAATATAGTGAAACCCCGTCTCTACAAAAAACATGAAAAATTAGCTGGGCATGGTGGCAAACACCTGTAGCCCCAGCTACTTGGGAGGCTGAAGTGGGAGGATTGCTTGAGTCCAGGAAGTCGAGGCTGTGGTGAGCTGAGATCATGCCACTGCATTCCAGCCTGGATAACAGAGTGAGATCCTGTCTCAAAAAAAAAAAAAAAAAAAGAATTATCCTCTATATTCAGTTCATCTGCAAATAATTATTGATTCTTTCTGTTGCATAAGCATAGAACATCTGTCTTCCTCTACTATTCTCAATTTCAGTCTACATATTGTTTAAGCCAAATTTCAAAATCTATAAAACGTATCCTGAGACCATTTACTTCTCATTGCTCCCGTCTCTATAAACCCTAGTCTCAGGACAACTCCACTTGCCTAAGTGAGCAGATTTTCCTAAATGCTTTCCTTGTCTTCCCATTTGGCCTCCCTTTCCACCCAGCAACCAGACAGATCTTATAAAAATGTAAATTACATATTATTCCTCTGCTTAAAAGCTTCAATGGCTTCCTTTTGTTATTATTCCACTTAGAAAAGTGTCTAACTCTTGCCCTAGCCTACAAGCCCCATTTGATCTGGCCCTGATCACCTGCTGCTCAGTCTTCTATCATTTTTCCCTTTGCCCATATTTTCTAGCCACACTGGCCTTTCATTTCTATGAGCACAGTAAGCCCTTCCCTGTCCCTGAATATGTGGGCTAGCAACTACTCTTGTCGCTCAGGTTTCACTGAAATGTCACCTCCCCAGAGGGCCTTCTCAGACTACTTGATTCATCTCCTCTTCTCCACTCACTCTCTGCTCTGTGAGAGAGTAAATTGCATTCACTTACTGTGCATTGCACAATTGCCATCTAATATTTATTGTCTATCTTCCTCCAGTAAAATGAAGACAGTGACTTTGCTTCACCAGCATGGTTTATAGCAATACTTGACACACAGTGAGTCCTCAAGAAACATTTGTTAAATGGTCTTTGTCTCAACTTTGGTAGATTATGGAGGATCCCCATCATTTTCTTTTTTTTTTTCAAGATGGATTCTCGCTCTGTCACCCAGGCTGGAGTGCAGTGGCGCGATCGCAGCTCACCACAACCTCGCCTCCCGGGTTCAAGCAATTCTCCTGCCTCAGCCTCCCGAGTAACTGGGATTACAGGCACACGCCATCATGCCTGGCTAGTTTTTGTATTTGTTTTTTAGTAGAGACAAGGTTTCACTATGCTGGCCAGGCTGGTCTCGAACTCCTGACCTCGTGATCCACCCGCCTCGGCCTCCCAAAGTGCTGAGATTACAGGCATGAGCCACCGCACCCGGCGGATCCCCATAATTTTCTAATACAGTTTTAGTAACTCTGCCCCCTTCATGTTCTCTCAAATGGATAGCATTGCTTCAGCCACAAAAAGGATCAGTATAGCAGAGGAAGGGTTGAGATTACCCCTATCTCTCTGCGGCAACAGATCAAGATTTGGACTCAATAGTTTGGATCATCAGATAAGGGAAAAAGGAAAGGCAGAAATGAATGCTACTGAAATAAACAATGGTCATTTTTCACTTAAAATTTTGAGGAAGAGAGAAAGAAAAAAATATCTTAAGATGAAACATTTTTTAACTTGGAGATGTTAGAGAAAGTAGGGCGGACAGAAAAATGTTAGACTGAGGAGGAAAACTGAATCAAGATGAGGCAAGAGGCAGAAAGAGCCCACACCATGCTGTGAGCTCTTGGTTCCGAGCTTGGGTACCACGTCTTGCCTTCTGGATAAACTCTAAGGAAGAGAGTGATGAAGTGAAGCGGGCTGGGGGCGATAGAAAGGATGGGGTGGGGCACCAGGACGAGAGACGGCAAGGAAGCTAGAACGAAAAGAGAGAGACCGAGGAGAGAAGAGAGCAGAGCAATACAAAAGCAGCCTCGGAGCTTGCCGGAGCTGCAAGCGTTAAGGGGAGGCGGAGAGTGACGCGGTTTGCGTCTGGAGCGGCTCCTTGGAGTCCACAGCATCCACCGCCGGAGCCTCGCCTTCCTTTCTCCCTCTGCAGACACAACGAGACACAAAAAGAGAGGCAACCCCTAGACCACCGCGAGGTTCCCACTTGCACCATGACCGAGACCACCAAGACCCACGTTATCTTGCTCGCCTGCGGCAGCTTCAATCCCATCACCAAAGGGCACATTCAGATGTTTGGTGAGTCCTCCCGCCCACCTCTGGAAGCCGCTTCCGCTCCTCTCCTTTCCCAGGCACCTGTGTTTTCCAGGGCGATCGAACGGGAAGGCGTGTGCCCCATTCGGAGGGGTGCGCCGGCTGATCCAGCTGGTGGAGGTCGGCCCCTTTATTTTGGACTCGGGGGAGGGGAGGCAGACTGCGTTTCCGAGGCGTCACTTGCTGGGGCCAGACCCGGCTTGCAGGGGGCCAAAGGTGGGGGATGGGAGAGGACTAGAGACAAGTGTCATTTGGGGCTGGGCAGGGGTTCGAGATACCAGAACTGGAGTGCGGCGGTGTGGTGGTTCGGCTACCAGGCTGGCGAGGACCGGGATGGGGGCAGAGGTTGGGGCGCCGAGTAGGGGGAGGAGGAGGCTGGAGATAACGTGCTGTTTGTTTAGGATGGGCCGAAATCTCCAAGGAGTTAAATCATGTATGTGCCTCGGATTCACAAACACACTCGCGCCCAACACACCAGTGACAGGGGCTGGGGCTTCAAGATTAATTTCAGATTTGGCTGGTGGTTCTGGGCGGCCCAGGGACGAGTGTTTGGGAATTGTGGGCCGTGTATTGCCCGTGCGAGGTGGATGCTGAGCGAATAGGGAGGGGGCCCTTTTCCGCCTAGGTTCGGCCTCAGGAACCCGCTGCCTAGGACAGGGAGGGGGCCGGGTGGCGGCTGCGGGAGGCCCTGCGGGAGCCGGCGCCGAAGGATCGGGGCCCAAGTTGGCTGAGGCTCTGCCCAGGGTGGCCATGGCACGCGGAAGGTTTGAGGCGTCTAGTGTGTGTATGAATGTGCGAATGAGTGTGTGTGAGTATATGCGTGTGCGTGTTGGGGGGAGGGGACTCATCATCGCGCGTTTGTTTCTTAGAAGCTTTGGGGCGTGGAGCCAGAGAGAGCGAGCGGGGGCATCTGGCTGGCTGGTTCGGGGTCCAGGAGCCGCAGGGGAAAGGTGATCGATGGATGCCTGTTGGAGGTCTCGCGCCACCGGTGGGAAACCACGCGGCTTCGCAGCTGCTAGTAGGACTCAAAGGAGCGGGGCATGAGCGTTTAGACACGGAAAGAGGGACGCGGAGGTCACTTTAGAAGCACGAATTGAGAAGTTAGAAGTTGGGGGTGCTTTTTCTTGAAACTGAGAGAAGCGAGGAGTAGGGAAGAGTGAGTGGGCTGGGATGGATGAGAGAGCGGGTGGGAGGCCCTGACCTGGCCCGCCAGCGAGGCGCTCTCCAGAGGCGGCGGTGCTGAAATGCAGGGCGCGCCGGAGCTGGATGCGTGCACACGTGTTTATCCGGAGCTTGAGGATTGCGCGAGCCCTCCTGGGGAGGTTTAATGAGAACCACATTACAGCAGTAAAGACAGGGCGAGGTGGTTTAGGCTAAAAATATTCATCTTTAAACTTAAAAGGTGCGCTGAACTGGGATCGCTTGTTAAAAACCTCATGGAAAGAATATAGAACTACTTTGAGCAGAGGGCAAATCGGGTAGGCATATCTACACCATAGAAGGAGGGAGGCTGAGAAACAGCCATCCCTTCTTCACCATTCGTTCAGCTTTTAAAAGTCTTTTATTAAGAACCAATGCCAACTTGCCTGTTAAATAAGGACTTCTGTTCAAGCATCAGGGTAGACAAGAGCATCTCATCAGTCTTCTAAGGAATGTCAGTGCCCAGTGCCCTTTGATGCTGGTGTCTTCATCCCTTTCCTTCTTTTCCTGTCTGTCCATATGTCCTCTGGCAATTTATGTTGATGCACTTTACTCCTCTCCCTTGACCAGGCAATGACGGGTTTTCCTTTGGAACCAAGAGAAAGGAGGAGTAGGGAAGAGCCACTGGGCTGGGGATGAAACTCTGTGACTCTAAGAATCTTTGGTGACCCAGTGGGTACTACTCCTTTCATCCTGGAGCTATGAAATCCCACTTATTTTAGATTACAAGAGAAACAGATTTGGATTGAGAACCAAAAATTCTGTCCTGCAACTGAAGATTCTTTGTTAACAGTAATAAAGGCTTTTGTTAAGCAAACACTGACCTGCCAATTCTCCATGAGCTTCAAGGATAGACTATGTGGAAATAGGCCTGAGTTGCAGTGGAAGGGTTTAGATATAGAAAGGTGAAAAGGAGACTTTTGGCAGTAGCGATTATTTACTTGGTGTAAGAACTGAGGACCAGGGCAGAATGTCAACAAAGTCCTTTGCATGTCCATTAAAGTATAATTCAGAGAGCAACACAAAAAAAGGATATGATATGTTCACTCACTATGGCTTTAAGGAGCTTATTACCTAATGAAGAATTTAGCACATAAACAAGTAAAAATGAAGCAAGAATAAGAACACAAATACACATTAAACTATTTTTGGTAGAATCTCTTATGTGAATCTTTGAGCTCTGGATAAATTTTATAATTTATTTTTGTAGAGCAGTTCTGGTTAACAAAACTTTTTCATCTACGTTAAGTTACTTATTCCTATTAAAAACCTTATAAGAAATACATTATTACCTCTATTTTACAAATAAGAAACTGACAGAAGCCAAGTGACTTTCTCATGAACACACATGGAGAATAGGTGGCACTGAGACTTCAGCCTCATGTTCCTGATTCCTCTTGCAAAGACCTTCGTACTACAACAAAGGCTGCAGGAAGTGCCCACTCATCTTCTGACTGCAGAATTCCATGAACACTCTATTTTCATGAACCATAAACTAACAGAATTAAGTTGACCATCAACTAAGCGAGATTCCTATATATGCATTTCCTTAAGATCTTTGTCTCATCTCTAAAGAAACCAGTTATTTATTAACTATTTCCTCCTTTCAAATGGCTTTTAAAATTTTCTCTCTGACAACACAGAAATAATTAATACAACTAAATTATCAAACTTTTGGCCAGGCGTGGTGGCTCACTCCTACAATCCCAGCACTTTGGGAGGCGAAGATGGGCATATCACATGAGCTCAGGAGTTTGAGACCAGACTGGACAACCTGGTGAAGCCCCATCTCTACAAAAAATATAAAAATTAGCCAGGTATGGTGGTGCATGCCTGTAGTCCCAGCTACTCTAGAGGCTGAAGTGGGAGGATGGCTGAGGTGGGAGCCTGGGAGGCAGAGGTCACAGTATGCCGAGATAGCACACTGCACTCTATTCTAGGTAATACAGCCAGATTCTGTCTTTAAAAATTTTTTTTCAAACTTTCTTTAAGGTGACTGAAATTTGTAATAAATTTTTTTAAAAAACAGACACAAACAGGACTTTGAAATTAGACATTTTAAATAGAGCTCCTGTATCTTGAAATTCAATTTCTTACCAAAGGAAAAAGAGAAAGACTATAAACAAAAAGAGAAGTGGCATTCAAAACTAAAGACTCACTCTTCATTTTTGTAAAGTAGCACTTGTACAATTCTCAATATTTGTAAAATTTTTTAGAATGAAATTTTCTTTTACTCTGAAAGGGAAGCTGATATTATTTCTCCTATTTGAAGCTATAGAAACATACAGGAAAAAATAATATTTGTGAGAGATATTTGACACTTGTATACTCAACTGTAACTAAAATGCTTTCAGAATGAGTAAAAGTTTTTGGCAAAGTAAACCCATAAATGAATGATGTCATATCTCATGGGTCTGCCTCATTACATAAGAAGATAATGTGGAAGTTTTAAAAAATGTAACTGCTTAGTTTTTAAGTATGTAGAGATTATAATTTAATGTGGCTTTCTTTACATTTATAGCTATATTTGTCAATAAATCTACCACTGGGAAGTCAGAGAGAAAGTTTAAATAGAAAAGTAAGAAAATATAGCTCAGATTAATTTGGCTACTAAAAAAAACCCAGAGGAATTGGGGAATTTCATCACAGCAGAAATATTTCTAGCTATTTTTTGTATTTTTTCTGTTTTAATTTGTAGATATAGGGTCTTGCTCCGTTGCCCAGGCTGGAGAGCAGCAGCAGGGTCACGGCTTCCTGCAGCCTCAAACTCCTGTTTCTGCTAACTGTGGATTAAATCCAGGTGTACCTGACTCCAAAAACTATTTTCTTTTTACCGCGCTCTGATATTGTCTCCCAAAATTACCAAAGTCTAACATCTTTCCTCCCTTTAAGCCAGTCAGAGGTCTAATGCCTGACAGAGAGGGATGACCAGGTGGCAAGGAGTCAGTCATTCAGGTCAGGTGGTTAATACCAGGGAGAGCTTTCTGAAATAAGCTTCAGTGAGAACAATTGGAATTGGAAACTTATGGCAGCCGCTATTTTTGAAAATTAGTATTTCTTTGAAAAGTCATATTTCTTCAAAAAGATCCACAATACTGATAACTCAAATGGTACAAGATCTACTATAATCATTCTCCATGTACCCGAGCCTGTGGCATAGTAGAATTGCATGCTTAGGCTGGGTGCATGCTCACGGCCACCGCCTTCCTCCACAGCAATGGTCCCTCCACCAGCATCCAGGAGAATGTGACCAAAAAGAGGAGGGCATGTTGGCTGTGACAACCAGAAATGACCAAATTCAGTTCTCTTTCTGGGCTCAAACGGACCTTTCACCTCAGCCTCCTGTGCAGTTAGGACTACAGGCACCATGGGCACACCCTGGTGGCTAATGAAAAAAAATTCTTTTAGAGACAGGGTCTTGCTATTTTGCTGAGGCTGGTCTCCAACTCCTGACCTCAAGCAATCCTCCCACATCAGCCTCTCAAGTAACTGGGGTTATAGATGTGAGCCACTGCATCCAGCTGTATCCTACTTTTTAATAATTGTAAAATAAATGGATTTTCCAGTTTTTCTATTTCAAATTTTTTTTTTTTTTTTTTTTTTTTTGCTTTGAGCTGGATCATTTGAAGAGACGTAATCCAATTTTGTTCTTCTTAAAGGGTAATGAAGAGAGCCTTCTACTTGTTGCAGAATTGGAGATGCAGCCCCTATAGAACTGCTATAAATCAAGAAGCTGTTGAATGTGATCAAAATTCTTATATTATAAAAGTTATTTTTTTTTTTTTTTTTTTTGAGACGGAGTCTGGCTCTGTCACCCAGGCTGGAGTGCAGTGGCGTGATCTCGGCTCACTGCAAGCTCCGCCTCCCGGGTTTACGCCATTCTCCTGCCTCAGCCTCCCGAGTAGCTGGGACTACAGGCGCCGGCCACCTCGCCCGGCTAGTTTTTTGTATTTTTTAGTAGAGACGGGGTTTCACCGTGTTAGCCACGATGGTCTCGATCTCCTGACCTCGTGATCCGCCCGTCTCGGCCTCCCAAAGTGCTGGGATTACAGGCTTGAGCCACCGCGCCCGGCCTTATAAAAGTTATTAAGCACATGTGGTACTCTTTTCCTTTGTACCACTATCTAATTTGATCCTATCCTGCAAGGTAAACTGAATAATAGTATCCACTTTTACGATTGATAAGGCAGAGGTACATGTGTAAGTCACTGGGTCGAATTCATCAGCAAAAATCAGTATAGAACCTCTTTCTTTATATCTAGACTCTCTCACTCATGACGCTTCTTTTTTATTTCCTTATAATTGCAATAGCACCTATGAAAGAAGAAGCCATTTGAACTTAGCTGTCAACAAAGGGTCATGAGAACCTTACAAATTTTTTTCCTTGGCAACACAGACCTCCAACAAAATATATCCAACAAAGATATCTGTGTCTAACCCAAAAGGTCTTTCTTTTCTTAATACTCTTATGTTTTTCATTTAACTTTGTCATTAGAACGGGCTTTCCATAACTCCTCCAACTTCCTCCTTTCTTCTCACTCTTCTGTTACCTCAGCTAACACCTATTCATTCTTCGGATTTTAGCTTCAACGATAGTTTCTCAGGGAACCTCCACTGACTCCTAAATTAAGTCTGGCTACCCTGACATTTGTTCCCACATCACCTTATGTTTTCCAGGCCATAACTTTCATCTCATGTGTTTTATGGCTGCTTCCCATGGTAGACCTTAAGCTTTTTGAAGACAGAAACAATGCCTGGTGTCATCACTGATATATTTCCTAGTACCTAGCATGTAGTAGGATCTCCATAATAGTTGTTGAATAAATTTTTTAAATGAATGTATAGAATCTTGTTCCAGGCAGAGGAATCAGCCATGTACAAAGGCTAGGGTGAAGAGATAGAGACATAGAATAATAGAACAAGGAAAAGTTCAGGATGGCTCAAGGAGAAGGGGAGTGAGAGGTGAGACTAGAGAGGGGTAGTTGAATGTCTGAACAATTACGAAGGCTCCTAAGTCATTTTAAAGATTTTAGACTTTAGGCCGGGCACGGTGGCTCAAGCCTGTAATCCCAGCACTTTGGGAGGCCGAGACGGGCGGATCACGAGGTCAGGAGATCGAGACCATCCTGGCTAACACGGTGAAACCTTGTCTCTACTAAAAAATACAAAAAACTAGCCGGGTGAGGTGGTGGGCGCCTGTAGTCCCAGCTACTCAGGAGGCTGAGGCAGGAGAATGGCGTGAACCCGGGAGGCGGAGCTTGCAGTGAGCTGAGATCCGGCCACAGCACTCCAGCCTGGGTGACAGAGCGAGACTCCGTCTCAAAAAAAAAAAAAAAAAAAAAAAAAAAAAAAAAAGATTTTAGACTTTATCCCAATGACAATGAGAAGACATTGCATTGTTTTTAAAGTAAAGGGGTAACATAGCCATATCTTTAAATTATGATTTAATTAAATGTTTAATATAGATTGGTGAAGGGCAAGAATGTGGTGACCAGTTAGGCATGTGTTTCAGCAATAAAGGATTCAACCCAAAGAAGATGGTCACCTGGCCCAGGCTGGTGGTTTCTGGGATGGAGAATGTGTATCTGAACGTTATTTAGGAGGTAAAAGAGATCTTCATTTGGCCGGATGCGGTGGCTCACGCCTGTAACTGCAGCACTTGGAGAGGCTGAGGCAGGCAGATCACGAGGAGAGGAGATCGAGACCATCCTGGCTAACACAGTGAAACCCCGTCTCTACTCAAAATACAAAAAATTAGCTGGGCGTGGTGGCATGTGCTTGTAGTACCAGCTACTTGGGAGGCTGAGACAGGAGAATCGCTTGAACCCGGGAGGGAGAGGTTGCAGTGAGCTGAGATCGCACCACTGCACTCCAGCCTGAGTGACAGAGCAAGACTACATCTCAAAAAAAAAAAAAAAAAAGAGAGAGAGAGAGATCTTCATTTCGTGATGTGATGAGTGTGTGATGGTGAAGTAGTTCAGGGTAATTTGTAGGTTTCTATCCAAGGTGGATGAATAGAAAATGCTGGAGGAGAAGCAGGTTTAGGGGTTGGTGGGGAAAGTAAAGATTCGTACTTCTTACTTGAAAATTTTGGTAATATGTGTTCTAACCAAGCACTGATGTGACAGAATACCTAAATGCAAAGTTTCTTTGTGACCTGGGATGTCTGAGTCTTATAATGAAAGTTCCCAGTAGATTCCAGTTAGATTATTAAAATTTATTCATGCAAGAAAGATATAAAATTTATTAACAGTATGGAAATAAAATGCAAAAAGAAAGGTTTTCTGCTTTTTAAAAATATATATATAAAATGGAAGATAATCAATATCCTAAATTTGACTCTTTTTAATGTTGAGGCTGTAAAATTAGGAATAACTGATAGTAGTTCACAAAACCACTTTTGACTTGCCCACCACTCTGATGATGGCTGTGACATTACGCTTAAGTAGATGCTTGGGGCTGGGCATGTGGTTGATGCCTATAATCTCAATACTTTGGGATCACTTGAGCCCAGCAGTTTGAGACCAGCCTGGGCAACATGGTGAAACCCCATCTCTACTAAAAATATAAAAATTAGCTGGACATGGTGGCACGTGCCCATAGTCCTAGCTGCATGGGAGGCTGAGGTGGAAGGATCGCTTGAGCAATGGGAGGCTGACATGGAAGGATCGTCAGACCAAGGAGGTCAAGGCTGCAGTGAGTCATGATGACACCACTGCACTCCAGCCTGGGCAACAGAGTGAGACCCTGTCTCAAAGGAAAAAAAAAAAAGTAGCCAGGCGCAGCGGCTCCTGCCTGTAATCCCAGCACTTTAGGAGGTTGAAAGGGACCGATCTTGAGGTTAGGAGTTCAAGACCAACCTGGTCAACATGATGAAACCCCGTCTCTACTAAAAATACAAAAATTAGCCAGGGGTGGTGGCAGGCACCTGTAATCCCAGCTACTTGGGAGGCTGAGGCAGGAGAATTGCTTGAATCTGGGAGGTGGAAGTTGTAGTGAACCAAGATCTCGCCACAGCACTCCAGCCTGGGCAATAGAGCAAGACACCTTCTCAAAAAAAAAAAAAAAAAAAAGAGGTAGATGCTTGGGAATCCTACCTAATTTGTTGGTAAGTTGAAGGTACACAAGTGGTAACTCATGGATCACTCAAGGTGGTTTCACTAGCAGGAGCAGTGTCTGCTCATGACACAAGAATAATGGGCTGAAAAAGAAAATGTAGACATTTGTGTTCACACAAACTGTTGATCAGTTTACTTTTTTCTGCTGCACTGACTAACTGAACCTCATGTGAAAACAACCTAACCATGAGAGGCAAATCTTCTGTCTAGAATGTATTCCAAACTAAGCAATATGGTCTAATGAAGAACAGAGCTGATGTCCTAAGAGTCTTGAAATATTTATTTCAGTTTCTCTTCTCTTTTTGTTTTACTTGTTCCTATTCTATATTTCTAAGCCTTTCTGCTTAGAACTATCAGAATTAAGATAATTCAATTATTTCTCAAATCATTTGAATTATTGCTTAGTAGGAACATCCTTTGAAATGTTATGGGTGCCATATATAACATATAAACTTCCAATTTTAGATTAAGTCAAATGAACAGCCTAAAGTGTGAAGGCAAACTAAAAAGCATAACCTGCCAACATTCAAGTTTGAACCCCTCTGTTTCAAAGATATCCACAGACACAAGAGGCAAATGAAAAAGTAGACAGATAATATATTTATTTTGTTATTTTTCTATCGATAGGCAATAGTTTAAAAGTAATCCATGCATGACTGGAAGAGAGAATGAAAATCCAGTTTTGAAAGTGTTTCTTTGAAAAACTTCAAGTCTTAATTTTTCTATATAATTGTCGTCTTGGTCACCAGTACAGTGTCCTGAATGTGGTGGTGGTTTAGTTAATGTTTAATGATGCTGTAAAATACACTTTCTAGCACAGTTCTTGTTCACGCTTGGTTTTTGGATCATCCTGAATTGCTCAAAAAGATCCTAACTACACAAAGGAATGAAAAAATATTTTTTCAGGCAGGGTGTGGTAGCACATGCCTATAATCCCAGTGCTTTGAAGTCTAAAGCAGGAGAATTGCTTGCGCCTAGGAGTTCAAGGTTGTAGTGAGCCATTATCACAGCGCTGCACTCCATCCTGGGCAACCGAGCAAGATCTTGTCTTAAAAAAATTTTTTTAGCCGGGTGTGGTGGCTCATGCCTGTAATCCCAGCACTTTGGGAGGCCGAGACCGGCGGATCAGAAGGTCAGGAGATCAAGACCATCCTGGCTAACACGGTGAAACCCCGTCTCTACTAAAAATACACAAAAAACTAGCCAGGCGTAGTGGCGGGTGCCTGCAGTCCCAGCTATGCGCGAGGCTGAGGCAGGAGAACGGCGGGGACCCGGGAGGCGGAGCTTGTAGTGAGCCGAGATTGCGCCACCGCACTCCAGCCTGGGCGGTTGAGCAATACTCCGTTTCAAAAAAAAAAAAAAAAAATTTAAACATATTCAATACACAAAATTTTAGTTAAACAAAGGCATTTAAAATAATTCTTTAGGATTCAATGTTATAGACTAAGACCTGAGATATAGGAGTTCATTTGATAGAGAATTACATAACTTTATTTATGAATATGTTCCATATCTCAATATATGTCAATGCAGCATCAGTTTACAGGGAGGGAAGTTTTCCACTTCCAGAGATCTTCCAATTATAAGCACTCAATTGCATGGAACACATTTGCTTTTTTTGGATAGTTTGGCAGCTAGCCTCAGAAGTCTTTTAGCTTAAAAAGATCTTTCAGTGGTTTACGTGGTATGACCAAGGCCATCCTCCTGGTATTGGCTCCTTCCTCTTTTTACATCTTCCAGTGTCTCCATGATTTGTAAACTCTGCAGCAAAGGCAAATATTATAACCACTACCCGCATCATCATCTTCCCCATTATCATCCTGATCATGAAGCCACTTTATTTGAGCTTATTTAAACCATACTGCCATTAAGCTGTTTTTTATTAAATTTAATGCGTAATTCTCTTTAGCATTATACAAGTGAGCCAGCCAGGAAAATTCTTTTGATCATGGCAATAAGAGGTTAAGAGGAGGAAGTAGTGAGGGAGCAAGACTCTGAGGCTAACCCCTGGAAGTGATGGCAGCTAAATAGCAGTCTTTTTCTGTTTTTTCTCCTACATCAAATTGCCTCCACATGAGTAGACATGCTGCAACATATTGACCTCATTTAATATTTACCAGGCAGTAGAAGAGACAGTAAAGCATATTCCCTAGATAAGACTAAATGCTTATAGTTTTATTCTTGTTCCAGTTTCTTAGGCCAAAAACCTTGGACTAATGCTTAATTATTCCCTGTTTTGTACACATTATTTATGTCCAAATGTTTTGGAATCTCTTTATCTTCAAAATATAACTAAGACCAACCACCTCTCTCCATCTACATCCCTGGTGCAAGCCACTGTTATCTTTCATTTGAATTATTGCAATAGCCTCTTAACTGGTCTCTTTGCTTCCACTCTTGGTTGCAACACTCAATTCTTAACAAATAATCAGAGTGATCCTTTAGGCCGGACATGGTGGCTCACACCTGTAATCCCAGCACTTTGGGAGGCCGAGGCAGGTGGATCATGAGGTCACGAGATCGAGATCATCTTGGCTAACAAGGTGAAACCTCATCTCTACTAAAAATACAAAAAATTAGCCAGGCATGGTGGCACGTGCCTGTAGTCCCAGCTACTTGGGAGGCTGAGGCAGAAGAATCACTTGAACCTGGGAGGCGGAGGTTGCAGTGAGCCAAAATTGCACCACTGCACTCCAGCCTGGGCCACAGAGCGAGACTCCGTCTCAGTAAACAAATAAACAAAAAAAAACCAGAGCGATCCTTTCAAAATGTAAGCCAAATCTAAGTCAGATCATGTTGCTCCTTTGCTCCAAATCCTCCATAGCTCCATATCTCACTCAATCAAAGTCAAAGTCATCATCATGGCCTATAGACCTCCATGATCAGCCACCCTGCCCCCACCTCCACCCTAACACATCACTTCCACTTCATTCTTAGCTAACCTCACGGAACGTCCTTGCTTTGGCCTTACAGTCTTTGTGCTGAATGTTTCCTCTGCCTGGAATGCCCTTCCCCATGTAGCCCATGTCTCATTCGCTCCCCTCCTCCAATTCTCTGCTCAAATGTAACCTTCTCCTCATCGTCCACTTGGCAGATCCTACTCCCCTGATCATATAATTTAAAATCGCACCTCACACACTCCCAGTCCCTCTTATTCTGCTCTACTTATATCTTTTCTCTCTTGTGCTTATCACATTTAAACTAAGGATGTTATTTCTTGTTTTCTTATGCTTATTATTCAATGCCTGTCTCCCCAGCTAGAGCTCCTCAAGAGCAGAGATCTTAGTTTACTCTGCTCATTAATATATCTCAGGCTCCTAGGACAGTGCCTGCCACACAGTGAGTGCTCATTAAACGTTTCTTGAGGCCAGGTGTGGTGGCTCATGCCTGTAATCCCAGCACTTTGGGAGGCTGAAGTGGCTACATCACTGGAGGTCGGGAGTTTCATACCAGCCTGCAACATGGGGAAACCCTGTCTCTACTAAAAATTCCAAAAAATTTGCCAGCGTGGTGGTGCATGCCTGTAATCCTAGCTACTCAGGAGGCTGAGGTGGGACAATAGGAGGTGGAGGTTGCACTGAGCCTAGATCACGCCACTGCACTATAGTCTGGGTGACAGAACGAGACTCCATCTAAAAAAAAAAATGTTTTTTGAATGAGTAATGAGTGACATGTTAGATTCCTCATCTCAAGTCTATGGTAGACTTACTGGCAGGAAGGGTAGAGTCAGGAGGGCTCTATGGCTATTGATCTCTAGCAGAGATAACAAACTAAACAAAGCAATTGAAGTGAAAAGTGTTACAAAAGAGGTGAGAATGAGGTAAAGTAGGAGCATGGAGGAAATTACCACTCTGGACATGGTAGATGGGCCATTAGAGCAGGTGTTAGTGAGAGTTTGAGCTTGAAAGTTAAAGCTGCCGAGTGGACAGAATAGAAAAAGGCATTCTTGGCTGGGCGTGGTGGCTCATACCTGTAATCCCAGCACTTTGGGAGGCCAAGGTGGGAGGATTGCTTGAGCCCAGGATTTGGAGACCAGCCTGGGCTTTATAATGAGACCCCATCTCTACAAAAATTTAAAAAATTAGCTGGGTGTGGTGGCATGTGCCTGTAGTCCCAGCTACTTGGGAGGCTGAGTTGGGGGGATCACTTGAGCCCAGAAGTTCAGGACCAGCCTGGGCAACAAAGCGAGACTTCATCTCTTTAAAAAAAAAAAAAAAGGAAATTAAAAAAAAGAGAGAGAGAGAGAGAATGACATTCTGGGAAGAGAGCGGGATATGTGTGGAAGCCTCAACAGCATGGCACATTAAGGAATTTCCAGGGAACTTGCTAGAGTGCAGGTGGGCAAGGGAGGGAAGGACAGGAGATGAGAGAGCCAGAAAACAGGTTGGGAGGGGGACAGTGCCAAGGGTTCAGATCTGACCCAGCATTTTTTTTAGCAGGCCTCAAAAGGTGATGGACAAAGGAGTACACGGCAGATGTTGGACCTGCATCCCAAATGTCAATGTTCCCTTTGTTAGCAGTTCAGTAGGGAGCTGCCATTGTGATTTTTTTTTTTTTTTTTTTTTTTTTTGAGACGGAGTCTCACGCTGTTGCCCAGGCTGGAGTGCAGTGGCGCGATCTCGGCTCACTGCAAGCTCCGCCTCCCGGGTTCCCGCCATTCTCCTGCCTCAGCCTCCTGAGTAGCTGGGACTACAGGCGCCCGCCACCGCGCCCGGCTAATTTTTTTTTGTATTTTTAGTAGAGACGGGGTTTCACTGTGGTCTCGATCTCCTGACCTTGTGATCCGCCCGCCTCGGCCTCCCAAAGTGCTGGGATTACAGGCTTGAGCCACCGCGCCCGGCCTCATTGTGATTTTATCTAAACATTTTAAAGTTATTATTTCTGTATCACTCTTTGAAATGAAGAGGATTTTTTCTTTTTCTTTCTTTTCATGATTTTATTTATTTACTTATTTTTTATTTTTATTTTTTGAGATGGAGTCTCACTCTGCTGCCCAGGCTGGAGTGCAGTGGTGCTGTCTCAGCTCACTGCAATCTCCGCCTCCCAGGTTAAAGTGATTCTCATGCCTCAGCCTCCAGAGTAGCTGGGACTACAGGCGTCTGCCATCATGCTCGGCTAAATTTTTTTTTTTTTGTATTATTTTTATAGACACAGGATTTTACCGTGTTGCCCAAGCTGGTCTTGAACTCCTGACCTCAGGTGATCTGCCTGCCTCAGCCTCCCAAAGTGCTGAGATTACAGGGGTGTGCCACCATGCCCAGCCACGATTTTATTATTTTCTGAAATGGAACCATTATACACTGCATAAAGTATATCTGTCGATGAAATACACAAGTGAGAAATTATATTGCTGTACAACCCACCAAAATAACAACAAATCAGCAAAAAAGTCACTCCCGTGATTTGTTCTTGCCTAGGATCTAGATTTTACTGTGCTTCACTGGAATGCCCCTGTTGCTCAAGTATTCCCAGATTTGGTGAACTCGGTTCACCCTAGTTTTATCTTCCATGATTTTATGGGATTTGGATATGTGCCTGCTTTCTTCTCCACAGGCTTAATTGTCTGAAAAGTAAGCACTGTGGAGATCCTGTCTTTTGACACTTGTTTTTAGCTCTAATCCTGGAGGTCTTGATCAAGTGTATTTCTGTTCTTATAAAACTATGGTTCTGGCTGGGCAGTGGCTCACACCTGTAATCTCAGCACTTTGGGAGGCTGAGGTGGGAGGATCCCTTGAGGCCAAGGGTTCAAGACCAGCCTGGGCAGCATAGGGAGATCCCATCTCTACAGCAAATTTAAAAATTAGCCAAGTGTGGTGGTGTGCATCTGTAGTCCTAGCTACTCTGGAGGTTGAGGTGGGAAGATGGCTTGCGCCCATGAGGTTGAGGTTGCAGTGAGTCATGATCATGCCACTGTGCTCCAGCCTGGGTGACAGAGAGAGACTCTGTCTTAAGAAAACAAAAACAAAAATATATCATTCTCCATGACTATTGAAATTATTTACCATTTAAAAGACTCAATAAAGTGACACGATGGTAAGGGGTTGGGTTTTCTGATGCTTTATTTATTTTTTAAATTTAAATTTAATTTATTATTATTTTTTATTTTTAGAGACAAGGTCTCACTATGTTGCCCCATCTGGCCTCAAATTCCTGGGCTAAAGTGATCCTCCTGTCTCAGCCTCCCAAAGTGCTAGGATTACAGGTGTCAGCCACCGTGCCCAGCCAATGCTTTATTCTTCAACATTTTTCCAACCCTTCATCTTAGTGCCCACAGAGAGGTGGAATACTTCCTCCACGGAGCACTGAGATGAAACTACATCCATGACTATTCATATTCCTTTTCAAATATTTATGTGCAGATATTTAGCAAATATTTAGCAGTGCATAGCTCATCACATGAACTACAAGATCTTTAAAAGAAGACTTTTTTTTAAAAAAAGAGACCTGTCGTTCATGTTAAATTAAAATTAAGACAATAAATATTATACATATAAATTCAAGCCATAATTGCTTCATTTTCCATGAACCAATCTTGCTAAGCACTATTTAAAAGTTATTTACTTGTTATACCCCAGGGAATCAAAATTTATAGATAATGTATCAGGTTCTCTTGCTGTTAACAATGTTGACAAAAAATGGATAAAGGCCCCAGTTTTTCCTACCACTCCATTTTTTCTGTTTATATGGAAATTAATAAACTGAATGGCTGTTGATCTGGGAATATACTTAGTCTCCTGGAGGCTTATCTTTCTCATTTGTAAAATAGTGTGATTGATATAACTCAAGGTTGACAAACTATGGCCTGCAGGCTGTATGTGGCCAGCTACCTGATTTTGTAAGGCCTGCGAGCTAAGGATGGCTTTTTACATTTTTAAATGGCTGAAAAAAAATGTAAAATCACAATAATATTTTGTGACACATATAAATTTCATAAAATAAAATTTTAGTATTCATAAAGTTTTATTGGCACATAGCCACTCTCATTTCACGTATGTATTATCTCTGGATGTTTTTACACTGAAACAACAGAGGTGAGTGGTTGTGACAGAAACTTTATGGACTGCAAAATCAAAAGCATTTACTCTCTGGACATTTACAGAAAGCTTGCCAACCCCTGGTATAACCTACCTCTGGGTGTTGGAATGGAAATATCTAAAATGTTCTTAAAATAGGAAGTGCTGTTGAAGTCCATTACCCAGAGGAACTGTTTGACGAACAATTTTCAGTGTAAACTAAATCTCTAAAAAGACTCATTTAAGCAGCAAATGTACTTTCAATTTCATAATTGTAATTTTTCTGGCTGACTGCGTAAATGGCCATGTTCATGGCGGGGATGATTTTCTGGCGTTTGGTTTACAGTGGACATTGATTCACCACACTCTGGCTAACGTTGGACATTTATCTGCTGTTGAACATTAGGTATACTTTCTCAGAACACATTTATCCTTTTCTTGTTTCATAGCTACCTCCTTCTTTAAATTTAATACCTTCTATACCTTATATTTGAGGATTAGAAAATTAGCACTCCAATTGCATCAGGCTTTTACATGGTGCTCGGGCAGTCATATCTAGTTTTTCTGCAGCACCTCACTTCCCTCCGAACATTGATAGCACTTGGTTTGTACCTCTCTTATAGCACTTAGCACATTGTGCTGTGGGTTGTAGCTATTTCTGTCCATGCCTCATATTATCCATCAGATATAAGCTCTAGGCAAGGTCATGTGGGTTTTTTTGTATCTCCTAGGGTGCCTAGCACCGTGTTCTAGGAACATGGAGATACTTTAAATATTTAGCAAATGAATGAATGATTAAACTGTTAGGAATATTCAAAATCTCAACATCTAGGCAAAATAGATGATCAGAAAAAAAGGCAAGCATTTAGGAACCAGAAAATACAGGAAAACAGAGATTCAAGCAAGACAGGACTGAAAAAACAGGACAGATAGCAAACACGAGGTGCCAGTGACTTAGGGACTTCAAAATCAAGATAATTCTTGCCTCAAGATGGAAAAGCTCATGCTTCTTCCCAGATATCCACAGTGGGAACTGCAAGTCACGTTTGGGAGCTATGAAGTGTGCAACTTGGCAGGAGTGAAAAATACGGAGTCAAGTGTCCACTGGACACTTCAGGCAGGTGCATGGGACATGCAGGAACGATTCTTCAGTGAGGCAAAAGTAGGTTTAAGAGTGGCAGATCAAGCCAGGTGCGGAGGCTCACACCTATGATTCCAGCACTTTGGGAGGCTGAGGCTGGTGGATCACTAGGTCAGGAGTTCGAGACCAACCTGACCAACATGGTGAAACCCCATCTGTACTAAAAATACAAAAATTAGCCAGGCCTGGCAACACACGCCTGTAATCCCAGCTACTCAGGAGGCTGAGGCAGGAGAATCGCTTGAACCCAGGAAGTGGAGGTTGCAGTGAGCTGAGATCTCACTACTGCACTCTAGCCTAGGTGACAGAGCAAGACTCTGTCTCAAAAAGAAAAAAAAAAAAGGAATGACAGAGCAGTTGAGTTTCTTTTTTATTCAGTCACAGTTTGAAAAAAGTTTTGGGCACATGGCACCTAGTGAAGTGAAGCTTTGTAAACTACTTACTGTACTTTGAGCAGACCAAACAAAAACCATTGGTTTATCAATTAAGTTTGCATCTTCAGAAATCACAGAATCTCTGTTTGAAGCAGATTTCAAAATTGTGCAGATAGTCTTCCAGTTCTGAAATCCCTTTTAAAACATCTTTACAAGTATCTGTCCAATCTCTTCTTGAGATCTTTCAGGTCCAGAGAATGCACTATTTTCCAAAGCAGCCAAATAGCATTTGGCACAATTGCACTTTTTTCAAGATTGTCCCTTCTATCAAGCTGACACTGGGCTTCTGAGACTCCCATGTGTTGGACCTAGTTCTTTTCCTCAAGATCCATGCAGCAAGTTTAATCTATCTTCCACTGAGAGACATTCAAATAGGTGGAGACAGCTACTCTGTCCCAGCACCCTTCTCTTTCGGCTTCACAAGCTCTAGTTCTTTTTATCTGGATGTCATTACATTCCCAGTCTTCATAGCATTCTGTCTTATCTCCTTTAAACATACCTTCATTGTCTACATCCCTCTATTCAATTCAATTTGTGATGCTGCATTCTGATGTGGCCTGATTGTGCTGTCTTATCTATCATTGAACTTAGCATAGTGAGTAATCCCTTTATTTATGGCACTCTCTCTCTTCCTAAATGAATCAAGTTAGGTAAGCTATAGCTACTTGCATGATAAAATGTCCTGACATTCTGAAAAATTTGTCATTTGGTGGAGTAACTGCTAAGCTATTCCAATTTATTAAAAAGTCTGACTGGTGTATTGTCAAGATGTGGTACCTTCCAGAACTTTGGGGGTCAGAGCACATACTTAGTTGTGTGAGATGTCAACCACACACTGGGAATAACATCCTGCCTTTGGAATAGCAAAGACACTTTGCACGTTCCCAGGCAGGGCTGAGACTAAGCGTTTCTGAATTCTGGAATTATCAAGTTTGTTTTTAGATATTTCACTGAAAGGGCTGTTATTTTTAAAACAAGTTCTCTTGGAGTGAGACCTTGTCTCTACAAAAAACAAAAAACAATAAAACTAAAAAGAGTTCTGTTGAAAGCTCCAATCAACTCTTGTCCATGTCTTAAAATCTCAGTTTTGTCAAGCTCCTCCCTCCTGGCCATGTGGTAGACGCTTCCCTGTTCCCAGGGCTCCCATGTAAGCGGCTAAATGACCTTGTTCCCTGCAATGATGACTTTGTCCCAACAGAGGTGGATAGTGTCATATTTACATTGGTTGAAGTGGAATCTTTTAAAAACCAAATAATAAAAAAGCCATTTTTTCTTATGAAAAATTCTAAACATACGCAAAAATAAACAGAACAATACAACAATGAACTTGATGTACTTATCACCCAGCTGCAATAATTATCAATTCCGTCCTCATTTTGATGTGCTGATACCCCTACCCACTTCCCGATCCTTGCCCTATATTATTTTGAAGCAAATCCTAGAATCCTATTGTCTCGAAGGTGAGATCCTTTCTTTCATTATTATTATTTTTTTAAGACAGAGTCTTGCTCTGTCACCCAGGCTGGAGTGCAGTGGTGCCATCACAGCTCACTGCAGCCTTGACCTCCTGGGCTCACGTGAGCCTTCCACCTCAGCCTTCTAAGTAGTTGGGACTACAGGCACATTCAACCAAGTCTGGCTAATTTTTGTATTTTTTGTAGAGATGCGGTTTCACCATGTTGCCCAGGCTGGTCTCAAACTCCTGGGCCCAAATGATCATCCCACCTCGTCCTTCCAAAGTCCTGGGATTACAGGCTTAAACTACCGCGCCTGGCCTGAGATCCTTTTAGTTGGTACATAATTTCTTTTCTGTCTATCTGACCTGCATTTACAGACAGGATGTTTTTCCTCCCCATTTTGCATTTTTTGCTTGACCATTTGGGTTGCAGACAGGACTGGTAAGGGAAGATGTCTAATTCCGATCTTTGAGCAGATATAATAATGCTTCCACTCTAGACCAACAGCGGGTGACAATTTAGCATTGACATTGCCTGTAAAGCATTGTCTTTCACATCTTTCTCATATCATGAGGGGCCTCCAAGGCTTCCCTCCAGAGTAGAGCTCCTACTGGACACAATGGGCCATTCTTCCCGTGAAATGGAGCATTTAGTTCTCTATCTTTTCAAAGCCATGAATGTCTGTGTTAGAAGATGTTCCTATATCAGTGGTTTTCAACTTGGAGCCCCTCAACAGCCAGCGTTTCTCATCAGTCAGAAAAAGGGTCTGGGAAATGCTTCCAGTATTTCTAAGCATATGCATTCCCCCTCAATATGGCACAGGCTAACTAAGTATAATATTACATTTCTAAGACTGGGTACAGTGGCTTACGCCTATAATCCCAGCACTTTGGGAGGCCAAGGCGGGTGGATTACCTGAGGTCAGGAGTTCAAGGTCAGCTTGGCCAACATGGTGAAACCCCGTCTCTACTAAAATACAAAAATTAGCCGAGTGTGCACCTGTGGTCTCAGCTACTCAGGAGGCTAAGGCAGGAGAATCACTTGAACCTGGGAGGCAGAGATTGCAGTAAGCTGAGATTGCGCCACCATACTCCAGCCTGGGCAACAATGTGAGACTCCATCTCAAAAAAAAAAAAATTACATTTCTGGGCTTTTGCCTGAATTATTATCAGTTTGGTGAGATAAACTCCTGCTGATCAGGAGTACTAATGGGTAGTTATAGATATCTTTGATGAACAAAAATAGGGACCTTTTTTCTTCTATTTCTTCGCAAGAGGAGAAAAATAATTAAACAAATCCTGTTTGGTGACAAGGTTGTCTCCTGTAATAGCATTTGAATTCTTGGCTTCTGTCTGGCCTGACTTTAACCCCCCGTAAAGAATTGAAATAAAGTCCTTCTTACTGATTCCCTAATCCTTCTCTTATGCTGCATTAAATCAACTTTTCAATGTGTATTGTCATGCAATTTTGTTATCATTTGCATTTAAATGTAGTGAATAAAGAACTCCCTGCTGAACCCCTTGTGGAATGTTTAAACCCAACATCCCAGTTTGCCCAGTAAATCATATGGCTATGAATATTCATTAAAAAGGCCTGAACAACTTCTCCATGTGGAATTTGCCCTTTGCACTGCACTTGCTTTGTTACGATTGGTTCTTTGTGGTTTCATCTGTTGTTGTACTGAGCTCTCACAGTGGATGGAAGGAATGGTGGGGAGGTGGGTAAGGGCAGTTTCCTGAGTGGGGACTCCCCATGGCTACTGAGATGTTTTAGTGCCATTTTTTTGGGGGGGGTTATTCTTCTTCACTTGTCCCTTCCCCCAACTTAATAGAACCCACAGTAATTTACACACACACATTTCTTTTACATGCAAATTGACTTATTTCAGGCTATTGCGATTAAACATTTTTTTGTTGTTGTTTAAAGAAACTGAGAAACGACATGTTTCTGCAGTCTTGAAAAGTTTGGGAGGGAGGAAATAGGAATAAGATATGATGTTGTTTGGCTGGGCGCAGTGGCTCATGCCTGTAATCCTAGCACTTTGGGAGGCCGAGGCCAGTGGATCACCTGAGGTCAGGAGTAGGAGACCCGCCTAGCCAACATGGTGAAACCCCGTCTCTACTAAAAATACAAAAATTAGCTGGGCGTGGTGGTGGGCATCTGTAATCCCAGCTACTCAGGAGGCTGAGGCAGGAGAATTGCTTGAACCTGGGAGGCGAGATCAAGTCCTTGTACTCCACCCTGGGTGACAAGAGCGAAACTCCATCTCGGAAAAAAAAAAAAAAGACATGATGTTGTTTATGCATGACATGATGTTTTACTGCATGACAGCAGCTTTGGGGTAAAGTCCAATCTGCAGAGATTAAAGGAATGGGCAAGAGGAAAGAAAAACCAACTTGTCAATTAGGTGATACTCAGCTTCCTTTCCCCTCCCTTTTTGAATTATCCCCAGAGGTTACCTGTCGAAAGACCTTTGTGGGAAATTACAGATACTCCTCCTGCCTTGAGGGAGTGGAACAGGGAGCAGCAGTGGCCTGACATTCTGAAAAAATTTTTTGGCCTGTGTTGTGAGTAACTCTGAGTATCCCCTCCGATAAATAATCACTATAAATTAACATGTGAACTAATATTTATCAAGCATGTTAACAAAAAAACAATCAAATGGGTCAGAATCTAGTTTAAAGAGAGTTTATTCGAGTGCAGAGTTTGAGGATAGCCACCTGGAATGCACAGATTTCCGAAAATGGAAGTCAGTATTCTGAAGCATAGAAGTTTGAAATCATTTATACAGACAAATTTTAGGGAAGGCTAACAAAATTTCAACATCTTTCTATATAAGTCTTAATGCATAGTTACAACTACTGGATTAGTAAAGATGGTCTTATTCTTTTAGGAAAGATATTTGACTTTCCACAATGAAGATTTGACAGTCGTAGGGTCTTTGGCACCACCTGAGTCTGAGTTAGGTTCAGGACAATAAAGGAGGCAGTTAATCTATAACAAAGATCAACTATTTGAAGGGAAGGAGGTCTGATCTCTGGTCTCTCCCAGTCATTTAAGAACAAGAACAAAGAAGAAGAGAGTCAGCCTATAATCTAAGATATAGAAGTTGCAAACATGCTATGTGACTCAGTCTCTAGGGCTTAACTACCTTCTTAGCATTTTTTTAAAATTATACTTTAAGTTCTAGGGTACATGTGCACAACGTGCAGTTTTGTTACATCTGTATACATTTCTTCACAAGGCCTGTCATGGGGTGGGGTGAGGGGGGAGGGATAGCATTAGGAGATATACCTAATGTAAATGAAGAGTCAATGGGTGCAGTCACCCCATGACAGGCCCCAGTGTGTGATGTTCCCGATCCTGTGTACAAGTGTTCTCATTGTTCAGTTCCCACCTATGAGTGAGAACATGCAGTGTTTGGTTTTCCATCCTTGTGATAGTTTGCTGAGAATGATGGTTTCCAGCTTCATCTGTGTCCCTACAAAGGATATGAATTCATCCTTTTTTATGGCTGCATAGTATTTCATGGTATATATATGCCACATTTTCTTAATCCAGTCTATCATTGATGGACATTTGGGTTGGTTCCAAGTCTTTGCTATTGTGAATAGTGCTGCAATAAACATACGTGTCCATGTGTCTTTATAGTAGCATGATTTATATTCCTTTGGGTATATACCCAGTAATGGGATTGCTGGGTCAAATGGTATTTCTGGTTCTAGATCCTTGAGGAATCGCCACACTGTCTTCCACAATGGTTGAACTAGTTTACAGTCCCACCAACAGTGTAAAAGTTTTCCTATTTCTCCACATCCTCTCCAGCACCTGTTGTTTCCTGACTTTTTAATGATCGCCATTCTAACTGGTGTGAGATGGTCTCTCATTGTGGTTATGATTTGCGTTTCTCTGATGGCCAGTGATGATGAGCATTTTTTCATGTGTCTGTTGGCTGCATAAATGTCTTCTTTTGAGAAGTGTCTGTTCATATCTGTTGCCTACTTTTTGATGGGGTTGTTTGATTTTTTCTTGTAAATTTGTTTAAGTTCTTTGTAGATTCTGGATATTAGCCCTTTGTCAGATGGGTAGATTGTAAAAATTTTCTTCCATTCTGTAGGTTGCCTTTCACTCTGATGGTAGTTTCTTTTGCTGTGCAGAAGCTCTTTAGTTTAATTAGATCCCATTTGTCAATTTTGGCTTTTGTTGCCATTGCTTTTCGTGTTTTAGTCATGAAGTGCTTGCCCATGCCTATGTCCTGAATGGTATTGCCTAGGTTTTGTTCTAGGGTTTTTATGGTGTTAGGTCTAACATTTAAATCTTTAATCTATCTTGAATTTACTTTTGTATAAGGTGTAAGGAAGGGATCCAGTTTCAGCTTTCTACATATGGCAAGCCAGTTTTCCCAGCACCATTTATTAAATAGGGAATCCTTTCCCCATTTCTTGTTTTTGTCAGGTTTGTCAAAGATCAGATGGCTGTAGATGTGTGGTATTATTTCTGAGGGCTGTGTTCTGTTGCATTGGTCTATATCTCTGTTTTGGTACCAGTACCATGCTGTTTTGGTTACTGTAGCCTTGTAGTATAGTTTGAAGTTAGGTAGCATGATGCCTCCAGCTTTGTTCTTTTGGCTTAGGATTGTCTTGGCAATGCAGGCTCTTTTTTGGTTACATATGAACTTTAAAGTAGTTTTTCCAATTCTGTGGAGAAAGTCATTGGTAGCTTGGTGGGAGTAGCATTGAATCTATAAATTACCTTAAGTAGTATGGCCATTTTCACAATATTGATTTTTCCTATCCATGAGCATGGATTGTTCTTCCATTTGTTTGTGTCCTCTTATTTCATTGAGCAGTGGTTTTTAGTTCTCCTTGAAGAGGTCCTTCACATCCCTTGTAAGTTGGATTCCTAGGTATTTTATTCTCTTTGAAGCTATTGTGAATGGGAGTTCACTCATGATTTGGCTCTCTGTTTGCCTGTTAATGGTGTATAGGAATGCTTGTGATTTTTGCACATTGATTTTGTATCCTGAGACTTTGCTGAAGTTGCTTATCAGCTTAAGGAGATTTTGGGCTGAGACAATGGGGTTTTCTAAATATACAATCATGTCATCTGCAAAGAGGGACAATTTGACTTCTTCTTTTCCTAACTGAATACTCTTTATTTCTTTCTCCTGCCTGATTGCCCTAGCCAGAACTTCCATCACTATGTTGAATAGGAGTGGTGAGAGAGGGCATCCCTGTCTTGTGCCAGTTTTCAAAGGGAATGTTTCCAGTTTTTGCCCATTCAGTATGATATTGGCTGTGGGTTTGTCATAAATAGCTCTTATTATTTTGAGATACATCCCATCAATACCTAGTTTATTGAGAGTTTTTAGCACGAAGGGCTGTTGAATTTTGTTGAAGGTGTTTCCTGCATCTATTGAGATAATCATGTGGTTTTTGTCTTTGGTTCTGTTTGTATGCTGGATTATATTTATTGATTTGCATATGTTTAACCAGCCTTGAATCCCAGGGATGAAGCCAAATTGACAATGGTGGGAATCAAATTGCTTTTTGATGTGCTGCTGGATTTGGTTTTCCCATATTTTATTGAGGATTTTTGCATCCATGTTCATCAGGGATATTGGTCTAAAATTCTTTTTTTTTGTTGTGTCTCTGCGAGGCTTTGGTATCAGGATGATGCTGGCCTCATAAAATGAGTTAGGGAGGATTCCCTCTTTTTCTATTGATTGGAATAGTTTCAGAAGGAATGGTACCAGCTCCTCTTTGTACCTCTGGTAGAATTCGGCTGTGAATCTGTCTGGTCCTGGACTTTTTTTGGTTGGTAGGCTGTTAATTATTGCCTCAGTTTCAGAGCCTGTTATTGGTCTATTCAGGGATTCAACTTCTTCCTGGTTTAGTCTTGGGAGAGTGTATGTGTCCAGGAATTTATCCATTTCTTCTAGATTTTCTAGTTTATTTGCATAGAGGTGTTTATAGTATTCTCTGATGGTAGTTTGTATTTCTGTGGAATTGGTGGTGATATCCTCTTTATCATTTTTTATTGCATCTGTTTGATTATTCTGTCTTTTCTTCTTTATTAGTCTTGCTAGCAGTCTATCAGTTTTGTTGATCTTTTCAAAAAACCAGCTCCTGGATTCATTGATTTTTTTGGAGGGTTTTTTGTGTCTCTATCTCCTTCAGTTCTGCTCTGATCTTAGTTATTTCTTGCCTTCTGCTAGCTTTTGAATGTGTTTGCTCTTGCTTCTCTAGTTCTTTTAATTGTGATGTTAGGGTGTCAATTTTAGATCTTTCCTTCTTTCTCTTGTGGGCATTTAGTGCTATAAATTTCCCTCTACACACGGCTTTAAATGTGTCCCAGAGATTCTGGTATGTTGTATCTTTGTTCTCATTGGTTTCAAAGAACATCTTTATTTCTGCCTTCATTTTGTTATGTACCCAGTAGTCATTCAGGAGCAGGTTGTTCAGTTTCCATGCAGCTGAGCAGTTTTGAGTGAGTTTCTTAATCCTGAGTTCCAGTTTGATTGCACTGTGGTCTGAGAGACAGTTTGTTATAATTTCTGTTCTTTTACGTTTGCTGAGGAGTGCTTTACTTCCAACTATATGATGAATTTTGGAATAAGTGGGATATGGTGCTGAGAAGAATGTATATTCTGTTGATTTGGGGTGGAGAGTTCTGTAGATGTCTATTAGGTCTGCTTGGTGCAGAGCTGAGTTCAATTCCTGGATATCCTTGTTAACTTTCTGTCTCGTTGATCTGTCTAATGTTGATAGTGGGGTGTTAAAGTCTCCCATTGTTATTTTGTGGGAGTCTAAGTCTCTTTGTTGGTCTCTGAGGACTTGCTTTATGAATCTGGGTGCTCTTGTGTTGGGTGCGTATGTATTTAGGATAGTTAGCTCTTCTTGTTGAATTGATCCCTTCACCATTATATAATGGCCTTCTTTGTCTCTTTTGACCTTTGTTGGTTTAATGTCTGTTTTATCAGAGACTAGGATTACAACTCCAGTTTTCCATTTGCTTGGTAGATCTTCCTCCATCCCTTTATTTTGAGCCTATGTGTGTCTCTGCTTGTGAGATGGGTCTCCTGAATACAGCACACTGATGGTTCTTGACTCTTTCTTCAATTTGCCAGTCTGTGTCTTTTAATTGGAGCATTTAGCCCATTTAGAATTAAGGTTAATATTGTTATGTGTGAATTTGATGCTGTCATTATGATGTTAGCTGGTTATTTTGCTCATTAGTTGATGCAGTTTCTTCCTAGCATCAATGGTCTTTACAATTTGTCACGTTTTTGCAGTGGCAGGTACCGGTTGCTCCTTTTCATGTTTGGTGCTTCCTTCAGGAGCTCTTGTGAGGCAGGCCTGGTGGTGACAAAATTGCTCAGAATTTGGTTGTCTGTAAAGGATTTTATTTCTCCTTCACTTACGAAGGTTAGTTTGGCTGGATATGAAATTCTGGGTTGAAAATTCTTTTCTTCAAGAATGTTGAATATTGGCCCCCACTCTCTTCTGGCTTGTAGAGTTTCTGCCAAGATATCCACTATTAGTCTGATGGATTTCCCTTTGTGGGTAACCCAACTTTTCTGTCTGTCTGCCCTTCACATTTTTTCTTCATTTCAACTTTGGTGAATCTGACAATTATGTGTCTTGGAGTTGCTCTTCTCAAGGAGTATGTTTGTAGTGTTCTCTGTATTTCCTGAATTTGAATGTTGGCCTGCCTTGTAGGTTGGGGAAGTTCTCCTGGATAATATCCTGAAGAGTGTTTTCCAACTTGGTTCCATTCTCCCCGTTACTTTCAGGTACACCAATCAGACGTAGATTTGGTCTTTTCACATAGTCCCATATTTCTTGGAGGCTTTGTTCATTTCTTTTTACTCTTTTTTCTCTAAACCTCTCTTCTTGCTTCATTTCATTCATTTGATCTTTAATCACTGATACCCTTTCTTCCACTTGATTGAATCGGCTACTGAAGCTTGTGCATGCGTCGTGTAGTTCTCATGCCGTGGTTTTCAGCTCCTCAGGTCATTTAAGTTCTCCTCTACACTGTTTATTCTAGTTAACCATTCATCTAATCTTTTTTCAAGGGTTTTAGCTTCTTTGCTATGGGTTCAAACATCCTCCTTTAGCTCAGAGAAGTTTGTTATTACCGATTGTCTGAAACCTTCTTCTCTCAACTCGTCAAAGTCATTCTCCGTCCAGCTTTGTTCCATTGCTGGCAAGGAGCTGCGTTCCTTTGAAGGAGAAGAGGCGCTCTGATTTTTAGAATTTTCAGCTTTTCTGCTCTGGTTTCTCCCCATCTTTGTGGTTTTATCTACCTTTGGTCTTTGATGATGGTGATGTACAGATGGAGTTTTGGTGTGGATGTCCTTTCTGTTTGTTAGTTTTCCTTCTAACAGTCAGGACTCTCAGCTGCAGGTCTGTTGGAGTTTGCTGGAGGTCCACTCGAGACTCTGTTTGCCAGGCTATCACCAGCGGAGGCTGCAGAACAGCAAATATTGCAGAACGGCAAATGTTGCTGCCTGATCCTTCCTCTGGAAGCTTCATCTCAGAGGGGCACCTGGCTGTATGAGGTGTCAGTCAGCCCCTACTGGGAGGTGCCTACCAGTTACGCTACTCGGGGTCAGGGAACCACTTGAGGAGGCAGTCTGTCTGTTCTCAGACCTCAAATTCCATGCTGGGAGAATCACTACTCTCTTCAAAGCTATCAGACAGGGATGTTTAAGTCTGCAGAAGTTTCTACTGCCTTTTGTTCAGCTGTGCCCTGCCCCCAGAAGTGGAGTCTAGAGGCAGACAGGCCTCTTTGAGCTGTGGTGGACTCCACTCAGTTCAAGCTTCCCAACCGCTTTGTTCCCAAACCTCAGCAATGGCGGCCACCCCTCCCCCAGCCTCATTGCTGCCTTGCAGTTCGATCTCAGGCTGCTGTGCTAGCAGTGAGTGAGGCTCTGTGGGCATGGGACCCTCAGAGCCAGGCACAGGATATAATCTCCTGGTGTGCTGTTTGCTAAGACTGTTGGAAAAGTGCAGTATTAGGGTGAGAGTGTCCTGATTTTCCAGGTACCGTCTGTCACAGCTTCCCTTGGGTAGGAAAGGGAATTCCCCAACCCCTCATGCTTCCCGGGTGAGGTGATGCCCCACCTTGCTTTGGCTCATGCTCCATGGGCTGCACCCACTGTCCGACAAGCCCCAGTGAGATGAACCCAGTACCTCAGAAGGAAATGCAGAAATCACCCACCTTCTGTGTCGCTCACACTGGGTGCTGTAGACTGGAACTGTTCCTATTTGGCCATCTTGGAACCTGGTAGTCCCTCTTAGCATATTATACATTTAGAGGGTCCTGAAATTTTCTTTTCTTTTACAAGCACTTACTATGTGCTAGGAGCTGTTTTAAGTGATTTCCTTTTCTTACCTCATTTAATCCTTACAACAATCCCATTATCATCCCCATTCAGCCAATGATCAGAGAGGTTAGGCAACTTGTGTCAAGTTGATACCAGTGGGATAGGAGAGGTCCGCAAACACTAGCAGAACCTCAACCCTGGCTGGTATCCAGGGTCTTGACACTGTCATGAGAGGGAATTCAAGGATGGGTTGGAAAACAGTGAAAGTATGGAGATTATTGCAAAGTAAAAAGTATACACTCAAGAAAGGGAAGTGCAGGCATATTTTCTGTTCTCCTGATACCACCCTTGTCTCAACACCACACAGCAAGTGTTTGGTGGGCAGAAATGTAGACCCATGTGCTTTGACTCTGGAGGTCACAGTTTTGACTATTGCAAGATTCTGCCTTGCTCATTTGTTGAGTGTGAAGGTGTTAGCAGCAGAATGTATCCGAGTCACATGGTACCAAAATATGTTAGTGGCAGCAAATTCATACAGGTCTGCAGCAACCTCAATTCTTGCCTCATCAGAAGAAAGAACTCGACTGAGGGGCATAAGGCAGAGTAATAGACTGAGACAAGTCTTAGAGCAGGGGAAAGTTTATTTAAAAGCTTTAGAGCAGAAGTGAAAGGAAGTAAAGTACACCTGGAAGAGGGCCAAGGGGGTGACTTGAAAGATTAAGTGTGTGGTTTGACCTTTTGACTTTGGGTTTCATATGTTGGCATGCTCCCAAGGTCTTGCATTCCTTCTCCCAGATTCTTCTCTTGGGGCAGGCTGTCCGTATGTGCAGTGGCCTGACTAGCATTTGGGAGGGGAGCATGTGCAGTGTGCTTACTGGAGTTATATGCACGCTCACTTGAGGCATTCTTCCCTTACCAGTCAAATGTCCTGAGGTCATATACCAGTTAAACTCCACCGTTTTGCCTCTTAGTGCACATGCTTGAGCTCACTCACCCAACTCCTGAGATCTTATTGGGAAGCTGCTGATCACCAGCTTCAGGTGTTTTCTGTCTATTGGGAGACTGCCTTTCCCTGTTGCTGGCTGCAACCAATTATTATTTTAGAGAGACAGTTAACAACCACCTGACAATCACCTGACGGTTGTCTGACATTCCTGGTAGGGCAAGGAGAGACCTCTCTTGCCCTGCTCATGCCTACCTACCTACTATAATAAAGGAACTCTCAGCATTGTGTTAGGGGTTGTGACAATGCAAAGACAGAAGATAGCCTCCTCTGGCCCTTATGTCTACCAAGTAAGCTAGTGCCAGGGTTTGTTTGCAGAGAGGCTGGCACTGCTCTGGGGATCTTGCTGAAGGCATCCAAGTGTGGTAGGGCCAGAGGACTCTGCAGGCCACCAAGGAGACCTGTGGACAAACCCAGAGGGAAGTGACAGGAGCAAAAGGAAGGGGTCAACAGCACACTAGGAGTCACTGCTGGGAAACTAGGAGTTACTGGGACCAAATCTAGAAGGGTCTGGGTGATGAGGATGAACATTGTGAAGAAGCCACACTCACCTTTACGCCAAAGGTACAGGATCAGAGTAGACAGATACAAATATGAAATTCTCCCCCTTCTTTTGCATTGCAGTTGGCAGGAATGTCTACAGATTATTATTCAATAGCCTCCCTTCTCCCAACACACTGTAAAAAGTGTAATACCTGCTTTATTGGGCTGCTGTAAGACTTAAACGAAATAATGTGACCATATGGTAAAGGCACCTGCTTGGACCTCTTGGCTCTCACCTTGAGTCCCAGTGCTTCAATTCACCCCCTGCAAAATCATGGCTCCAGCCCCTATGTATTGACAAGTGATGTAAATTTCACTAAATATTTTATAAGGAGATGGCAGGTGTTATAGTGTACATCACCCACCATTTCCAAATATCCCACTCAACTCTAGGGAGAGGACATTTTGTTCTTCTCTTAATGGGAGTGGGTTCATCTCTCTTCCTCCTGAAAACTCCTCTTGGCCATGTCCTTTCTACAAAATGCCCTGGCTTCCCCTGCCACCTACTTAGCTTCCTTGACCCACCTCTATCACCTTTTCTACCACTCTAAATCCCTTGATTTGCAGCCAAATCAAGGGATTTAGAGTGGTAGAAAAGGTAATAGAGACTGGCCTGCCCTGCTCAGCAAGCAAAAGCCACCACTGTTAATTAAACTCTGGTCAGATGTAGTTCTCCAAGCATGCCTCTGCATATGTATAAGGGTTATAGACCATCCTTTCACATATGGAGTTTTTAGCACATACTTCAGAGTAAGTGATGGATAAATGGGAGCAATATTAGCAGTTGTTGCTAGTGTCTGTCCCATGATATCTTTCCTGGGCCAGTATGCAGTCACCCCTGAATGTCTGGTTGCCCATGGTAGTGAAGGGGTGGGAGAGTGGCTGAAAAGCAAAGGAGGGTTGGTAACTGTCATCCTGGGATATTGTGGGCTGGCTGGATCTCTGAGAGGCCTGCAGACATGTGGACATTGTCAATGAGCATCCAGAAATCACTAAAGGGGCAGCCTCCTGCCAAAGACAGTTTGCTCCTCTCTTTTTTGTAACCACTGGTGGCTTCACTTTTGAGCCCCTGGTGGGTTCTTCAGTGGAAGGCTAGAGGAGGCTATGCCCCTAATCTCACTGTAGAAGAGGCAACTTGAGGTTGGGCACGGTGGCTCATGCCTGTAATCCCAGCACTTTGGGAGGCCAAGACGAGTGGATCACAGGGTTAGGAGATCAAGACCATCCTGGCTAACACGGTGAAACCCCGTCTCTACTAAATATACAAAAAAGAAAAATTAGCCAGGTGTGGTGGCAGGCACCTGTAGTCCCAGCTACTCGGGAGGCTGAGGCAGGAGACTAGCGTGAACCCGGGAGGCGGAGCCTGCAGTGAGGAGAGATTGCGCCACTGCACTCCAGCCTGGGCGACAGAGCGAGACTCTGTCTAAAAAAAAAACAAAAACGAGTCAACTTTAGCCACTGCTGGAAGGATCTGGGGCTGACAGGTGACTCCCATCCTCTGTGAGGGCTGGCAAAAGAACCATGGTTTTGGGCCAGATTGTTGCTCCTGTCCTTACCCCATTGCCTTTTCTCATCCTCACAGAGCCTTCCACTGCAAATAATGGAGACTTAGGGTAGAGAGAAGCTCTACAGAATAGAAAATAATCAAATTTGCAGTTGGAAAAGAAGTCATCAATTTGCTTATTGGATACTTTTGATGACAAGGTGCTCATTTCCAGCCTGTTTCACTGCTGGGCAGCTTCATTTATTAGAAAGCTCTTTTGTCATGAATAAAATCAGTGCTCTTACAACTTAATGTTTGTCTTAGCACTATCTTCTGAAACCCTTGACCAGGCTCTGCTTTGTTTTGCTTTATTATCATCTATCATCCCCATTCCCTGACACCTAGACTGAGAATCTTGAACATCTTTGATACCCAAATGCATGATAATACAATTTGTAGCATCCCCAGCCAGTAATTAGAGGCACTGTCCATCCTGTTACCAGTTGAAAATTTGTGGGTAACATGTTAATAACTTATTAGTAGGCATCTCAAACATAGCTCACTTGCTATGCTTCTCATCAACCTCTATCCCTTTTCCCTTCGTAGCACTATCATCCTCTGACTTATTTTAGGTGATTCGTTTATTTGTTTATTGTCTATCTCTTCTCTGAGAACATAAAGTTCATAAGAGCATAACCTGTCCCTGTCTGTGTTGTCCTGAACAGTATCCCATTTAGAGAACAATATTGAATCTGGGAAGTACTCAGTTAATATTTTTTGAATAAATCAAGAGCCAAGGCCCTGCGCAGTGGCTCACACCTGTAATCCCAGCACTTTGGGAGGCGAGGCGGGAGGATCACCTGAGGTCGGGAGTTCGAGACCAGCCTGGCCAACATGGTGAAACCCCGTCTTTACCAAAAATACAAAAATTAGCCCTGGTGGTGTGTGCCTATAATCCCAGCTACTCGGGAGGCTGAGGCAGGAGAATCACTTGAACCCGGGAGGCGGAGGTTGCGGTGAGCCAGGATCACGCCACTGCATTCCAGCCTAGGTGACAGAGCGAGACTCCGTCTCTAAATAAATAAATAGCCACATTAGGATAGTGAAGTTTCCAGATTCTGTCAGTATTCACTCAAGCACTCCAGAGAAGGGCAAGCTGTTTTTTTAAGCCGACAGTGTAGTAGCCATGGTCCTTGAGTGAGGGGACTTAGGATTTACTCCAAGGCTCATCCCAAGTTTGCATTCATCATCTGGGTGACCTTGAAGCTGGGCGTTTAACCGTTCTGAGGCTTAGCATCCTCATCTGTAAAATGGGATTGGCACCGTCTGCCCTATTTAACTCACAGGGTTGTCCTGAGGTTGAAATATGACTATATAAGAGAAAGAATTTTGTAAGCTGGAAAACTGTAACATGTAAACATGAATTATGATGATGATGACAATTGAAGTTATATAATCTTGATAAAGTAAAAGTGTATTTAGTCTGAGAAGGAATTTATCTTCCACTCGAGGTGAATTAATTCCTGGAGCAGCTAGGGATCATGCAATCTCCAGAGATGCTCTCTGTGAGTTTGCTCACCAACACCACCACCACTTGAGTGCCTGCTATGTTAAGACAGTCACAGAGAATAAAACAGACAGAATCCCTGCCCTCATGTGTTTACAGTCTAGAGGAGGCAGAAAGACAATCAACTAAATAAATAAGGAAATGATATAGTACATTAGGGTTACAAGTATCAGGAATTAAAAACGAAATAAAATGGATAGAGGAATAGTGAGTATGGGGTTGGGGGATTGCAATTGCAAAAGGTGATTGGGGGAATCACATTGAGGTGATTCCTGAGCAAGGACTTGAAGGAGATGGAGGATTTAGCCATATGAAGAATGCTTCTGGGAAAGCATTCCCAGCAAAGGGAACAGCAGGTGCAAAGGCCGGCAGCTGAGCACTTCCCTCTCATATCCAAGAAACCAATGAGGCTAGTACATTTGGAGTGGAGGAAGAGAGAGGGGGTGGTAGATGGGATTAGGGAGATAGTGGATGCCCAACTTGTGTAGGGCCTTATATAACATTGTGAGGACTTGGGCTTTTACTCCAATGGAGAAAGGGAGCCATTTGAAGGTCTTGAAGAGAAGTGTTACATGATTTGACATTCATTATATTTGTTCTGGCTGCATTGAGGAGAATAGACCATAGGGGTTGAGAATAACAATAGGGCAACTAGTTAGGAAGTTACTGCATGTAATCTATAGGAGAGGTGATGGTGGTTTGAACCAGGGAGGTAGAGGTTAAAAGTAATAGGGTATCAGATATATTTTGTAGGAAGTATCAGTAGGATTTGCTGTTGAACCGGCTTTGGTGAGAGAGAAAAAGGAATTAAGAATGAGCCAAAGTTTTTGGCCTGAGCCCTTGGAAGAATGGAGTTGCCATTTATTGGTATGGGGTATCTGTGAGTAGAGCAGGTTTGGGAGGAAATGTCAGGAGCTCGGTCTTGGACATGTTGCTTCTGAAGGGATGATTAGACATTCAAGTGGAGATGTTGAGTAAGCATAGTTCAGCCTGAGCCAAAAATAAAAATATATAAATAAATAAATAAAGTCAGGAGGCATCAGCATAGAGTTGGTATTTAAAGCCATGGGACTGACTGAGAATACCAAGGGAGTGAGTGCATTAGAGAAGAGGTCAAGGACTGAATCCTGGGGCACTGCCATATTTGGGGACTGGGGAGATGGGGAAGAAGCAGCAATGCTAACAGTGAAAGAGTAGCCAGGGAGACACAGTAAAATCAGGAGAGAGTGGTGTCCTTGAAGTCAGGTGCCATCAGTGTTTAGGGGGCACAATCAATCATGTCAGACATTTCTGAGAGGACAATTAAGGTGAGCATGCAGAATTGATTGTTGGAGTGAACTGAAGTGGAAGCCCACTTTGAAGGCTTTGACAAGAGCAGATTTTCTGGAATGGAGGGGGCAGAAGCTGGACTGGAGTGAGCGTAAGAAATTAAAAGAGTGTAATGGAGAGCTTCTGTTTAAACATTATTTTGAGGAATATTATTCTAAAGAGGAGCAGAGATAAGGTATGGCTGGAAGATACAGGTCAAGAGAAGGTCTTTGTTTTTTGCTTATTTTTTTTTTTAAGATGAGAGAAATAACAGCCTGTTTTTATGCAGATGGGAATCATCCAAAAGATATGGAAGAACGGATGGTACAAGACTGAGAAGGGAGAAGTCTCGAAAGAATGTCCAAGCATGTTAGAGTAGGTTATAGGTATTGGGTCAAGTCAAAATGGAGGAGTTGGCCTTGCCTAGAAGCACCAACAATTCATCCATATGTAGAAGGGAAGTAGAGAATACAGAGTTAAATACAGGTAGGTGGATAGAGGTGGTGGGAACATGGAGAAATTCCCTTCTGAGAGCTTCTGTTTCCTCAGTGAAATAGGGAGAAAGGTCATCCTTGCAGAGTAAGGATGAGGATGGGAGGAAGCAATGGGATTTGAAGAGAGAAGCCTGCAAAAGCAGCAGAGCCAGAGCCTAAGTGATGTGATGTGGAGGCATTGCTCCAAGGCCTTTGGCATTAGTTCCAGTGAGGGAACTCTTCCATGCTCATTGATGCTGCGAAATACCAGGTGGCCCTATCCCTCCTTCAAACCTTCTTGGTCAGGTCTGTGTGAATTTTTCGGCATAAGTTTTGCCTGAAACTCATGTGCATCACCCCAAATGATTTCAGGCTGTGGAGGCTATCAGAACTGTCATGATATTTTCAGAAATTGACTTCATAAAAAGAAAAAAAATGTTTTGCTCTGACCCAAGCTGACCTTCAAAATGTTCCAAATGCATGCAGCATCACATGATTGTATTTCACCGTCACATCATTAGTTAGGGAGTCCATTCTGGCCTGAAAGAGGAATTACTTGTTTCTTTCATTCTAGACAAATGTGCTGTCCTTTACATTTCTCCCCGGCAAAAACTACTTTGGTTTACCTCATTCACCATAATGAATGAATTATGCAATTCATGCATCCAAAGCGTGAATTATTTTGTGTTTTTTCAATTGTAAGTGCTCCCTTGTAAACAGCAGCCAAGAGTCTTCAATTTGGGTTTTAAGTATAATTTGTATAACTACCATCAGAATCAAGTAGCCAACAAGTATGTGTAAGACAATTATGATGTACTCACCTAGAAATCACAATGTGTGGTGATAGCATACTCGGCATTAACAAAGTGCTGATGAAGACAGGATGGGATGCCTTCTCAGGCTCAGCTCTATTATCATAAGGAAACTGAGGACTGAGGGCGAGGAGACAAGATTAGGGTGTGAAGGTAACTTTGACTGTTGACATTTCCTCACTGTAAGCACTAAGTGAGCACTTAATTCATTAAGATCTGTGTGTCTCATTTTCCAAGGCTGACTGGTACCATGGGCATTTTTGAGTATCTGTTTTAACAGTGATGTTCATGCAGCTCACCCTATTCAGTAATTTCTGATTTGTAAACACACAGAAAAAACAGCAGTGTTCCCCACCTTCCCGTATTACTGCTGCCCACAGCAGTGTAGTTAATGCCCTGTGTAGTTAATGCCTTCCAAACCCCTGGCACCACAGAAACAATGTTCTATATTGTGATGAGTTTCTATTGCACTATCCTGTAAAACCTTTGGTTCAGGGGTCCTTTTAGATAGTTAAGAGTTCATTTTAAGGACAAAGAGAGAACTAACATGTTTTCCTTCCTTCCTTCCTTCCTTCCTTCCTTCCTTCCTTCCTTCCTTCCTTCCTTCCTTCCTTCCTTCCTTCCTTCCTTCCCTCCCTCCCTCCCTCCCTCCTTCCCTCCTTTCTTTCTTTTTTCTTTCTTTCTCTTTCTTTCTTTGTTTCTTTCTTCTTTCTTTTTCTTTCTCTTTCTTTCTTTCTTTCTTCTGTCTCTCTCTCTTTCTTTCTTTCCTTTTTTTTTTTTTTTTAGACAGGGTCTTGCTCTGTTGCCCAGGCTGGAGTGCAGTGGCATGATCTCAGCTCACTGCAGGCTCAACCTCCTGGGCTCAAGCAATCCTCCCACCTCAGCCTCCCAAGTAACTGGGACTACAGGCATGTGCCCCATGCCCAGCTAATCTAACCTCTTTAATACCTACTTTGCACAAGGTGCTTTTGCCTGTTTTGTCCCATTTAATTCTCAAAACAGCCCTGTCAAGTTGGTTTTATCCCCACATTTATAAGATGAGAAGACCTAGGTGGCGAGAGGTTATGTAATCTGACTGAGATACAGCAACTACAAAATAGTAAAGCTTAGCTTCAAATTCAATTCTTGGTATGTGACAGAACAAATAAAAATATTTTTAAAAGAGAAAATTATTTTTAATTTCCATGCTTCCTCCTGGAAGATGGATCCCAAGGGAATGTGTCCTTTGCTCAACAGAGATGACAGGTGCGAGAAGGTGAACTGGAGACTCTATATTACTCTGCAGAATAATAAAGGGGATATAGAGATTCAGGAGGAATGTTAGCTGGGGACCTGCAGTGCTGGAGGAGTGACACTGTGAGAGGGTGGAGGGATGGCCAGCTGGCAGGCGAGGAGCTGGCTGGGGACAGAGATGCCCGATGGAGATTTAGGGAAGAGTAAAGTGCTGTGCTCTGCGTAAGGCTGACGCTCTCCTCCATTCCCTAACTCCTTCCTGAAATCAAGAGTGAAACTCTTTCTTTTCCTTGTGCTCCATGACGTGTGTTTGCTTTGAGGGTAATGGAATCACGTTGGTACACTTACTCAAGGTTGGCTGGCAAGAACAAAGGCTGCCCACAAGGGTCTGCTGAGGATCTTCAAAGCCCATTCTTTTTCAAGAACTCATGAATATTTACTGAGTTATTTTTGTGTGCCAGGCATTGTTCTAGGGCACCAGAAATACATGGGTAAACAAGAATGAAGTCCCTGCCTTTATGTAGTTTATAGTTGGGGGAGACTGACAACAAGAAAACAAAGAAATGCTACGAAGAAAAATATAATGGAGAATTATTTTATATATAATATATAATATAATATAATGGAAAACTATTTAATACAATAATTACAAGGTGCAACATTGAGTTCTAGATATTGTAGCAGGTGAACTGAACATAGGTCCTCAAAGACCATATGGTTCATAAGGGAGATGTGACAAGTTTATTAGTAATTTTAGAAGTGATGAGTTACCTACAATGCCATGAAACTTCCGATGCATTTGGCAGGGTGTTTTTCTTTAGGACCCTGAAATTGGCCCAGAGTGGGAAGAAAACTCTGGAAGGGCCCCACTCTGCCCCCAGTTTGCTACATCCCTGCCTGCTTAAGGTTTCACCTTTTTTTCCCCAAATAAATGTGTGCTCCTCCATCTTCCTCAGTTTACCAGGCTGTTTTCCTGCTCATGGCTCGTCTTTTTTTCTGGTAGTCCTCACTAAGGTAGGAGAGTGTGATGGTTAGGTCCATGGTTTCTCAGCTCTGTCACTTGTAGCTGGACCACTTTGGGTAAGTTACGGAACCTGGGCTGTCGTTTCTTTATCTATTAAACTGCAGATATCATTGTACCTGCTTTGTGAGGTTCTTGTGAAGATCAAATGAATTAATTTATATAAAGTAATTAGAAGAGCGCCTGGCACATAGCAAATTTCTAGTTAGATTAGCTATTATTAACATTATTCTGGTGTTCTCTAAGGGTTTATTATTATTATTTGGACTGACCTCACTCACTAGTACCTTAAGACCACCCGGCTGAGAATCTACCTGTTGACTCCCAATCAAACAGGAAGGCCACCAGTGTCGATCCTTCGGCACTTCAGATTTGGAATTACAAAAAAGAGACTTAACTCTACATGAGACATATGAAAACACCAATGAAGTGGTATTTGAGATGGACCTTGGAGATGGGGAGGATGCAGACATTTGGTGGGGAAGAGGAGGGGAAAGCCATTTTATTAGAGAGAATACCATGAGCAAAAGGACAGCAGCTGGGCATCTAGGGCCAGCACTGAAATATTGTTTGGTTTGATTTGTCTCAACATTGAATGCACAAGGTTAAGACCAAGAGATAGATGTGGAAACATAGTAGGTTAGTTGACAAATTGTGGAAGCATGTGAATGTTAAGGTTATTGGTGTTAGACCTTGTAGGCAAATTGAAAACTATTGTGGAATTTTAAGGATCCAGATTTGTTCTCTGCTATAAAGTAGGTGTGTGGGGTATAAGGGCTGTTTACCTCGATGTTAAATGACCCAAAGCTACTGTAATTTTCTGAATTCTTCAATTTTTTTTTCTTACTAGTCTTATCTATCCATTAGGTGCTGTACAGGGTTTGGGCAATGAATTAATTTTATATTCCAAATCAAGGGTCATTCACATTTTCTCAATAAAAACAGGAAAAAAAAAAAAAAAACAGGATTTTTCCATCATAGAAATATAAACTTATAGCTGTAGATGAAATTTTAAAATAACATTTAATTCATGAATACAACTACTTATACAGATTTAGAATTATACTCTATAATTTATATTATTTATAAATATAAATTAATATATTTATATATTATATTATTATTTCTTTTCTTCATGCATATTTTATCAAACAATTTCTTCAAACTAATCACAAGTATTTTCAATATCAATGTCTCTGTTATCATTAAACTGAATTTTTAAATCATCAAAACATTTTTTAATAGTTTTCCAGAGCACATCTTCGCATTTAACTAAGTAGTTTGATATAAAGTATTTCTTGCATCTCTGTATAATAAAATTTTATGATTACTCTAAGTGTCCTAACTATGCATCCATTTGTATAATGTAAGAACAGTTTTGATTTTTTCATTTATCCTATAGCTAGTTATAATATATATAATTATAATACAACATATAAATATATATATTAATATGTAATATATATTGTATATAATACATAATATAATATATAAAACTATTATATTGCTTTTATAATTGTTAAATAATTTTTCATTTTGTGCAAAATGTTGACACAAGAATGTCAAGTGAAAAAGGCAGAATACGTAACTATAGAAAGATAGTATGACCTCAACTATGAAAAAATAATATCCAAACTAATTACTTTGCTTTTTAAAAGTGCTCTTTTAAAAATTCATATATAATGACCAGCCTTTGCTATTGTGAGGTTATTTCCCCAAAAATAATTATTACGTTTGTGTCAAATTTCTTTGCTTTTGCTTTTTACCAGTTTCATGAGATGTTTTCTATAAACACTCAAACTTAGCATAAATAGCATTTGTTTTAGGTGAGTATAACTTCCCGCAAATAGTACATTGCTATTCAAAATAAGGTAATCGAAAGGGCACCTCAAGATATTGGAAACTTTGTAAGGGTTTATACATGAGATAACTCTCTCTTTCCTGAGGGAGTTTTTTTGGTGGGGGACACCTTACCTTATATTTGGATATATATGGCCTTCTAAATCTCTCAAAGGTATCTTGTGATACCTTTGCTCATAGATCTTCTGTGACTTTTAATCTTCTCGAAGTGGATATAAGTTTTGCTTAAAAGATAGTCCTTCAGGTAACAAAATATATTTAAATACTATGCTGTAGTAGAGTTAAACAAACAAAAAGAAACACAAAAAAGTTTGAGTCCCCTAGCACAGTCCTCTCAAGCAGCATCCGGTCTCAATTTTTACGTCTCTTCTCTGGAACTCCCTGACATTGTAGCCTAGTTCCCTTCTATGCTCTCAGCATCCAGGCCTCATCCCCTCAGACCCTCATCAATGACTCATAGGCTCCGATTTGCCTGTCTGTCTTTCTAGGTAGACACGTGGCATCCTGAGGACAGGCACTGTGTCTTGGTCTGAGAGAGGAATGATCAAATAAGAGTCACATGTCCTCATATGACAGGGAATCATTCCAATATCTTAGAGAGTTGGGGCAAATTTCAAATGATGCCATAAGCAGACTTTAATGTTTGTTGATTCCAATTATGTACACACATTCAGATAGTTCCCATCTGTTGCCTAAAAGTATGGGTGGCCAAATCTCATATGTGAGGTGACGAAGGGAGGACAGGCAATGCCTATAGTTTAAATGTGGAGGATTCTCTGGAAAAAAAAAAAAAAAAACAAACCCAGGCTCTGTCTGTTTATATCACATGGCTTTGGTTTTGTGATGGTGCCAGGCCACACCCCTGTCTTCACAGAATGTATGTAAGTTCAGCAGGTCTACAGACGGGTAATCTGCTTTGGTTATGTTTTATCTCAATTAGACCTGTGCCTGCTGTCTTTCAAGATTATCTTCCATAGGTGTATTTTTAGATTGTTAGATAGCTGGTGAATATTTTTCCAGGAATTTCTGGTATCTGTGAGTTTTAGGCTATTGCTTCAGCCAACTTCAGCCATTGTCAAACAGCTCGCATTTTCTAAACAGGCAGGCACACATATATATCTATGGATGTTCATTTTGCCAATGTTTTTGCTGCATCTATTCTATATTTTGTTGGTTTTTTTCTAGAGACAGAGTCTCACTCTGTCACCTAAATTGGAGCACAGTGGCTCCATCATGGCTCACTGTGACCTGAAACACCTGGGCTCAAGTGATCATCCCGCCTGAGCCTCCCAGGTTGTGCCAGTTAATTTTTTTTAATTTTTTAATTTTTTTTTTTTTTTGTAGAGACAGGGTCTCACTAAGTTGCTCAGGCTGGTCTCAAACTATTGACTTCAAGTGACTCTCACCCCACCCCAGACTCCCAAAACACTGGGACTACAGGTGTGAGCCACCACACCCAATCCTATTCCATATTTTGTAATGGTCTTGGTCACAGTATATACACAACATCCTGCCCAACACTCTACTCAGTTATACCTAGTGACTGGCTGGGCACCAAATATACCACAGACATTAATCTTCAATGCTTTCTCTCACATTTGTGTTACTCTCTGCCGGGAATATTAACACTTCCTACCTCAAGGCAATGAGAGATATCTTTGAGTAAAGATGTGAATTGGGAAGTTATTACAGGCCCAGAATGATATGGTTTAGATCTGTGTCCCCATCATAATCTCACGTCGAATTGGATTCCCCAGTGTTGGAGAAGGGGCCTAGTGGAAGGTGATTGGATCATGGGGGCAGACTCTCCCCTTGCTGTTCTTATGATTGTGAGTGAGTTCTCACAAGATCTGCTTGTTTAAAAGTGTGTACTGGCTGGGCTCAGTGGCTCATGCCTGTAATCCCAGCAGTTTGGGAGGCCAAGGCAAGCAGATCACTTGAGGCCAGGAGTTCAAGACCAGCCTGGTCAACATGGTGAAACCCTGTCTCTCCTAAAAATACAAAAATTAGCTGGGCATGGTGATGCATGCCTGTAATCCCAGCTACTTGGAAGGCTGAGGCAGGAGAATCACTTGAATCTGGAGGCAGAGATTGCAGTGAGCTGAGATTGTGCCACTGCACTCCATCCTGGGTGACAGAGTGAGACTTTGTCTCAGAAAAATAAAAAATAACAGTGTGTAGCACCTCCTTGTTCACTGTCTTTCTCCTGCTCCAGCCACGTGAGAGGTGCCTTGCTTCCCCTTCACCTTCCACCATGATTGCAAGTTTCTCTTTGGTCATGCTTCCTATAGAGCCTGTGGAACCATGAGCCAATAAAACCTCTTTTCTTTATAAACTGCCCAGTCTCAGGTAGCTCTTTATAGCAATGCGAGAATGGACTAATACAGAAAATTTGTGCTGAGAAGTGCGATATTGCTATAAAGATAACTGAAAATGTGGAAGCAACTTTGGAACTGGGCAACAGGCTAAGTCTGGAAGAGTCTGGAGGGCTCAGAAGATGGTAGGACGATGAGGGAGAGTTTGGAACTTCCTAGAGACTTGTTAAATTGTTGTGACCAAAATACTCATAGTGATATGGTCAATGAAGTCCAGGCTGAGGAGATCTCAGATGGAGATGAGGAACTTATTGGGAACTGGAGCAAAGGTAACTTTTGTTACACATTATCAAAGAGATTGGAGGCATTGGGCCCCTGCCCTAGGGATTTGTGGAACTTTGAACTTGAGAGTGATGATTTAGGGTATCTGGTGGAATAAATTTTTAAGCAGTAAAACATTCAAGAGGTAGCCTGGCTGCATCTAACAGCATATGGTCATAGGCATAAGCAAAGAGGTTATCTGAAACTGGAATTTATATTTAAAAGGGAAGCAAAGCATAAAAGTTTAGAAAATTTGTAACCTGATCATGTAGTAGGAAAGAAAAACTCATTTTGTGGGGAGGAATTCAAGCCAGCTGCAGAAATTTACACGAGTAATGAGAAGTCTAATGTTAGTAGCCAAGACAATGGGAAAATTTCCTTGAAAGCATTCCAGAGACCTTGGTGGAAACCTCTTGCATTACAAACCTGGAGGCCTAGGAGGAAAGAATGGTTTCATGTGCTGGGCCCAGGGCCCTGCTGCCCTGCACAACCTCAGGACACTGCTCCCTGTGTCCCAGCCACTCTAGCTCCAGCCATAGATAAAAGGGCCCCCGATATGTCTCAGGCTGCTGCTCCAGAGAGTACAAGCCCCCGATATGTCTCAGGCAGCTCCAAGTGGTGTTAAGCCTGAAGGTGCATAGAGGACAAGAGTTGAGGCTTGGGAGCCTCTGCCTAGATTTCAGAGGATATACAGACATGCAAGGATGTCCAGGCAGAAGTCTGCTGCAGGGGCAGAGCCCTCATGGAGAACCTTTACTATGGCAATGTGGAGGAGAAATGTGGGATTGGAGACCCCATACAGAGTCACTACTGGGGCATTGTCTAATGGTGCTGTGAGAAGAGGGCCACCATCCTCCAGGCTCCAGGCATCTGGAAAAGCTGCAGGCACTCAACATTAGCCTGTGAAAGCAGCTGAGGAGGTTGTACCCTGCAGAGCTAAAGGAGCAGAGATGCCCAAGGCCTTGGAAGCCTGCTCCTGACTGATGGATGGGCTGGATATGAGACATGGAGTCAAAGGAAATTATTTTAGAGCTTTAAGATTTAATGATTGCCCTGCTGGGTTTCAGACTTGCATGGGGCATATAGACCTTTGTTTTGGATGATTTCTCCTTTTTGGAATGGGAGTATTTGCCCAATGCCTATACCCTCATTGTATCTTGGAAGTAACTAACTATAAACTTGTTTTTTATTTACAGGCTCATAGGTGGAAGGGACTTGCCTTGTCTCAGATGAGACTTTGGAATGTGGGCTTTTGAGTTAATGCTGAAATGAGTTAAGACTGGGGGATTATCAAAAAGTGATGATTATATTTTGCAATGTGAGAAGGACATGAGATTTGGGAGGGGAAGGGGTGGAATAATATGGTTTGGATTTGTGTCCCTGCCCAAATCTCATGTTGAGTTGTAATCCCCAGTGTTGGAGGAAGGGCCTGGTGGGAGATGACTGGATCATGGGGGCAGATTTCCCCCTTGCTGTTCTCATGACAGTAAGTGAGTTCTCATGAGATCTGGTTGTTTAAAATTATGTAGCACCTCCCACTTTGCTCTCTTTCTCCTGCTCCAGCCATGTAAGATGAGCCTGCTTCCCCCTCACCTTCCACCATTATTGTAAGTTTCCTGAGGCTTCCTCAGTCATGCTTCCTGTGCAGTGTATGAAACTGTGAGCCAATAAAACCTCTTTTCTTTACAAACTACTCAGTCTCAGGTAGTTCTTTATGACAATGTGAGAATGGACTACATAGAGTAATCAACATCAGAGCGTAATGCAACAGAGTGTGGACTCTGGAATCAGATGCCTGGTTTGGATCTGGTTCTGTTCTTTACCAGCTATGTGATCTCGAACCAGATTGTTATTCTCTCTGCTTTGATTGTCTCATCTGTTAAATGCGTATATAATAACTCGTAGCTCATAGTAATTCTGTGAGGAATAATGAGTTAAAATAAGTAAAGTGCTTAGAATAGTGCCTCACAGAGTAACTGTTATTTTAGTTATTAGTTACCATTTTACTCTTTTATTTTTTATTTTATTTATTTACTTTTTAGAAAGAATCTTGCTTTTTTTGGCCAGGCTGGAGTGCACTAGCATGATCTCGGCTCACTGCAACCTCTGATTCCTAGGCTCAAGCAATTCTCCTGCCTCAGCTTCCCTAGTAACTGGTATTACAGGTGCACACCACCATGCCCAGCTAATTTTTTTGTATTTTTAGTAGAGATGAGATTTCACTTTGTTGGCCAGGCTGGTCTTGAACTCCTGACCTCAAGTTATCTGTCGGCCTCAGCCTCCCAAAGTGCTGGGATTACAGGCATGAGCCACTGTGCCTGGCCTTATTTATTTATTTTTTATTGAGGTAAAATAGTACCCATTATTATTGTAGGCACTATTGGCTGTGGTTACAGGGACTAACTGGAAAGGGAGTGACTACCATGACCAGCCCAAAAAGAGGTTGGTTTTTGATTGGTAACCTGCACTTTCTCTGCTTGCAAAGGTTGAGAGAGGGAAGACCCAAAGGCCTGCCAATCTTCTGTCCAGAACAGGAGTCATGGGGATGCCCATCCTCCTGGTCATATATGTAATTAGTCTGTCTCCCACACACCTTCACAACCATTCTTTGACCCTTCCTAGAGATTTTCTGCCACAGTTCAGCTCGTTCTATCTCTCCCTCATTCTCACAGTGATTGATCCAGGTCCTCATTATATCATCCCCGGACCACTGAAGAAGCCTTTCCACTGACCCCTCTACCTCCAGGCCCTCATCCACTCCTCACACTGCCTTCAGATTGACCTTTCTAAAACACAAGTCCCATTATGTCTCTTCTCTACTGAAAACCTCCTCTGGCTCCCAATTACCTGTACAACAATGTGGGAAGATGTTGTTTTGTTTTGAGAACCTCCTACAAGTTGACAAGAAGCTCATTTCTCCATATTTCTTTTCCTCCCACGTTCTACTCCAGCTGAACTGAAACAGTGCCTACCTCTCTTGCTTCATGCTTTTATTCAAGCTATTTCCCTTTCTAACTCACCTTTCCTACCACATTGAGCTGTCGAATTTCCATTTTTTAAATTGAAGGAGAGATATTACTTTTTAAAATGAGAACTATTTTCCAAGAGCTGCACCCCTTCTGATACCATTATCTGTCCAGTCAGAATTTTTACCTTCTCTCATATTCCCATAGTCATTCGTTTGTGTCTCTATGATAATGCTTAGCACAGATTGTCTCGTGATATTTATGTTTACTTATTTCAAAATTGCCTTTATATGGATAACAAAAATTATATGGTAATATTTGTCAAAATGTATCAATCTATACACTTAAGATGGATTCATTTTATTGCATGCAAATCATGCCTCAATAAAATTGGTTTTAAAAGAAAAACTACAGCAAAACCATAGCAAAATAAAAAATAAACAGATGAGAAAATTGAGATGAAGGAAAATAAGGGTAGGAAAGTAAAATAAATTCAGGGGTAAGGTTAGTATTAAAAAATGCATGCCATAAGTTTCCATGGTCTAAAGACATTTTTCCTGAGCTTCCCAGCTGCCAAAGGAAATAGAGAATTATGATCAGAGAAAATAGAGACTTTCCTCGTTCTGAAACCTGAACAAAATCTCTCTCATGAGCCCTTATGAAGAGAACACTGTGATGTGAGGGATAGCTTTCTCAACAATAACCCTATGGTAAACCCAGTAGGGAATTGTATAGGTTGTTTCTCATAATATCTCTCAGTTCAAGTTTCTGGCAGAACATTGAAGTACAATTAAGAAAACAGTTCCATGAAGGACTAAAATATTACGGTTCAAGTGCACAGCTTTCTAATGGTTTCATGGAATTAGAAAGAAAAGTTTAAACTAACTATAGAAATGGGTGGTCTGTTTATCTTTCAAGCAATCCCTTGACTTAATATGACTGTATCATGAATATATCTTTTGTTACTATTTGAGAGAGTTCAAGGCTACAGAGTCTATGACCAAATCCTGGAGTGTGATGACTGTTACCAATTAAGGATAGATCTTCGTTTTTGAAGTTCTGTTGTTTGGTGCATACGCATTTAGGATTGTTATGTCTTCTTGGTGACTTGAATACTTTGTTTTTATATGTCTCTCTTTATACTTGATAATATTCCTTGTTCTGAAGTCCACTTTGCCTGAAATTAACTATTCCAGCTTTCTTTTAGTTCGAATTTTCATGTATTATATTTCTCCAACCTTTTACTTTTAACCTATCTATGTCTTTATATTAAAAGTGGGATTCATGACTGGGCATGATGGCTCAAGCCTATAATATCAACCCTTTGGGAGGCTGAGGTGAGAGGATTGCTTGAGCCCAGGAGTTCGAGCCTGGGCAGTATAGGAAGACCTCATCTCTACAAAAAATAAATAATTAGCTGGGCATGATGGCCGTGGGCAGAAGTTGCAATGAACCAAGATTGTGTTATTGCACTCCAGCCTGGTCGACAAGAGTGACACTCTGTCTAAAAATAATAATAATAAAATAAATTAAAATAGAATCATAAAAAGTTTCAATTAAACCTAGACTCCATCTTAAAAAACAAAAAACAAAAATTAGCTGGGTGTGGTGGTGCACACCTGTAATCCCAGCTACTCGGGAGGCTGAGGCAGGAGAATTGCTTGAACCCAGAAGGCAGAGGTTACAGTGAGCCAAGATAGCGCCACTGCACTCCAGCCTGGGTGATAAGAGTGAGACTGTCTAAAAATAATAATAATAATAATAAAAAAATAAAAATAGAATCATAAAAAGTTTCAGTTAAACCTAGAGAAGACAGAAAAAGAAAATGGAAGCAAAGAAAAACTAGAACAAATAGAAATCATTAAGCAAGGTATCAAGTTTTAATCCAGTCGTACCAATAATCATTTAAAATGTGAATGGTCTAAACACACCAGTTAAAAAGCAGATATTGGCCAGGCGTGGTGGCTCATGCTTGTAATCCCAGCACTTTGGGAGGCCAAGGCAGACAGATTGCTTAAGGCCAGAAGTTCAAGACCAGCCTAGCCAACATAGTGAAACCCCACCTCTACTAAATATACAAAAATTAGCCAGGCGTGGTGGCACATGCCTGTAATCCCAGCTTCTTGGGAGGCTGAGGCAGGAGAATCACTTGAACCCGGGAGGAGGTTGCAGTGAGTGATCTCAATCACACCACTGCACTCCAGCCTGGGTGATAGAGTGAGACTCTGTCTCAAAAAAAAAAAAAAAAAAAAAAAAAAAAAAAAAAAAAAAAGTGTATATATATATATAGAGAGAGAGAGAGCAGATATTGTCAGATTGGATTTTTAAAAAGATCCAATTTGATGCTATCTTCAAAAACCTCATTATTTATTTATTTAAGACTATATCTCACTCTGTCACCCAGGCTGGAATGCAGTGGCATGATCATGGCTTATTGTAGCCTCAACCTCCTGGGCTAAAGCAATCCTCCTGCCTCAACCTCCCTAGTAGCTGGGATTACAGACTCCCACCACCATGCCCAGCTCATTTTTTTGTATTTTTAGTAGAGATGGGGTTTCACCATGTTAGCAAGGCTGGTCTCTAACTCCTGACCTCAGGTGACCCACCCACCTTGGCCTCCCAAAGTGCTGGGATTATAGGTGTGAGCCACCGCACCTGGCCTATTTTTACCTTTTTAAAATCGACTTTATTATTATGTTATAAATTTTGTTTCAATTTTGATCATTTCTATTGACCTATCTTCAAGTTTACTGATTTACTGATTCTTCCATCAGCAATGTTAAGTTTACTGATGAACCCACTGATAACATTTTCTTTCTGTTTCTGTGTTTTTGATTTCTAGTATTTCCATTTAATTTTTTCTTATAGTTTTCAACTACCTGATGAAATTACCTATCTGATCCTTGTTTGCTTTTTTCATTAGAGTTTTTTTTAACATATAAATCATAGTTATTTTGAATTTCTAATCTGATAGCTCCAACAACCGTGTCATTTATGAATCCTGTTTTAGTGATTCTCTTCAGACTTTGTTTTCCTTTGCCTTTTTGTTGCCTTGTACTTTTTGTTGTTATTGTTGAAAACTAGACATGTTGTATAGGACAGTAGATAATGAGGAGAATATTTTTCATTCTTGAAGCGAATCCATTTTTCCTTTTGGTAGATCCTTAGTGTAGAGAGTTTATGCTAATTTAGTCAGAGGTTGGACTGGGTTTGAAGTCCATGTTGCTGTTACCCTTAGTGCACCAAAGTCTTCCAATTCCTTTAACAGTAACTTGTATTTATGGTGTAGACTAATTTAAAAGAGAATTTTTGTCAATGTCTGTACTCTGCATGACTTCTAATATTTCTGCTTGGATTTGAGTCTCCCTTTGCACGGCTCCCGAGACAGAACTGCCTTTTGCCACACTCCCAGTTGCATTCCAGTGATGTTTTCACTTGATGCTTGACAGCATGGAGGTGGTGGGTATGGGGAGGGTCCCTTCTCTGATGTTCTGATTAAGCCTCAGTTGTAGGCAGTCACTGTCAATCTGGAACTCAGGGTTGTGGCTCTCTCAGGTGTTCTTACCCCTTCTCCAGATGTAATGCTGCAGCCAGCATGAATTCCTGTCTCTTTACCACAGGTAGGGAGTTCCTTTTCCTCCCTATTCCCTTATCCCAGCTTTCGTGAATTTCTACCACTGCCTTCAGACTATAGCTGTGTCGCGCTTCCTGCTGAATATTTCCTTCCTTGAGGAAGACAGGGGAGATGAAATTCCAGCAGTTGCTGTTCTCCTCTCCCACCCAGAACCAAGAGGGGAACTTTCTCCTTGATCTTCCCTGGAAGCCCTTGGTGGGGTTCCTGAAGAAAAATTCACAAGGAGAACCAGATTTCTGATAGTTAACTGAGCAGAGTTGAACTCCTCTCAAGAAAATTAAACTCTCAAACAGTTCTCAGGCCCAAGGAGATGGGCACTCTACCTCTGCATGAAGGGGCTGCTGGAGCCCCTATAGATAGGGCCATGATATTTAATGGAAAACAGGCTTGTCTTCACTCTACCTACCACACAGTCAAATGCATCTTCAAGATCATAAAGTTCTATATAGGGAAATGGTGAATTCCAGGTTTGAATTTCATGGGACAGCAAAATTAAAATAAAAAATAATTGGGAGGATCAACGTTAGATTCTCAACTTTTTAGTTTTCAAACCAAAAATCACTCATCTGTCATCACATCATGGCAATACGAAAGGACACACCCACCCACCCACCAAAGTACAAAGGATATACTCTTGGAATAGTGAACAATCCTTTACTTGGAATAAATTTAGCCCTCAATAAAGTGAAGTCAAGTTTTTCTGCTCCTCATCGTAGATCAATGGATGCTCAGTTATGGACCAGCACAAGTCCTCAGCCAGCACTCATAAGCCACTGCTGTAGAACTTGGCTGTTTTTTCACGTAGCTCTATCTTCTATATTTTTGTTGTAACCTCCTGGAAAGGAGAATCATGTCATATTCACCTCTGTTTCTCCAATTCGACCCTCAAATGTGACCCACTTAATAGATTCTCAGCTAATGAGATTAACAATGAATGATGTTAATTATTAATACCATTAATTGATTATATCAGTACATTAATAGTAATAACATACGTAGGTTGTTCTCATAAATGTTAGCTGAACGGAACTGGATGCCAAGATATCACGACCTCTTCAGCACTCTTAGGTCTTCCCCAGTACCCCCTAGGCCCACCTGGAAGGATGGGAATTTAATTTTTTTACCTTTCATCTTAATAGCATTTAGTGAGTGACCACTTTGAGTGAGGTGTTTCTTTTCAGATGTGGTGGGAGATGAAAAGGATACACAAGACAAGAGTTTTGCCCTTAAGTGGTTTATAATTATCTACACAGCACTGGTGGTTCTAATACCAGAGTGTGACCAGTAACCTAATTGTGAACACAGAGTGCCAAGAGAACAGAGGAGAAAGTGTTCACGTGCCCATTGACTCATAAGTACTCTGAAAGGCTTTGTTCTGGACTTAGGTGGAGGGAGGAGAATAAATGTGGACTCTTCTTTCAATGGATAGTAGTCAAGAAGTAATGCCACCAAGGTGTAAGAAAATAATGGAGGGATTGGAAAGAGCATGGTGGTCAAGGAATTGAGAGGGGAGCAACTACTTCTTCCAGGAGATCGGGGAGGCTGCACATGGTCAGAGAATTAATGCTGACTTGGGGAAATCCAAGAAGTTTTCATAGAGAAAGTGAGTTGAGACTTGAGTTGTCTTTGAAACTGTGTAGAACTTGGATATATGTGTGTGGAAGAGAGGAATTTGCCACAGGAAACAGCCTGGGCAAAGGCATAGGGGAGGGAAAACACAAGTCAGTCTCAGGAAGTGGAAAGCGCTGAAGAGTAACTGGGGAGTAGGGTGTGGAGTTGGCGGACAATGGAGTAGAAGATGTAGCTGAAGAGGCTGGCCAGAACCAGACTATGGTTGGCACAGAGCAGGTGCTCAATAAATATTTGTTAAATGATTGGATAGATAAAGGGAAGCACTGGCCATGGGTTGTATTGTTTGTTTATTTATTTGTTTTAGTAGTTAATGGTGAAGAATTCTGAATAGAAAGGTGGTAAGATCCTATTATGATGGCAGGTCTGTGGAGGACAAAGGAGAGACAAAGCCGATGGGGGTAGGGGCATGAGTTAGGAAGCTGTGGCGGTTGTCCTAAGAGGACTCCCTGCCCCCAGTCCTGAAAGACCTGATTCTCTGCCTCCATGAAAAGTCAGGCTGGAATGTTTCCCTCTTTTGAAACATTTATGGATCAATGAATGTCAACACTCGAGCTAAATGTAGAGCGTGTTTAGACACACTCTAGGAACATCAACACACATCCTATTCCTAGGGAGGAGACTAAAGTCTTCCAGTTGCATTGTGCCAGGGTCAGTCTCACTATAAGGGAGCATCTGGGGAAATGACACTTAGTGTGGCTGTCAGCCCTGAAGACTGTCTAAGCCTCTGAAACTCCTAAGCTTGATAGTTCTCATTATGGCTTCCTAGAGAGAAAATGGAAAGTCATCTGATGTTCCTCTCTTAGCACTCCTCATCTACTTGGTATTGATATTAATAAACAATGAAATCACAGGATACAGATTAAGTAAATCTATTTTCCTTGCATGTGGTACAACACAGTTTGAAAATAAAAACAAATCAAATGATCTGAAAGCAAAACGAATGTAAATTAAGATCTGGAGAAATTTGTCAGTATTCAGCATTTATTTTGCTTTCATCTCCCCTTTAAATCAAACTAAACCATTTTCTGAAGCTCGGATGTGAATCACAGCCCCTTCTGGAATGAATGAGTATGACTCTGGCCTAGTTTAAGCAGATGATCCCCCATAAGTGGGGAGAGAAAGGCTCTTCTCAAAGGGGTAGAAGGCTCTGAGGCCAGCGGTCTCTTGAGGACAGATGGCCTGGTCTGGAATTGCACAGGTGAGGCGCCCAAAGCCAAGGGGGTGCAAGCAGATTCCTGAAGTCTATCTTTCCTTTGGAGAAACCATCACTTTTGTGCTTTTTGTCTGTTGGCAATACTTCTTGTTAAAATAAATGGTGCCACAGTATACTGGTTGAGTGCAGACTTCGGGATAGAGGGAATTGGTTCAGACCCTCAACCCTACATGGATGACCTTGGAACAGTTACTTACATTCTCTGAACTTCAGATTCCTCACCTAAAATTTGGGGACAGCAACACCTGAGTTATTGTATCCAATATCTGAGTTATTGCATAAGAGTTACATGAAATAATATACAAAATGTATTTAGCAAAGTGACACATAATGATTGCTCAATACAAGGTAGCAGTTCTTAATTATTAATAAAGTTCAACTGGCGAGGTGCAGTGGCTCACGCCTGTAATCCCAGCACTTTGGGAGGCCGAGGCGAGCAGATCACTTGAGGTCAGGAGTTTGAGACCAGCCTGGCCAACATGGTAAAACCTCGTCTTTACTAAAAAATACAAAAATTAGCTGGGGGTGGTTGTGCATGCCTGTAGTTCCAGCTTCTTTGGAGGCTGAGGCAGGAGAATCACTTGAACCCAGGAGGCGGAGGTTGCAGTGAGCCGAGATGGCACCACTGCACTCCAGCCTGGGCAACAGGGTGAGACTCTGTCTCAAAAAAAAAAAAAAAAGAATAAAGTTCAACCATCTCAACAGAAGTGGCAGAAGCTTTAGAATAAGTGCAGACCCTTGCTGTAGACACTTGTTTTTCCTTGGTGACTCCATGGAATTTCATGGATATTCTGAGGCTTTTCCCCCAATGGTTATTACAGAAGGAGTCAACAGCCCTGTCAGGCCTGGTGCTGCCCCATGACAGTCAGACCCTGTTACATTTCTGCTTATTCTCTCTCCACGGGGTCGTGGAAAGGAGAAGAGAGAAGGATTTGGTGGTGCATGACGCCCCATGTAAAGGACCCTTTTGCAATCAGGCCCCTCAGATAGGACCTTAGGTTTCTGACCACATAGAGAATACTGACTTTTATAGAGAGCCAGACATTTTATTCTGCAATGTTGCCCTACCTTTTCATGTTAAAGTACTAGGAAATGACAACTTGAAGAGCACGCTGGACTGAATAGAGAAGCTACTCTCAGCTGGAGGGAATGGCCTGGGCCTCTCTCACCACCTAGGGCTGACTACCTCAGTAACGCGGCTCACTTGGCCCCATTCCGAGGGCCCTTTGGCCCAATAGCTTGTTTAGAGTCTGTCAGCTGCAGGGGTGAGACAACTGGGCCTGGACTTGATAGCCTCCCTGGGGGAGCCGGCCCCTCCCACGTGGAGCCTAGAAGATGAAAGACACTTGGCCCCTCCAATTCACAAGAAGAATCCACGGAGAATCTCTCACCTCCAGGCCCTGGGAGATTAACCTTTGATGTTGGCTCCTGACCCAATTTCCAGGCTGACCTGCACACATGGCATCAGAGCTGAATTCTTTTTGATGTCGTAGAGTATCTTATCTCTATAACAACATGCCTTGAAGCCCAGTTGTCCAGCTTGGTCACCTTCCAGGATCACACTTTTGGATTTTGCTTTCCAAAATCTCCTTGGAAATCATCTAGCCTTGAAAGTAAAGAGAGGGGGCATTTTTGCTGTTTTGTTTGCAGAAACAAAACGTGGGAAGAGGTCAAGGAACCAAGCAATTGGTTCTGAACTTTAGTTTCATTGAACATTGGGATCTATTATATTTTGAGGAACAGGAAGAACCTGGGAGCCATACAGGTGGCTAACACAGATAATCATTAAATTTCTGCATTTGGAGGCTGAGGCTTTTTCTGTCTCACTCTTCCCAGCTCTGCTTTGGTGTCTTGCTTTCACTCCCTTGCTCAATCTCTATTTTTTTACTGTTCTCTCTGACTTTTCCTGTCGCTTTCTGTGGTGTGGAGTCTATTTCTCTGTAGTCATTGTTTCTGTTTCCACCTTCTTGGTTTCTTTTCTGTGTCTCTGTTTTTCTGGTTTGATGGATATCCTCTGCTTCTAATTTTTTTCACTAGCCAATGCCAGGCAGCACAGTTCCTTGAGAGGCATGCCTTGTTTCTGGAACCCTTACTTGTTTCAAACATCCTCCTGAAGCAGCCCCTGTTTTCTAGAAGAGCGGACATAGGTCATCTTTTGTTTATTTCATGTTGCTCCCTGCAAAGAGGAGAAGATATGGCCAGGTAAAGGGACTTGTGCCTATAATCCTAGCACTTTGGGAGGCTAAGGCAGGAGGATCACCTGAGCCCCAGAGTTCGAGACCAGCCTAGGCAATGTGTTGAGACTCATCTCTACAAAAAGTTAAAAAAATTAGCTGGCCGTGGTGGTGCATACCTGTGGTCCCAGCTACTCACAAGGCTGAGGCAGAAGGATTGCTTGAGCCCAGGAGATCGAGGCTGCAGTGAGCCATGATTGCAACACCGCACTCCAGCCTGGGTGACAGAGCAAGACCCTGTCTCAAAACAAACAAACAAACAAAAACAAACAAATAGAAACAGAAAAGAAAAGAAGGTACTTGGGAAGCACAGCAGCTTCCTCTCTTTGCCTTCCAGCCAGCAGTAGACCCAGCAGAGCTCAGAACACCCTGGAGTTTCAGGCCCTTCAAACTCCTTTAAAAAAAAAAAAGTTTCTTAAGAGAAGTTTTAGTTTCACAGTAAAATTGAGAGAAGGTACAGAGATTTCCCATAGAGTCCCACCTTCACACATGCACAGCCTTGTCCATTATCAACATCCCCCACCAGAGGGGTACATTAGTTACAGCTGATGGAGCTGCATCCACACACCACTCAGAGGCCATGGTTTACACCAGGGCTCACTCGGGGTGTTGTGCATCCCATGGTTTTGGACAATGTCTATTGACACGTAACCACCTCCACAGTATCACATAGAGCAGTTGCATTGCCCTAACCATCCTCTGTGCTCTGCCTGTTCGTCCTTCCCTCCTCTCAACCCCTGGCAACCACTGGTCTTTTTACAGTGTCCACAGTTTTGCCTTTTTCAAAATGTCCCATTGTTGGAATCATACAGTATATAGCCTTTTTCAGATCAGCTTCCTTCACTTAGTAATCAACTTCTTCTGGGATGAAGAGTTTTATAAAGTGCGTCTAATGCCCCAGGTGGCTGAAAGTATCAATCAAAATCAGTGTCCACATACACGACTCCTGCCCTTGGCCTCTTTTTTTCACCTGTAGGGGGTGTGGGGGAATCCATCCTGAAATATTTGTCCAGGTCATTTGTTTGCTTTTCCTAAGTAAAAACATGCGGGGCACTGTGGTCAGGCACCATGCATTTACTCACTCAGTCATTGGTTCAACATGCATTTACCACACCCTCCCCAGCATCCTCAACCCTCCCTGAGGCTCTGGGGCTATAGTAGGAGAGCACTGGGACAGGCAGGAGCTGTCCAGCCTGCCCGCCGGCCAAGGGACAGAAGTTCAGGCAGCAGCTTGGCTTTTACAGCATCAGTATTACTGGGAGCCCACCAGTGACCCCTTCTAACTGTCCTGCCAATACTTGAGATGCAAGAGGTATGCATATTTTTCTGGGGATTTTATTTCATTCCCCCAGAATCAATGGATCCCAACCAGTCCTTCCCCTCAACCCTGTCTCTTCCTCATGCCCCAGCACACCTGATATGAAGAGCACTCCTAGGCTGGCTGGGTTCCAGGGCATTCACAGAGGTTTTGCAGTTTCCTTCTAGGGTGAAGTGGAGAAGTGGGACAGGAGTTCACAATTATTGAGTTTCTGCTGTTTGCCAGACACTCTGCCTGATGATTTCACGACTTCATTTCATTTAACCCTTATTCTCAGCATACCAGTAAGATAGATAACACCATCCCCACATGAATGAAGCGGAAATGGAAACTCAGGAAAGGGCAGACATTTAGCACATCACAGAATTGTACCTGGAACCAGGTCTGTCTGGTACCAGAACTCAAATTTTTGCAACCGCAGCCTGTGTGTGTGTGTGTGTTTTGTGTGTGTGCATGTGTGTGTGTATATATGTGGTGGGAGTTGGTAGTAGTGGTAGGAAGTAATAGGAGGGATGAACACAGCAGTAGAAATCATCCCAGGCTCTTTTTTTCCACCTTGGGTCCTGGAAGGAGGAGCCTTTTGCCACCCTTCTGCTTCTGATCAGGTTGCAGCCGTGTGTTGGGAATGCAGGTGGCATTAAGGAAAAGAGGCACTATTTCCTCTTCTCAGAGGGTCCTCTGTTCTCTTTAGCATGGCCTAGCGGGTTCCAGAGCCAGACTTCCTGAGTGCTAATCCCGGCTCTTCTGTTTGCTAGTGGTGTGTCCGTGGGCAATTTATTTAAACTGTCGGTGCTTCCGTTTCCTCTTTTGCAATGGCGATAAGAAGAAGAGTACCATCCTCATTCCTGGAATAGACAAATTTATTAAGACAGAAAGTAGCATGGTGGTTGCCAGGGACCAGGAGGAGGTTAGTGTTTAATGAGGAGTTAAAGGAATGAGGAGTTCGTGTTTAATAGGTAAAAAGTTTCAGTTTGAGAATATTAAAAAGTGCTGAAAATGGATGACAGTGATGGCTGCTCAACAGTGGGAATGTACTTAATGCCACCGAACTGTTTGCTTAATGATAGTTAAAATGTTGAGTTTTATTGTTATGAATATTTACCACAATTGAAAAAAAGAATAGGCTAGGTGTGGTAGCTTGTGCCTGTAATCCCAGCACTTAGGGGGGCCGAGGTATGTGGATCATGAGGTCAGGAGATGGAGACCATCCTGGCTAACGTGGTGAAACCCCGTCTCTACTAAAAATACAAAAAAAATTAGCTGGGCATGGTGGTGTGTGCCCATAGTCCCAGTTACTTGGGAGGCTGAAACAGGAGAATGGCTTGAACCCAGGAGGCAGAGGTTGCAGTGGGCCAAGATCGCGCCACTGCACTCCAGCCTGGCAACAGAGCAAGACCCCATCAAAAATAAATAAATAAAAAAGAAAAGAAAAGAAAAGAAAAAAGAATACCTTCCTCAAAGGATTTGGGGAGGCGAGAATGAGATTATGCATTTTAAGCACTTAAGACTGAACCTGGCTCATATTAAATGCTCCATAAATGTGAGCTCTTATATGCTCCAACTTTCATCTCTTCCAGAGAAGTCCCGGAAGCCAGGGGCAGAGCTGTGTAGTGCACACCTGTCACTGGCTCAGAGTTGCCGTGAGAAGGGGTCTCACAGCCAGGACCTGGAAGTCTTCCCTGTGCTCGTGATTAGGCAGCTGTCAGGAAAGGGACTGGTGACTGTGCATTTTAATAGAAGAGCTCTCCCTGCCCATGTTGAGCAGCAAGGTTATAAATGGAACACTGCTTGCTAAATTGCCCCATTTTGCACAGACTAACTTCATGAGTTGCCGGCTCTGATGTGTGGCTGAATTTGATGGTTAAGCAAGAACAAAAGAACTATGAACCTACTGGGGAATACATCCAATTAAATGGTATCAACGCAGGATAACTGAGAAGAGAATTGTGTGTTAATGTTTTCACCAGCCTTGCCAACAAATATTTATGGAGTGTCAATAGGGAGGGGAGAAGGTGCTTAGAAGGTGCTAAAGCAAAGTGCTTAGAGTTCAGACCAGGAACAGCAAGCGGCATGTTATGGGACAAAGGAGGGAAGGCAGACACACACGGTCAATCTGGGGACAGAATTAGCACCCCTGTAAGGGGTTGAGCTCCTTCAGATCTTCGGACTTCCTTTATGTAACTCTCCCCAAACACCCAATTCTGTTCAGATCAACGGCATTTATTGTGTGGTGTGTAGAGGCCTCAGGAGCTCAGAAGAGATGAGACAGAGCAACCAGGGGCAGGGAGCAGTCAAGAGAAAAGACTTCTCTGTCCTTATTCTGGCCTCCAGGAATCCTCTCTAGTCCACTGCAGCCATGATGCTGCCCCTTAATTCTGAACCCAGAGGACCCCGTGACTCTGCAGGGACTTGCTCTTCAAGGCCCCCCGAGCTAATGGCTCTAAGACTTGCCATCTGTTCTAGCACTTCTCAAGCTCTCTGTGGTGAAAGACCAGGTTTTTATTTTGATTTCTTTTCAGTTTCCAATCCACTGTGGGATCAATACTTTTATATAATAAATATTATTTACTAAATTTGTTTAGTAAATAAATGAGAAAATGAAATAAGAAACAAAGAGATACAAAACACAAGACCACGTTTAATTATCACATTCAGCAGACATACATAGACCTACCAAAATCACTACAGAAGTTTCTAGATGCTTACTCTCCACTTCTTTGCTTATTGAGTTGCAGACTAGTAACAGAATAGCTTGTGCCATGCTGGGGGACCTCATTCTGAATAGCTGTGCTCTAGGCCTCTGGTATCTAAAATGGTGTGCCAAGACAATCCACTGGGCACAGGAAGAAAATATTGACACTTCTATTTATATTGTTATTGCATCCTCATTTAATTTTTATCTTTGTGTATATTTGCAATGTACACAGCACAATAGTAAAATAAGACACATATAAAATTTATGGATTAGTAAATTATATATGACAAGTTGTGCCCAAAATATTTTTACTGAAAGAGTTATGTGGTCAATAATGTGTTGAAATCTGTTGCCCTTGACTACTCATGTAAAAGTTACTGCTATGCCTCTTTGGAATATCTCTCTAATTGCATGGGCCTCTGTTATTTCAGATTTCATATAGTTAATGCCTGACCTAAAATTATAATAAAACTATAAGTTATTTGCAGAACTGTGTCTTATTTATGCTTATTTATTTATTTATTTATTTTGAGATGGAGTTTCGCTCTTGTTGCCCAGGCTGGAGTGCAATGGCACGATCTCGGCTCACTGCAACCTTTGCTTCCTGGGTTCAAGCGATTCTCCTGCCTCAGCCTACTTGAGTAGCTGGGACTACAGGTATGTGTCACCATGCCTGACTAATTTTGTATTTTTAGTAGAGATGGGGTTTCTCTCTGTTGGTCAGGCTGGTCTCGAACTTCCGACCTCAGGTGATCCGACTGCCTCAGCCTCTCAAAGTGCTGGGATTACAGGCCTGAGCCACCACTCCCAGCCCTTATTTATTTACTAAGCTGAGAAAAGTGTGGATGTGATCCAGGCCCCGTGCTAGGATGTGGAAATATGAAGATGGCTAGGAATTAACCTCCATTCCTTAGGGGAGACATATCTAAGTCAGGGACAGAGATTTTCAAATGGATCGTTGCTTTAAGTGTAACATGTGAAATCAAGTAAGACAAACTTGGAGCATAAAGAGTGGTTCACTCCATTGAGGGTGGTGCTCAGATAAAGATACCCCCAGTGGAGCTGATGTCTGAGAAGGTGTTGACAGATAAGCAGGTTTTGCATGGTTGACAGGAGGAGGTGAGATATTTTAAGTAACAGCATGCAAAAAGGCATAGAGGTCTTCACACTCATTGCTGGCTCTCATTCCCTCCTCTGATTGTCATCTCTGTTCCAGATCACTCATCTTAGCATAAGATCCATCTATGCTTCTTAAATGCCCCTCAGTCCACTCACTCAGTGTATCAATGGCACCACCATCTATCCCTGTACCCACATCAGACTCCTCCCCATCTCACTCTCACACCCATTCTGTTAATATCTATTCCATTCTACCTTCTTACCATGTCTCAAAGAAATTTCCTGCAATATCAACAATAATAACACTTTTTGCAAATTTACTATTTCTGACCATTGTGTGCTGGCATGGTCAAGGACTGAGACTTAATCATCTTGGAATCCACAGTGGATAGCAGAGTGCTTGGCTTACTACATAATACTAATACTAATTGATGATGATGATGATGATGATGATATTTAATGCTTACGTGGTGCTTAATTTGTGCCAATGTTCTAAGCACTTCACATGCGATAACTCACTTAATTCTAAAAATGACCCTGTGAAGTAGATACTTCCCTTTTTACAGGGGAAGAAAATGAGGCAGAGAGGTAAAGTGATTTGCCCAAGGTGTATAGCTTTTAACAGCCCAAAGTTGAGTGAGTGAATTAATACATAAATGGGAGAATAAATGAATGAGGTCAGAAAGACGGGATGGGTCATACAATGATAATTTCTGCCATGCATGTAGTTAGTAGATTGGGAGCCATTTCTTGGGTTTCTTTCTAAGGAGGTACTAATTGCTATTTTGGCAGTTGTAGTTTACCCCAGGGTGTAGTGGTATACCAGAGAGAATGGAATCTGATATACATGATTCAAAGAAATAAGAGGATAAAGCATTCTTGATGGAAGAGGAAAGGAAGTTGGCTGGTTCAAGGTGTTATTTCAGTTGGAGATATGAGTCAGGGGTGGTTTATCTGCAGTCTGTGCCTGCAGAGTGATGCTGGCATCCTGCCGCATTCAGCCCTGGCTACAAAAACATCGTGACAAGTGTCCCCCAGGGAGTCACATACCTGGGATTTATACAACACCATGTCTCGAACATCTCTCAGGGGCTGTGGGCCACCTGTCACTGTTATTTATTTATTTTTTTTAGATGGATTTTTGCTCTGGTTGCCCAGGCTGTAGTGCAGTGGCACAATCTCAGCTCACTGCAACCTCCGCCTCCTGGGTTCAAGCGATTCTCCTGACTCAGCCTCCTGAGTAGCTGGGATTACAGGCGCACGCCACCACGCCTAGTTAATTTTTTGTATTTTTAGTAGAGATGGGGTTTCATCATGTTGGCCAGGCTGGTCTTGAACTCCTGACATCACGTGATTCACCCGCCTCGGCCTCCCAAAGTGCTGAGATTATAGGCGTGAGCCACCGTGCCTGGCCTGTTTTTTATTTTTAAAACCCATTCTCCATCCCCACATCTCCTCTATCACATTGGAGGCTGGTTACCACAAACTATTGGCTGTACATTTTCCTAACCTAGAAAAATGATGCTGCATGGACCTGTTTGCTGTCTTTCTCAATTCCTAATCCTCCCTGGGCTGCCCCTCTATTGCCCACAGGGCGCTGTGCCACCATCTGTGGTTCTCCCCAGACCACCGAGAAAGAAAAGAAATGCAAAGGGTTCTTCTCACTCTCTCACTGCCCTCTACAATCAAATAAATGTTAAGCCACCTCCACTTTTCCTGCCACTTTTATTTTCTTCCTTTCTCACAGCTATAAATAAATACATGAATAAACTGCCCACTCTGATTCATAGGCTGTCAGAACTATAAGGAATCTTCAGAACACGCTGGTTTGATTTTTTCCTTTTAAATATGAGCAAATGGAGGCCTAGAGGAGGTTGAGGATCCTGTTCACGGGACACTGGGTGGATGGGAACCCTTGTGCGATTCTGGGGCACATGGGAGATAGAAATCATCCTCCCATCACGAGGTCAGCTGTTCAAGACCAGCCTGGCCAACATAGTGAAATCCCATCTCAACTAAAAATACAAATAATTAGCTGGGTGTGGTGGTGGGCACCTGTAATCCCGCCTACTCTGGAGGCTGAGGCAGGAGAATTGCTTGAACCTGGGAAGCAGAGGGACTGGGTGGATGGGAACCCTTGTGCAATTCTGGGGGACATGGGAGATAGAAATCATCCTTCCATCATGAGGTCAGCAGTTCAAGAGCAGCCTGGCCAACATAGTGAAACCCCCTCTCTACTAAAAAAAAAAAAAATTAGCTGGGTGTGGTGGTGGCACCTGTAATCCCACCTACTCTGGAAGCTGAGGCAGGAGAATTGCTTGAACCTGGGAAGCAGAGGTTGCAGTGAGCCAAGATCGCACCACTGCACTCCAGCCTGGGTGACAGACAGTGCGAGACTCCGTCTCAAAAAACAACAACAACAAACAACAACAAAGAAAGAAAGAAAGAACAAAAGAAAGAAAGAAGTCATTCTCCACTTGCTTAAATTTATCCCTGCAGCTTCTACTTACATATAACAAAATTAAACTATACATTTAATTTAATACCTTCCTATGACTTCTCTTTCACTTTTCTTTTTAGAACAACCATTTACAAATCTATTATATTTCATTCCTTCTCTTCTTTGCTGGTTTCCTCCTCCAAAATATTATTTAATATAGAATAATGAAGCAATGGGTTATGTTTTTCACTGCTCCCTTCTAGTGATTGTATGCAAATGAAAGAGTTGCCAATGGGATATCTGAAGAAAGATGAAACTTCAGTATCTGCCATTCCTGCAAGTCCTATCCTGGGAGCTCCAATGATGAAAACTGCTTTAGAGCAATCATTGAAATGTGACATTATTTGTAAATATCTCTTTACACACCCATCTTACCCAATGCATTATGAGCTCAGAAGGCACAGACTGTGTCATATTCCCTTTTGTGTTCCTAATACATAGCACAAGGTCTTGCAGATAGTACTTGCTCAATAAATTATTGCAGAATTGGTGACTAAGTGCAGTTATCAGTCTGGCCACACATTCAATGCTTATCCTCCCCTAATAGAATAGACTACTTAGAGGAAATGGCCTTTGAGCTGGGCTTTAATGGAAAGAAAGACAGCACATGATAGCAGGAGGAAGGAGGTTGTTTTTATGCACGTGGAACAAGGCAGACAAAAGCTTGGAAGCGGGAGCCTAAAATTACTAGGTTGCCCATCAGGAAATTAAACATTCTATCCATTCATTAGAGAAAGAACAAATGACAGGCCTTGTGCATTACCAGACTGTTAATAAGCAAGAGCCAGACTTGTTCTTATGGAAAGCCAGACTCTGAATGTCATGTTATCCAATCCTCTCAAGCCACCCTATTCTTAAAGCCTTACTATTCAAAATTGCAAAGATTGTACAGAGTACTGGTGCTGGAATAAGGAATTACAATTCCCCTTTTATAACTGTCCCTTTCCTCCTATTTCTCAGCTACTGAAACAGTTTATATTTGTCCGGATGATCTTATGCTGACTGAAGGAATTGTGTGTGTGTGTGTGTGTGTGTGTGTGTGTGTGTGTGTGTGTCTAGGGGACTCCTCATAATAAACTCGCTGACCTCTTCCAATTGGGGGCCTTGCCTTTTAGACTTCAACTCACTCCACTTTGTCTGCTAGAATCAAATACAGCTTCCTAAGGAAAAACATGTCTAAAATGAGAGCAGAAGGATGCGAGGGTCTAACAAAATGTCGAGTGTCTATAGGGTGCCCCAAACTGTGTTTGATGCTTTATTCACTTGTTCCTCACAATAGCCCTGTAAGAGAGATATAATCACTTTTTACAGATAATAAAGCTAAGGTTCAGAGAAATTAAAAAAAAAAAAAATCTTTCTTGAGGTCACATAACAAAGTGATGAAGCCAGAATGAAATACAGGTCAAATACAGGTAAGCCTGTGATCCTTCCAACACACCATGCTTACAATAGCAGTCATAAAATTATCCAAGACCAACAATTAACCCAATTAAAAACTGGGCAAAGGGTTTGAACAGAAATTTCTCCAAAGAAGATATACAAATGGCAAATAAACTCCTGAAAAGATGCTCAACATCATTAGTCACTAGGGAAAGGCAAATCAAAAGCACAGTGAGATACCACTTCACGCCCACCAGAATGGCCATAATAAAAAAGACAAACGATAACAAGTGTTGATGAGGATGTGGAGAAATTGTATGAGAAATCAACAATTGTATGAGAAATCAACCCTCATACAATTGTTGATTGGAATATAAAATGGTACAGCTGCCTTGGAAAACAATCTGTCAGTTTCTCAAAAAGTTAAACATAGACTTATCATATGTCCCACCAATACCACTTTTAGGTATATATGCAAGAGAATTGAGAACAATTGAAACACTAAAACTTGTACATGATGTTTAGAGCAGCATTATTCATAATAGATAAAAAGAAAAAAAACCCCAAATACCCATCAACTGGTGAAAAACCATGCTATATCTATATACTGGAATATTATTCAGCCATAAAAATGAGGATAGTATTGATACATGCTACAACATAGATGAACCTTTAAAGCATTTTGTTAATGGAAAGAAGCCAGTCACAAAACGTCATCTATTGTATGATTCCATTTATATGAAATGTCCAGAATAGGCAAATCTGTAGGGATAGAAAGCAGAGTAGTAGCCGTCAGGGACTGCAGGGGCAGGGGGCAGTGGAGAATGGTAAATCACTACTAAGGGATATTGGGTTTCTTTTATTTGGGGTGATGAAAATGTTGTAGAATTAGATAGTGGTGATGGTTGCACAACTCTGAAGACACTAAAAATCACTGAATTGCACACTTTAAAATTAAGGACCCATTTTATGATATGTGAGTTATGTCTCAATAAAGTTATTATAGAGGCTGGGTGTGGTGGCTCATGCCTGTAATCCTAGCACTTTGGGAGGCTGAGGCAGGTGGATCACCTGAGGTCAGGAGTTCAAGACCAGCCAGGCCAACATGAAGAAATTCCATCTCAACTAAAAATAGAAAAATTAGCCAGTGTGGTGGCAAGTGCCTGTAATCCCAGCTACTCAGGAGGCTGAGGCAGGAGAATCGCTTGCACCTGGGGGGTCAGAGGTTGCAGTGAGCCCTGATCATGCCACTTCACTCCAGTGTGGGCGAAGGAGCGAAACTCCATCTCAAATAAATAAGCAAATAAAGTTATCATAGAAAATGCATCTGAGACCAGAGGGCTGGCTTTAGAAAGTGCCAAGTAGCCATACCTAGGAAAAACTCTAGGGCACTGAGCATGTGCCACTAAGATTTAGGATTTGATTATAAAATAAAATGACTGGCACAATGCTTGCTTGGAGTGTCTGTAAATGACAGCTTCGGAAATGAGGTTCTTGATAAACAGCCAAAAAGGAGAATGAAAACACCCCTTTTGAATCTGTGGGGGGATACTTCACTAAATACAAGTAATATTAGTGTATCTCACAGAGATTACAGTACTAGAGAGCATCCAGTCAATAGGAGACACAGCCATCATTTATAATATAATAGCATAATGAAGGTAGACTTAGTACTAGGATCTGCCATTGCACCTTCACTTGTTCATTTATTTTAAAATATTTATTGGGCATCTAGAATGTGCCAGATATTTTGCTAGTTGTGTTATAGTTTATTATGTTTACTTCCTCACTCATGCAATATTAGTCTCTTCATTTTACAGACAAAAAATCTAAGACTCATAGAAGTTAAGAAAACTGCCCAAAGTCACACAGCTATTGAGTGGTGGAGGTAGAATTTGTGCCCAGATTCCAGATTTGTCTGACTCCAAAGCTAAAGGCCAGAGAGGTTTGGGCAGGAGAGTCAAGAACAAGTAGTGGCTTGCCAAGTGTGGACCACGTGGCGATGGGGAGGATAAGGGTGGTGGTGATGTAAGTAGCATTCAGTCCAGACTCTGTAGTCAAATGCCTGAGTTTGAATCTTGCCTCTGCCACCTCATGGGAATGTTGTGTCAATTTAATAAGTGTACATATGCCAGAATGCTCGCAACAGTGGTTGGCATGTATTGAGCATTCAATGTGCAGAAATTTTATTACAGCCTCTTAAGCATACATGTTCAGTGTTGTGGCTCTGAGGTTGACGATCATTAAGATAGAAAGACCCCTTTCAGATTTACAGTTAAAACATGGTTGACTCTGGAGATGGTGGTTGGTGGAGAGGTAGGGTAAATAAAGAAGGATATTTTCTCTGTTTTTCTAAGGTTTGAGATTTTTATAATTATGTATTATTTTTTAAAATACAAAACAACACAGCTTATAAAAATGCTTCCACCAATAAAAGAACACTTGTGCTTGGGGAAAAACTAATCCTGGAGGATCTGCATTTATTTTAATTCCTGGGGAAACCCGAAAAGTCAGCTTACTATATGCAACCTCCGGTCCAGAGTCTTTGCAGTGAGAGGCACACTGCCAATTTTTTAGATTCGTTTACTTTACTCCTTCAGCCTGTTTTCCATTATGGGCAATTTGCTGTCATTTGATCTTAAGAGATGACCTGGCAGACATTTCTAGACCTCAGTTCTGCACAGAGCACCTCTCAGATTCCTCCCTGCTATGTACTCCCTAGACAGAGGATGTTTATAGGAGGCTACAAGCAGGGTCCTCCTCTAGGAGACTCGTGGATGGGTAGGGGAGACCTGTGAAGTGGGAGTCTAAAAATTTCAATTATTGTTGGGTCCTGGAGCTAAATAGAAGGAGGAAGATGAAGAGGTGAGTAGCTAGTATATTTCTCGGTGAGGAATGACAAGCTGTCTCAAGCATCTTACCCTGGGGAGTGTAGGTAGGCTGTGCAGCTTCCATCTTGCCCAGTCTAAGTTTTCCACGTCAACTTTAAAAGGCTGTTTCTCCTTGGCTGAAATCTGGCTTTCTCATCTATGAATTCGGCTTCATATTTCCTCTCTTCCAGGAATTTGGTGAAATCTATTTAGCTTTGGTCTGAAATGTATTGCAAGGCTTCTGAGAGCAAACTATTGAGCATTTTCATAATGGAAAGTGAAATGATACAGAAATAAGGACAGAGCACAGTTGAGTGACTCATTGTCAGGCTTGAAGGAACCCAAGTGTGTAAGAAGGCACTTAATTCACCTTTAGACTTAGCCCACCATAATAGTGTCCAAAGCCAGCAAAAATCCAATGTTTTACACTTAACTATATATAAGGATGAGTATATGCTAGGAGCCAACATCAAGGACCCAAGGAGAAAGATTCTAAAATGTTGTGAGAAAAAAAAGCCTATCATTATCTTGCAGGTGTCTCTATAAGAATAACTAGAAAAATTTATATCCTAGCTAAAGTTCCAAGAACAAACGCTTCCCAGGGCTTCTTGCCTTTCGAGCACACCTGTATCCCATCTCCACTGGACTCTGAATCACACATGTCTCCATTTTCCCTCTCCCACTGCTGAGCCAGATCTTGGCATGGAAGAGAAAAAGAGGCAGCACTGAGGGTGATGTTCCCAGCGACCCAAGCTATCTCCACCTCACATATCCCTTATAAGGATAAGATTCCATCTGTCCTGCTCTCCTATGCTTGGACAAAGGTTTACCCAAAGCCAGTACAACCTCGCGTAGAGAAGGGAGAGAGTTGAGATCACATGGTTCAAGTTATAAAATGATCCAAGAACTTAAGAGGCGAAGACTGCCGGTGTCTGCTTTTCAGGGCTTTTCTTCTGTTCCCGTCCCACATGCAACCAGACAGTGTGGGAATTTGGTGGTTCACACACCACTTGGTTTCCTCTTCTTTTCTATCTCTTGGGTGGGCAGTGGGGGAAAGAGGGGATTTCCTTTTCCTCAGTTCTTCATGTCTTTATGGAAATGTTCCTAATGGTAGCGCAATATGTCTATTATGAAAAAGTTCTTATTCTACTAACATAATCTTTTGGTAATTGTGGCTTTGGGGATGCTTCAAGGAACCTGGGACATGCCCTAGCCTCCATTTCCAAAAGGAGGGACGTTTTTGCAAATGTGATAGAATTATAAACATTACCTAAAATTAGCTGTATCATGAAATCAGCCCCATGTGTTCTGTAATTAGTATTAGATCACACTTTTTCTTAAAAAAAAGTCAAGATAGAAAGGAATTTCTGTAAGTAGATTTAAACAGCTCAATATGCAATGATACTTTAACTGCACTGTATCTGTCCAGCTATTTTCTGTTGGCCTATCTGCTCAAACTTTCTTCAAATCAACAGTTGCTTAGCTCTGTATCATCAGGATGCTGCAACCTTTGGATCATTTGTACAGCTTAGCCTGAGTGACTAGGACCGGCTTGGCGGGGAGCCTGCACCAACCTTATCGTCCATCCTGTACCTTTCAGTTTACTGCTATTCAGAAAGGAGAGGAAGGTGGGAAGGCAGAAAGAGAGGAAAGCTGCACATTCTTAGCATGCTGGGAGATTCTAGAAGCATCTAGGACTCAGTATGTTTAGGAAACTAAAATTGGCAGACCACGTGACAAAGGGAAAAAAGTGATGAGGCCTGTCTCCCTGTTTTTCCCTCTCATAGTCGCTCTCCCTTTCCCGTCTGGCTTACTCTGCAGCTCTCCCTTCTCAGTCTAGACACTTGGATCAAGATGTTGCAGAATATACTTGCAATGTTTTCACTTTTGCACCTTTACTCAGGCCTTCCCTCTTTCCTCCCCACTTTTCAAGGCTCAGCTCAGAAAATCATGTTCTTTGTGAGGATTCCCCTGAGATGTTCTAGTTTTTAAAACTATACATATATTTTAAACTTTTAAGTTCAGGGGTACATGTGCAGGTTTGTTATACAGGTAAACTCAAGTCACAAGGATTTGTTGTACAGGTTATTTCATTGACAGGTATTAAGCCCATTAGTTATTTTTCCTGATCCTCTCCCACCTCCCACCCTCCACCCTCTGATAGGTCCCAGTGTGTGTTGTTCCCCTCTATGTGTCCACGCATTCTTATCATTTAGCTCCCACTTACAAGTGAGAACAGGTGGTTTTTGGCTTTCTGTTCCTGCATTAGTTTGCTAACGATAATGGCCTCCAATTTCATCCATGTCCCTGCAAAGGACATGATCTCATTCTTTGTTATGGCTGCATAGTGCACTCTTCGATAGCTCTGCTGGTAGAGTGGAGGACTGTAGACTGCATAGATACCTGTGTTATGGCTGCATAGTATTCCATGGTGTATATACCACTTTTTTTTTTAATCCAATATATCATTGATGGGTATTTAGGTTGATTCCATGTCTTTGCTATTGTGAATAGTGCTGCAATGAACATATGTGTGCATGCACCTCTATAATAGAATAATTTATATTCCTTTGGGTACATACTCAATAATGGAATTACTGAGTTAAACAGTTATTTACAAGAAAGAAACAACTTCATTAAAAAGTGGGCAAAGGGCCAGGCGCGGTGGCTCATGCCTGTAATCCCAACACTTTGGGAGGCCGAGGTGGGCAGATCACGAGGTCAGGAGATTGAGACCATCCTGGCTAACAAGGTGCAACCCCATCTCTACTTAAAAAAAATACCAAAAATTAGCCAGGCATGGCAGTGGGCGCCTGTAGGCCTAGCTACTCAGGAGGCTGAGGCAGGAGAATGGCGTGAACCCAGGAGGCAGAGCTTGCAGTTAGCCGAGATCGTGCCACTGCACCTCCAGCCTGGGCAGCAGAGCGAGACTCCATCTCAAAAAAAAAAAGAAAGAAAAGAAAAAAAGTGGGCAAAGGACGTGAACAGACACTTTCCAAAAGAAGACATACACGCGGCCAACAATCATATGAAACAAAGTTCAACATCACTGATCATTACAGAAATGCAAATCAAAACCACAATGAGATATCATCTCACACCAGTCAGAATGGCTATTATTAGAAAGTCAGTAAATAACAGATGTTGGCAAGGTTGTGGAGAAAAAGGAATGCTTGTACACTGTTGATGGGAGTGTAAATTAGTCCAACCATTTTGGAAGACAGTGTGAGGCGATTCCTTAAAGATGAGATCTTCTATTGAATTTGATGTCTCTCTTCCCTGAGCCACTGAAGCCCTTGGCCTGGCCACCCGTCTTCTCCCACGTATTATTTTAGTGTGCTTTCCCTAAACCTCACCAACATCCTCCACATTCTGCCCCCCACCTCACCATAGCCATCACAAATCATACATTATAAACTTTTTGAGACATGGGTTGTGTCATATTCATTTTTATATTATCCGTAGCAGATGGATAATATACATAGAGCACCTGGCACAGAGCCAGACCAAAGTTAAATATTGGCTGTGAATTCTAACAGTAGACCTATGCACCATAGAATACTGTGCAGCCATAACAAAAGTTAAATATTGGCTGTGAATTCTAATGGTAGACCTGATTCTATGTGTAAAAAGTTGCTTGGGTTTTAGACAGTTATTTTCAGACATACCAAGTTTAATTTAGAAAACTCCGTCTTCTATAAGACTGCTATAAATGGCCCTGGCAGCCTAAGAAATTTCAGCTCCTTCCAAAGGTGAACATTTCTCACCTCCTTGTTAGTTAACTCAGCGTGTTTATATACTATGAATACAGTTAGGCATAACCAATTGGCTCAGGCCCATAGTTTACCCAGCTGATCTTGTGCCTGGCATGACGTTAGTAGGATCCACAGGGGTCCATGTTCTAATGGAAGTCAGGTCCAAACACAAGTTTAAACAAAAGATTTGAGATCCAGGACAGATGCACACGTTGATGGTGCTACATTTTCATTCTCTGTATTTAGCAGGTATATGCGAACTACCCACCTGGCTGGGTGGTGCCCAGGTACACTGGGTCATTCCCTAGTATTGCTGATTGGAAAGCTTCTGGGAGCCAACAAGCTGCTTAAAGGCACCCAACAGGCTGACTGCTCACCTGAGGTGGCTCTAAGAGTCTATGGGTTTCTATGACTTATGGGGAACAGTATAGTATAAGGGTTATGAATGAGGTGTCTATTTAGACAGAATGAGGTTAAAGTCCTGCCCTACCACTACTAAAGGAGGAATGTAAAACAAAATACTGAAGTCATTAATGCTCATTTTAAAAAATCTGTAAATTGGAGAAATAGCTCACTTCCTGGCATTGTCCTGAGGATTCTATGAGATTGTGCGCCTCTCAATAGTGTCAGACACATAGTAAATGCGCAAGGTGTGCTAGCTGGTTATTATGAGTTGACTACTTCCATGTGCTGAGTGACAGATGCTCCGCCTCCTGAGTGACAGATGCTTCTCCATTGGTTCTGGCTTTTGAGCAGGAGGCCCTGCTCTATGAAGACACTTCTGAGCTCACCATATGCTCAGTGGAGCTCTGAGATTTCTAGAGGAAGGATTTAAAAGGTTAAGAGGATAATGGTACAACCCTGTCTGTCAAAAACCTTTCACTGATTGTCTGAGTCTAGGAGAAGGGCAGCAGAGGCTCCATGGGTTTGAACAGCAACACGGCCTGTACAGGCCCAGAAACACACTGTGAGCACAATCTGGGCCGGGGGCCTGCTGGAGAGTTAGAGCAGCACTTCACGGAGCAGAGTGAGCCACAGGAGCCCAGGCTGGGGCTACATTTCTGATCTGGGCCTCATTAGCCTCTTTCCCAACAAACCAATGTAATGCACATCTATTAATTCATTCACTCAACAAAGTTTTATTAAGTGCCTGCTCTGTGCCAGACACTGAGTTCATGGAGTTTTCACTCAAGTAAAGGAGACAGATGTCAATCAGTTTGCCACGGGAATAACAATATGGGCCTGGTTCTCAAACCTTAGTGTGCATCAGAATCACTTGAAGAGTTTGTTAAAACACAGATTGGAGCCCCACCCTTGGTCTCTGATTCGGTGGGCCTGGAGTGCAGCCCAGTCATTTGCATTCCTAAGGAGCTTCTAGGTGCTGCTGGTGCTGCTGGTCTGGAACCACACTTGGAGAACCACTAATACGTCATAACAAACTGTGAGAAGTTCCCTGGGGGGAAAATAAGAGGCGTCTGGGAGAGCATATGAGGAGGACCTAACACAGATTGGAAGACTCTCAGATGTCCTCTCCAAGGAAATCGCATTTGAACAGAGCCTTGAGGGATGAATAGGTGAGAAAGATGGATGCAAGGGGTGATAATGTGGAAACTGAGGAAGAAAGGGGCGGGGGAGGGAGAGAACGGACACCAGCATAACTGGTGGGTGCAGTGGATGGGCCAGGGGTTGCATGGACCATTCAGGGCCTGTGGAGTAGAAAGACCATGGGTCTATGCCAAGCACAATGGAAGGAACCTTGTTGAGCAGAAAATTGACATGTTCTGATTTATGTTTGTAAAATTTAACTTATTACTGTTGTATGGCAGATGTGTTGGAGAGAAGCAAAAATGGTTGTTAGGAAGCTTTTACAGATGTCCTGGCAAAAGATGGTTGCTTTTGTGGTAGGTGGGTGGTGCCTGTGGTGACTGAGAGAAGTAGGTAACTCTGGGATATTGTTTGAATATAAAACTGATAGAATTTGGTGATGGATTGGATATGGCAGAGAGAGAGGAAAAAGTTAAAGATGGTTGGCTGGGCACAGTGGCTCACGCCTATAATCCCAGCACTTTGGGAGGCCGAGGTGGAAGGATCACTTGAGCCCAGGAGTTCGAGACCAGCCTGGGCAACATGGTGAGACCCTGTCTCTACAAACAAGGTCATACAAAAATTAGCTGGGCATAGTGGCACATGACTGTAGTCCTAGCTACTCAGGAAGCTGAGGTAGGATCACCTTAGCCTGTGGGGTTGAGGCTACAGTGAGCCATGAACACACCACTGCACTCTAGCCTGGACAGAGTGACACTGTCTCAAAAAAATAAATAAATAAAAAAGCATTAAAGACGGTCACAGGCAAGTAAGATTAAATTATAGCAGCAGGACAAATCTAATGATTCCTGAGAAAGTGATGAAAATTTTGTGTCCATATCCACTGACAGTTTTTATCTAACCTTACTCCTTGTCCTTCCTCCTCCGTCATCTCTTTCCCCTCTCATCTCTTTGTTCTCAAGCCAGACTATATCCACCTGTCACTTGGGCTAGGTAAGATATTTGCTGCAGCAATTGACTATCTGAAGATAAGGGCAAGGCTCTGGCCATGTGGAACAAGACGTGTGGGCTTGGGCTTCCTATGTGACAAACATAGTGGGGAAAAAGGATTGTCCAGATACAGAGGCTCTGCACCCTTTCAAATTTTATCTACTAAACTCATAAAACATTCATCAGAGAAAGATTGCCATTGCCATCCTTAGTGAACTGAGGCAGCACTGAACCGTGGAGTGATATGCCTTGCCCTCTGCTAGAGAGGGAATGGAGCCAATTCCAGAGTAGGAGGGTTGGAGCTTCCTGACTCCCAGGTATCTCACTGGGGCCTCTCGCTCAAGCGAGTAGAAGTAGGTCATGAGCCGCAATCAGAGACAGGAACAGGAATTTCCCAGCTGGAGATCTGAATACCAGTAAGTCAAAGTGGAAGTTCCCATGGCAATGGTAATGCCACCTCTTTTTTGAGACCAGCAATCCAGCAATATGGGGGTGAGTCAACTGCTACTTTGAAAACCTGTTGTATTTCTTCAGTTTCATGTCTGAGATTGGAGATATTTGTGATGATTTGGGTCCTGGGCATTTGGCAGAGTTTCAGATGGTTTTCCACATGATGATGTGGTCTCAGGTTAGAGGCCCCAGAAACACCACCTCACAATGTGTCTTTCCCCTGGTCTGCTGCACGATCCTCAGAGAACGATTGACTTTAAGGCTCCAATGGAGTGAGATTTTCTACTAGCTTAAAGCTCTTTTAGGGCATTTCAAAACCTCCCAACTTTTCTGATTTGAAAAAATATCAAAAGGAGAAGGATGAATGGAAAAGATCCTACTGACTGTTTCAGAAAGATCTCTGAGAACCTTTGCCCTAGTCTCTGTCTTTTTAAGAGGATGTATTCAAGGCTGGGCGCGGTGGCTCACGCCTGTAATCCCAGCACTTTGGGAGGCCGAGGTGGGTGGATCACGAGTCAGGAGTTCAAGACCAGCCTGGCGAAGACGGTGAAACCCCGTCTCTACTGAAAATACAAAAAATTAGCCGGGTGCAGTGGCAGGCACCTGTAATCCCAGTTACTTGGGAGGCTGAGTCAGAAGAATCACTTGAACTCGGAGGGCTGCAGTTGCAGTGAACCACTGCACTCCAGCCTGGGTGACAGAGTGAGACTCTGTCTCAAAAAAAAGAAAAAGAAACAGAAAAAGAGGATGTATTCAGAAAAAGATGGCTGGAGCCTCCTCTCTCACCCTCTCTTCATATTCCTGGTCAGCTGCATGCAGAGGCCATGTATACCCCTTAGCACTTCATCTCCGCAGCAGTCAGAGAATTCTTGAATCACAGAATCTCGGAGCTGTAAAGTACCTCAGTCACAGAGGGGTGAGCATGGGGCTGCCTGAGACTTCAAGGCTTCAACCAGGTGAGGCCTTTTCCACAGTGAAGGGCCTTGGTGTGGTCACCATGTTCCCGGGACAAGCCATTAGTTGTATAGATGCTAGTCTCATAGACGGACTTACAATAACCAGGCTTGCAATAAACTGACATATAAATACAAATGTCCATATTTGGATTTTATAATGGTGGATATTCTATTTCAGTGACCAGAATTCTCACTCGAAACTCTTTTTTTTTTTTTTTTTTTTTGAGACAGACTGTCATTCTGCTGCCCAGGCTACAGTGTAGTGGTGTGATCTCAGCTCACTGAAACCTCCGACGCACGGGTTCAAGCAATTCTCCTGCCTAAGCCTCCCGAGTAGCTGGCATTACAGGCGCATGCCACTACACCTGGCTGATTTTTGTATTTTTAGTAGAGATGGGGTTTCACCATGTTGGCCAGGCTGTTCTTGAACTCCTGACCTCAGGTGATCCACCCGACTTAGCCTCCTTAAATGCTGGGCTTACAGGTGTGAGCCACTGCACCTGGCCTCTCACACATCTCTTATTCAATGTCAAGGTGTTCAGGAGATTAAATTGGTAATCGGAAACTTGCTTAGTGATCAGCGCTTCAGAGCAAAGGGAGGTGGATGATTTTGAAGGCTTTTTTATCTTGAAGAGAAACCCCAGATGAACTCTCCCTGCCCAACGACACTTTTTTGGGTTATACCAGAATGCTCAGATGCCCTGAACTAGACATTCTCTCCCCAGGAGAGCCCTGGGAAAATAAGTACTGATAAGTCTGTTCCCTTGGGCTTACACGGGATCCACCCAGACGGTGTCCTTGTTGGTAGCACATTGCATGTCACTGGGTTTCAACTGTCTTGATGCTCATGTCATTTATTGTTATGTCCTCACAAATCACACCCTGGTCACCTTGTCTCCTGATTTATTGACATTCCCTTAGGATGTGTTGATCATTCATAGTCTCCCTTTCCAAGGGTACCTGGTTTCTGTATTCTTATAGGGACCCTATTAGAGCCTCCTCCAGGATTGTGGAAGGACCAGCAGCTCACCCAGTCCAACACTTTAGAACAAGAATTCCCAATGCCCTATCTCCAGCCTGCCTTGACTTGAATGCTGCCAACATTGTGGAATTCACCACTCTTCTAGAGGTTCAGTCCTTTCAACAAAGACCCTAGGCTGAAAGGAATAAACCAATCAGAAGATATTATCAATGCCCAACTATGTGTCTAGTACCTGACCTGTGGTTGAGGTTTTCTAGGCGCTGTGGATCATCAAGGGAACAGCGTGCTGCCGGGAATCCACGCACTCTGTCAGAGTATCTGAAAATCTTATCATGCCTTTGGGCCTCTTTTTTGATAATAGTATTATATCCAGAAAGCTCCTATGTAATGCAAATCATTTTCCATGAAATCAGTAACAAATAAAGACATAAGTGGCTGAACAAACAGTAAGACCTGGAGTATGAGGCACTGAAGGAGAGGACAGAGATGCTGAATGATGATAGGTTGGTTAACAATGGTGATGGGACACAGTTCTCCGGGGCCTTGCAATCCCTAGCACAAGACTCCACAGTGACATTTTATTGCCATTTTGCTGACACAATTCTGGAACTGGGAAAATTTTCCTTCAAATCCGTGTTGAACTCAGTGAACTAGCTCATGGTGCAAATCCCACCTTTCTCACTTAATAGCTTTGTGATCTTAGCTAAGGTACTTAATTTCTTTGAGCCTTACTTCACCTAACTATAAAAGGGAGAAAACAATGCCTACTCAGAAGGGCTGTTTGTGAAGATTAAGTGAAATTATGTTTAATGTGTGGCGCGTGGTAGACATACAACAAATGGAAATTATTATTTCTCCTTTTATTTCTGTAGCAGCTTCCTTTAATGATGTTCATAAAGAATTCCTTCTGCTCCACTCCCAAGAGTCTCATCTAGATGTAAAATTGTTCACTCAAGTATTCCAGGAGCTGAACTGTGATCAAGCCTAATAACAAAAGTGAATTTTGACAAAGAAGCATTGGCCTTTGAAAGTCAGACATGCATATTCCTTACTAAAGCTTACTTACATTCTTTGAATGGTACAATTATGGTAATAAGATTTTTCACTTTCTGAAGGAGGGCCCCGTTCTTTCTTTCTGTTTTCCCTCCCCCTTTTTTCTTCTTCCCTTTATCAGCCTGCAGAGTATCTTTGAATGGATTTCTCTCAGATTTTCTTCCCAAATTGACAGGGGCTGACCAGGACAGTTCCCCGATCTCAGCTGGTGATTGGGAACAGAGACTCCCTTGTTCTCCTGCACACCCTGGGTCATGGCTCTTACTTGGTGTGTGGAGGAAGGAAAAAAGAAGACCTTGACCATCACCTCTCCCCATTCATTTATTCACAGCACTTACCACCCTCTACAGTGATCCCCTTGGAAGATGAGCTCCATGAGGGCAGGGATCGTGTGTATCTTGTATATCTTCATATGCTCAGTGTTTGCATAATGTCTGGTGCACAGCAGGGATTCAATGTATGAATGTGTGGGATGGTGGCCTGGTAGGGCAAGGTTGTATAGCAAGTCCAGGACAGAGCCTAACTCTGGAGCCTCAGACTATATTCTGCCAGTCCAAACAAGGGAATCCTGATTTCGGCTGGAGAGATGCATCTTCTAGCAAAGTCAGCATCTGGTTGGCTCCTGAGCTTTCCTTCTCAGAGGGGTGGGCTTCCTAGTTCCTCCTCCCAGGCTCCCAGTCTGCAAGGCCAAGATCCATTTCCAGGAGAAAATCAATATTTGATGTTCCCTTCCTTCCCCAATGTTGGTTCAGAGGTCTGTAAATCTCCTGCCCTCCTTACACCACACAGATAGGAAATCTCTCCTTTGGCTTTTACCTTCTGGGCCCAGGCCACCCACTGCTGCCATGGATTTTAGCCATGTTATTTTCTGCTGCTCTGAGTGCCAACAGCACATTCAGCATTAGACACAAACATGCAAAGAGGCAGCTCTTGCCTGCCCCAAAGGCTTGCTGGGTAAGTTAAACAGACTATAAAATGCAGACTTCAAATACGCCAGAGGCAAAGGCATTTAAAATTCTCAGCGGGGGCTGGAAAGAGAACGCTTTTAAAGTCTTCATTTCTTCCTCTGCCTTTGCCTTCAGCATCCGAGCTGCCTGTGAGTTGTCCTGCCTCTTCTGTCCATGACCATTTAAGGATGACTGGTCCTTTTGTGAGCAGGCAAAGGCTTTGAGATGTTGGCTGTGAATGTGGACAGTTCTTCCCAGGCTGCCTGAAAGAGCAGAGGCAGCTAAACTTGGCAACAAACATTTCCAAGCCTGCTTTCCATTCCGCCATGCAGAATGGTGTTATTAAATTGATGATTCAGGATCTCAAACCAGCAGAGCTCTGTCCTTTGGGAGAAACATAATCCATATGACAGGTTTCACCGGGGCTATTTCTGAACACCAGAAACCAATGCCTGGGACAGTGTAGATCAGAGAGCAGGTGAGCTGGGCCCTTTGGGGTCAGAAGCCACCTGGGCCAGAGTTTTGCAGGTAACACTCTGCAATGGATGTACCTGGGTCACCCTGGTGCACTGAGTCCATGCTGTGTTCACTTTGGCATCATTTTCTCCTAGCAAAGACCTAACCTGGTGCCATATCTCTCCTAAGCAATGTGAGGAGACACTACCTTGACTTCCAAAGATTTGTATTCTTTTTTTTTTTTTTTTTTGTATTTTTTAGTAGAGACGGGGTTTCACTGTGTTAGCCAGGATAGTCTCGATCTCCTGACCTCGTGATCTGCCTGTCTCAGCCTCCCAAAGTGCTGGGATTACAGGCTTGAGCCACCGCGCCCGGCCAGGATTTGTATTCTGATCTTTTGGCTAATGAAAGCATCAAGACTGAAATAGTGAACTTAGATCTCGCCAAAACACAAGATCTCCGAAAGCATAATACCTTCCTTCCATCTGGAATGTGTGGCAGGATGGAGTGAAGGAAAGAAGTTTTTGTTTTTGTTTCGTTAAAGCAAAAGGATCCTATTTGAAATGCCCCTTACTGTGCATGTATCAGGAAAGACCTTTTGTTCCAGCAAGTCTCCAAACACTGGGCTGCAAGTCTGGTCTGATGTATTATGCAAAAATGTTTACATGTTCTCCATCATCCCCCCACACCCCCAATCTCCTTCTCTTATTTTTGACTGAGAAAAGGGTCTTAGGAACAAAGAACATAAGTATTTTGGTGAATCTAATATTGGATTAAATTTTGCTTGGTGCAGTTTCTTATAGACGGGGAGCTCAGTGGATGGGCTTTGATGGTGAAGGAGATACAAATGATTTAATAGTAACTCACTCAGCATTCCCAGAATAAATTACTTCTATTCCCAGTATGGCATGTGTGTGCACTTACATACTCATGCTTGTGGACCTGTGTGCGCACACACAGCTTAAGAGGAAACAAGCCATGTTGTTTATTCAAGGGACCAAAAAAAAAAAAACCTTTAAAAGATGCCTTTACTGGGTTGACTGTTTTAACTAAACTTCATGTCAAATGGAAAAGGAGAACATACCAACATATCACCCATGTTGGGAAAATAAAAGAGCAGGGCATTTTATAAAAAGGTCCTGTCTTTTAAAGGAAGGCAGTCAAAGACAGATCTTTCTAGATGAATGGGAGGGGTCGGGGGAGCAGTGTGGGAATGGGGGAGGTATATCAGGAATCTCTTTAGGGTTACCTTTTAGTGGACATGTCCCCGTTTTTTCACCCCTCCCAACCCAAGCAGCCATTGAAGGGAGCTGAGTTTCTGAGGAAGGCATGTGCTCTCTCAGGATGTTGGCATGAATAAAAAGGGCTGAAGTCAACTGGTCTAAAAGAGTGTGATGACTAGGGGCCATCTAACACCAGGAGAGTGGTAGTACTCAAGGAAAAATGGTTTCCATTTAAAGATCTGGGACTGAATGGGAGCCCCTGCTATATGCTGCACAGCTGTTACTACATTTCAAAAACCAGCGCTCCTGCAGTCACTCACAGACTCAGGGGTGTTTTTTAATAATTCCTATGTCCAGTGCTAAGGGCTTCAGAAACACAAGGGCAGTATTGTACTAATAATAGCAAGCACTTTTATAATGCTTACTATGTGTCCGGCACTTTCCAAAGCTTTTTCCATATAATAATGTACTTAATCTAACTTAATCCTCTCAACAGCCCCATGAGGGAGGTACCATTATGATTATTATTATCATAATCATCATCATTTTTAGAGATAGGGTCTTGCTCTGTCACCCAGACTGGAGTGCGGTGGTACAATCATGACTTACCGCAGCCACGATCTCCTGGGCTCAAGTGATTCTCCTCTCTCACCCTCTTGAGTAATTGGGACTCTAGGCATACGCCACCATGCCCAGCTAATTTTTGTATTTTTTTTTTTTTTTTTTGTAGAGATGGCATCTCACTGTATTGCCCAGGCTGATCTCAAACTCCTGGCCTCAAGCAATCCTCTCACCTAGGCCTCCAAAATGCTGGGATTACAGGCGTGAACCACAGTGCCCAGCTGGGAGGTACTATTATCATCCCCTTTCACAGATTATGAGTCAGGAATTTGTTCTCTATAGTAGTGATGGAATACTCACAGAAGAAAGTGACTAAGAACCAGAGAAGATGCAAAGGAAATGCAATAGCTGTTTGTAGGAAGGAAAAGTGACTTCCCACCCAGAAGGTCAAGGAAGGCTTCATGGAGGAGGTGGAATCTTAGTGGGTCTTGAAGAGTAGGGTGAGTTTCTATGTGTTTGCTCTTGTTTTGCTTTGTCATAGAAAGAAAAAGGGTGAGAAATCACTATAATGGGGTAAAAATGGGGTGTAGGGTTGTTTAGGCTGTCAAAAGTCAAAATTACAACAAATTTAATTTAAAGATCTCAATTGGCATTTATTTGTGATTCTAGAATCAGGCAACACCTCATTCTGTGAAATAGAATGAGTGTTCCAATGAGCTGAGCAGAGGAAATTGGTTTCACATACAAAAAAGGGCTGAGGACAGCGAAACATAAAACAAAAAGAAGGTCGGCCATTTCAAAGTTACTTTCCTTGTAAAGGTTGAAGCAGAGGAGACTTCCTTATCATGCCTGCTAAAACTGCCCTGTTTGGGAACTCGGCAATTATCTCCCTCTCCTGATTTCTTGGAAGGTCAGAGGAACAGCTTAGTTTTGGCTTGGTGATGTGGAACTTCAGCACGAGGGGCTCCATTTTGGTTTGGTCTGTTGTGCCTGGTGCAGGAGCACAGTCCCAACCAGTGGCCTTTTATAAATGTTAATTAACAAGGCAGAAGGCAGTAAGAGCAGAGATACAGAGGCTGTGAGTCACTGGGGGTGATAACATGTTGGTTGTGGCTGGGAAATCGAAGACAAGAGGCTGGAAGGGTAGAGGAAAGGCAAGTAAAGGTAAATTTGGAGTTTGGACTCATTTGTGTTGACCTTGAAGGTGAGATCAGGGGTGTTCAGTCTGGTGGCAATGGGAGCGATGGAACTGAGAGGAAAAACCCTGGAGGCCATCACAGAGAGGGACTACTAATAAACGGCCCAGCTGAAAGGCGAGGAGAACCCAGCAGCAGTGGAATTGGAGCTGGGAATCGGGGGACAGATGTGAGAGGTGAAAAATGATTAGATGTGGGGGGATATATTCATTCATTTCCTGGTGCTTATAACACAGTACCTGAAACTGGGTAATTTGTAAAGAAAAGGATTTTATTTCTTATAGTTATGAAAGCTGAGAAGTCCCATGTCGAGGGGCTGCATCTGACGAGGGCCTTCCTGCTGGGGGGGCTCTGTGAAGAGTCCCAAATGGCACAGGGTATTACATGGGGGGAGGGCCGATTAGGTCTCTCAGGTCTCTCTCCCCCTTCTTATAAAGCCACTAGTTCTACTTCCATCATAACCCATTAATTCACTAATCCACTAATCCACTAATCCAGGAATGGATTAATCCATTCATGAGAGCAGAGCCCTCATGACCTAAGCATCTCTTAAAGGCTTCATCTCTCAATACTGCCACATTAGGGATTAAGTTTCCTTTTTTTGGGTAATAATTTCTTATTTTTATTGAGGTAAAATATACATATATAATTTATCATGAGGATTGAATTTCAACATAATTTTAGAGGGTCAAATATTCAACCACAGTAGGGGAGAAGGTAGGGGATGAAAAGAGTCAAAGATGACTTCAAGGCTTAATAACCTGAAGAGGTAGGTGATGTTAGTAGAAGCAAGTCAGCTAGGGGATGGCAGGGTGGGCTAGGGGAAGAGAAGAGAAGATTGTGTGTTAGCAGTGTCATTTTAGTTTACAATAGGATGTCCAGGAGAGATTTACAACAGGTGAAATGAGGAGATGGGGTCCTTGAAAGAGCAGTTGGGATTGGAGATGACGTTTTACAATCATTCTCCCCGCCGTGGCTCTGAACCAGTGGAGAACAGACACAGAACGGCTGGAGAGTTGGCCCCCGGATGGGGAGGGAGCCTTGCTGGGGAGGCAGGTTTGTGCTCAACCTAAGCTACATCATCACTAACCATGTGGTCCTGGAAAAGATGCTCTACCTTTCTCAGCTTCTGGTCTCACATTTGTAAAATAGAGTTTAAATGAGGTATGGTTTTAAATGCCTAGTACTTCGTGGGGCCTCTAAATATTCTGTTCTGCCTTCTCTGGAAGTGTTTCCAGAGTTTATTTATGTTTATGCTACTAAACATCTTCCAATGCCCAGGACGGCCCCCACAACAAAGAATTATCTGTTCCAAAATGTCAGTAGTGCTGAAGCCGAGAAGGCCTGCATTAATCCACTCAGTTATTATTTATAAAGCACCTACTAAGTGTCAGCTCTAAGTAGAGTGTTGGGAATATAAAGATGAAAAGGCAAATTTGTGCTCTCAAACACCTGACAGTGTTGTGAGGCGACAGATGTGCCATCAAACCATTGTATGGAAATAAGGCAGGTGCTATCACGGGGTATATACAAAGGCCGGTGGAACAGCAGGAAGCAGTGCCGCGTGGTGGCTGAAGGCAGCCTCTTTGGAATGGGTCAGCCCTGGAATCAAATCCCAGTTATACTGTACCACCTGGGACAGGCTACTTCACCCCTACAAACCTCGGTTTCCTCATCTATAATGCAGATGATTATTATGCTTGCTTCGTTGTCCTGTTGTGAGGATTAAATACATTCAGCGCAGTGCTATACATTCAGCGCAGTGCTAACACATAATAATTTGTCAATAGATGATAACTAATAATAATGATGAGGATAATGATGATGAAAATGATGTTTACTTGCCTCAGAATTTAGAAAAGCTTCTCAGCATTTAACCCAAGGCTTGAGGGATGAGTAGAAGTTGCGAGGTAAGCAACGAGGGAGAGGCATTTTAGACAGAGAATATCATGGGCAAAGACCCTGAGAGAGGACACATTGTGACTCATTTGGAGAACTACGAATAGCCCAGTGCGACTCAGTTTAAAGAAAGTAGGGATGTTGGCTGGGGGTGGAGTTAGGGGCCAGCAGGATAAGAGGGTGGATAGGGAGGAGAGACCCCATCCTGAAGGGCCTTTTATTCAATGCCAAGGAGCTCAGCTTTTGTACTGTAAGATGTGGAGTCACTGGAATATTTAAAAGGAGTAGTGACAAGATCAGACTTGTGAATTAGGGAAAATAAATCACTTCTTTAAAAAATTTGAAGGATAGATTGGAGGGGGTCAGTAGACAGATAAAGAGACTTTTCCAAAAATCTAGGAGAGAGAGTTAGTAAGTTCTAGTGCCTTATCTCAAAGTATAATCTCCATTCATTCAAGTAATTTTTACAGAGCATCTGTGAAGCTCTTGGTGTTCAGAATACTGAAAAAGACAACATTTCTGATAGCATAGAAATTGCATTCTAGTGAGACAGACTTAGAGTAAACAAGAAAACAAACATAGAAGTTAAAAGTTGTGGAAATTTTTAATTAGGTAGTATAATGTAATGACTAGGATGAGAAGCAACTGGAGACAGGATGGTCAGGAAAGGTCACTCTGAGCATATGACAGATAAACTAAGGCCTGCATGAGAACATTGTGGTTGTTCAATAGGTATTTCTTGAATGAATGAATCACCAAATGAAAGAGAATGAATGGACTAGAGTGTATGAATGTGAGTAGTAGTGGGGAAGGAGAAGAGGGACATCCATTTGAGAAATTCAGAAAGAAGAATCTCCAGTACACGGCTTGGTGATTGCTTGGATGTAGGGGTAAGAGAGGAGGAGTCCAAGATGGTTGGCCTCAAAGGTCCAGGGGTGACATCTGGTGACATGGGAAGGAGAATGAGGTGCAGACATGAAGACAAAAGATCTTGCATTGCACTTTGGCTAAAATGAGTTTGAGGCTGGGTGGTATAATGGCTTACACTTGTAATCCCAGCAGTTTGGGAGGTTGAGGTGGGAGGATGTTTGAGACCAGCCTGGGTAACAAAGCAAGACCCCATCTCTACCATAACAACAACAACAACAATAATAATAATAATAATCATAATCATAATCATAAGCCAGTCATGATGGAACATGCCTGTAGTCCCAGCTACTTGGGAGGCTGAGGTGGGGAAATCCTTTGAACCCAGGAGGTCAAGGCTGCAGTGAGCTGTGATTGCACCACTGCACTCCAGCCTGGACAACAGAGCAAGAGCCTATTTCAAAAAAACTAAAATTAAATTAAAAATGAGTTTGAGATGACTTTAGAATATGCAACAGGCTATGTCAAGAGATCATGTGAATTGCAGGTCTGAAGACCAAGAGAGAGAACTGTCTGGGGATGAAGATTGGGATTGCCAACATAGAAGTGGAAATCAAAGTCATATATGGGGAAGAGGAAGTGTGTGTAGAGTAAGTGGAGAGTGGAAGACAAAACCCTGGAGAACCTAACAGGGAAGAGGAATCATCTAGTTCCTTCTTAGAAAAGTCTTAAGCTCTACCCCTTTTCCGTGAAATTAACACATAAAAGAAGGATGTGCACTGTGATAGTCTCACTGTGGGCCTAAGCATCCTCCAGTCTGTTTCAGAGAGGCATTAGGTAGCTCTCTTTATTTTTTATTAATGTGTTATTCTTTTGAAAAAATTTTGTTTTGAGACAAGGGTTTTGCTATGTTGCCTAGGCTGGTCTTGAACCCCTGGTCTCAAGCAGTCCTCCCACCTTGGCCTCCCAAAAGTGCTGGAATTAGAGGCATGAGTCACCTTGCCTGGCCTGTAGTTCTCTTTAGGAGATTTAAAGTGTAAGTCTGAGAAGAGGGCAGCCAGCACCATGGAGATTTTTTTGCAGTGTGGAAGGTTTCTCACTCGGAGACACTGCTGTGCATGTTTGGGCCTCAGCAGGGGCAGTGGGCAGGGGTTCCCCAATGCCAAAGGGTTGGTGTAAAAAAAAAAAAAAGTGAGGAAGGAAGATAAAAACAATCACCTGGATGTATTCGGTCTGTGAGGAAACTTCCCCCTCAATTAATTCACAGGTGGGATTCCACCTTAGGTAAATGTCTTTGGGGGCAAATCACCGGAAAGAATGGAGCGCAGATTCCATCAGGTAGTATAACTACTTTGATATACTTTCCTGTGTGCTCCTGAAAGGACTTTTTTTCCTCTTTGATGGAAATTATGTAATCATAAACACTTGATCAGAAAGTAACCTGGAGTGGAGGAAACAGTTTGTTTTTGTTTGTTTTGTTTTTTTGTTTTTTGTTTCTCTCTCTCTCTCTCTCTCTCTCCCCCGCCCTCTTTTCTGCTGCCCAGGCTGGGTGCAGTGGCATGATCATGGGTCACTGTAACCTCCTCCTCCCAGGCTCAAGCAATCCTCCCACCTCAGCCTCCCGGGTAGGTGGAACTACAGGTGCCTGCCACCATGCCTAGCTAATTTTTTTTTTTTTTTTTTTTAGAGACAGGGTTTTGCTATGTTGCCTAGGCTGGTCTCAAACTCCTGAGCTCAAGCGATCCACTGCCTTAGCCTCCCATAGCACTGGAGTTACAGGCATGAGTTACCATGCTTGGACTTTCTCATATTTAACAACAACCAACATTTATTGGGCGTCTATTATGTGTGGCCAGTTGTCCCCAAATGCCTCACTTATATTATTTATATAGCATTGTGGTTGCCATTTCAGAATGGGAGCAACTAATGGGTAGGTGCATAGTAAAGACCTGATGGTCCCAGAGTCTCGCAGTGAGCCACACAGATGCCTTCTTGACTCGCAGCGCTCGATCTACCAACCTGAGCAAACTGCCACAGACGAAAGGGCCAAGGACCTGGGCTTAGCCAACCTGGGTTCAAGTTCTAGCCCAGCCACCCATCCACTGCATGACCTTGGGCAAGTCGCCCAGCCTGTCAGAACCTCAGTTTCCTCCTTGGTAAACCAAGGAAAGGTGTTGCCTCAGCTCACAGCTCATCATCAGGATCTAATGAAATAACGCATGTGGAGCCTTTGTGAGCTACAGCCTTCCCACAAGTAAAGCATATGAGTCTAACAATCACTACCCAACCCTTCGTATAAATCCAGGTCGTTAGGTGGGGCTTCTGGGTCACAATCCTTTTGCTCCCTGCCCTTAGGACACTTGGGGATGCTGTAATCAAACCAGCAATCCAGCAGATCATCTTTGGATTGCATTTCCTCAGCCCAGCTTGGGAGGCCTGGGAGGACAAATACCTCTCAGCACCCAGGCAGATATGCTCACATCTAAGTCAAGCAAGTTTTTGCAGAGCTTCCCAGTCTGACTGTCCATAAGAAGGAGCTAACCCAGAGGTGCGGGGCGGTGGCTCATGCCTGTAATCCCAGCACTTTGGGAGGCTGAGGCAGGCAGATCACCTGAGGTCAGGAGTTCAAAACTAGCCTGGCCAACATGGCGAAACTACAAAACTACAGGCGCACGCCTGTCATCCCAGCTACTTAGGGAGGCTGAGGCAGGAGAATTGCTTGAACCTAGGAGGTGGAGATTACAATAAGCCAAGATTGTGCCACTGCCCTCCAGCCTGGGTGACAGAGCAACACTCCATCTCAAAAAAAAAAATAAAAAAGAAGTTATCCGAGGGAAACAGTGCCAGGATCCAAATGTCTCTCAGCCACTTTGCCACCTGGGTACTAACCAGCTGTATCTATTTGAGGATGTCTTCTGTGGAAGCCATTGAGGGAGGCTGGGCTTGCCAGTACAGATGTCTGCTCTTCAGAGTTTTGGCCCGCAGCAGGGAGGCAGCCCCCCAGAAGGGGAGAGCCAGAAAGTCTGATTCTCTAGCCTGAGGCCATTGCAAGGCTGGTTGGCAACTGACCTTAAGGAGGGTGATGGGACCAGGCTCTCTGCTTCTTGTAATCATTGTCATTGGCCTACGTGACTCTGCTGATCTGCCAAGGGCCTATGGCAACCGACATTCCCCCTTATGTGTTCTTGCTTTCAGGATCTTGATCGTTAGTAATAGCAATGGTCTGGCTGCTCAGGACATGCCTGTGGTTCCAGGCATTCATGAATGCTTCCAACACCCACCTGAGGCAGACACAGCTCCTTCAGGACCTCTCACTGGGCCACCAAGAAGGCAGAGATAAAGAAGCTCTCTCAAAAGCAGCTTCATTTTTTGGGGTACAGATGGTACCTCCCTGACTGCCAGGGCAGTTATCAAAAATGCATTGCGTTACTACTAAATAAGACAAGCCGTGTCAATGCTGAGAGCAGTGCTCAGCACACTGTAGGTGTTCAGTTAATATTGACCCTTGTGATCATCTGTCACAACAACCCTTTATCCCAGCTTTAAACGAGGACATTGGAACTCAGACAAGGTAAATCTCTTGTCCAAGGACCTTCAACTCTGGGATTTGAACCCAGTACTGCTCCTCTGGACTGGCCTTCTGATGCTGTTGAAACTCTCTACAATAATGCTGCAAAGGACTCAAGCAGGGCTGTCCAGGCACTGACTCTGGGTACCCATCCCTGAGGATTTAAAACTGTCATCTCAGGAACCGGAGCTGTTGTGCCTACCCATGACGGGATGTTTGTCCCTAAGGGGGCCCTTGGGGAGGGGTGCCTGGCAGGACCCTGCGAAATCAGCCTTACTAAATAGAAGCACTTGACTCTGATGCCCTTTCAGTCCTGCCCTCCTCACCCTGTTACATCCCAGCTCATAGCCTGAGACAGAGTGGGACAGTCTCCAAAAGGCTGCCTGGCCACATTGCCTGACACAGGATGGTTTCTAGTTGCTTCTTTCTTTTCCCCAAGCCAGCACTGTCTCACCATAGTGGTCGGCTCCTGCTCCTCCTCTGTAGCCTCCTGAAGCCAGTGCTACTTCCTAAGTCCTGGAGTTAATAATAAATTGCCCTCTGAGGTCAGCTGAGTAGCCTAGAAGCAGTTTTTCAGATGGATGGAGTGTACTCAGGAGACCTGAGTTCTAGTTTTAGCTTTTCCATTTACCAACTTGGGCAACAGTAATAATACACATTAATGTAAAGTTGACAAAACTGTTTCTCAAACCTTATTTCATTTGATTCTCATAAGACCGTGTGAGTCATCAGAACAGGTTCTCTTATTTCCATCTTACAGAAGAGAACATGAGGTTAAGCACTTCAAGATTGTACCTCTAGTAAGTGAAAACCAGAACATAAAGCTACGATTTTTAAATAGAAACTCCTATGCTATTTCTACACTGTTGTCATTTCTCCCCCAACCCCACCCCTAATTTTTTCATGTGCAAAGTGAGGGTATTTGGAATAAATGATCTCAGAATTTCTTTCTAGCTTTCAAGTAAAATCTAGTGTCTTGCAGTTTTCAGATGCACCCTGACTCATCGGAAGAACTCAGAGTTATGATATCTGCCTCATGGTTAATGATCTGTCAGATCTATTCCCACTCTTCTATCTGTATCCTGTAGCATTTGCTTTTTTTTTTTTTTTTTTTTTTTAAGAGATGAGGGTCTCACTATGTTGCCTAGGCTGGTCTGGGCTCCAGTGATCCTCCTGTAGCTAGGACTACAGATGCAGGCCAGTGTTCCTGGCAACATTTCCATTGTTATAGTTCATGGCATACCCTTTCTTTAGGGAGGGGATCTATTTGAAATCAATAATAAGAGAACAACCAGTTTATTCCTTAGATTTCACTAGCAAATAAAGAAACAGCCTGACAAGTGTATGCACATCTCAGCATTTCCACTACTTTTGCATTAAACATCTAAGCACAGCACAGGCCTCTCTCCATAAAGAAGCCAGATTTGTGACATCTAGAATCATCTACGAGGCATTTGGACCCTTGGAAAGTGGCAATAAAAGTGCAAATGGATGGAGAGTATTGATGGCAAAAGGTATCTAAGTGATTAAGCATTTAAAAATGGAGCAGGAAACGATTGTTTCCAGCAGAGAGAAGCTTCAGCTGAATTCTTGGTCCATTGCTTTTGAAGGAATAATTACAAAAGCCCACAAACTGATGGCAACTCTCAATTACAAATGCTTCTCAAACGTATGATTTTTTTTTTTTTTTTCTGCTGTGGAGTGGAGGTGGTTAAGATTGTTGGTAGTAAGAAAACCTAGATTCAAGGTCTTATTTCTCAGTAAATGACTCAACCTCTTTATGTCTTGGGTTTTTTGTTTATAAAACCTGTATGGCAATGATAACACTAAATAATATATCAAATAGTGATGTGAGGATTTTGAAGTTTAAAGAGATAAATTTGTTTTTGTATTTTCATCGAAGTAAAACATATTCATGATTAAAAAATTGTAATGCTACTGACAGGTAGTAAACAACAGGACTCTCTCTCTTCCTAATTTTTTTCTTATTTTTATCCCTTCATTATGTAATTCTTTCTCTCTCATTGTAGAAATCTTTTTTCTCATTATTTTCATTTTTTTCAAATTAAGGAAAAGATTTACATAGAGTAGCAAGCATGGATCTTAAATGTTCAAGTCAATAAATTTTGATAAATACACCTGTGTAACCAACTCTGCAATCAAGATACAGACCATTCCCATCACCCTAGAAATTTTCCCCTGCTCCCTTCCAGGCAATCCTCCTCCCCCTTAGGCAGCTATTCTGATTTTTGCCACTATAGATTAGTTTTGCATTCTTGACCTTTAGATCAATAAAATTAAACAGAATACATTATTTTGTATTTGGCTTTCTATTCCTGATAGACTTACCCCAACAGGCTTATCTTTGTTCTTGCAAGTAGCATAGTGTATCCTTTTGTGTTGATATGTAGTATTCCATTGTTTGAATCTACTGCAGTTTATTTATCCATTTTCCTATTGATGAACATTTGGGTTGTTTCTGGTTTGGAGCTATTGTAAACACAATTGCTATAAACATTCTCATGTAAGTATTTTTGTGGTCATGGGTTTTCATTTCTTTTAGGTAAGTATTTAGGAATAAAATTGCTGGATCATCTGGTGTTTAACTTTGTAAAGAACTACTACATGGCTTTCCAAAGTGGTTGCCATTTGACAATCCTACCAGCAATAGGATTGAATTCCTATTCAGTATGAGAATTCCATTTCCTCCACATCACCAACAGTATTTGGTAATGTCAGTCTTTTTAATTGTAGGTTTTCAAATCCACATGAAGTGATATGAGATATAACCAGTGGGGGAAACTGGGTGAAGAGTATTCTCTCTATACTCTCTTTGCAACTTCCTGTGAAGCTACAATTATTTTGAAAATAAAAAGGTTTTAAAACATATTGGTTTTTCAAACTGGTATGAAGTGGTATCTCATTGTAGTTTTCTTTTGCATTTATTTGATTTCTAATGACATTGAGTACTTTTTCATGTGGTTATTGGCTGCTTATATATATCTTCTTTTGTGAAATGTCTGATCAAGTTTTCATACATTTTCTTTTAATTGGCTTGTTTGTCTTTTTGTTATTAAATGACTTGCATCCTAGTCTATTAGGCTTAGATTTGATTGTGGCACTACTCTAGTAACACTACGGTGCTACTGTTGGTTAAAACCCAACAAGCCTAAGTTCACCGGGCTGATTTAGGAAAACATTATAGTCTGTTGCCAGGGAATAAAGTTGGTATGAGAAGAAATCACATACATTTAGAGAAGAATTTTAGACTATGTTTTAGTTTCTCACAGAAATGAATTTCACAGCGTTCAGATACCCTTGTTGTGAAGGTCTCTCCCTCCTACTCTCCTTGTAAACCTCCTTATCTCCTGAGATCATCCTGTGCCCAAAGATAGGCCAGCCTGTTGTATTCACAGATTATTTATCCAACAAACATTGATGGGTGCCTGTAATGTGTCAAGCACTGGCTAAAGCTTGGGATCAAAAGATATATTAGACATGATCCTGACTTCTGAGAGCCTATAATCTAGTTGGCAAAACATATAGTAAAAATAATGAAATAAAATGAATGAAATACACAGGGATAACTGCAAAAAGGGGTATGTGCAATGTGGGAGCACAAAGGTATGATCAACTAACCCCACCCTGGGACACCAGGGAAGTTCTATTTTTTCCCCAAGGTTTAGGAAGGCATTATACAGACATTTCTCCCATGTCTATCCCAAGGAAACATAGCCAAGCTGGAACTGAAGATGACTACAGCAGAAACATCTTCAAGCTTGGCTGTAGCAAAAGCATCCATAATCAGAAAAAGAGTCTCCTCACATCACCTCGCCACAGAGGGGTGCAGAGGAGACTCAGGTAGTAGCCATGTTGGTGGTTCATTCACATTTTACACTAATGAGTGAAGGGCTATTTCCTTCCCATTAGCATCCACAGCCAGAGGTATAGATTTTTCAAGACATAGGGCCAGATTTGTGCAGAGGTGTAGAGTAGGAAGAGACCATGTTGTTTCTACCAGACTTTTCTAATTTGGACATCTAAGTAGATGGTGTTGCTGTTAACAGAGATGGGATCTAGTAAGAAGAAGGAAACTAGTTGTTTGGTGAATTGTTATTTTGGTTGTGATTGTTCGGTGACTTTTCACAGAAGCCCAGCAAAATGGGAATAATGGAACAGCTGAGTGGAGTAAATGAGGAGATATCTGTAAGGTACCTGGTAGGTTATACTTAACAATTATTATTAATCAATATAGTGAGATGCTGGGAGACCTGGCTGAATCAGATTTTTATGTTAACTTAATTCCATGTTGTGCTCCAGTTCCTTAACTCTCTCCACTTAGGACAATATCGTGTAACCTTTTCCTGACCCAGAACAGACAGGAAGTGAGCCCAGAGCTTCCTCACTAGGGCACCCTGGAGTCTCCCAAACCCAGGGCTCAGCTGTCCTGGCAGTTTGGGTCAGGACCTGAAGAATGGGTGACCTTGGGCCGGGTGCGGTGGCTCATGCCTGTAATCCCAGCATTTTGGGAGGCTGAGATGGGCAGATCACTTGAGGTCAGGAGTTCGAGACCAGACTGGCCAACATGGTGAAACCCCATCTCTACTAAAAATACAAAAGTTAGCCAGGCGTGGTGGCGGGTGCCTGTAATCCCAGCTACTCAGGAGGCTGAGGTGGGGGAATCGCTTGAACCCAGGAGGTGGAGGTTGCATCATGCCACTGTACTCCAGCCTGGGAGACAGAGCAAGACTCTGTCTCAAAAAAAAAAAAAAAGAATGGGTGGCCTTGTACCTACCTCAGCTGCCTTCCATGGGCCCTTTGGCAGGGCAGACACAGACTCTTGAGTGTACTGAAATGAACTTAGTTGAATCTGGGTTTTCAGCCTGAGGAGGCTTTCATAGAAAGCAGAGAGTCTATTGAAATTCAACAGGGCCGGGCATGATGGCTCACCCCTATAATCCCAGCACAACAGGGAGGCTGAGGCGGATGGATCGCCTGAGGTCAGGAGTCTGAGACCAGCCTGGCCAATATGGTGAAACCCCGTCTCTACTAAAAATACAAAAGTTAGTCGGGCATGGTGATGCACACCTGTAATCCCAGCTACAGGGCAGGGTGAGGCAGGAGAATTGCTTGAGCTTGAAAGAGACGGTGGTTGCAGTAAGCAGAGATGGCGCCACTGCACTCCAGCCCAGGTGACAGAGCAAGACACTGTCTCAAAAAAATGAGACGGTGGGGAGGCCGGGAGCGGTGGCTCATTCCTGTAATCCCAGCACTTTGGGAGGCCGAGGCGGGCGGATCACAAGGTCAGGAGATCCAGACCATCCTGGCTAACACAGTGAAACCCCGTCTCTACTAAAAAATACAAAAAACTTAGCCGGGTGTGGTGGCGGGCGCCTGTAGTCCTAGCTACTCGGGAGGCTGAGGCAGGAGAATGGTGTGAACCCAGGAGGCGGAGCTCGCAGTGAGCCGAGATCGCGCAACTGCACTCCAGCCTGGGCGACAGAGCCAGACTCCGCCTCAAAAAAAAAAAAAAAGGGGTGAGGAAGATGCATGGTGCACGTTTCCCAAAGCGTCTGCACTTCACTTTATCACTTTCTCCTCTCATCTTTCTTACTTAACAGGGAACAATGAGATTATTTTCTCCTTTCAGCTTTCTTACTTACTGGGGACAATTAGACGGCATTGGTGGGTCCCTCAGATAGTTGAAGAGAACAAGGACACAGCTGGAAACGACAGAGCTAATGGCAGCATTTGTAAGTCAGGAGGGGGAAGAACCAGCAGCAGATTATCTGTGAAGAAAGCCAAAAGGAGCACCATGTTTCAGGTTTATCCAGCAATGACTTGAGTTAAGGGGAAGTCAAACTGCTTGGAAAGTGTATTCGTTTCCTATTATTGCTGTGACAAATTACCAGAAATTTAGTGGCTTAAAACAATACAAGTGTATTGTCTTACAGTTCTGAAAGTCAGAAGTCCAAAACAAATTATGTGGGCTGCATTTCTTCTGGAGGCTCTAGGGGAGAATCTGTTTCCTGCCCATTTCCACCTTCCAGAGGCTGCTTGCACTCCTTGGCTCATGGCCCCACATTACTCTGACCTCTGCTTCCTTCCTCACATCTCCCTCTCTGATTCTGATACTCCAACCTCCCTCTTATAAGGATGCTTAAGTTAAATAATCAGGATTGCCTTCCCATTTGAAGATCCTTAACTGAATCACATCTGTAAAGCCCCTTTTGCCATATAAGATAACATACTCTCAGATTCTGGGGATTAGGATGTGGAGATCTTCAGGGGGGCCATTATTCTGCCTACGATAGTAGAGATGACCCTCTCATCGCACCTCCAGCCTGAATTTTCTTTAGGTCCAAGGACGTCTCTGAAGATGTTTAGTAAATGCCTCCGAGTGCTGGAGTGACCACACTTTTACCAGCTCCAGGTATCCCCTGGAGGGTTCTCTGGGCATTGGCTTCCACCTGGGTTTTGTTCCTTCCCCTAAAAGAGATTCGTGCAGCTGGTTGGAGTCCTTTTCTATGGGGTTTTCCAATGGGAGCCAGCTTCATCCCAGTTTTGTATCAGAGTGGATGTCATTACCTGGTAACACTGATTCATGGCCTGGTCCAGCCATAAGGCCATCCTAAGATCATCATCTCTGAGAGCTGTCACCCTGTGGTTCCTAACAGGCTGATGGCTGCTACTGCAAACAAAATGAGGATAAATGTGCAGAGTTTTTGAAGGCCCAGAAATCAGCAGGGAGGGTGAGAAGACAGTGCACCCAGACCTGGGCGAGGCTGAGAATTTCCCCTGGTAAGTCTGGATCCCTAGAGAAATTGTTAGATCCAAGGAAGCTGTGCATTTCCTCTGGTCCAGAATAGTTTAAAAGTGAATTTGGGTGGTCCTCCTGGGCTTGGCTAGCATGTTGTCAGTCAGGCTAAAACGCAGGCAAGTGTCTTTTTGGCTTTTTGGAATCTCCTCCCCCGCCCCCATACGCAGGGTTGGCTGGTAACAGTGTCTGGTTGCATCTCACTTTCATCCCATGTGTTCCTATAAATCCCAAACCTCATTTTAAGCCTTTTCTCCATTCCGTTTGCCCTCAGTTTCCCCCCACTTTGGTTCCAGTCTATGTGACTGAGTACTCTAATTTATTCGCATTTAGTGCTTTTTAACCTGAGTATTCGCAGTGATTAATATCACATTCTGCCTCTTATAATTTAATTCTGAGGCACATCCTGGGTTATCATTTCCCCAAAAGACAGTTAGGTAAGATAAAGTTGTCTATTAAAAAATCCCACATTGGTGAGATCAGAGAACACACAAAGGAGCAGGCTTAACTTTAAGACTCTGGGCCCTGCTGAGTCTAGAAAATTCTAGAAAAGGCCCATTGGCTTTGTGTTTATGTTAAAAATAAACAGTTCTCTAACAGAAAGCTGGCCCTCCTGGCTGGGAGGTATGCATAGTGCTTTGGCAGAGCTTGCATCTGAGGACACAGGTTTGATTTGGAGGGCTACAAAAGTGTGCAACATGGAAGCCAGGCACGGTGGTTCACGCCTGTAATCCCAGCACTTTAGGAGGCTGAGGCGGGTGGATCACCTGAGGTCAGGGGTTTGAGGCCAGCCTGGCCCACATGGTGAAACCCCGTCTCTGCAAAAATACAAAAATTAACTGGGCATGTTGTCGAGCACCTAGAACCCCAGCTACAAGGCTGAGGCAGGAGAATCGCTTGAACTGGGGAGGCAGAGGTTGCAGTGAGCCAAGATTGCACCACTGTACTCCAGCCTGGGCGACAGGGTGAGACTCCGTCTCAAAAAATAAATAAATAAAAATTAAAAACTATGCACCAAGGGGCGTGCGGCTGGCTATGAGATAGCCTGGGTGGGTGGAGGCGGGCTGTGTTCCTCTGGGGAGGGAAGGTCCTGCGTTACCAGCAGCAGCAGTGTGCAGGTGCAGGGCTGTCTGGAAGGCTCAGGCAGCTGCGGGAGTGTCAGGTCACTGGCCCAACAGGAGAGAGCAGGGAGCCCCCAGAAAGGTAGGGAGTTGGAAAAAGAAAGACTGGTGGCTTTTCATGTAGGAAGAAAAGGTGTTTACATTCCAGGCTCCTGATTCCCTTGGCTGCCTCTTGTTGGAGACCAAACCTGCCTCTGCTTCCCTCTGGCTCTCAGCTTCTGGGTACCTGCCTTTCATCTTGTCTATGCAGCGCTGCACCCTCCAACTCCCTTCTCTCTCCTTCACGCCTCGCCTCGCCTCCCGTCGTCAGCCTGTCTCCTCCTCAAGTCCCCAGCTGTGAGCTGAAAAATAGGCTTTGGCAACCCTCCCCCAGACCCCACCCTGCTTTTCATGCATGTTTTATGACAGCAGCTGTGATTGATGTCTGCCCTCTTTCCAGTTCCAGTGCTCAGTGCACCACAGCCACCCCCACCTGCTCCTCATGATTTCACATGCCTCTGTGCTTTTGCTGGAAAAGCAGTGAGGGGTTTCATTTGCAGGGGCTCCCAGCTGAGTAGCAGGCTGAAAATCAGCCTGGACCTTGAATAAAGCCTGGGAAGGAGGGAGGGAGAGAGGGAGAGAGGGAGAGAGGGAGGGAGGGAGGAAGGAAGGAAGGAAGGAAGGAAGGAGGGAGGGAGGGAGGGAGGGAGGGAGGGAGGGAGGGAGGGAGGGAGGGAAGGAAGGAAGGAAGGAAGGAAGGAAGGAAGGAAGGAAGGAAGGAAGGAAGGAAGGAAGGAAGGAAGGAAAGGGAGGGGAGAGAGAGAAAAAGAAATGAAAGGAAAGAAAAGAGACAGAGGAGGCTCCTTCAGCATGTCTGAGTGGTTGAGTGGAGATCTGAAGGAAACATTAGGATCATTTACTCAGGGATTGGGAGCTCTGAACCCTGAAGGAGGTAGAAACGATTTTCTGCATATTTTACTCTAGATATCTGAAAGGACATTAAAGTGGGGAGGAACTACCAATTGGAATAGAATTCACCTCGCTGATTCTATTTGAATTAACCATGAAAGATGCAGGTTGGCAAAAGAAATATATTTTTAGGTCATTAAGAAATGCCTCATTAATTCAGGAGTGCCCCAGCTCTATGCTTACATTTGTAGCGGTCGACCCAGACTTCCTGAGGCACGCATAGCCCACCAAGTTTTGCTTTAGGATGGGGAGATAACTGGCCAGTCAGCCGTGGCGCCAATGCCACCAACAATGTTCTCACCTAGTGAAGGCATGGTTGAGGAAGAGCAGGGAGGCTTCCTGGGGAGGGAGTGTAGGTAGGGACCATGGTGAAGCAGTCCAAGCTGAAAGCCAGCACCTGTCCCACCCTCCTTTGTTCTGCTCTCTGCCTGGCTGCTTTTGTAACACAGTCCCAGAGCCTGGTGTTGAGGGCCTCCGCTCAGTTGACGTCTCAGGATAGCTCTAATTCCAGATGCCTAACCAAATCCTGGGTCTTCAGAGACTGCTTGATTTTATTTACCAAATACACAAATAGAGTGTACAGTGTGCCAGGTACTGTTCAAAACGCTGTACTCACATTGACTCAAATAATGTTTATAACAATCCTATGTGATAGATGCTGTTTTTACCTCCATTTTACAGATGAGGCAACTGAGGCATAAAGTCACTAAGTAGCTGGCCTGAGTTCATGCAACTGGGGAGTGGTAGAGCTGGGATTTGAACCTGGACACTCTGGCTCCAGATCCATATGCTCAGTGACTGTTTTGCTGCATCTCATGATGGCTCCCATTGTCTCCCCGTTCGATATCTGGCCTCCTAGTTTTTGGGGGAAGAGGAGTTATGATAGAGGGAATGGAGCACAGAACCGGAAGTCAGTAAACCTGAATGCTAGTCTGGGTTGTGCCGCTATCTGGCTGGGTGACCCCGTGCAATGTATTTAAGCTTTCTGAGCCCCAGTTCCATGACTTTCAGAGGAGGGAGTAGATTAGATGACGTCTATACCTCTCTAACACCAGATGCTTGCAATGCCCCCATAGAGCACTCAGCCAAGCTTGGAACCAACCATCTCTGCAGCCTCCTGGATCTCACCTTGGGTGTTATCAAGAAAAGGTAGGAGCAGGAAGGAAAGTGAATATGTTCAGCAAAAAGTCGATGGGTGGGCAGTATCTGTTGGAAAGGAAGACAGCTCAGTGTGGCTCTGGCTGCAGCCCTCCATGAGGGGAACAGTAAGGGCTTGAATAATGACCTTAGCAGGGTCATCCCCATGGCAGGCTCAGTAGGAAATTGCTAAAAGCTGTTCTTATCCAGCCGAAGATTATCCAAGTAGGTCTCCTCCCATGCAGGTGGTAACAGATAGTTTCCAACCACTCCTGAATGACTTGGAGGAATGTACACTTTAATGGGTTAAAATGGACCATTTTACCTAATTAAGAGTCTGGATCAGGGAGTTTAAAGTATCGTATTTCCTCAATGCTAAGATATATGATTTTCATGCTGAGCATTTCTGAAACTGCAATAAATCTCACAATATTTATCTTCAATTTAGTGTTTCTTCACACACACACACACACACACACACACACATGCAATTAAAATGGATGATACTTGTTTGAATTAAGGAAATACAATAGCATGATTGTTACTCTAGTTTATGCTGGTAGGGGAATAGAAATCATGAACCCCCATAGGCAGAAGTGGGCTTCAGGGAGGCTAGGAACCCTGATTTGGAAAGCTGTGGGGAACCCTTGGAGTATGTCGGTCTGTCATCTTTGCCTCTTTCTCTGTAGCTGATACATTGTTTGCTATTTCTACTGACTTGCTACCTCTGCCCCTCTAGATGCACAGTACAAAAACAGACAACCACAGCCCCACAGAAGGACCAAATCTCTGTCTCCATGTTCCTCTGTCTCTCTCTCCTGTAATCCAAATACCAGGGGAAGGATTTCTATTGGCTCTTATAGTCCAATCAACTGATGGTGGAATGGGAAGCAGGGTCACATTTTACAAGGCGGCTACCAACTATTACCATGAGTCCACAGGTCAGGCTAGGAGACTCTGTAGATTGGGGCAGACATTCCACAAGATCTCCCCCACAGGAGGCAAAGGTTTGTTGGTACAGAACATCGTTCCCATGGCACTAGGTGTTGAGGTTGGGAGGACTGTAGGCAGGGCTCCCAGAGACAAGTCACCTAACTAGAGCCAGGAGGATCGCTAGCTCCTGACACCAGGCCTGATGGTCACATCAGCAGTGACCATGCTGACTCATGGGGCTGGCTAGGGCTTTGTCCTGATCATCATCTCCCTCAGAAAGGACAAGAGAACAGAGGGTTTACTGCCCAAGGACATTGCCCAAGGAGGAATGGCAGAGAGGCAGAAATGGCAAATTCCAAAAGAGGATTCTCCCAGAAGGGTTTATTAACATTTAGCACCAGAGAGGCTCTTTTCAAAATGCTCTCTGAGGGTTTATATTTTGCTGATCTCAGCTTCAATCTGTGTCCAAAACAATCATAGCCCCTCCAAAGCTTCTGGAGGTGAGAAGGGGTAGAGCTGATGGGTGGGGAGGAAGCCAGGGAGTCAGGAAGCCAGGGTCCTGGCCTGTGGCATCTGACCCCTCTCCCTTTTCAGTTTTCAGGGACCTGCCAACTTAGTGTGCGTGAGTGGCTGGAGTCCAGCTGCAATGCTGTGTGGTCCAAGACCAGGTGATGGTTCACTCCCATGACCCCTATTCTCCCCTCTCTGGCCCAAGTCCTGGAGGGAGCAACCTCTCCGCCTGCCTTAGAAGCTGTGGGGGCAGCTGACGTTGATGAGCCACCGACCTGGAGATTTGGCAGAAAAGCTGCTTGCTAAGTTGGAGAGAGGATGTCAAGTGAGAAAAAGCAGTGTTTAGTGCCAGCTCCTCTGAAACCCAAGGGAGCCAGGGAGTAGACAGGGCCAGGGAGGAGAGGGAGGGAAAGTAGTAGCTTCCCAGGGCAAAAGGAAAAAAAAAAAAAAAAAAAGCAGCCAAGAAGACTATTTTTATTTCTAATTCTCCAAGCATTGCTCCCAAGAGATCTGCCCAAGTGACTCAGAAATGTCCTTGTGGCACTGAGAAATCACCTAGTTTGTGAGTATAGAGAACTCAGTGCTGGCGAATAAACATCCCTGCTCTTCTTCAGCCACTCACCCCTACCCACCACTCCATTGGAAACGATTCTGGGACATACTGATGTCTGTGAAGTGTACAGATATCTGAATTTCAGAAGAGTTGCTGGAAAACAGTAAGAAGCACTGGTATACATGAGCTGTCGAGGTAGCAAGAAGGAATGCCTGCAAATATGGCCCTTTTGGAGTACTGATGCTTGAGCCAATACGTCTTCATAATTCGCCGTGTGAACTGAGAGAAGTTATCTTAAATTTCTGTCTCCACTTTGTTATTTAAAAAATATATAATTACGGCCAGGCGTGGTGGCTCATGCCTGTAATCCCAGCACTGTCGAAGGCCGAGGCGGGTGGATCATTTGAGGTCAGGAGTTTGAGACCAGCCTGGCCAACATGTAGTAGAGACCAGCTGTCTCTACTAAAAATACAAAAATTGGCCGAGAATGGTGGTGCGTGCCTGTAATTCCAGTTACTTGGGAGGCTGAGGCAGGAGAATTGCTTGAGCCTGGGAGGCGGAGGTTGCAGTGAGCCAAGATTGTGCCACCTCACTCCAGCCTGGGTGACAGAGTGAGGCTCTGTCTCAAAAATAAATAAATAAATAAATAAATAAATAAATAAATAAATAAAATATAATTATGAATACTGCTGAGAAAGGGTGATGGGGATAGCTATTTCCACTCCTTCCCTCTCTGTTGTGTGACTGGAGACTAATCCTATTCATTTCTTTTTCTTGGTCCTCTCCCAGTCCCCTTCCATCCACCTGGTTATCCAGTCCCTTCTTTAACCCTCAGAGTCAAAGTTTCAGCTCACCTGGTGATTCTTCCTCCAATGTATATTTTAAATCCATCCTCTTCTTTCCATCTCTCTAATGGAGTCTCACCTTGTCCATTGCAATCTTGTTCTGCGAGCTTCTCAATTCATTCTTCTCACAGCCCAGGGTGCTTTTCATGAGTAAGATCATGTCACTCTCTTTCTTAAATCCCCCAGTAACTTCCTATTTCCGTTAGAGCACACCCAACATGATATGGTGCCTATTGACCACCCTAGTGATATAGATTCTTCAAGTTCTAGAACATCACATTTTCCCTGTCCTAGAGCCTTTGCACATGCTGCTGTCTCCATATGGAAAGCTAAGCTTCTAAGTCTCTGCCCCTGGATCCTCCTCTTCATTCATGCCTCAAAGTGAAATTATTTCTTCCTCACAACATATTTTCCCTCGCAACCGTATCTAAATAGTTCTCTTCTCCTGTCTTTTTTTTTTTTTTTTTTTTTTTTTGAGATGGAGTCTCACTCTGTTGCCCAGGCTGGAGTGGAGTGCAGTGGCATGATCTCAGCCCCTACAACCTCCACCTCCTGGGTTCAAGCAATTCTCCCACCTCAGCCTCCCAAGTAGCTGGGATTATGAGTGTGCACTACCATATCCGGCTAATTTTTGTATTTTTAGTATAGGCGGGGTTTCTCCATGTTGGCCAGGCTGGTCTTGAACTCCTGACCTCAAGTGATCCACCCAGCTCAGCCTCCTAAAGTGTTCGAAGTACAGGCGTGAGCCACTGTGCCCGGCCTCCTCCCCTGTCTTGTGTGTGCCTGATGACTGCATTCCGTCCATTACTCTCATACCACCTTGCTCGATTCACATGTATATGTGTGTTTATGTGTATGCTTAAATACTTGTGTGCTGTTTGTCTCCCTCCTCAGGTTGTAAATTCGTGGCAGGGACATGGAAGCGACCATGTCTGCTTGGTCCACCTCTAAACATCAGCACCTAGGCTGGGTACCCAGGATAGAATAGGTGCTCTATAAATAGTTATTTCCTTCTTTTGTGAGCACCCACTATGTGAAATGAATTGTACTATGTACTGGGCAATAGGGTTGACCCTCATTACACATGATTTAACTATTGTTAGAGTGTGAGGGGAGAAAAGGTTATGGCTCTTTTAATATTGAAAGCACTCTGAAATTACATTTAAAAAACAAGACAGGAGCAACAGACGTACGTTTGCTATGTGTGAAATGTTGCAGTGAGGAAATCAAATGAGGTGAAAGGGAGTTTTATTTAAAGGCACTCCAGCCCAGGTGTACAACCTTGGATCTACTGAGCCATTTTCTCTAGAGGTTTCTGGAGGGCTCTCCTCAGTCAAGCCATTACAACATTAAAGTAGCTTAAAGACAACCATAAAGACAGTCCTGAGTCACTTAAAGAATACGACACTTCTCATTTTTCCATCTTTTCATGCAGATAAATGTATGTATTTCTCCAGAGTATTTATGAATTTTAGTTCTTAAACAAGTTGGCCATGTTTGCATTCAATTGAAAGAGAGGGAATAAAATTCCTTTTCTATGCAGAGGAAGAAATTGAATTGAGGGTGAAATGTGCGGGGAAGCTTGCTGAGTTGGAGTTGGGAAGCTGAGATTCTGAGTCCCCTCCTACCACTAAGTCAGATCATCTCACTGGGCCTCAGCTTTTTGACTTGGAGAATCCAGGGGCTGGGCTAGATTTGCTTCCTCCTTCGCACTTCAGCAGATCAGGATGGATAGTGGCAAAACGGGAAACCCTGGGCCAGGGCCCCCAGTCACGTATGCTCTACCCAGAGAGACAATTTGATGTGACTTCTGGTTCCTCGGGGTCTGCTTGGTAAGGGAGTTCTTGGTCACTGTCACTGAACCCACATCCACCCTGTGTTAGATACTCTGCTGGGTGGGGCCTTGGAGTCCAGAGATCCATTCATTCAACACACATTGATCAAGCACCTACTACACACAGTACCAGGAGATAGGCATGTAATGGTGATGAAGGAAAGGCTAAGACCCTGCCCCCAGGGAGTTTAAGTCTAATGGAAGAGACAGGTAGCAAGCAAAGATGAGGGAAGTACAGTGTGAAGTGCTAAGAGGATGGCAGTAAGGTGCTGAGATAAAGGGCGGCACAGGGAAACCATTTGGAAAGTGATCTGAGAAGACTTCCCGGAGGAGGTGGCATCCTTTTGATGGATCGGAAAGGAGGAATGGACATGGAGAGCAAGTGTGAAAGCAAGAAAAGGCTCAGAGTATTGGGGGAACTCAAAGAAAGCCAGAGTGGTTTGCACTGGTGGTTCTGGAAGAGAGGCTTGAACTGAGGATGGTGAAGAAAGTAGACCAAACCATGCAGGGCCTTCTGGCTCAAGATAAGCAGTTCGGAGTTTAAGTAAAGGAAATAGTATGGTAGGATTTACATGTCACAAGTGGGAAATTTCCCACTTCAAACAGTTCAATGTGCAAACATTTAATTGTATTTATTTTCCTATGATGAAATTCAGCTTAGCTCATTCCCCCTTGTCAATGCAAGAAGCATCGTCAGTTCTCACAGTCTCTTTTGAGTACTCTCTCAGCAGTTTCAGAATTCTTCCCTTCCTCTTCCCTCTCTCTGGATGTGCTCAAAATTCCAAAGGGCTGGTGTGTCTTCCTGGTATTGCAGGAAGGGTGTCTGACCCATATTGATCTTCTGCTGGCATCTGCTGTATTCATGCACCTTGGTATCTATTTTCTAGGGGAGCTGAGGAATCTCCCCTTCCTACATCTGCCTTCATCTCAGCTATGCCACCTCTCAGGTCTCCAGTTTGAGTCATCCACCCTGACCCACCACTGGGTCCCCTTGCTCACTTTATGGTGATCCCCCAGCAGGCCCCCAAGCTCTCAAGTCTCAGCTAACTGTTACCCGACTTTGGCTCATTCTTAAACCTCACTCTCTAATTTGCCTAAATAAACTTCTCTTCCACCCCAGCCTCTGAGGCTTCCTCTCCTGCCTTTCTCTCTCTTAGCCTCTTAGGCCAAATCTCATAGGAGAGAGGCCAAATCCTAAGAGATTCTTTCCTCTCTCCCATGGGGGAGAGGTTTTACATCTACCTTTGTCAGATGTGTTCCCTATGCCATAGGAAGCAAGGATGACAAGCTGGGGGGAAGGTTGTAAGGAAGGTAGTATCTCAGACCTACATCCTGCCTAAATCTGCTCACCCATACTAATGGAGCATCTCTTGCTGGTGCTGGAATCTCTGTCTCTTTCCAGAGTTGCAGAAGGTGGTGGGTCCACTTCTTTGCATTCTCAGATTTCCAAGTTTTTTTGATTCCATGCAATGATAATGAGGGTAGGGCAGAAGGCTCCATACGTGTTTACATGTGCTCGCTTTCCAATCCATTCTCTAAGCTCCATCCTTTGGTTGTCCAAACAAGACATAGGGTCACTTGGAGTATGGTGGTGGCAGTGGAGATGGAAGAAGCTAGCAATTTTAGAGGCTGCCAATGAATGGGATATGAGGGTGAAGGGTGAAGGAGGAAGTAAGGATAACTCCCTGGCTTCTGGCTTCAGCAGCTGGTTTCTAGGTGGTGTCACCATTGCAGGGAGGGAGGAAGTGGTGGTGCAGATTTAGGGATGAATATCAAGAATCTAGTTTTGTGGCCAGGTGCAGTGGTTCATGACTGTAATCCCAGCACTTTGGGAGACTGAGGTGGGTGGATCACCTGAGGTCAGGAGTTCGAGACCAGCCTGGCCAACATGGCGAAATCCCTTCTTTACTAAGTATACAAAAATTAGCCCGGCATGGTGGCTTATGCCTGTAGTTTCAGCTACTCAGGAGGCTGAGGCTGGAGAATCACTTGAACCCGGGAGGCGGAGGTTGCAGCGAGCCGAAACCCCGCCACTGCACTCCAGTCTGGGTGACAGAGCAAGACTCCATCTAAAAAATATATAAATAAAAATAAAGCAAAATAAAGAATCTAGTTTTGTATGTATTGAGATGTTTGTGAGAGCCAGCCAAAGGAGAGATGTCAAGCAGATGATTCGATTTCTGAGATTAGGGCTCGGAGGAGAGGTCTGCAAGGTAATATAAATTTGGGAGATACCAGCAGACAGATGGTATTTTAAATCATGGGACTGCACCTTGAATAGTCCCAAGTGTTTGGGAGGGCCTTAGGCTTTGCTGTGTGGTCCGGAAAATTTCACCCCGTCATCTGGGTAAGGGGAAGAGCTTTAGCTCCAGATGGCTTCTTGAGGGGCCACTGGGACTCAGGTGGTGGATCATTAATCCCCTGAGAGCTGCTGCTGCTCAGTCTGTAGACTGTTGGTCTGGTAATCTGTGGGAGCTCTCAGCTGGGGATAGCAGTTGGGACAGGCCCAGCTTTGGAGGAGCAGGAGTAGGAGTGGGGACTAATCTGCCCAGCTGGATGGGTCAGGTGGAGAAGGATCATTCTAGATGAGATGAAGGTACCTAGCTCTAGAGTTTCAATTGTCCTTTGAGCCTCAAGGCTGCAGGTGCAGTACAAGATAATGAAGAAGTGGAGCATGAGGCCCCCATACCCAGGTCTGACAGCCTGGGACCATACACCTGGTCATGTTCTCCCTTAAAGGATGTCACATTCAAATGACACAATCTCTCACATTTGCAATCCTTATGAATCCAGAAACCCACATAATTCAGTCTCAGAGGGGCGTCACATGCAGGAAAGTCAGTTCAATCTTTACTTGTAATTTAAAAGGAATTCCATCTTTACTGTGAAGGATATTAGAGGCATCCAAATATCTAGCCCAGGCTGGGTGCGATGGCTCATGTCTATAATCCTATCACTTTGGGAAGCCAAGGCTGGAGGATCACTTGAGCCCCAGAGTTCCAAACCAGCCTAGGTAGCAAAGCGAGACCCTGTCTCTACAAAAAAAAAAAAAAATTAAAAAATTAGCCAAATGTGGTGGAACATGCCTGTGGCTCCAGTTATTCAGGAAACTGAGGTGGGAGGTTCACTTGAGCCCAGGAGGTCGAGGCTGCAGTGAGCTGTGATCATACCACTGCACTCCAGCCTCACTCCAGCCTGGGTGACAAATCGAGACCCTGTCTCAAAACCAAAACCAAAACCAAAACAAAACAAAACAAAAACCAAAAATCTAGTCCAAGTAACATTAATTAACATATTTGTTTCTTTTTCTTTTCTTTTTTTCTTTTTATTTGAGATAGAGTCTCACTCTGTTGCCCAGGCTGAAGTGCAGTGGCACAATCTCTACCCTTCAGGTTCAAGCCATTCTCCCGCCTCAGCCTCCGGAGCAGCTGGGATTACAGGCACATGCCAACATACCCAGCTAATTTTTGTATTTTTAGTAGAGACAGGGTTTCACCATGTTGGCCAGGCTGGTCCTGACCTCAAGTAGATCCATCCGCCTCTCCCTCCTAAAGTGCTGGGATTTCAGGTGTGAGCCACCGTGGCCTGGCCAAATATTTCTGTTTCCTTTCAAATACCTTACAGACTAAAGCTGCTCTGGCACTACCAGAATTCGCCTGTGAATCTGTTTGGTCCTGGACTTTTTTTGGTTGGTAGGCTATTAATTATTGCCTCACTTTCAGAGCCTGTTATTGGTCTATTCAGGGATTCAACTTCTTCCTGGTTTAGTCTTGGGAGGGTGTATATGTCCAGGAATTTATCCATTTCTTCTAGATTTTCTAGTTTATTTGCTTAGAGGTGTTTATTATAGTATTGTCTGATGGTGTTTTGTATTTCTGTGGGATCAGTGGTGATATCCCCTTTATCATTTTTTATTGCGTAGAGACGGGGGTTTCACCACATTGGCCAGGCTGTTCTTGAACTCCTGACATCGGGGGATCTGCCCACATCGGCCTCTCAAAGTGCTGGGATTACAGGCATGAGCCACCGCGCCGGGCCAGAAATTTTAATCTCTGCTAAAATCTCTCAAAGAATACCAAAAGGATGTTCAACTCAAACTAGAGCAGCACTTCAAAAACATTATCTTCCTCTGTATATTTCACATATACTACCTCTGAAATACTATCACCTCTCTCCTCATTCCTAAAAATTCTCTCTAAGCCCAGAAGATTCTCATCTTGTTTCTCCTCTCATCTCATCCTCAGGATCTATTTATTTCTCCTTCATCAGGAAATCAGAGTTACTTTTTTAGAGGAAATCAATTCACCTGGTCTGGTTTCACTCAGTTCCCTCCTTTCCCTTTACCCTAGTTCAGCCAGAGAGACAGTGGCTATCCCAGAATTCCCCCCCATGGGCAGAGAAGGGGAGAGGCTGTTAATAGAGGTAAATAAATGACTTTCCTATCATAATGAGATAAGTCCAGAAAAATGGGAATGAGAGGACGGGAACTGCAGATGCTCAGAGACATGGCAGATCATGGAAAACTCCCTCCCAGGGTCATCTTAGGTTGCATCCCACTCTCAACCCCATGGCTATGGAAGTTCCCCAATTGCTGACTCTTGTCAGATGGAGAAGGAATATCCTACCGGTTTCCCTGCTGCGGACACATAGAATAGTGGAAGCCAAAAAATAAAGGAAGAGAGAAAGAGAGAGGGGGAGAGAGAGAGAGAAAGAGAGAGGGAGAGAGGCAGAGGAGAAGAAGGAAAGAAGGAAGGAAGGAGGGAAGAAACAAAGGATGGCAGATGGCACTGTCACCATGGCAAGTGGAAGCTGACGGCAGGCCTGGCCTTGGCGTACAGAGGCGCTGCTAAGAAGGGAAGGATGACCAAGAGTGTCCCAGCCTGCTTGTGATTCTCCTGCTGCCTCTAAGAGAGCTGGCTCAACCTTGGGAACATTGGGGCAATTCTTGGGTTTGCTAAACAGCGGCGTGTATCATCTCACCTAAACTTTACAACTGCTTGGAAATGTAGGCACTGTGCTGAAGTGATCTGTTTATAAGTCGTTCTCTGGTGTTTATAAGTCTGACTCGTGTGTAAACGCCTCCAGGGCAGGACTTTCATTTTCTGAATTCTTGTATTCCTGGCACTCAGCACAGGTACACAGTAGGTGCTCAATGTTGGCAGAATGGAAGAAACCAGAGCAGATTTTTTGGGGTGAATCAGCTAGAGTCCTGAGCCCCCAGCCAGTTTCCAGTGGAGTCAGGACTAGAGCTCAGCAATCTTGACTTCTACTTCAGCATGGCTTCTGCTGCAGCACCGTCATGGGTAGTGTGTGTGTGGGGGTACGGGGCGTGCACACGCCGGTGTCCCCACAAGGCAGTAGCATTGCAACGAGGAGAATGCAGGGGCTTTGAGTCCCTATATGATTCCCATTTCTGCCCTTATAAGCAAGTCCTTAACTTCTCCTCTATAAATTGTGCTTAATGATACCACCCCCAATAGAGCTGATGTGATGATTCAATAAATAATAACAACAAAATGATATTAAAAATCCATAGCTGGCTTGTGCTTCTTTGCCCTTGGCTCTTTCCTGCCCCAGGCTCCCAGGCCCCAAACCTCTGCTCCTGCATCAGATTTGAGGGAGTTCAGCAAAGGCAGAAGTAGAGGTCAGCAGTTTGGGACTTGTTTGATGTGTGTCTCTACAAGCCCTCAGCAGATGGAGCCCGTGGCCTCTGACTCAAGGCAGGAAGGACAGAGCGTTTTTCCCAGAGAGAGGAGGGTTGTGCAATGATTCTGTCCTGGCCTCCCTAAACCCTCCCTTCTCAGTTCTAGAAACTCTCTGCCTCAGAAATTCCTCCCCCGTTGTCCTGTTTGGGGGATTTCCTTTCTCAAGGCGAACACAATGAATCTCTCTCTGGTTTTGGAAATCCAAAACTGGCCAGAAAAAAATCTTGCAGAGCTGCCCTGACTTCCACGCACAGAACTCAAGTCATTCCTCTCCACCTGTGGGCCATCACCTCCGCAGTCCCCCCACCTCCTGTCTCAAAGGCAGAGCCCCGTTTCCTCATCCAGCCTGGACTTTTTCTCTAACAGACTGTGGCCTGAAGACAGGCAAGAGGACTTCAGACTGGGGCACGGAAGGCCCAGTAACACAAAAGTGAGAGGAGGTCTTAGGATCCAAGGCTCAGGCCATGTCACTGGGGTCCCAGGGCCTGCTGGGGAGGTGAGGCAGGGACTTCGCTAGCCCAGGCCCAGTGTCTGGGAGTCGAAGCCCAATTTCCCACTGTGTCAGTAGAACTCAGAGCTTCCATAGGACCATGAACTTACCTCTGTCCTTAGAATAACTAGTTGTAAAGGCTATAGAACAGTGCCCAGCACTTAACAGACACTCAGACATTTTGGCTATTACGTCTCCTTTAACACTGTATTTGTTTGTTTACTGTGTATTTGTCTCTCACAGTCGGTGCTCTACCTGTGACTCTAGTGCTCAGCATAGAATCCAGCCCACAGTGGATGTAGTTTAAATATTTTTTTCTTTTGGACACTGGTCAAGAATCTTTGACTAGCTCCTGGCATTAATCTGGGTAGAAGCCTTTCCCTCTGCTAGTGTCAATAGCCCTGGGGTTAATAGACTTGAGTGGGGGTTCGTGAATCCATTTCCAACCCTTGGGGTTATCTTAGGCAGTCTCTGGACCTTTACTTCTTTGTCAATAAAATGAGAGGAAAACAGAGTCAACTCTAAAAGTCTTCCTGGCTTCCAAAGACTGGCAAGAGGTGACTTGATTGTAGGTGATGAGGGAGTGGGTAAGAGAGTACATAAAAATCCATGGGTCATGGCCAGGCACAGTGGCTCATGCCTATAATCCCAGCACTTTGGGAGACTCAAGCAGGAGGATAGCTGGAGCCCAGCAGTTCCAGACCAGCCTGGGCAACATGGTGGTGAGACCTCATCTCCACACACACAAAAAAATAATTTTAAATTAGCTGAACATGGTGGCTGAATGCCAGCTACTTGAGAGGCTGAGGCAAGAGGATCTCTTGAGCCCAGGAGGATCACTTGAGCCAGAGGTAGCCACTGTACTTCAGCCTGGGTGACAGACCCTGTCTCAAAAAAAAAAAAAAAAAATTCATTGGTTAGGCTCAGGGTATGCTGGAGGATGTGGGCTGAGATATGGGGGGATGAAGCTGAGCCTACTTTCTGGGATAAAAGAGCTGACCAGCCAGGCTCACACCACTCTGAGGCTGCCATGTTTGAGGTATGACCTGATGGTTCCCATTTAGAAGGGACACAGGTCTAATGATTAGTAGTGTCCGACTACTAGGTAACAACCAGCTGAGGGCATGGGGGATGGAGATCTGGAACATAGGCATGCCAAGGATGCTGAATTAGAGTCCCAACATGCAGGACCGGAGGGAAAGACTTCAATTTCTGTAAGTGGAAAGAAGGGGAATCAGATAAAGGGTTATTTCCAACAAATTTTACCTAGTACATAATATTCCCTATGGCAAGCTCTGCTTACGTTCACTTACCCAATGAATCAATGTTTGCTGAATATCAACAATATAGAAGGAACCCTGGTAAGGGCTGTGGGGTGGAGCTGAGGAAGGGAGCAAGCTGGATGAGACAGAGTGACTGCCCTCCAGAGTGCAAGTAAAGCGCTCAGTCCCTCAGGCCTCAGTGCCTGGCCAGCTCAGGGGCCCGAGGTGCCTGGCGGGGGACTAGCTGGCCCTGGCTCTGGAGCTGGTACTGCAGCAGCCCAGGAAGAAATCCTGGGCTGCTGTTTGACTCAGCATCTGATCTACACAGACATGAAAGAAAATGGGTCAGAAAGAATGTGTGTAGGGAGGTGAGGGGGCATGGATTTGCTGCTCTCTTTTCAAGCTGGAGGGCCTGCAGGGGACAGAGGGGCCAGCCCTCTCCTCTTAGCTCCCCACCCCACTGAGCAGCCACTGATCTCAGGGAAGAGTCGGGGGTGATGGACCCTGTGACACAGACACTGAGCCCTGCCACCCTCTTCCTCTTCATCGTTCACATGGCTCTCCGTGACTTGTGCCAAAATGAATTCCAGATTCCAGGGAGGAAGTCCCTGGGAAGTGGAGCACTCAGGGTCAGTGGGGACTCTGGGCCTGTGATGTCACCTTCATTCCCCAGGAGAGCGTGCCTTGCTGCCTCAAACACCCTAATGTGCAGAGAATGTCAGGGATGGACAGAAACAGCTCAAGAACAGAGGTCCTGGCTGACCCCTCTCCTAGGGTGGGTGTTTAATTTCCACCAATTAAGGAGAAAAAGCTCTAAGAATCAAAAATTAAAGACTTACGTTATTCTAAATTTGTTGGTTTTTTAGTTCATGGGCTACTCATTTTATTTTTTTACTTTAAGTTCTGGGGTACATGTGCAGAACGTGCAGGTTTGTTACATAGGTATACATACGCCCTGGTGGTTTGTTGCACCCATCAACCCGTCATCTACATTAGGTATTCTTTTTTTTTTTTTTTTTTTTTTGATACGGAGTCTGCTTTGTCGCCCAGGCTGGAGTGCAGTGGCATGATCTCGGCTCACTGCAACCTCTGCCTCCCAGGTTCAAGCAATTCTCTGCCTCAGCCTCCTGAGTAGCCGGGATTACAGGCGTCCACCACCACACCTGGCTAATTTTTGTATTTTTAGTAGAGACGGGGTTTCACTATCTTGGTCAGGCTGGTCTTGAACCCCTGACTTCGTGATCCACCCACCTCGGCCTCCCAAAGCTACTCATATTTTAAAAGTAATTTGGATATGATGTCTTTAATTTGGATTGAATTACACACATACACACACACGCGCGCACACACACACACACACACACAAACTTGACCTCTGTGGATTGTACCCTCTAAAGGAATCCAAGGCTTGTTATTGCACATGTTACTGAATGCGTGACACATTTTTGAGTGTTCACCAACATGGGAATATTTTGTCAGTGGTGAACTTAGTGCTATTCTTTATTTTGTTAAAACAACTGAGATATCAATTGACCCTTTAAAAATATGTGTGGAACTATTTTATTCCTATCTGTGTGTCTGCCCCGAGTGATTTCAGAATCAGCTATGGACAGCCATCACAGCATGATGGATGGCCAAGTGAATATTTGCCTCTATTTTTTCCCCATATTTTTGTTGAGATAGACCAATGATCAGAATGACAAGAGAAAAAATATAATTGGTTTAATATTAAGATGGGACGTTAAACTTTTGATTTTTGAAATCTGCATGAGCTGATGTTAGAAACTTACATTCACAAAACTAGCATATACAAAGTGTACAACGTTTTCCCCCATAGGTTCCTACACTTGTGTCAGGCAATTTACCTTTAGACTGGGAATTCTTAGGATTGTTTGCTTGTTTGTTTGTTGTTTGTTTGTTTTTAAAGATGGAGTCTCACTCTGTTGCCCAGGGCTGAATGCAGTGGTGCCATTATAGCTCACTGTAACTTCAAACTCCTGGGCTCAAGGAAGCCTCCTGCCTCAGCTGAGAGTAGCTGAGATTATATGTATAAGCCACCATGTCCAGTGAATTCTTTTCTTTAAGGTGCCTGCATTTTTACATATGCATACACTGTAGTTCAGCAAAAGGCTGTGCACACCATGAGGGCTTGTTGAGTATTGTCAAATGTCTAGTTGATAAGGAGGAGCTAGAAACAGAGAAACGCCATAGCCAAGGCTGCTCTGCCCCTGACCTGGTTATGCCTTCCAGTTTAACCCAACAAACAGTAATTGAGCATCAGTTGGGTGCCAGACACTGGACAAGATGCTGGGGATGCAAGGAAGAGTAAAGCACAGGCCTGACCTGGAACTGCTCCCAAGAAAATGGGATCAAACCTATTACAGTGACATTTATGGACTTGTGGAAGGACAGATCAATTCCAGCTCTGAAAGTCAGGGAAGGTGGCATGGAAAGTTGGATTTTAAAGGGTTGGCAGGGGTTACCAAGGTAGGAAAGGGCATTTGGGACAGAAGGAACACAAGAGTGAAGGCATATGTTGCTGGGGGAAAAGGGCATGCAGGAGGTTCAGGAGAGAGCTGTAGGGCTCAGATTTAAAGAACCCTTTATATTTGCTCTGTTTGGGAGTTTGGATCTTATCCTACAGGCAAATAGTTGCACAAAGTTTGACGGCATGTAAGAGAGTGAATGTGCACCTCTGGAAACGGGCACAAGGTTCCACACAGCAGACACTGAAGACTGCTTCCATTGTTCATCTACAATTGCTGTTGGTAGAGCCTGTCTCATAAACACGTGGCTCAAAGCTGTTGCTCAGCAAAAGCCACCCTGTTCTCGGTGGCTGCACACCTATCAGGGCCCTAGAGACAAATCCCAGCTGTAGCTGCGGCCCTTGCAAGCAGAGATTTCTGCTTCAAGACCCTTCTTCCGGCCTTCCTCTTGAGGGTTGCCCATTGGTAATAATTAGTAATCAATTAATATGTGCTGTTGTTGCTGGATTTTAAAAGGTATATTTCCCATTGACCGGGAAGAGCAGCTCACGCCTGTAATCCCTGCACATTGGGAGGCCAAGGCAGGCAGACCACTTGAGGCCAAGAGTTCGAGACCAGCCTGGCCAACATGGTGAAACCCCATCTCTACTAAAAATACAAAAATTAGCCAGGCGTGGTGGCATGTGCTTGTAATCCCAGCTACCAGAGGCATGAGAATCACCTGAACCCAGGAGGCAGCGGTTGCAGTGAGCCAAGATCACACCACTGCATTCCAACTTGGGCAAAAGAGCAAGACTCCATCTCCAAAAAAAAAAGTATGTTTCACAAAAAGAAATGCTTAAAAGTGAAAATCTCTAAACATCTAATGGAAGTGCCAGGAATATTATGTGTATATTAAACATTAATTTTCTTTTTTCCTTGTTAACCAAATACCCAATTATCCATGCCTAAGGAAAGAAAGTCCAGCTGATTGACCCAAATACCCAGAAGCCAGGTACCTCCCTCTCTTCAGGGGTAATTACTCCAATCACAGCCTACTGCTTGTTCAGAGATGTGTGATCTCAGGCATGCTGGATTCTTCAGGGTTGTCCTGCTTTAAATCACAAGTATTTTAATAACCTTACAAGAAATGGTTCTTTGTTCTTTGGTATTCCATGGTATGCTTGTAAGCTTCTGAATTTGTTCTGGTTAAATTGAATAGAAGACCAGGATGTGTGTGTGTTGGGGGAACAGGGGATGGGGCTGGGGGCTAGCAGTGGGAGAGAGAAATTAGGGAGATTGAGTGTTCCATGACAGCTCCACAAGTGAAAACTGGAATTGGGCTTCATTGGAAAAGACACTAGTTGGGGAAATATTGGAGAATAATAACCCCGAATAATTACAAGAAAATGAGAAAGGAAAAGGAGATAATAGTAGCCAAAAATGAAGCAATGTTGTTATTGAACATGGTGGCATACGCAGGTGAACCTATGTGTGCGTGGACTTATTTAGTCACTTAGTTCATTGGATCCTCACAGCAACCCTGAGAGGGATACGGTCATTATCCCACCTTACAGATGAAGAAATTGAGACTTAAGAAGGTACCCAAAGTCACACTGCTGGAAAGAAGTAGAGTCAGGATTTGAACCCAGATATCCTGGGGGATACTTGGAAAATCCTATTTAGTAGGCCCAGACTTGTAGGCCATTTGCCAAACATTCATACTTTCTTCAACTGAAAAAAGATGAGCTTGACAAACTGTCACCAATATGTCCTTTTTTTTAGGAAGTGTAAGGCAATTACTACTAAATAGTTTTAAAACTAATAAATATACAGAAAGCAAAACAAATAAAACAAATGTGGTAAGACGTAAACAAATAGGGAATCTGGGAGATTGGTATATGGGAGTTCTTTGTACTATTCTTGCAGCTTGTTGAAAAATCTGAAATTGCCAGGTATGGTGACTCATGCCTACTGTAATCCCAGCTACTTGGGAGGCTGAGGCAGGAGGACTGCTTGAGCCAAAGAATTTGAGACCAGTCTGGGAAACATAGTGAGACCTCATTAGAAAAAAAAAAAAAAAAAGGCTTAAATCATTTAAACTGAAAAGAAATTACAAAAGAAATCTCAAACCTGTGACTAATGTGCCTACAAAAAAAAAAAAAAAAAAAAAGATTATCTTCTACTTCATAGTATGCTTATAAGTTTCTAAATCTGTCATGGTGTATTAGTCCGTTTTCACACTGCCGATAAAGACATAACTGAGACTGGGCAATTTACGAAAGAAAGAGGGTTTAATGGACTCACAGTTCCATGTGGCTGGGGAGCCCTCACAATCATGGTTGGAAGGCAAAGAGGAGCAAGTCGCATCTTACATGTAGGGCAGCAGGCAAAAAGCGTGCCTGTGCAGGGAAGCTCCCCCTTATAATACCATCAGATCTCATGAGACTTACTTGCTATCACGAGAACAGCACAGGAAAGACCTGCCCCCATGATTCAGTTACCTCCCACGGGGTCCCTCCCACAACATGTGGGAATTCAAAATGAGATTTGAATGGGGACACAGCCAAATTATATCACATGGTTACACTGGGCAGAACACCAGGGCGTGTGTGCGGGTGTGTGTGTGTCTGTGTGTGTGTAGGGGCCAGACGTGTGAGGTGAACCGCACAACTCTTTTCTTAACTCTGTTCTGAGAAGAAGCCCACTTCTTGGATCCTGTGTGAGAAAAGCAAATCAGTAACCAGATTTCACGGTGGCCATTAATCATTCAGGTCGTAAAGCAGACCCCTGAGAAGCGGTCGGCAGGTCCTGTCAGGGAGCTTGACTGGGGACAGGCCTCTTTGTCCATCCCCACCATTTTCACTTTCAGGAGAAAATATCCTTCCCAGCGCTAAGACACCAGTGCAATTAGCTTTGCCTAATTATTACCTAACACTGTTTTGAATCTAGAAAATAAAAGACTGCTGAAAAATCCCTTTACTGCTTCTTGTCTGAGTTGTTCCCTCACAGTGTTTCATAAAGAGCCAGTTAATTAATTAGGGCCTGTAAGGAGAAACAGGCTTTCTTGATCTTTGGCCAAGAATTCCCCAAATCGCTCACTCTGCTTGTTCCAAAATCCTGTGCTCTTAATGACTGGGCACAGAAACCATTAATTCTGTCAGGTCAGGGGGTATTGCGAAGCTTCAGTACCTGACACCCTAGACTGGAATTTGGTTTGTCAAAACAAAGGGAGGGGAGTGGATAGTGAAGGAAGAAGGCAGTTGAGCAGGAGCTGGTTCTAGACCAGGGCGCCCCACTCAAGCAGGGGCAGATCTCCATGAGCAGCCTCACAGGGTGAGCAGGAACCTTAGGACTAATCTCTTACGATCTGCGTAAGTAGCTGGGAAATCCCTTTGTCACGCAGGACATTTGTCATATGCTATTTGACTTGGTCACTTTTTCCAATAACAGTCCCTTGTGCTAAAAGGGGTGGAAAAACACTCTGAAATTCCAATGTCCTTGTTTTTTTTTCTTTTTCCCTTCCCTTTGGGCTGTAATTCTTCCACCTGTGTTGGCATTATGAGTTTCTAGTTTCCCTTTGAAACAGAGGCCTTGTTTATGTGTAGAACAGGGTTTTTCAACCCTGGCACAGTTGACAAACTGGACCAGATGATTCTTTGTTATGGGGCTATCCTGTGTATTATAGGATGTTTAGCAACACCCCTGGCTTCTGCCAACTAAATGACAGTAGCACTTTCTTCTTACAATTGTGACAACCAAAAATGTCTCCAGACATTGCCAAATGTGCCCTGGGGGGTGATTAACCCTGGTTGAAAATGATTGATCTAGAACCTTTTTAGGAATAAGGGTCTTCCTGGTTTTCCTGGGAAACCACTGGAGACAGGAGAGAGATCAGAGCAGGCTGGATGCATTTGACTCAAACTCAGGCTCATGAAGGAAAGAGGAGTAATTATGATTTTATATCAGAGGCATTCTGGAAGACAGGGTTTGCTGTATTACTCTGGTGCTAGTTCTAAAGCATTAGAATGATGTTATACTCTGCATTTGCTGTTCATGCAAGGAGCTTTTGAAAGCGGTTCCAGGATCAGGGCAGTACAGGAAGCTGGCCTAGAGATACTAAGATTCAGACCACCAGGCCAAGGTCTTTGAACAATTAGAAATACAGTATTTTAAGAATGTTTGGGAGAGCCCATCTGAGACCCACCCAGGTTGACTCTCCAGATTTACCTATTCTAGGCAGTCTTTCTCCTTCCTCTTAAATTAAAACTGCCCTCTCGGTAAAGGTCAACAAATTCGTCTTTTACATTCCAAGAACAAAGCTATGGACTGCCCAAAGTGAATTTCCATGATTCTTCAGGTGTCCACCCAATATTTTCAGGGAAGTACTGAGAAGGTTCACCCAGGATAAAATATTTGCCATGCCTTGAATTAGGGTGAAAAAGATAAAGTCTGATCTTCCAGAGAGCACTGCAACTTTAGCTAAAAAATGAACAAAACCAAAATGAGCGAGAGAAGTATGCAGAAGCACTTGAGCAACCCACTTAAGAGCATGAGGCTGTGGGACCTTAGCCTTACTTAGGAATTTTGTACAGGTTTTCATAATTCCTGGGGTCTCCCTTCTAGTCTTGGGCTTGGGGGGACAGTGCTGCCATCCATTTCATAAACCAATGAGATAAAACCAGGTTGTTGAATAAACTGCTATATTCTTGGGACGGGATTTGATCAGGTTGGATACAATCACAACAAAACAATCTGTGTAATGAATGAGCTGTAACAAAATTCAATTCTACTATAATATTACTCTCCACTTAATGTAGGCCTTTTTACTTTTAAAACTAATATCATAGTTATCAAACACATTAACGTGCATAGTATCGTGTTTAACTCAGAGGGAGTGACATGAGGCCTAGAGATGAGTGAATTCGGGCCTGTTTTATTTCAGACTCCTGGAATCGACTCCTAAATGATCTCACTGCCTCTGCTCTTGCTGCCCTACATTGATTTTCCACCCAACAGCCAATCTCTGAAATGTAACTCAGATCACTCTGTTGCTTAAGACCCTCCAAAGGCCGGGCACAGTGCCTATAATTCCAGCACTTTGAGAGGCCAAGGTGGGAAGATCATTTGAGGCCAGGAGTTTGAGACCAGCCTGGGCAACATACTGAGACCTTATCTCTACAACAAATTTAAAAATTAGCCTAGTGTGGTGGCATGCACCTGTAGTCCCCGCTACTCGGGAGGCTGAGCCCAGGAGTTTGAGGTTACAGTGAGCCGTGATTGCGCCACTGCACTCCAGCCAGGGCACAGAGTGAGACCCTGTCTCAAAATAAACAAAAACCCTCCAAAGGTTTTGAATAAAATCCGAAACTTGTTCTCTGGGCTTTCCAGGCCTTTTCTATCTGCTCCTTCAAGCCTCTGACTTCAGCCTGTTTTCCCAGCGCTGCAGCCATGCCAGCAGCTCTCCCACCTCAGGGGCTACAAAGCTGCTCCCTCTCTCTGTGACACTTTCCTCCTCACTGTCGTGTGACTGGTGGCTTGCCATTTGCTTCTCTCCCCAGCAGCCCACAGCACCCAATCTCTACCTTCTTTCCCTGTGTTATTTTCTTTGCTGCTCTTATCATCACTATCTGAAGTTACTTTAGACTCACAGTTTTACTTGGTATTGTTCTGTGATTTGATATTTTTTTCCCATCTAGTGATGTGTCTTGGAGATCTTCCCATGTCAGATTAGACAAATCTACTTTATTCTTTTAAATGGCTATATAATATTCCTTCAAATGGAGGTACCGAAATTTAACAGCTTCCTTTTTTATTCTCGATTTTTTACTATTACGAATAATGCTGAAGTGAACCATCTTTTTGAATACATCTCTGTGCACATGTGCAAGTTTTTTCTGTAGTATAGATTCCTGGAGGTGGAAGTGCCAGGTCGAGGTCATGCCCATCTCTCATTTTGTTAGATGCTGACTGCCATATTGCCCTCCTAAAAGGCTTTATCAATTTATGCTCTCGTCAACCATGTGTTAGCATGTACACTTCCCCATCCTCACCAGCACTAGTCATTGGCATTTTAAAAACATTTGCTTTAAGTGATACACAGTGGTGTCTTATTTCACATCAGAATCCTAAAGACCATTTCAAGATTGTTTCATGCTGGCGTCCACTGGGATCATACCTCTGGGTCAGTTGAGGGAGAAGCAGCAAAATCCTCTATGAGCTCTGAGACTTTCATAAGACACATGAAATCTTTCAAAGCAATGTCGTCCATCGCAGCAGAAACCTCCTCTGTCTCAATGCCAGCAGAGCTCAGTCAATAACTTGGAGAACTGTGGACCAGCCTGACGTTCCTGCATGCGGCTCTCCCCCATCCATCATCCAAACACACCTCAGCTGAGGCTCTAAAGTCCGTCAAAATCTGCCCAAGTGCAGCACACGCCCTCCCCAACCTTGGCTGCTCTGACATTACTCAGAATACTGTGGGCGGGGTGCGGTAGCTCACGCCTATAATCCCAGCACTCTGGGAGGCTGAGGTGGGCAGATCATCTAAGGTCAGAAGTTCGAGACCAGACTGGCCAACATGATGAAACCCCATCTCCACTAGAAATACAAAAATTAGGCCAGGCGCGTGACTCACACCTCTAATCCCAGCACTTTGGGAGGCCAAGGTGGGCGGATCACGTGAAGTCAGGAGTTCAAGACCAGCCTAGCCAATGTGGTGAAACCCTGTCTTTACTAAAAACACAAAAATTAACCAGGTGCGGTGGTGGGAGCCTGTAATCCCAGCTACTTGGGAGGCTGAGGCAGGAGAATCACTTGAACTCGGGAGACAGAGGTTGCAGCGATCCAAGATCATGCCATTGCACTCCAGCCTGGGCAACAGAAGCAAAACTCTGTCTAAAAAAAAAAATAATAATACAAATATTAGCTGGACACAGTGCGGGTGCCTGTAATTTCAGCTACTAAGGAGGCTGAGGCAGGAAAATCGCTTGAACCCAGGAGGCGGAGGTTGCAGTGAGCCAAGATCACGCCATTGCACTCCAGCCTGGGCAACAAGAACAAAACTCCATCTCAAAAAAAAAAGAACCCTTTGTTTGGTTTCACTTAAAGAGGAGAGAAGATATCAGGGTCTGGTTGTAGTCAGACCCTCATTCTCTAGAGATGGCTTTCTAAGCCGGAAAGGAAACATCTGCTCTCTCTAAGGGACAGCAGGACAAAAGGGGCAGCAAGACCAAGAAAAACATCTCATTGAGGCCAGGCCAGGGACAAGCTTTGCTGGTCAAAAGAAAATCTTCTTAGATTTAATAACTCCCACATTGGCAAGCTGCACATTTGTTTGTTTTTTTTTTTTTCCAAAGAATTTTTGAGTTTTCCCTGTCCCCCTCTACTTTCCTCCCCAAGGGGTGATTGGACTTCCTCAGGAAATAGAAATATGTCCAACGTCCCTGAGTGCTGGTGCGGTGCTAAACTCTTTATACCATTTATCTAACAGCACTGTGAGCCAGATTAATATTATTACCTCCAGCTTAGAGATAAGAGTTGGCAGCCAGAGCAATTGAGTAACTAGTTGGGCACCCAAGGTCACCCAGCTAGTGACACCTGGGGCAGGATTTAAACCTGAACCTGTAAACAGGTTCTGTTGCCTCTAGGTGGAGGTTAGTATTTTAACCTAAGGAATTACAAAGGCTTTATTTTGGGGCATTTGTAGGTTATTGTGCATTTCTTTACTTTCAGATTTTTTAGAGAAAATCCAAAATAACAGTGGAATTAATTTAAAACTGTGTCTTTCTGTGTCCCTGAAATTCTCACACATGGTACATTTTCAATGAGCTGACTTTGTTTCTCCACTTCTGCAGTAATTGAGCTTCTTCGGTTCAGTGCATGAGTGGTTCAGCGGTTCATTGGGCTTCCTGGTTGAGGGAGGGGCTGGATAACCAAGTGTATTCACTTCCTATTGCTGCTGCAATAAATACTGGAAACTTACTAGCTTAAAACAACACAAATTTATGATCTTATAGAAGTTTGAAAATCAAAGAATGTTCTTTCTGGAAGAAAACATTCTTTCTGGAAAAATCCATTCTTTTGCCTTTTCTAGCTTCCAGGGGCTATCTGGATTCCTTTTACCATGTTAAGATAACATATTCACAGGTTCCAGGGATTAGAGTGTGGACATTTTTGGAAGGCCATTATTCAGCCTGCAGCACCAACCAACAGTTTGTCGGGGACTAAGGTCTCCCAGGACATGGGATTTTTAGTGCTAAAACCAAGAAAGTCCCCGCAAACCTGGACAGCTGGTTCCCTAGAAGGGGACTCTGTTCCATGAAGATATTCTTACTAGGGGAAATAGAGAGGGAAGATAAACACAAATAAGACAGCTGTAAGGGGCCGGGCGTGGTGACTCACACCTGTAATCCCAGCACTTTGGGAGGCCGAAGCAGGTGGATCACCTGAGGTTAGGAGTTCGAGACCAGCCTGGCCAACATGGTGAAGCCCCATCTCTACTAAAAATACAAAAAATTGGCCGAGCATCGTGGCGCATGCCTGTAATCCCAGCTACTTGGAAGGCTAAGGTGGGAAAATCGCTTGAACCTGGAAGGTGGAGGTTGCAGTGAACCGAGGTCATGCCACTGCACTCCAGCCTGGGCAACAAGAGAGAAACTCTTTCTTTAAAAAAAAAAAAAAAGCTGTAAAGGAAACTGTTTTTCCAATGTCATTCTTTAGGGAAAAAGCAACCTTTGACCTTTCCAAACATCCCCGCACTGCAGCCTCAGCACGGCCATACCCTCACAAAAAGGTATCTGTGCTGAATATTCTGTCACCTGTTTTACCCAAGAAAAACAGCTATCTCCTGGATAAAGTCTATTTCAAAGCTCGAATTGTCCCTATGTTAAGAAGCCTATGTGGTACGCTTGTACTCAGAAAGGTTAATAAAAGTGTAGAATAAAATAGACATGTAGTTAAAAATAGAGCCCGATTCCATGCGAATGACACAGACTTGATACTCCACTGCGGAGCCATGGTGGGCTTCTGCATCACACGTCCTCCTCCTGTGTTCATTCCTTCCTCCTCACCTTCCACTCTATCCCCCGCCCCACTCCACCCCCCGCACAGCTATATTTAGTACCATAGTCTGTGGGTTTCTGAAAGAATTCTCTCATGTATTTTTGAGTTTCACTGAAGGGGAAACCTTGGTTTTGTGTCGTATTTTTACATATGTATTTAGTTCGTGTCATATTTTTACATATATATTTAAGTTTCCATTTCTGAAGAAATATATACCCCAAAAAAAGCATTTTTCAACAATGGGTGAATTCCAAGAAGCCTGGAGTCTGATTTGGAAAGGATGGGGGATGGGAATTGGGTAGCTTTTCCAGTGGAAAGGATTTGAACAGAGGCCACACTTCTGGAGTGGCTCCTACAAGCCGGAGCATATCAGCATGGTCTGGCAGAAGTGACAGTTATGGAAGGGAGGGTCATAAATCATTTCCTAGCTGTGAGGACAAAGGGATTCAAAGTCTCCCAAGCCAGAGGTAGTGTAGCCAACAAGATCAGCAGCAATGAGGGAGCAACTGCGCCACGTTGTGTTACTCCCTGATGGCCAGCGCAGGGCTGCAAGTAGTGGCTGCAAAAGCCAGACAAATAGATGGAAATCCAGGAACTAGAGGAAATTCAGGCCTGCAAGGGGCTCTGGGAAGTGTATGTTGTTCTCTCTGGTGAGTTCAGACAGCCTGAGGCACATGGTATGGAGGGAGGTGCAGATGGTCAAGAAAACAGGGTTCTGTCGCCAGCGGCCAGCGGAGCTTCTTAAGGTTTGCAGGGCTGCTCTGTGCAAGTCCGTTTAGGGACGTCATCCTGATCTCTATATGCATGCAAGCCCAGCCACCCCTTCTGCTGGTCAGCCACCGGCCACTGAGTCTGGGTAGAAGAACATACCAGATGTGGGTAACCCATCATCCCCTTGGGAAATCCAGCTGCCATCATGTGCCTTCTGCGGTCAATTGTTTCCCCTAAAAAAGTCCAGTTCCTATCATGCTATCTCCCCACTTTCTTTCCAGCCTTACCTTCTTCTACATACATCTTTCTTTCTGGCATATAGATCTTTTCTTCAATACCTGAAAAATCTCCTATCTTCATGCCTTTGTATGTGCTGCCCCCTCTTCCAGAAATGCCTTCCACCACTTCCTATTTCCTTTGTCTTCCTAGAAAACTTCCACCCAGCTTCAAACTGAAATACCCAAGACACAAGTCACGTTAAGTGTTGGTAAGTTGGGAAATCCAGCTGCTGTCATGAATCACAGACACAAGCCTGGGAAGATGCTGGCTCCACAATGCATTGGAGTAAAGGGTATGAGGGCAGGGAGAGGGCATTGTGCTGATATACCCCCATTCTCTGCCCAGAGGCCTAAGGACAAGTGTTAGTAGACGGCTGGCCTAGGCATGACTGGCTAGCTGGAGGAAGAGCAAGGAAAATTGCTCCCTGTGGAGAGGAAATCCATAACTAGCCTGTATTTATTGGGGGCCTCAGCCCACTCAGCTAACAGTTCCAAGGGATGGCATGGTAGGCTCCTGTGGTCCCATCTATGGATCAAACTTTGTGGACCATACTACGCTTTCAGACTGACTTCAGACTCAAGTAGAACTATCTCACTTGAAAACTGTCTTAAGGCTTAGGCTGGACAATTTGAAGAGGGAGGGCCTGGTAGGATTGTCTGTTTCATGCTCCCTGAAGAATGTGAGCACCTAACTCCCTGCTTCCCAAAACTATCCAGACTGGAACGGAAGGATCTGGGACTAAAGGACCAAATCGAATAAGCACTCACCTTAGAGTCAAAAATGCTATGTTCAAATCCCACTTCAAATTCCAACAGCCACTTCCTGTCTCTGTGATCTCAGGCAAAACTGCTGAATGACTCTGAACCTTGGCTTCCTTATTTGGAAAACAGTGATTATATCACCTAACAGTGATAAACAGTGATTATAACACCTATTACAGAGTTGTTGTGAAATTTAGAATGAGAAAATACAGACCAAAGTGCCTAACACTGCACCTAACACAGAGCAGATCACCAACAAATGGTGAGTAAGTTAATTCCTTGGTTTGGCACACAATAACCTCCTGATTTGGCCTAATTCTTCCCTGCCTTCTTCCCAGCTAGCCTCTTCCCCTCAGTTTTGCAAAGGTGCTCCGGCTGTGTGGGGGAGGGTGAGACACCCTTGGTGACAATGGATGAAAATGGTATCATTGCTCTTCAAACAAAACCAAGAAAAGGAGGCTTCAGTAGGGCTTAGAGACTTCATTCCTGACTCAATTCATCTGCTCACCTCATTTTGTCCCCCTGGAGTGAGTATCTTCCTTCTGTTTTAAAATTGAGGTTTTATTATTTCTTAGATATGACAAGGCCAACAGATCAGGAGATGGCTGCTGTTGAAAAGAAAGTTGTTACACTCACAGGTCCCAAGAGGATGGGGCACACTGAGCCATAAGGGGCCGGCAAGGAGGCTCCAGGGTCAGTCAGAAGGCAGAGGGAGTGGAGAAACAAGGGCAAAAGATGTGATTGTGGTTCTGGGAATGACAGGTGAGGCAGGCTGTCCTTTGCCTAGTTTAAATAAATTCAGCAGCCTCTGGGGCATAGGGGATATCCCTAGTTGTTTGGTACCTAGCCTTGGGGAGATTAGGGTAGGGGAACAGTGACCCTGAGTGTGACAGCCCTGTGGTGAAGGTGGTTGGGGGGTGGTTGGTCTGGATTGGTTGGTTTGCATTTGAAAAGTGTGCTCAAGGGCCAGTTATTTACTATCCCTAGGAATTGGCTAGAGGGATAATTCCTCCCTTCAAGGGTCAGCAAGTCCCCAAATGTCAAACATCAAAATACAGAAAATAAAAAGACATAGTTAATAACACCCTCTTCTCTGCTGTTGGATTCTAGCTTAGGTCTAATCTGTTCTAAGAAGGCTTCCTAGGCCACCCTATCCCACTGGATGAGTCCCTCCCTGAAGTCCTATAGCACTTAATGTCTCTGCTGTTCATTTTGGTGTCTTATTATTTCAGCAAAGTGTATGCTGTGTCCCCCATCAGAAACCTCGGCTTCTTGGAGATGGGAATTGTGTCTTACTTCTCTATGTCCCTTACAGCGACTGGCACAGAGCCTTCAACGTAATAAGCACTCATTAAATTTTTGTTAGGGAACACTCAAGGTTCAGTTTAGGAGGCCACAGGGATGATTCCTTAAAGTTTTTTTCTTAACTCCTTAGCAGGAATAACCCTGCTAAGAGGCACTCAAAGCTTGGTTTCTTCCTTTATCATCCAGCACTTGGTCTTCCTAAAATTTAGAATGTTTACAAATCCAGACAATCTTTGTGAAATTCACAAACAAGGAAAATACAGGCAGCTCCAGCTATGACTACAATTCAGAAGGGGTCATTTCTAATTGCAGCTGAAAAGGAAAAATGGAGTTAGTGTTGATGTTCTGACCGCAGTGTTTCTTCCACTAACTCCCTAGAAGGAAGGAGTAGATTACACATGTCAGCCAGGTTCACTGAGTAGCCAGGAGGATATGTGTGTCTCATGAATTTTTTTTTTTTTTTTTGAGACAGAGTCTCACTCTGTCGCCCAGACTGGAGTGCAGTGGTGTGATCTCGGCTCACTGCAAGCTCCGCCTCCCAGGTTCACGCCGCCATTCTCCTGTCTCAGCCTTCAGCTGGGACTACAGGTGCCTGCCACCACACCTGGCGAATTTTTATTTTATTTTTTGTGTTTTTAGTAGAGATGAGGTTTCACTGTGTTAGCCAGGATGGTCTCAATATCCTGACCTTGTGATCTGCCCTCCTTGGCCTCCCAAAGTGCTGGGATTACAGGCGTGAGCTACCACGCCCAGTCTCTCATGAATTTTTATTAATGGGCAAATCACTCATGTTGTGTGTTGTGTCTGTCCTTGGCTGGACATCCAAGAATCCAGCACAAGCTATAAGGAAGGGAGATTTACTTGTTTCCAAGTGGCCTGGAATGATCCATGAGACACAGTGGACCCTCACGGTCCTGAGGACAGGATGTGGCAATGGTCATGGGGTCCTCCTCCATGAGCACAGGAGCAAAGATGGTGACCAAATGCAGAACGGGTCTGACTTGCATGTCCAATGTTAGAGTAATTTGGCTCCTTTTTTGGGGCAGAACTGATGGACAAAAATAGACCTCATTTTGGGAAGCCTGGCATGAAATTAAATTCCAGGGCCATAGCTACAGCTTTGCCAATGGGCTGGCTTTCTACCATGTGCAGAAATGCCCTTGTCATGCAAGTTGAAGACGGTGGTGGAGTGGGGAAGGGAGGAGAGCTTCTTTTATGGGTATTCTAACATGGCAGGGGCTGCTCCACCTGTCTTTAGTCCCTCGCTATTTAAAATATAATTTGCAGACCTGCAGCCTTGGTCTCATTTCGGAGCTTGCCAGAAATGCGGAATCTCAGGCAAGCCTGGGACTAGAGTGAGAGATGGCCGCCTATAGTGCAAAATGGAAGGAGGTGCCCCAAAACTCAGTAATCAAGATAAACAATATTTTAAAATACCGAAATCACTGCCAAAAATCCATGATACACAAAATATCAACATTTTAAATAAAAGCGAGATCTGACTCAGCACTTAAACAAATCTGCCGCACTTACCTCATGCTAATCTTGACTCTGATCTCAGGTTCCATCCCAGACCTATAGAATCAGAATCTATATTCTAAAAAGACCCCCAGAGGATTCATATGTAAATCAAAGTTTAAGAAGCACAGCTTTAGACAACATAACCCACAATGTAACAAACCAAAATCTTAGAATCTAGACAGCAGCAAAGATAGAAAGGTATGAGCAGAAATAAAGTTTCAGAAGCATCTAACTCCTCCAGCTTGCTTGCCATTGCCTGGGTTTGCACACCACCACCTTAAAATTGCAGTGTTCTATAATTTACCATGAACATTTCAAAACCTTTTTTTTTTTTTTGAGATAACTATAGATTTGCAGGAAGTTGCAAGTTTAATACAGAGAGAGCCCATGTACTCTTCACTCAGTTTCCCCTAGTGATTACTGATTACTTAGTCCATTTGGGCTGCTGTAACAAAATACGTTAGACTGGGTAGTTTATAAATAACGTAAATTTATTGCTTACAGTTCTGGAGTCTGGGAAGTCCAAGATAAAGGCCCTCGTAGATGTGGTGTCTAGTGAAGGCCTGTTCCTGATAAATGGTGCCTTCTTTTTTTTTTTTTTTGAGATGGAGTCTCGCTCTGTCACCCATGCTGGAGTGCAGTGGTGCACTATCGGCTCACTGCAACCTCTGCCTCCTGGGTTCAAGCGATTCTTCTGCCTCAGCCTCCTGAGTAACTGGGACTACAGGCACGTGCCACCAAGACCGGCTAATTTTTGTATTTTTGGTAGAGACAGGGTTTCACCATAGTGGCCAGGCTGGTCTCGAACTCCTGACCTTCTGATACACCCACCTCAGCTTCCCAAAGTGTTGGGATTACAGGCGTGAGCCACTGTGCCCAGCCTAAATGGTGGCGTCTATGTGTCCTCACAACATGGAAGGGCAAATGGGGTCCCCCAGGCCTCTTTTATAAGGTCTGTAATTCCATCCATGAGGGTTCCACCCTCATGACCTAGTCACCTCCCTAAGGCCCCACCTCTTAATAGCAACATGTTGGAGATTAGATTTCAACATATGAATTTTGGAGAGACAGATATTCAGACCATAACAGTTATATTTTCTGTAACTATAGTAGACTATTGAAATGAGGACATTGACAATGGCATAAGGTGTATGTATAGTTTATATGTTATCTTATCAAAAGGGTAGATTTACAGAACCAACACAAGTAAGCTATAGAACTAGCTCCTTACCACAAAGATCTCCCACAAGCTACAGCTTTAAAGTCATACCTACCCCTTTCCCTGACCCACCATCCCTAACCCCTGGAAAGCACTAATCTTCTTAACACTTTTTTTTTTTTTTTAAGAGACAGAGGTCTCACTATATTGCCCATGTTGGTCATGAACTCCTAAGCTCAAGCGAGCCTCCTGCCTCAGCCTCCCAAAATGTTGGGATTATAGGCATGAGCCGAAATGTCCAGACTTTTGAACAACTTTTTGACCATGTTATATAAATGAAATCATATAATGAGCAAACTTTTGAGATTGCCTTTTCTTCACTCAGCATAATGAACTAAAGATCCATCCAAATTGTTGCACATATCAATAATGTGTTCCTTTTTTTATTTTTATTTGTTTTTATTTTTTTATTTTTTGAAGCAGAATCTCACTGTGTCACCCAGGCTGGAGTGCAGTGGCACCATCTTGGCTCACTGCAACCTCCAATTCTCAGGTTCAAGCAATCCTCCCACCTCAACCTCCCAAATAGCTGGGAGTACAAGTGTGTGCCACCCACCATGCCCAGCTAATTTTTGTATTTTTAGTAGAGACAGGGTTTCACCATGCTGGCCAGGCTGGTCTCGAATTCCTGACCTCAAGTGACCCACCCACTTCTGCCTCCCAATGTGTTGGGATTACAGGCATGAGCCACAGTGCCCAGCCAATTTTTTCCTTTTTATTGCTGAGTATAGTCCCTGCTATGGGCGTACCACAATTTAGTTAACCATTTACCTATTATAAGACATTTGGGTGGTTTCCTGTATTTGATTATTACAAATAAAGCTGCTATGAACTATTCTAGCTCCTATAACTTTCCATATACATTTTAGAATTCTGTTGATATTTACATTTTTAAAAATCTTGTAATTTTGACAGGAAATACATTAAATTTATATATCATTTTGGGGAGAATTAGCATCTTGACTGTGTTGAGTCTTCCAATCCATAACATAGTATGTCCCTTTATTTTTTTGTTGTTGTTCCTAACCACTAGACTATGCCATCCAACTCAATAGAAGCATGATCACCCAAAGAAATTCAGGATTATCAGCATCTTCTGTTATTTGTCATGGCACTGAATTCAAATATTTGTTCCTGTGTTCACGGAGGCAACATAGATATAGTGCATATGGGAATAAAGGGTTGAAGGCATCCTTGAAAAGGACTCTCAGTTAAGATTTAAAATGCATATGTCTCTACATTTATTTAGATCTTTGATTTTTTCATCAGTATCTTATAGTTTTTAACATATAAGCCCTATATATGTTTTATTATATTTATACCTAAGTATTTCATTTGATTGATTAACATTTGCTTTGTATTTTTATTTTGATTTTCATTTGTTTGTTGCTAACATATGGAAATACAATTAATTTTCTTATGTTGATCTTGTAACTTATGACCTTGTGATAAGTTATGAACTTATGAACTCACTTATTAGCTGCTGGAGTTTCCTTGTAAATTTTTTGGGATTTCTAGGTAGATCATCAAGTCATCTACAAATAGAGACAGGTTTTTTATTTTCCTTTTTTTTTTTATCTGTATGGCTTTTATTTCCTTTTCTTGTCTCATGGTGTGCACTAGAACTTCTGGTTGAATAACAGCAATAAGAGCAGACGTCCTTCCCTGTTCTTGATTTTAGGGAGAAGGCATTCAATCTTTCACCACTAAGTATGATGTTAGTTGCAGGTTTTTGCAGATGCTTTTTGTCAAGTCGAGGAAGTTTCTTTCTATTCCTATTATACTGAGAGTTTTTGTCATGAGTGAATGTTGAATTTTGTCAAACGCGTTTTCTGTATCAATTGATAGGATCATGAGATTTTTCTTTAGCTTGCTGATGGATTACATTGAATGATTTTTCAAATACTGAAAAAACAGCCTTGTATCCCTGGAATATATACCACTTAGTCACAGTGTATAATTCTTTCTATATATAGCTGGATTCTATTTGCTAACATTTGTTAAGGATTTTTGAGTATTCAATCATAAAGGATATTGGTCTGTAGTTTCTTCTTTGTACTATCTTTGCCTGGTTTTGATATCAGGGTAATACTGGCTTTATAAAATAAATCGAAAAGTGTTCTTTCCTAGGCCAGGCATGGCGGCTCACGCCTATAATCCCAGCACTTTGGGAGGCCAAGGTGGGCGGATCACCTGAGGTCGGAAGTTCGAGACCAACCTGACCAACATGGAGAAACCTCGTCTCTACTAAAAATACAAAATTAGCCGGGCATAGTGGCACATCCCTGTAATCCCAGCTACTCGGGAGGCTGAGGCAGGAGAATCGCTTGAACCCAGGAGGCAGAGGTTGCAGTGAGCAGAGATCACGCCATTGCACTCCAGCCTGGGCAACAAGAGCTAAACTCCGTCTCAAAAAAGAAAAAGAAAAAGAAAAAGAGTTCCTTCCTTTTCTACTTTCTTGAAGAGTTTATGTAGACTTGGTTTTAGTTCTTTATAAGTTTGGTGGAATTCTCCAGTAAAACCACCTAGCACTATGCACTTTTACTTTTGTAATTTGATTTGATCCTCATAACAACTTTGCAAAGGAGACATTTTACAGAAACAGTTTCCAGGTCCCTTGGACTGCACTGGATGCATAGTGAGATTAGTGAGGTGGCCGGGCAATAAGTCCAGAGCAGGAGGATGTTGGGCAGGGCAGGCATGCTAGACGTGGGGTAGGGTAGAGCTGGGTTTGAATGAAGTGCTTGGGAAGTGAAGAGTTAGGAGAAGGCACTATTTGGAGAACAGGGAGAGTAAAGAAGGTCTGGTTTATTGCAGCAGAGGGTCTGTGACTGCCAAAGGCCAGATAGAAATAACCCCAAGGAGGACTGGAGTGTGAAGGCCCAAGAGAAACAGGGAGAGGCTGTGCAGTTTCTTCAAGTATCAGAAGAGATTGTTGCAAGGCCTTTAATTTGACCTCAGAATAAAATCTGAAAACAAGTGAAGTACTACAACTCTTTTAAAAAGCAAATGTGGGACCGGGTACGGTGGCTCATGCCTGTAATCCCAGCACTTTGGGAGGCTGAGGCGATCAGGTCACCTGAGGTCGGAAGTTCGAGACCAGCCTGGCCAATATGGTGAAACCCCATCTCTATTAAAAAATTTAAAAATTAGCTGGGTATGGTGATGCACGTCTTTAATCCCAGCTACCTAGGAGGCTGAGGCACAAGAATCACTTGAACCCAGGAGGCAGAGGTTGCAGTGAGCCAAGATGGTGCCACTGTACTCTAGCCTGGGCAACAGAGCTAGACTCTAGCAAAAAAAAGCAAATGTGGCACACTTATCAGAGTGACCCACTTATCAAAATCCAAATAATGCCAAATGCTGGTAATAAGTTGGAGCAGCAGAAAGTCTCATTCATTCCTGGTGGGAATATAAAATGGCACAACCACTTTGGAAGACAATTTGACAGCTTCTTAAAAAGCTAAACATAATCTTACCATGTGATTCATATGGCTCCTTGTGTAGATTCCCCAACCTATGTCTACACAAAAACCTGCACATGAATGTCATATCAACTTTATTTATAATCACTAAAAACTGGAAGCAGCAAAGATGTTCTTTGGTAAATGAATGGCTAAACTGAGGTACTTCCAGACAATAGACTATCATTCAGTTATTAAAAGAAATGAGCTGTCGGCAGGGCGCGGTGGCTCATGCCTGTAATCCCAGCACTTTGGGAAGCCGAGGCAGGCGGATCACCTGAGGTCAGGAGTTTGAGACCTGTTTGGCCAACATGGTGAAACCCTATCTCTACTAAAAATACAAAAATTAGCTGGGTGTGGTGGCGGGGGCCTGTAATCCCAACTACTCGGGAGGCTGAGGCAGGAGAATCGCTTGAACCTGGGAGGCGGAGGTTGCAGTGAATTGAGATGGTGCCACTGCACTCCAGCCTAGGAGACAAGAGCGAGACTTCGTCTCAAAAAAAAAAAGAAAGAAATGAGCTGTCGAGCTATGAAAAGGCATGGAGGAAGTTTAAATGCATACTGCTTAGTGAAAACAGCAAGTCCAAAGAGGCTACATACTGTATGATTCCAACCATATGGCATTTTGGAAACGTCAAATCTATGGAAATAGTAAACAGATCCGTGGTTGCCAGGGGTTTGGGAAAAGAGGAGGCATGAATGGGTGGAACACTGAATTTTTAGGGACATGAAAATACTGGGTATGATACTATAATGAGGGATACAATTGTCAAAACCCACAGAACTCTACAACACAGAGTAAATCTTAATGTAAACTACGGACTATAGTTAATAATGTGTTAATATCGATTTGTCAAGTATAACAAGTGTGCCACACTAGTGCAAAATTATTAATATAATGGGGGAAACTGTGCATGGAGGGAGGTAAAAAGGTGGGAAGGGTCTAAATATATGGAACTCCATGTGCAATCTCCTCAATTATTCTGTAAATCTAAAACGGTGTTAAAAATAGTCTATTTGTTTTTTAAATCTAAGAAATTTCACATTGAAAGAAAAAGAAGCAGCCAGGTGCCGCGGCTCATGCCTGTAACCCTTGCACTTTGGGAGGCCAGGGCGGGCAGATCACTTGAGGCCGGGAGTTTGAGGCCAGCCTGGCCAACATGTGAAACCTGTCTCTACTAAAAATACAAAAATTAGCCAAGCATGGTGGCTCACGCCTGTAATCTCAGCTACTTGGGAGACTGAGGCATAAGAATTGCTTGAACCCAGGAGGTGGAGGTTGCAGTGAGCCAAGATCGTGCCACTGCACTGCAGCCTAAGCAACAGGGTGAGACTTTGTCTCAAAAAACAAAGAAAGAAAAAAAAAGAAGCAAATATGGTGAGATCTTTTTTTCAAGTGTTAAGAAATCCAGCAAAGTCATTCTGAAAACTTGCTTGTAAACTACACAGCCAGCCTTGCTGCCCAGGCTCCCTTCTACTTAAAAATTCCTTTACTGTAAACTCCATGCCAGATTTTTCCTCAGTGGGATAAGCTCAGGCCCTACTGACATTTTTTTTTTTTTTTTTTTTTTTTTTAATTTTTTAGACAGAGTCTCCCTCTGTTGCCCAGGCTGGAGTGCAGTAGCATGATCTCGGCTTACTGCAATCTCTGCCGTCCAGGTTCAAGCAATTCTCCTGCCTCAGCCTCCGGAGTAACTGGGATTATGGTGTCTGCCACCACGCCTGGCTAATTTTTGTATTTTTAGTAGAGATGGGGTTTTACCATCTTGGCCAGACTGGTCGTCAACTCCTGACCTCATGACCCACCCGCCTGGGCCTCCCAAAGTGCTGGGATTACAGGTGTGAGCCACCACACCCGGCCTCTGTTGACATTCTTAAAAGGAACTTTTTTGGAAGTAAGATAGAACCAGACTTTTCAGCCCCTTCTTAGTTTGCCGAAATTTATTGCGAAAATAAAATTGAGTTTCTCTGATAGATTTGAAAAAGCAATATTGCATACCTTCCAAAGGATAAAAGGCTTTTATCTGGCCAAATTTTTCGTCTCAACCAAGTCTAAGATGATGGTCTTCTGGGTTGATTGCTAATTCTCTGTAATTATCTACAAGGCCCTTTAAATTTGTTTTGGTGGTTTTTCTCTTCTGAATAATTAGATGAGGCAATCAGCACATCTTTCATATTATAAGGAGGCTTTTTTTTTTTTTTTAAACACTACTCCTCCACGTTATAATTTCTGCAAGTGACAATAGGGGTAAATTCCAATCTGTAGCTCTAACGGCTGCTAATGAGGCGCTTGTTTTAAATCCCTCTGAGCTACACTGGCTCCTCCCACAGAGGACTTTTAAAACTCTGAGTTCTAAATCCTTTTGCTTTGAGGGCTGAAATCTGGTTCTGTAACCTTTTGAATCACCAATGTTTGCTTTGAAAGTTGACATTTTCTATTTAAATGGCAAGAGAGATGGGAAATAAACCTCAGCATTACAGAGCAGAGCATATTGATTTCAATTATCACCTTTAATCCATGCCTTTCTTCTTTATAATGTATGGATTTCTTCTCTTAATTAGAAAGAGCCAGGGATTATCTGCACAAAACTGGAAGGTTTATTGTGATTGGCGGGATTGTCTCCCCTGTCCACGACTCCTATGGAAAACAGGTGGGTTCCTTCCTGTGCCTCTGTCCTCCTTCAACTCCCGCCCTCCCATCCCTGGCCTGATAGTTCCTGGCAGAAAAACTGCCCCAACTCTGTCTCTGCTAAGATTCCTGGAGACACAAAATGCCCAGGTCCATGCATCCATCCTGCTTCCCATCTCAGGACCACAGTTGGACCTGAGTGGATGGGTGTTGAAGCAGCAGCTGGAAAGACCAGCTGTCCATGACCATAGAGCCACTCACAGGCCGGTCAGGACTCATTGAAAGGGGAGCAGGAACACCCACCGGGTGTGGTTTGGTATGGTGGATGCCAGGTTGGCAGCTGGTTATGGGTTGAGCTGCATTGGGCAAGTCTTCTCAGGGTTTTAGGAGAAAATGGCCTATGCCTCATATAGTCTGATTTAAAATTCATTTCCCTGCCCATCCCTCCCTACCACATATTCCGGCAAATCTAGGAGCTCTACCCATCATTCCCCCTTTCTCCCACAGATGCACCTTGGTGGGCTCTGGGAAAACTCACCTAACGAGCCAGACTGAGTCATAAGACAAGGCCACATTTGCTGAGTTAAGTCTCATCTCTGCAGGGCACAGAGGGGCTGCTTTGCAAATGGAGGCTCATCTATCGACCCTGTTGGGGTGGTATACACCACACACCCTTTATTCGTTTCCTTTCCCCACCACCATTCCAGGCCTGCCTGTGGCAAACGGACAAGTAAAGGGGTCACATCCCTCATTCCCTCTCACCACTGGAAAAAGGCTGCACCTTAACAATGGGTGGGCTTGGGCTGGTACCCCAAGGATGTTGTGGGGAACAGAGGGAGTCTCCCAATGATTGCTCTGTTGCTTCCCAGGGCCTCGTGTCAAGCCGGCACCGTCTCATCATGTGTCAGCTGGCCGTCCAGAATTCCGACTGGATCAGGTAGGACTGGCCTGAAGATGCCAGAGGCAGGTGGCCCGGAGACTTACTGGGAGTGAGGTGGGGAAAAAAGAAGAGTTCCAGCAGTAATTTGGATCCTGAAAGGATGGGGAGGCAGGGGCAAGATGCTAGCCTTGTGGAGGCAATACGTAGACCTCCAGGGATACCGGTAACTTTATTTTTGAACCAAACTATGAGGCCCATGAAAGTAAAGAAAGAGCTTGAATGTTGCACCTGTTTTGGCATCTCTGAGTCCTGGCGTGATTCTTGGAGCTTCCAGAAATATCACTGGGTTTTGGGTGAAGCATGACCAGAAAATCAGAAATGCCTCTCACTTTCATTCCCACTAACTTCCATGAACCCTCACTACCTTTCAGGGAATGTTCCCCGGCCTTTGCAATTTCCCATTCCTGAACTCAGGCTGCCTAAGGGCCCCACACTGGCCCCAGGAGAGAGGTGCGAGTCTGCCCTTAACGGCAGCCACACCAAATCACACCCACTAGGTGGCTTTCCTGCTCAATGCCTTTCTGGCCAGACGTGCTGCTAGGAAGGCAACTCCACCCCAACCCCTCCACTGAGCTTGCAGTGTAATTAAAGCAAGCTTCCACTAATTATGCTAATGATGCTCCCCAAAGTTCCTACCATTATAATTTGCATGAGAAGATGATGTTTAAAAAAAATAATGGCATGCCGTGTGTGCTGTAATTTCCCCCTCTATGGAAAAATAAGCAGCACCTAGAGGTTTCCATGAAAGAGGCAAAGTGACGGGATGCTGACCTCAGAATGAGGAATGCAGAGAGTTCGCCCGGGAAGAGTAGGGTGGGCGGGAATGAGAGCAGTGAAGGGAAGCGACAGTAATAATTCAGCAGTGATCCTTGCCATTCGTGCACAGTGATTTGTGTGAGAAGCACATGCCCTTTATAGACTTTCTCATCCCCCTAACGACAAAGCTTTGGTAGAGAGACGGCTGCTTTTTCTCAGGCGAGAAACAGGCCCAGAGAAATCAAAGGGTTTGAGCAATGATACATTGATACATCCATAGGGAAGAAAGGATTAGAAATGAAGCCTCTTGGCCGGGCGCGGTGGCTCAAGCCTGTAATCCCAGCACTTTGGGAGGCCGAGACGGGCGGATCACTAGGTCAGGAGATCGAGACCATCCTGGCTAACACAGTGAAACCCCGTCTCTACTAAAAAATACAAAAAACTAGCCAGGCAAGGTGGCGGGCCCCTGTAGTCCCAGCTACTCAGGAGGCTGAGACAGGAGAATGGCCCGAACCCGGGAGGCGGAGCTTGCAGTGAGCTGAGATCCGGCCACTGCACTCCAGCCTGGGCGACAGAGCGAGACTCCGTCTCAAAAAAAAAAAAAAAAAAAAAAAAAAAAAGAAATGAAGCCTCTTAACATTGTAACTCCTGATCTTCTGGGGATGCTGAGGACCTTGAATAAGGGTCCAGTGAGGAAATCACTGGGCAGGAGACTGTTACTGCTTGGATGTGCTTAGAAGATTCTGGAATAATTCCCTCATTCATTCAACAACTACTGAGTGCCTACCACCTTCCCTGGGCTGCTCTAGGTTGGAAAATCAGAATCCTGAGAATTGAGATCACTAGGGAGTCTAAGCATTGCCTCTAGAGATGAGGGTTGGCTGAGATGGGGTGCCTAACACTGGGAGCCCATTTAGCCAGATGAAGTGTTTGTCTCTGGCACAGGTGCGCTCCCGGGCACAGGGCCTGCCTAGGGGGAGCTAGGCTCCGGGCAAACGGCAAGCTGACTCTCTAAGGGTTTTCAGCTAGTGAGATCTCACCTCTGGGCACTTTAGGTGGGGTGGTGGGGTAGGGTGGTGGTGTTAAGGGGATGCACGACTGCTAAGAAAATGTTTGCGAAGGCAGGGCGTGGGGGCTCATGCCTGTAATTCCAGCACTTTGGGAGGCCAAGGTGGGCGGATCACCTGAGGTCAGGAGTTTGAGACCAGCCTGGCCAATGTGGTGAAACCCCATCTCTACTAAAAATACAAAAATTAACTGGGCATGGCGGCATGTGCCTATAATCCCAGCTACTCGGGAGGCTGAGGCAGGAGAATCGCTTGAACCCAGGAGGTGGAGGTTGCGGTGAGCCGAGATCTCACCACTGCACTCCAGCCTGGGTGACAGAGCGAGACTCCATCTAAAAAAAAATCATTAAGTTGGCAATTAAGGCCCAGTGCTGCCTCAGTCTGGGGCTGGATCCCTGCTTACTTCACAAGCAGTATCTCAGAGGGGCTGGCCATTGCTGTGTCTGCGCCCTCTCATCTGCCTGCCATGCCTCACCTCCACACCCATAAAGCACCTCACTGCAGAGGGAGGCAGGCAAGACTGATTTTCGAGGGCTTGCAGCCTGGCTACCACTTGACAAAGGCCCAGCTCAGCTAATCCTTGTCACAACCCTCAAGGGTCCAAAGGAGGGTTTATTTTGTAGGTAATAATAGGAGCAAGATGCTGTACTGAGCATTGTACACATAAAACTTACCAAGCCTTTCTAACAAGACCGTAAGCTCGTTACTGTTGTTATTCCCATTTTACCGATGGGGAAGGTGAGGCACTGGGAGATCACATAACTTTCCCAAAGCCACACAGTTGCAAAGAGCTGAGGCTGGAATTAAACCCAGGCAGACTGGCACCAGCATCTCTTCTCATAAGCCTATACCATGCTCTTCTCATTTTACAAAGGAGGAAACTGAAGCTCAGAAAAGTGTTTCACACCTGGGTTTTATCTGATTCAAGATCTAAGCACATGGTATGGCCAGGTCTTCCATGCTTCCTGAGCTATAATCTTTGGAAGGAAACAATAAGGAAAGAGTATGAGAACAGAAACCAAGAGAAATTTCTTTCTGATGATGTTAGGGTGGACCCTTGGGAGTGCTACCAGGACACCTGGCAGACGACCTGCAGCGTGTTGGAACACCACCGGGACCTCATGAAGGTGAGCTGGGCTGAGCCTGGGGATGCATGAACCACCAGGCTGCAGGGGAGGGGCTGGACCCGCAGAAGTCAGGCAAGGAGAGGAGAGGGTGCTGCTGGCCTCTCGACCTACTTTCAGCCTCTTATTTCTCTGCCTGTTTCGAGAGAGACCAGCCTGTGTATAGCACAAAGAACAATGAATGAGAAACCCCGAGTAGCACCAGGGGCTACTCCCTGTCTTCCACCCTCAGTCTTGACTTCCCATTTGGGACGTTGCTGCTGGGTATGGTAGGCAGCTTTTATCAGCTGGGAGCAAGTTCAAGGTGGGATTAAGGAGACCACAGTGATAGGACTTCAGAAAGTGAGGGAGGAGGAGACTGGGCAACGAAAGGCAGGAGAAGAGAGGAGCACTTAGGGGAGGTACAAGCAGCCAAGCCCCGTGCCCTGCCTGTGGGGACCCCATTGGCACGTCACACCTGCCAGTCATTGCACCCCATTCCCACCCATTCCTCCTCACAAGAGCCCCATGGGCAGACGGTGTCTGATGCCTGTTTTATTAGTGCGTGAAAGGGAGCAGAGAGGGGAGACCACATATCTGAGCACACACAGTGAGTGTTTGGTGAACACAGATAGGCGAGAGCTTCTGTATTCCCCACTGGAGCCTGGGGCCTGTGGCTGGGCTGCAGAGACTTCAGGGCTGGTTGCCAGGTTAGAATGGGCTCCATACCAGCCAGCAGCACTGGCCAGAGTGTGCAGGAAGCACCCTTCCCAGATCAATGCCAACCCATCAACTCCACAGTGACAGGACGAAAAGCAATGCCACCGACGGCGAGAAGCCTGACCAACCAAGACAGCAAACAATCAGTTCTGCTCGCCTCCACGGACTCTGCAGCAGAGCCCTCCACAGCCCCAGATAGCATCCACCTGGCACTGCCTTCCTACAGGGAGAGCCTCTGTCCCATCTGTGTCCTTGCTGCCAGAGGGCCTGTCACCATGTCCTTCCTGGGGAGCAGCCCCTGACCACCCCACACTCCACCAGGTGCACAGCCAGGCTTTATTTTAACAGATGTGGAGCTTCAGAGCTCTGTCCTGGGGAGCCAAGGGCAAGTGAGGTAGAGAGGACCAGCTGGCTGTTCTCTATCTGTTGTTTTCTCCCCCATGCAATTGGAGAAAACTAATTTCCTTTCCCTTTGGCTTTCAGAACCTTTCTCACACATCCTGACCCTTCTGGTCCCCTTCAAAGGAGGCTGACTTGGGGCCACACTGACTTGCTCCTCTGTGCTGGTCTCCACAATAGCAGTAATGAAAGGCACTGTGTAAGAGTGTATCTGTCAGGATAGGCAAAGATGTGCTGTGATGACAAACATCCCTAAAAGCTCAGTGACTTCACACAAGTTTATTTCTCACACTACATGTCACCTGGGAAGTACCTGTGGGCCTGTGCTCTTTCTGGTCACACAGAAGCCTCAGGCTCCACGACAGAAGGGAGGAATGGGGACCCTGCAGGCATTCCTCAGTGCTGGCAATACTGGCTGGAAAGCCTGGCTATCATTTGTTGTCTAAATGCCCAGGCTTCCTGAACTCTACCTGTATTACTCATGCCCAGGGAATGAGTCTAGGCCAGAGAAGCTCCACCAGGAGCCCCAGCTGTTTCAGCAATGGGCAGAGGCTGTCAAAGAACGTAGGTCACTGCCGGCCCCCCTGCCTTGGAGTAAGAGCTTGGAGCTGCTTCCTAAGAACTCTCAGCCTTCAAACTCCTAGCAAGCATGAGGCAGGTGTTCCCGGCATGCAGAGTAGACCAACCGCAGAGATAGATGCATGACTTAACAGGTGACTTGGGACAACTCTCCAATGTCAAGGCCTCTGAGAACGCAGGAGCCCATGGGGGCTGGCGAGGGCAGGATCAGGGAGTGCAGCCAGCCATTTTCTACTTCTCTGAGATAGAACAAGTCAAATGGGACCTACAGTGCAGCAAGAGGAAGAAACTCCTCAGCTACCAGACCAGTCAGGAAACAGGAATGCAGTGTTTTCTTTTCTGCTGGTGAAATAATACATGGAGGCAGACCACCCCTTCCACCCCACCAGCCACAGCTGGGAAAAGAAGCCCACCGAGAGGTGAAAAGATCCCACGGTACCCACCTCAGCTGGCTCCCAGATGTGGTCAGATGTGACCTCCTCCTATCAGGAGTCTTACAAAGGTGACAGGTTACCCCACAGGACAAATGCCTGCCCTTCTAGGGCTGAGAAGGACTCACACACTGCTCTGCCCACAGGATGGCCTGTGGAACAGGTGCCTAGAAAATCACCCCAGCCTTGGGCCTGGGGGTCCCCTGGCAGCAGAATCTGAATCCAGAAAGGGTGGCGTGCAGGAGTGGGTGGTGGGTACCCAGGCAGCTGGCTTTTGGGAATAAAGAAACCTCGAATAAGCAGTGGCCCTTGTGAAGCTAAAGAGATTGGGAATTCATCCTTTGTTTCTCTGTTGCCCAACAGCCACACTCTCCCCGTCACCTCGGCCCAGTGGGGTTGCTAGTGGGTCAGCTGTGAGGAATGCTGTCTTATCAGCTCTGTGTTTTCTGCAGCACTGGCGAGGAGTAGCCTGGCAGATAACTCAGGACAATGGATAATGCACACAGAATTTCCGCTTGGCTCTGGCATGTGTATTCACACTGAGCAGGCGAGAGAGTGCTCAGAACCCACCCACCCTGCTTCCCGCAGCACAAACACATCCTGTGCTGCCTGGCACCGCTCTCCCTCTTGCTTGGCTGTGTTACTGACAACTCTGGCCTGAAGAAGCCGCAGGTGGTGATATTGCCTTGTGTTTGTGTGACCTTTCCCAAGCTTACAGAGCCCTTTTGCAGACATGATCTCATTTGAGCCCCATGAAACATTTGGGGGGGGCAGATATTCATGTTACACAGAAGGTTCCAGCATCACCTGCTGCTGACGGAGCTCCTGCCATGTGTCAGGCACCCCACAGGCACTTTGCATATACTCGCCTGTGCGACCCGACCACAATTGGAAAAGGCGGGTATATGGTTAGACTCCTGAGTTGAGGTTCAGGAGCGATGAAGTAACTGTCCAAGCTCACATAGCTAGGAGGCAGAGCCCAAATTTGGCCCCAGGACCCATTATAACACCACATCTCATGCTTTTCTTACTGAGCTACTCCTGCCAGCCTAGCGACCACGTGATGCAGCTGGGTCTAGAACCATCCCCAGGGCTCTTCCTCAGCTCTGGGTGGCCTCTCCATGATGGACAAGCTGATAACCATTTGGAAATAACTTTGAAATGATTCTCAAAGTCATGTGGCTAATAACACTCTTCTCCCTCTCCTTAGAGGGTGACTGGCTGCATCCTCTCCAATGTCAACACACCTTCCATGACGCCTGTGATCGGACAGCCACAAAACGAGACCCCCCAGCCCATTTACCAGAACAGCAACGTGCCCACCAAGCCCACTGCAGGTAGGGGAACACTGATGTGGGGTACCCAAACCTCAGAATCATGTGGAGGGCTTGTTAAAATAGTGATTGCTGGGATCCATCCAGAACTTGATTCAGTAGGTCTGGGAGGGGAAAGAGGACTTGTATTTTTAACAAGGTGCTGCTGATGCTGCTAGTCCACAGACAATACTTTGAGAACCCTGAATACTGAGCATCAGAGCAAACCAGTCACAATCAGAGAGAGGCAGGTGGTGGTGTGCACTCTTCTCTTGCATTTAAATATAAGCATAGGGCCGGGCCTGGTGGCTCACGCCTGTGATCCCAGCACTTTAGGAAGCTGAGGTGGGTGGATGGCTTGAGCCCAGGAGTTTGAGAGTAGCCTGGGCAACATGATGAGACCCCACCTCTACCAAATAATAATAATAATAACAACAACAAAAATTAACCAGGCATGGTGGCACATGCCTGTAGTCCCAGCTACTCAGACGGCTGAGGTGGGAGGATCTCTTGAGCCCAGGAGGCAGAGGTTGCAGGGAGTGGGGGATTGTGCCACTGCACTCTAGGCTGGGAGACAGAGTGAGACCCTGTCTCAAAAACATACATGAATTTTAAGAAATAATTGTGTTAACTGGGAATTGAATGTACAAAATGGAGCATTTTTCTCTGCCTCTTCTAGGGAGGTTAAGGATCTTGCCCAGGGTCACACAGTGAGGAAGAAGCAGGGCCATGAGTCACACCCAGGCGGTCTGCACCCTGAATCCCCACACTCTTAGCCACCAATCCAGTGACAGAGAGCACCAACACATACCCCAGACCTAGGACTATGTGCCCAAATGATGCTCGTGCTTTACCTGCGTTCTTATTTAATGCAGTAGTACTGTGATATAGACACTATGTTCTCATTTCAAATAAAAAACAGATTCAGAGAAGAAAAGCGATTTGCTGATTTGTCACACAGCTCAAAAGTAGAAGAGCTAGAATTCATATTCAGTACTGGCAGGCTCCGAGGTCCATGCTCTGAAATTTTCCTCCAAGCCAACTCCAAGAGACAGATTCTGATATTACTTTTCAAGCCTTGAGACCATAAGCTATTATATTATTGGTCTATTATAAACAGGGTAATTCACAAAGAAAAGTCAGAATTTCACAGTTTGCATACAGCTACATGTGGGGGGCTCAGAAAATTTTGCTGGCTTGGAGCCCGGAGGGATAATTGAAAACCAGATCCCTCTCAGCCAAATAGGATGTCTGATGATTCTAAAGACCATCTGCATGGGAAGGAACGCCTTAGCCCAGCAGAAATGGTTCCAAACATGTACTTTGCTGAGTCTCCTTGGATGTGGGTGTAGCTGTCCAGTGGGAGGAGCAGCTAAGGATAGGCTTGGGACAAACCTGGGGAAGAAATGTTCATGATATAGAAAATGAAAGAAGCCAGCCGCCTATATGGCCTTTAAATGGAAAATCTGATCCAATTTATGTAGACATACCTGCATAATACACATTTAAAACATGAAAGAAAATAAATAATATACCAACAGGTTGGCAGTAGTTATATCTTGGGGTGGGATTATGAGTGCCTTAAGTTTTCCTCTTTATGTATTTCCCTCTTCTATATTTTCCAAGTTTCCAACAATGAAATAAACATAACCAGAAAATGGCTTCCAGTCTAGGGCTCACAATGTGTGTGCCTCAGACTGTGAATGAGAAGAAGAAATTTGTGCTGTCATATTTCTGTTCTTTCTCTCTACCCTCCTGCTACCTCCTGCTCCCCACTCCTGCCCCATCCATGCACCCTGATGTTTACAGTGGCCCCAATGGCGGGCCGACATGAGTGCCAGTTGTGAGTGGTTCTCTCCCACTCTGTCCCTGTCTGTCTTGCTCTCTCCCATAGCCAAGATCTTGGGGAAGGTGGGAGAAAGCCTCAGCCGGATCTGCTGTGTCCGCCCACCGGTGGAGCGTTTCACCTTTGTAGGTGAGGAACTAAGGAACTTGATTCCCAGTCCTGTCTCTTTTCTTTCTCTCCTCCCTTCATTGCTTCAGCAAAGATCCTCAAGCACATTCCCCCCACCGCAAATTCCTGTGACTGTGTGTGTGCACATACTTGTGCACACCGTATTACCCCACACAGGCATTGCACACACAAGAGCACATCAAAGACTCAGTCTTCCTCAGCTTCCTGCAGGCGCTTGCTACATTCCACCATGTGAAAAAGTTCTGCACCCCGAGTGTGCTTGTACTTTAAACCAGGTAATCCCTGAGAGCCGGCCACCTCTTGTGACCCCAAAAGCCATCTCTGTAGGTTGTAAGGATGTTGCTCTTGTGGCCAGCTCACTCAAATACAGAAACAACAGAAGGCGCTCAGCATGAGCATGTGTGTGTTCATCATTGACTCCCCAGTCAGGCTATCTCATTCTGAAAGCCCCAGCAATGTGAAGTGCTGCTCCTGGAGCGGGAGGAGAGCTTCCTGTCCATTTTATGCCTGACTGTGCTCTCCATTCACCCTCCTCAGGTGTCACTTGTGCAGGGTGGCACACCACCCCCTTACTTGCACCCACCCCACCCCATCCCAGTAACTCCTGCTGAGGCCCTCAGGCAGACTGTGTGTTGGGTACAAGGAAGCCGGTTCCCTAATGCCCTTCTTTCCTTCTTTCTTCCTTAGATGAGAATGCCAATCTGGGCACGGTGATGCGGTATGAAGAGATCGGTGAGTGGGACTGTGAAAGTGGGGAAAATGGGGACATTTGGAGCCCCCTGCCTTCATGACAGGCAACATGGGGAACAGAGAGGCTTGAAAACACGGGACTGTTTTGCAGCAGGGTCTCCTCTCGGAAGACGGATCGTTCCCAGGCTAAGATTGCATTCATAGTTAGCTCCCTTTAACATCTCTCAACTGGACTCCGGCCAGCTCCCAAGAGATAGGACTGGATCATTTGGTGATTTTTCCTTCAGAGCCTCTCCTTCCTCTAAAAAACATGAAACTTGAGCTTTGGCACCAGTTGGAAAGACCCTTCTTCTGAGCACAGACACTGCACACAAATGAGGCGGAAGAGCACCCCCGCCTTCCTCATTCAGTGCGTGAAGATGAAGAAATAGAGAGGGGACTGAAAGCCACCTCCACACCTCCCTTGCAGCCTTGGGCAGAGGCTAAGGCACTTCACTGTGTGTGAGGGCTGCCTGCCCAACCCAATCCCAGAGCAGGCCAGGGCGGGCCCGAGCCAGTGGAGGGCGGTTACACATCTGTCAGGGTGGGAAGGCGTTGATGACCCCTACAAGCAAGTTGAGAAGCAGATAGGAACACTGAAATCTTCCCAGGGTTTCAGAATGGGTGAGAGACACAAGTGGGAGACGCTGGGGAAAGGGCAGGGAGACACCATAATAGAACTGGAGCTGGCACAGGTACCAGGGTAGAAGAAGGGTCAGTGATATCAGGAATGCCTGGAGCTCTAGGGCAAGACAGCCTGGTGTCCACACCCTCGATCTTCAACTTCCAGCTGAAAAGATCCTCCAAGCATCCCCTCCCGGTACTTTTCTGTCCAAGAACTGGAAGTCAGGGCTCCCGCTGCAATCCTGAGAGGCAGGGTTTGTCCTGAGCACTTGGTTCTTCCTGCAGACCTGGCAGATGTGATGTCATTTCAAGGGGCTTCTCTGGGTCTCATCCTCTCGCCTGAGGTGCAGTGGTGTCCCTGAATTGGCTCAGTTGGTTTCCTACAACCATTTGTAAAGTTTTCAGGAATTTTGTGAACCAGTTTTAAATACAGGCATTACTAAAAATTAAGTTACATTAACTTAAAATCAAATTGAATTAAAAACAAAAGGAATGAAGACTCAAAACTCCTCACTTCTTAATTATTTTACTATATTTTAATATCCTTTATTGACCAGCAGGTACTCTCTGAAGGCCACAGGAAGGAGCACCCGCCTTCCTGCTTGCTCCCCAAAACAGGCAGGAGCATTTGGCTCTAGGTTCTGTAGCCCCAGAACACCCAACAGTCAAGGATGGGAGTGAAGGTGCCGGGACTGGGCTGAAAGCTCCCGCACTCCACTTCCCTGCAGTTCCAGCCTGGCCGTCACCTGCTGCCTTCCCACGCAGTCTCTTGGCCGGCAGAGCTCAGAGCAGCCTTAGGACTTCTCATTGTATTCCAATGTGTATTTCTCTTTCCTTAGTCCAGAGATGTATTGTGGCAAGCTTGAACCGTGGCCTTGCTTGTCTTCCCAGTGCCCGGGGCAGGTGGATCGGGCTTTCCCCACCCTGACTCAAGGAGTCCCCTCTGGGAGAGGTCAGTGGTGATCAATGTTGCACAGCATATTGCTGTGTTCACTTCCAGTAGCTCATGGCTACCTTGGGAGGGGCAGGGGCCTCTGCTTACTCTTCTTGCTCCATAGCAGCTCTGGAGTTATGGTGAGACAGCCGCCAGGGTCCAAAAATGCAGCTGGGGAGTGACCGACCTCTCACCTCTGGTTTCCCTGAGGCTCTGCCTGTCCCCTTCCACATTCCTGTGCTCGCTGAGAGGGAGGGTCTACCGGCACGTGATGGAGAAGGGACCGTGGGGGTAGAGAATGGAGAACACCTAGGTTCCGAGAAAGGACAGCTCAACAGCCACAGCTGTCAGATTGGGCTCAGGTCCTGGCATGGTCCAGGTGGTGGCTGCGTGCAGTGGAAACTGGGATGGGCTGCAGGGCTCGGGCTTCACATAGCCCGGATTCCTGGGAGGGGAGTGTGGACAGACAGCGTGCATTCTGGCTCGTGGCCCTGAATCAGGGTGACCTGGGGAAGGAGGCCCAAAGAAACTGGAAGGGAGTTATGCTGCCTCCCGACTCCTGCACTGGGTAAGGCCCTGGGGCTCACATGTCCCCCTTTTTGATATTTCCTTGCACACTAAATGAGGAGGAAAAGCGATTTTCTCCTAGTTCCATTAGCACTTGTTGACCCTATTTACATGCTTCTAACAACTGACTGCTCCTCCAGGGCTGCCCTAGGCCACAGGCTGGTGGGCTGGAAACTTGCCTTAGCCTCATACGACTAACTGGGAGAAGTCACTGCTGCCCTCCAGTGGCCACACGTGGGATCTCAAGCCCTGCTGGGGCCGCTTGTCTGTGACTTAAATGTTTGCACTGGTCCTGCAAGAAAAGGTGCAGAGACCCCACTCTTGAACTCTTTGTGCTTTGGCTTAAAAAACAAAAGTCTCATATTATACTTGATTGGGATAGTGCGTCCCTGGCTTGAGAATAGGAAAGAGATTTATTTTCATGCCTGTGTAAGCAGGGATTTTTAACCTTGGCACTAACTGACATTTGGGAACAGATTGTAGGATGTTTAGCAGCACTCCTAGCCTCCACCCACTAGATGCCAGTAGCATGCCACCCTCCCCCTCCAGTCCTGACATCCAAAAATGTCCAGACATTGCCCAATGTCCCCTGGCAATTGCAAAATTGCCCTCAGTTGAGAACTACTGATGTAGTGAAAGCTGAGGGCCAGCACATTCCCTGTTGATGTGACCATCTAATTCAGGGCTGTCCAATCTTTTGGCTTCCCTGGGCAATACTGGAAGAGGAAGAATTATCTTGGACCACACATAAAATACACTAACACTAGCAATAGCTTATGAGCAAAAAAAAAAAAAAAAAAAAAAAATTGCCAAAAAAAAAAATCTCATAATGTTTTAAGAAAGTTTACATGTTGGGTGTAGTGGCTCATACCTGTAATCCCAGCACTTTGGGAGGCTACAGTGGGCAGATCACTTGAGGTCCGGAGTTCGAGACCTGCCTGGCCAACATGGTGAAACCCCCTCTCTACTAAAAATACAAAAATTAGCCAGGTGTGGTAGCGGGCACCTGTAATCCCAGCTACTTGGGAGGCTGAGGCAAGAGAATTGCTTGAACCTGAAAGGTGGAGGTTGCAGTGAGCCAAGATCATGCCACTGCACTCCAGCCTGGGTGACAGAGGGAGACTTTGTCTCCAAAAAAAGAAAAAAAAAAAAAAGAAAGTTTACAAATTTATGTTAGACTGCATTCAAAGCCACCCTGGGCCGCATGTGGCCTACGAGCCATGGGTTGGACAAGCTTGATCTAACTGAATGCATAGGCAGTCAGAATTACAGAGACGTGCCCTTTCAACAAAGAACTGACCTAGAACCCTGGGTGGCTCCAAGTGGGCCTGAGGAACAACAGAATCCCAGAAATAAGCCCCGTCTGCAATACCAAGCGTGGTTCCTCTCCACAGTTGGGGAGTTGGGCCAGAAATCCTATGGCGCAACACAGAGGAGCCACTGACTCAGGCAAACATTTCCCCCAGTGGCCCCTGCTGCAAGAGCAGAGGCCACAATAGCCACCACACGCCTCCCAGATTGCCCGGAAGGCAGCCTGCAGGACCTCTGCTGTCAGCTCATCTGTTGCCTCATCCATTCAACATGTCTGAGCACCTACTGTATGCCAGTGACTCTGCCAGACCCTGGGGCTGTAAAGATAAAGCACAATCCCTGCACACAAACAGATCATTAGACTAAGGTATGATAGACAGGAGAGAAGACAGGAGGCAGGAATATTTCATAGTTACAATCCAGTCCTCAGTGGGACTCCCTGAGGTGGGAAGGCTGCCCTGACCCTGGGACCATGAGATGCTGGCATTGCCCACCATTGGCCCAGTAGCCTCTCCCCTGCTTTAGGAGTCCCACCTAGAGACTCCACAGCAGGGGACAGCTGACCACCTGAAAGCCCCCATCAGGCCCCAGAATTAGCTACAGGGTCTAAGGCAGGCAGGGCTGCCCACAGCTTCTTCGTCTCTCGCCTGGGCCTCGGGGCTCCGGGGCCTGTGCCGGTAGCTGTCTCTGGAAGGCTGGTGGTACCCTCAGTGCAGAGCTGCCTCACTGTTTCAGACAAGATGCCCAACAGCCTCGGCCTCTCGATGGGAGCGACTGCAACGCCTGGGAGCCACGCTATGCTCCACCTTGAGCCACATCCTGGGCGAGGACTCTCCTCATGGTGTTCTCAGAATGTTGTTCCCCACTGCCCAGTTTTAATAAGTGAGTCAGTTTGCTGCCTCTTTTAAACAACAATGGGCCTCACTGGGATAATTCAGAGTGAGCTTAATGAGGGAAGAAACACAACTGACAAGCAGGAAGTGTGCCTGGGTGCCAGGAAAAGTATGAGCACTGGGAGGGGCCTCAGCCTTGCTTCTCAAGCCATTTGCTGGGGATAGTGGCCATGTGGCACATTTTATACACTCATCTACCTCAAGGTACATTCAATGTCCCCTCACACCCCCTCCCATGTCAGGGAGACAAACCCCAGACAATGCACAGAAACAGAGAATCCAAACTCCGTTGACGTTTGAGCTTGACAGGGAGCAAGAGAGTACCTCAGACCTTAGACAAGATGCGTAGCTGGCTCAGCCACTGTTACGAAAACGATCATAAGCCATCCTGGCTTAGCCCTCAAAGGTCCATGTCCTGGGAAAGCCAGGGCAGTCGATCACCCCCTGTGCCCTACTCTCCTTGCATGAATAATTCCTCCCACAGGGGAGGAAGGTGGTCTGGAAATGAGCCCGAGGGAGAGGTGAGCAGGAGTTTCTGCACTGCACACACTCAGGGGCAGGGGCACCTGGGAGAACTGGGTCCCACAGCCCCAGAGGTGGGAGAGTTACGTATTCACCAGGGGAAGAAGGCTGAGGGTTTAATACTTCCCAGGCCTCCACTTACTCCCTTTGCAAACTTTGCTCCCCTTGCTCAGAGCTGCGGATCCTGCTGCTGTGTGGTAGTGACCTGCTGGAGTCCTTCTGCATCCCGGGGCTCTGGAACGAGGCAGATGTGAGTAGCAAGGTTATCGCCTGGCACCCAGCTGGGACTGGCAGGGATGGGAAGGGTACATTTGATTTTGGCCTCTTGTCTTCACTTCTTCTGAACTCCTAAGAGGGCAGTCCATTCATATCACTATGGTAGAAAATTCTCACCTACCCCCAAGCTTTATCTCCTACTGCATTTTTACAGTTACTCCTCCTCAAGCTTGCTCCAGTAAAGCCCCTGGGAAAAAAGCAAGCTGAATCATGCAGTATCTGGCTCCAAATAGTGCTGGGGTATTCATGTGTTGCAGGTGAGGAGAAGGAAGGGAGAAAAAAAAAAATCTTTGCCCTTTTGAGATTATTGTGTGTTTTGTTTTCCTTTGATTCCTTTTGAAGAGGTGGTAAATACCACCCTGGAATCCCCTCAACAAGGGAAAATTGGTCCAGAGGGGAGAAGTTCATGGCAAGAGGTCAGCAGGATCCTTGGCAATTGACTTGGCATTGAGGGAACCAGGAGGTTAAACTTACACCACTCAGGAGCTCAATGACACCTTTCGTTGCCAGGTCTGACTGTGATGATCTCAAACCAGCTCACCCATAAATGACTCACTCTTCACACATACATTCATTCTTATCCCTTCATTAATTCATTCATCTGGTAGCCTAAGCTAATGCTAGCTCCCAAACCCATAGCTGTATGCACATTGAATTCCCAAGGCAACAATTCTAGACGTAGTGCTTTTTGATTAACTTGCTATGTGACTCTGGACCTGCCTCAGTTTGTTGTTGTTGTTGTTGTTTTAATCTATGAAATCTATAGAATGTTATCTACAGCATTCTGAGATTTTAAAGAAACGTCGTACCACACAATCCTTGTCCCCAAGTAATATGTGGCATGACATACACATATGAAATATTTTCGTGTACATTTGTGTGTCTCTGGACAGAGATAGAGAGTCAGGACAGAGGCAGGACAGGGTCAGGCTCAAGATTCGAGTTCTACTCCAACACAACTCATGACAAAATATATTGCTTTTTTTTTTACTTGTTTTTGAGACAGAGTCACTCTGTCGCCCAGGCTGGAGTGCAGTGGTGTGATCTCGGCTCACTGCAACCTCCGCCCCCCAGGTTCAAGCGATTCTTCTACCTCAGCCTCCCAGGCACCTGGAATTACAGGCACTCGCCACCATGCCCAGCTAACTTTTGTATTTTTAGTAGAGACGGGGTTTTGCCATGTTGGCCAGGCTGGTCTTGAACCCCTGACCTCAGGTGGTCTGCCTGCCTCGGCCTCCCAAAGTGCTGGGATTACAGGCGTGAGCCACTGTTCCCTGCCAACAAAATATATTCTGAGCTTCAGTTTTTTGCATCCCTGAAATGAGCCTAATAAGAGTGCCTACATCCCCTGGGTTTGGAAGGCTTAAATGGTATTGTGTTTTGAAAGTGCCTAGCCCCTGCACCTGACACACAGTCAAGCTCAGCAAAGCTAATAAGTGAATTTACCTAGACACACAGATACACACAAAGCTATGCAGGGTGAAGGGCATAAATGCTAACATGCTGTGGGATAACCAAGATGGGAGGGAAAGTTTCCAGGAAGTAAAGTCTACTGTGTGAAATATACAGTCCTCTCCACCCTGGAACCATTTCCTACCTCCTTTCAGGTAGGAGATTTTAAACCTCCTTTCAGTTCTAAATTATGTGGCTTAATTAGCTTTTGCTTTCCTCGATAATTCACAAGGAGCTGTGAAAGTCAAAAGTAATGTGGCAAAGTTCTGTACAAGAGCTCATCAAAGCTCTTTCAAGAATCCAGGCAAATCTGGGCAATCACCTGGGGCCCCATTTTATTGCGGAGGCCTAGGCCGTCCTGGAGGAATTTAGAGAGACAAAGTCAGCAGCTGTGGCACAGCCTGGAGTGCTGTGGAGCAGGAATCCCTGAGGGCTATTACTAAGTGTGATGGGTGAGGAACCTCCTCTCAGGGGCAGACCCAGGCTTCCTGGAGCCTGAAACTTACACAATTCGGGGCCTTGCTGCAGGCCAATCCCTCTCTGCTCCTCCCAGTTAGATTGCTGACTTACATTGCAGGTCCTCTAACTTCTCTCCAAAACGGCTGGTCTTGGTGTTGTCAGATACCAACATTATTGGACCAGGGAGAAGAGCCCCAGGTCTCTCCTTTTCTGGTTGGTCCCTGGTGCTGAGACCAGGGTTGGTTGGTTTAGACAGAAAATCTGAGAAACCAGTAGCTGTTGATTTACCAGGGATGTGACAGCAGAGGTGGAGTGAACTCATTGGGTCAAATACGTTCCCACTTGACTACTTGGCAAGTCCCAGCCCCAACCCTCTTCCCTTTCTGGATTCCCCAGGGAGATCATAGAATTTCTGTCCCATCTGGGTGGTTGTGGAAAAAGGGGAGGGATTCTCCCATCCCATTTCCAATCACCATCTGAGATGGATGACTTTGGAACATCCCCTGGAAGCCAGGGACGGATGAGATAATGAACCAACAGCAAGATCAGGTGACCAACTAGTCCCCGTTTCTGCAAGACTTACCCAGTTTTAAAACTGAAATACTAGGCCAGGCGCGGTGGCTCACACCTGTAATCCCAGCACTTTGGGAGGCCAAGGTGGGCGGATCACGAGGTCAGGAGATCGAGACCATCCTGGTTAACATGTTGAACCCCCTGTCTCTACTAAAAATACAAAAAATTAGCTGGACGTGGTGGTGGGCACCTGTAGTCCTAGTACTTGGGAGGCTGAGGCAGGAGAATTGCTTGAACCCTGGAGGCAAAGATTGCAGGAGCTGAGATCACGCCATTGCACTCCGGCCTGGGTGACAGAGCAAGACTCTGTCTAAAAAATAAAATAAAATAAAATAAAAAATGGAAATGCTTATATCCTGGGACCTCCCTCAGTCCCGGGTTAGCCACCCTGGAGTCCCAGGACACCCAGCCTAGCTATGCACAGAGGGTACCACGTCCCAGGCCAGTAGGGACCCACATCTAGCTTGTCCAGGGTGGTGAGAAATCCAGTCCCCTGCAGAGGCAGCAGAAGGATTTGGGTGAAGCAGACCCTCAAGCTTCCTCCAGATGGCTTTCTGGAGCCTGGAGCAGACCTGCTTCCACGTCCTGCCAGCCAACTGCTCAGTCCCCTGCCTCAACTGAGCCCAAGTGATCCTTAGAGGTCCTTAGAATCACTGAGTCTGAGACAGAGGGGGGAAAGTTTCAAGAAGCTGTTTCCTCACATAATGAGTGTGAATCTCAGCCTGCGACAGAGGTGTGCCGGAAATATCATGTTAATGTATTTATATCAAATTAACATACCAGTCCAAATCCCTATCCCACAGGGATGGTGGTAATTTCGTCTCAGCCATTACTAATTAGCAGACCTGAAAGACTCTTGCACACCCCGAACATGAGGACAGTCCTTCAATTTCAGTTCACCATGGTCACCACAGACATCTTCCCTGTCCAAGCCTTTGTGGTCCCTTGAAGTCAAAGGTGCCCTGCTCTGCACCCACCGGGAGCAGGAAACTCCTGGCTGAGTCTGGAGGCCTTGTGCTGGGCCCCATTGTGATCACCAGGCCCGTTCTCCTCTGAGGCTTTGCCCCTGGTGTGCTGCCCAGGAGGAGGAGGAGTGGGCTCCACAGAGCTCTAGCCTCTTCCTATTGTAGGGAAAGTTGGTGGGAGGGCAGCAGAACCTCTTCTTTGTTCTTTCTATCCCCAAGTCATCTTCCCTATTTTCTCTCCCCTCTTCAGGACATCTAATGAAATGTCTTTTTTTTTTTTTTTTTTTTTCCCTAAGAGACAAGGTCTCACTATGTTGCCCAGGCTGGTCTCGAACTCCTGAGCCCAAGTGATCCTCCCACCTCGGTCTCCCAAAGTGCTGGGATTACAAACCTGAGCCACTGCACTAGGTTCAAAATTTCTTCAGTGAGTTTAAAGGCATTGACTTCAGGCCGGGCGCTGTGACTCACGCCTGCAATACCAGCACTTTGGGAGGCCAAGCAGGTAGATCACCTGAGGTCAAGGGTTTGAGACCACCCTGGCCAACATGGTGAAACCCCATCTCTACTAAAAATACAAAAAATTAGCCAGGCGTGGTGGCGGGCACCTGTAATCCCAGCTACTCGGGAGGCTGAGACAGGAGAATCGCTTGAACCCAGGAGGCAGAGGTTGCAGTGAGCAGAGATCGTGCCATTGCACTCCAGCCTGGGTGATAGAGCAAGACTCTGCCTCAATAAATAAATAAATATTAAAATAAAGTCATTGACTTTAAAGCATTCTGGTTTTGTCCTGCAAATTCCTCCCGTAAAAGATCTGGCTCTCTGCTAGAAATAGAGCTGGCCAGCCAGGCGTGGTGGCTCACACCTGTAATTCCAGCACTTTGGGAGGCTGAAGTGGGTGGATCACTTGAGGTCAGGAGTTTGAGACAAGCCTGGCCAACATGGAGAAACCCCATCTCTACTAAAAATACAAAAATCAGCCAGGTGTGGTGGTGCATGCCTGTAATCCCAGCTACTTGGGTGGCTGAGGCAGAAGAGTTGCATGAACCCAGGAGATGGAGGTTGCAGTGTGCCAAGAATGCGCCACTGCACTCTAGCCTGGGTGGCAAGGCAAGACTCCAAAAAGCAAGAAAGCAAGAAGGGAGGGAGGGAGGGAAGGGAAGGGAAGGAGGGAGGGAAAGAGGGAGGGAGGGAGGGAGGGAAAGAGGGAGGGAGGGAGGGAAGGAGGGAAAGAAAGGAAGGAAGGAAGGGAGGGAGGGAGGGAGGAAGGGAGGGAGGAAGGCAGGAAGGCAGGAAGGCAGGAAGGCAGGAAGGCAGGAAGGCAGGAAGGCAGGAAGGAAGGCAGGAAGGCAGGAAGGAAGGAAGGAAGGAAGGAAGGAAGGAAGGGAAAAAACAGAGCTGGCAGAGGAGGGTATAGGGAGCACAAAACTAGTTAGCATGTCAGTGAATTAGTCCACTGCCCTTATTTGGGGAAGGGTGGATCTCAAGTTCTGGAAAAGGAACATCTTTCAGGAGTAGGTACAGAATGAGCTCTGCTTATTGTACCAGCAAGTTCTACCATCTGGGGTTTGCCTGGAAACGGCCTGTTTTAGGAATGTCTGTTCCTAACCATGAGACTCCTGGAAATGAGATATGTGAGACCTGCTTCTGCTTCAGGTTTCATTCATTTGCCCGTTCATTCATCCCTTTCTCAGAGCACATTTCTCTTTATTACCTGGTGCCCCAAGTGATACTTGTTGACCATAGACCTTTGCTTGGAGACCATGAGGCCAAAACCCTGAAATCTGCTGTTAAAAGAAAAACCTCAGCCAAATGAAATTTAAAAGAGTTTAATTGAGCCATGAACAATTGGTGAATCAGGCAGCATCCCATGCCAGAGTAGGCTCTCAGACTCCAGAGCAGCCATGTGGTGGAAGATTTATGGACAGAAAAAGGAAGGTGATGTACAGAAAATGGAAGTCAAGTACAGAAACAGCCTTATTTGAACACAGTTCGAACAGCTGGCTACATTTGATTGGCCAAAACTTGGTGATTGGCACAAATGTAAGCTAAAGCCTGTTAACATCTCCACTTGTTATAGTTCAGCATGTACAGAGAAACCTTTAGGCTGAACTTAAAATATGCAGGGAGGCAGCTTTAGGCTAAACTTGATTTAACACTGCCCATGACTGGGGACAGGAGGGCAGGAGAGAGATCAAAGCTTTTTCTTGGAAACGTCCTAGGCCCCGGCCCCACACTCCAGCCTCTCATATCTTCTCCAGAATCTTCAGAAACAAGGCAGGAGGGAAGCCACTGGTTCAAACGGGTCTGGGGAGAAAGCTTGAAGGGGCTGTGGAGCAGCCTGGCCTCCAGCCAGGCTGGGAACTGGCTGAGACCGTCTGTTGGACAGCAGGACTGCCAAGGCCTCCTCCAGCACCAACACACACTCTCTACTAAGTCAGTTTTGCTCTTTCTTTCACTTTGGATTCTTGAACCAAAGCTCTCCATCCAGAAATCTAATTACATGACTAATGGGATGACCCCCATCCCCCCCCCAGACACCTCCCTTGTGGCATTTCCCATTAGGCATAAAGATCCATTAGCCCACAGCACATTCTGACCTTCTCTGACCAGTGACACACCCTTCCCCTTACATTCCGTGGAGAAAAAATTCCATACATAGTCATCGAGTTTCTCTCAAGTGTAACAGAATAGAGTTGCTGTATGGGAAATCAAGATCCAGACTTTTGGACCAGCCTCGGAGATCAGAACCCAGCTCCTGCCACGCCACTGCATTCCCGAGTTCTTTATTGGAGAACTAGTCTCTCCCAGGAGACCTGCTCCTTTGCTTTGCTTTTCTGCATCCTGACACCAGCATCAGTGCAGGCATCCAGGCATGGATCAGGGACTGTGGGAAGCCAAGGCCAAAGGCAATAGGGTCAACCATGGGCAGATTTGTGAAGCAGAAGGCATCTGCACTCACTCCCTTCCCCAAAACAAAACCTGTTGTATAGGGATCCGATGCTGCCAACTGCTTTGTCCATCACTGTGCCCAGCAGGCAAATTAATTCTGACTCAAGGCCGAGAGTGGTGGCTCATGCCTATAATCCCAGCACTTTGGGAGGCCAAGGCGGGTGGATCACCTAAGGTCAGGAGTTCAAAACCAGCCTGGCCAACATGGTGAAACCCCATCTCTACTACAAATACAAAAATTACCCAGGCGTGGTGGCGGGCTCCTGTAATCCCAACTACTCTGGAGGCTGAGGCAGGAGAATTGCTTGAACCCGGGAGGCACAGGTTGCAGGGAGCCGAGAGAGCGCCACTGCACTCCAGCCTGGGCGACAAGGGTGAAACACCATCTCAAAAAAAAAAAAAAGAAAAGAAAAGAAAAGAAAATTCTGATTCAAGCATTCCTTTCTTCAATCAATCTTTCAACAAATGCTTATTAAGTGTCCAGGATAAACATAGCATGCATTTATCCTTGAGGCACTTGCAGTCTAAAAGTATCTTACTTTTTCATTATAGTATTTCTTTATACTCTATTAAATATAACACATGAAAAGTTTAGAAGAGTTCCTGAACCTAGTACACATTCCATAAATGTTGGCCGTTATTCACTTATTTTAAAATATTTATTGAGCACCCAGCCATGTGAGAAAACAAAGTAGACAAAGTACCTGACTGTGCACTTTACTTTCTGTGGGAGGGGGTGGCCCTTGAGCTGGGCTTTCAATTGTGAGCAGGACTAGGTTAAGTAGGTGGAAAGAGAAGAGCTTTTTAAGGAGGAAAGAGGATATAAAAGATTCAGTGGAGGAAGCAAGACCTTTGGGGAGATGTTCTGGTTGCTTGAAATAGGTGGATCCTGGTATTTATTTGAGATGGTATTAACTTTTGAGCAAGCAGCAAAATCATTAAGTTTAATGATTACACGTATTAGCTGCTCTCAGGAGTATTTCCATTTCAAATGAGCAAGAGTCAATATTTAACCCAAAGGAGCAAAAACTTGGGGATGGAACATCAGCCACCAGAGATGGCCACTGAGGGAATTGTTTTCTCTTTTTTCCTCTTTGCACTCCTCAAAGCCCAGCATTCCACGGGCTGGTTCTAATTGGCTGTATCCTACATTTTTCCAGCCAACCAGCCATGGGCTAACTGCTTCCTACATCCATCAGCTATGGGAAAACAACCAAAGAAAATAAACAGAGGAAGAGCCTGGGGCATTAGCCACTCCAGAAGAAATCCCAGGGCCCCAGGATAAATGGAACAAAGACAAACATTTGGCTATTCAGGCTCAGATGGTTTTTATCAGACAGTCCAGCTCCAGCCAGGAAGCCTGATGGACTCTTGCACCCCAGGGATTAGGCCCCCACACTGATATGACTGATACCAAATGATACCAAATTACAGGCTCAGGGGAAGGAGGCTCAGCTTCTACCAATGGGGGATTCTGGTTGTTCTCATGTGAAAGGCACTGTTGGTTTGGTTTCCAGGCTGTTGACTTGAGTCTGGAATCCCCTGCCTTCCCACACCCCCAGTTAAGTTGGCAGTGGGAGGGGGGATGATTTCATTTGGGAAGCCCCTCTTAAGAATGGTTCTCTCTCTCTCTTTTTTTTTTTTTTTTCTTTAAGAGGGCCATCCTGGAAATGCATTTCCACCTGCTGAACTCTGACCCTACTAGTTTCCTTCCAGCCTTCCCTCCAGAGAGTGGCAGGGGCTAGAGCAAGGGTGGAGCATCCTTTCCTGAAATGGAGGGAGCATGTTTCAGAAGCTGCTCACGTACTGCATGACTTTTGCCAGAAGTTCTCTCTTGGCATCTTTTTAAAGTCATCCAGAAGTATTCTAAAATTATAATACTCTAAGGGTGATGCAGAGTACCCCAGCCTCCCAAGTAGCTGTGGTAAGCTGGGGGGAAAAATAAGGTAGAATATATTTTCAAATATAAATTTTTTAACCAAAACAGTTTCAAGTCACTACAATATGAGTCTTAAAAATGGATCTAGAAGAGGTGTGATGTGGAGGAAAGAGTCTTTAAGGCAGACCAGAGTGGATTCCATTCACTTGTTAGCTGTGCAACTTGGATAGGTTATTAAATCTCACTGAGTCTTTGTTTCCCCATCTATGAAATAATATCTCAGAAGATAGTTGTCATAAGGATTAAATGTGATAAGTTCCTAGTACTGTGCATGGCACATAGCAGGCACCTTAATCAATGTTTCTTCCCCTCCTTCCCAATGGGCCCATGTGCATCCCTGACTAATCCTTATTCAGAGAAGAAACACAAGTGGGCTGCAGTCGTTGATGTACTGTACCTGAGAAGAGAGCACTGTTTGGGAGGGAAAGTCAGGCTTCAGAACGCTGATCTCAGGATGGCCCTGCAGAAGATCTTGCCAGTTAAGCCTGCCAGGGCAAATCCACATACATTGGATCCTGTTGCTAATGGAAGTCAAGCCCTCTGTTTAAAACACTCTAATGGCGTTTATTTGCAATTGGAATGAAACCCCATCTTCATCATGATCTGGTCCTTGTCTACTTTTCCAACCGCCGCGTACCCTAGTCCCACCTAGTTTATTTGAACAGTTTTCCCCACCTCAGGGTCTTTGTACTAGCTGTGGCTTCGTTGGGAATCCTCTTCTCCTAGATATCCCTGTACCCATCCCTTCATATCACGTAGGTTTCAACATAAAGGTCATTTGGTTTTATAATGAATATTGTACTTAACCCTATTTGATGTTTTCCTTTTATTTATTTATTTTTCAGAGACAGGGTCTCACTCTGTCACCCAGGCTAGAGTACAGTGGCGTGATCATAGCTCACTGCAGCCTTGAACTCCTAGACTCAAGTGATCATCCTGGGGTCAAGCGATCCTCTTGCCTCAGCCTCACAAGTAGCTGGGACTCAGGCACGTGCCAACACACTCAGCTAATTTAAAATAAAATTTGTTTTTGTAGAGATGAGGTCTTACCACCATGTTGCCCAGGCTGTCTGGAACTCCTAGGCTCAAGTGATCCTCCCACCTTGGCCTCTTAAAGTGCTGGGATTACAGGTGTGAGACATCACACCTTGCCATGATGTTTTCTTATTTATGTATTTATTTGTTTATGATCTCTCCTTACTTGAAGGTAAGCCCTTTGAGTACAGGAAGCTTGCCTGTCTTATTCGCCGATACCAGAACAGTGCCCAGTTCACCATATACATGCTCAATAAAAGTTTGTTGAATGAAAGTTGAGAACAACTTGGTTAGAGGAGTTCAGCTCATAATACAGTTTGCCTCCCCCATGGGATATGGCCCAAACTTTTGCCAGTTACCCATGATATATTAGTCACTGTAAGATATTAGCCACCCAGTAGCAACCTACTCATATCTTCACAGCAGTAGATACAATTGAAAATAATCATTTGTTTAATGTCTCATACCAGACAGTGATCTGTCCAAGAGATGAAGCCATATCTGCCTTGCTCAACCCTGCATCCCTAGTGTCTAGGAAAGTGCCTGGCTAAGACCACAAGGCATCCACCCCCTCAAAGCATCCCTTTAAATCCAGCAGGGCAGGTCTTGAAATTCAGCCTCTTGGAGGGATGATGCAAACTCTACGTTCCTTCCAAGAGCTCTGCTGCCTGGGTCATGAGTGTTTTCTCTTCCAAGGCCAAGTTGCTTCCTGCCTCAACATGTCTCATATCCTTCCCTCAGATTCCCCACGTTTGGGGAAGCAGAGTCTACCACCTCCCACATCCTCTCCCCATCCCTTTCCCTACCTCCCCTGGGGAGCCTTTGACCAGAAGATGAAAAGATATGATCAAAGTTGTGCCTGTGAGCAGGAAGTAGAAGCAGGATGAATGCCACAGACCCCCGCCTCTGAGGCTCGACACAGGCCAGTGCTAAAGTGAGGGCCACTGTGTGCTGCAGGGGGAGAAGATTGTGTCCTGATCCTGCCCACGGTGTGGGGTCACATTGGTCACCATCAGGAATGAGATTTACCAATCAGGACAGTTCTACCACATTGGCCACTCGTCCACCCCACCTTTCCACCCCAAGGGCAAGACCCACAGAGAGCTCTTCATGAAGACAGGAGGTGCTGGTCCCCTCGAGCAGAAACAAGAGTTCAGTTCCAGAGGCCTGGGCACACTCCTGCAGGCGCCATAGGAAGGGGATCTGAGTGCCCTATGCTTCCTGGGGTCAGATGTCTGCCCTTACACCCCCCGCTCCTGAGGGCACAGGGGGAATGTCCTTATTCTTGCTGGACTTCTCAGAGGTGCTGAGGTACCTGTCCCACGAGTATCTCATTTTGACCCCATCCTAAACCAGGCCAGAATATTAGCAGCTTAGGTAATTGTCCATGTGGTTTAAAGCAACAATTCCCAAAGGTGGGTGTATATCCGAAGGATTTGGGAACTTTGTAAAGATAAAGGCTCCAGCCCCTTGACACATGCTATATCAAAATTTCTCAGGTGAGGTCTGGGGAATATGTTTGTTGTTGTCGTTTATTTTATTTTATTTTATTTTATTTTCACAAATAATACTTTTTATTTGTCACCCTTAAAGTCTGAATTTTAACAGATTCTTGGTCCAGTGGCTTTTATCCACTAGCTTGTTCAACTTTAGCCCCTATCTCTCCCCGCAGTAGTTTTTCCAGAGCCACTACCTTCACACAAAGGTAGCGGCTGTGGAAAAACTAATGAAAACATCACGGAGAGGACAGATTGGCAAGCCTTTTCTGTTTTCCAATGCTGTCTGGGATCAATTTATTGACCACTTCCTTCAAGTCATTTGTCTACAACAACCCCTCCACCCTGCACCTGGTCATTATTACCATCATCTTCTCCAAGATTTGGCAGACCTGAGCCTAAGATGTCTTCCATATCCGATTGTTGCCTCTTTTTAGTAAAACCAACGCAGAATAGATGAAGCAAATAACCATTGGTGGTCTTGATTCAGACTGAGCTTCAGTCATGGTCTGTCATTTTTTTTGACCGTGGAACACATTTTGTCACAGGTAAGATCCAGGCTGTGGAAGTGAGTCAGGCAGTTTTTGCCCTGGGGATCTTCAGTAATTAGCTTGAATTTTCTAAATGCAACTTCAGCATTTTGCAGATGAGCAAAACTCACTTCAAATGCACAACACTTGAGGCCATCACAGCTCCATGCAATTTTGGTTTCTCGCATCCTTGGGACTGGTGTTTTTCCATTATTTCTTATATGAAACATATAGCTGGTATTTTTACATCATACCAGTCTTATAAAATGAATCAAGTGCTCTCTTCTTGGCTCCCTTTTTGCCACATTTTGTAAAGTGACTATTCTTGCCAACCACCTTAGTGCTGCTCAGAGAACCAAAAGGGTGAAAGTGCAACTCTGGTGAGAATTTAGGCTTAAGGGGTGGGAGCGCACAAGGGATGCAGGTTTAATTAGGGTGGCCAGAGAGGATCTCACCAAGAAGGTGACATTTAAGTGAAAGATTTTAAGCCAAGGAGCAACATGATTTGGCTTATATTTTAACATTATCAGTCTGGCTATTGGGAATAGACTAAAAAAAGGCAAGAAAATAACAGGGAGACCAGAGAAATTCAAACGAGAGATGATAGAGGTGAGCTAGTCTCCTAGTTCTGCAAACTTGGTGGTTTAGGATAACACATATTTATTGTCTTACAGTCCCAGAAGTCAGAAGTCTGAAATAGGTTTTATTGGGCCCAAATCAAGTTGTTGGCAAAGCCAACAACTCCAGAGGATCTAGGGGAAAATTAGTTTCCTTGACTTTTTCAGCTTCTAGAGCTGCATTTGTCATATTCATTGGTTCATGGTCCCTTCCTCCAACTTCAAGTCCCACAGTGGAGCATCTTCAAATCTCTTTCTGCTCCATCTCCCATTATCTTATCTCTTCTGAGTCCAGTCTCCCTCTGCCTCTTGTAAGGGTACTTGTTACTGCATTTAGGGCCTGCCCAGATAACCCAGGGTAATCTCAAGATCCTTAGTTTAATCATATCTGCAGAGTCTCTTTTGCCATATTCACAGGTTCCAGAGATTAGAACCTGGATATCTTTTAGGTTCATTATTCAGCCTAACAAAATAGCCTTGGACCAGTATAGAAGGGGCTGACATGGTGAGAAATGAGCAGATTCTTGGATTTGCTTTGAAGGTAGAGTCCATTGGACTAACTTATAGACTGAATGTGGGATATAAGAGAAAGAGAGGAATCAGGGAAAATACCAAAGCTTTTTGTGTGAGCAATTATAAGAAGAGAATTTCTGCTGGGCATGGTGGCTCACACCTGTAATCCCAGCATTTTGGGAGGCCAAGGCAGGCGGATCACGAGCTCGGGAGTTCGAGACCAGCCTAACCAACGTGGTGAAATCTTGTATCTACTAAAAATTACAAAAATTAGCCGGGCATGGTGGCGCGCGCCTGTAATCCCAGCTACTCAGGAGGCTGAGGCAGGAGAATTGCTTGAACCCGGGAGGCAGAGGTTGCAGTGAGCCAAGATCACACCACTGTACTCCAGCCTGGGCAACAGCGAGACTCTGTCTCAAAAAAAAAAAAAAAAAAAAAAGGAAGAGAATTTCTCTTTATGGAAAAGATGACAGGAAAACCATTTCTTTGAGGGGAGTGGTTGGTTTAACTGTTTGTTTATGTTAGCAGGGCCAGGGGCTCATGGACATAACGAGTTTGAGATGGCCTATCCAAGTGGGCATATTGAGAAGGCAGCTGACATATGAGCCTCCAGTTCAGGAGAGAAGTTATTGCTGGAAACATTAATTTGGAAGCCTTTAGTGTGCTTTTAAAGCTTCAAAATTGAATGAAATCATGAAGGGTGTGAGTGTGAATAGAAAAGAAAAAACATCCAGGGACTGAGGCTTGGAGGAGGTCAGTGGCTCAAGGTCAGATAGAACAGGAGGAATTAGCACGGGGGCCCAAAAAGGAGTAGCCAGCAGCCAGAGAGGTAGAAGGACAACCAGGAGAGGGTAGTGTCCTGAGGCCTGGTGAAGGCAGGCAATGGGGGCTTGAGGTGGGAAGGACAGCTAAGCTCCTAGAGGGAGATGGGCACTCGTTGGACTGAGGGCACATCTCACCAGCTCTAGCACCTAGTACCTTCCCTTCCCGAACACGCACACACGCACACACACAAATACCCTCCACCATGAACAATGTTTCTAAGCAGTGCAGCTCATTGAGCAAGGCCTGCTTTGGGGGCAAGACACCCAGATTTTCTCCCATAATTCTCCAAACTGGTGCTACAAAAACAACAGTGTCTGGCCAAAGCAGCAGAGAGTATCTGCAGTCTCTGGCCTAAACCCTGGCCGTGATGCCCTAAAGCTGTAGATCTTGTCTCATAGATCCTCTCTTCCTCGACCCATCTGTGATTCCCAGGGACAAGTCTGTCACTGTTTTTGGAAAAGGAAAACATCCTAAGCAGTAAGGCCTCCATCTGCTTGCCACCCACTGAACAGCCTGGCACAGTTATTCACTGGGCGCTCAGTTCATTAGGTACTGAGTGCAGAGCAGCAGCTGCACTGTTGTCACCCACAGGGCGATTCCCCCATGAGGACTGCTATTCTGAGCCATTATTTTCCTGGTTTGAACTAGAATGCTCACTTTTTATAGACCCATTATTACAAACATCATATATGAAACATTCATCAAGTTTACAGAATCAATTTGAAGGCAGATCCTACATTATGCAATCTATACTAGATTATCTTGAAACATCTACATAACCACGCAGCTTAGGAATCCCCATGGATACCAGCTTGGATAGATTCTGTCTTCTCTCCTGTCCTCCTCTCCTCTTCCCTCCTTTCTCTTCCTCACTCTCTTCTGCTCTTCTCCTCCTTTCTCTTTTCTGTCTCTTTCTCTGCCAATTTCCCCAGAACTTTAATTAAGTACTTAGACCACTGGTTCACCAGCTTTGTTGTATATTGATATCACCTGGGGAATTTAAAGAACTTCTGCTGCCTGAGTTCCAGCACCAGAGATTCTGGTTTAATTGATCTTAGATGTGAGCTAGGCTTTGGAAATGTTTAAAGCTCCTCAGGTGATTCTAATGTGCAGCCAAGTTTGAGAACCAGTGTCTAAGTAGTGAGTCCCAGTGCAATATCCTAAATGCCATGGCAGAAGGAGCTGACTCTAACTCCAACTCCCTGCCCTGCCTCTCCCTACCATTTCTGGTTTATAAGACAAGAGGTTTGGTGTCAGTTTACCTGATACGAACAACACCAATAGATGCAGTGTGTTGTGCAATGCTCTGTATCTTCTAGATTACATGATCCAATGGGGGCTCTGATATTCTACACCTAGCTTTTTAACTTCTCTCTACGACTTTCCTCCTAAGACACCTTTAGCTAACTTTTTATTTCAGCGACATCAGAGCTCCAGCTGCAAGTGTAGGTCCAGTTGTAAGCAGTAGGAGAAGCAGAGTAAAAGTGGACAGAAATAATCAGAATGTGCACACACACACACAACCAGTAAATCAGGCTTAGAAATGGAATTCTGCTGGTGTAGAAATCCTCTGGGGAGAAGGGGCCACCGTGCCCCAGTATATCTGTTTTTGTGCCACTTGTTTAGATAATTATGGGAAAAAACCCTTGCCCTCAAATCAGGTCTTGCTCAATGAACTGTGCTGTTTAGAAGCCACCTATCTCCTCCTCCCTTCCCCCGTCTGGGATCTGTAATTGGCAAGATCTAAACAGTAATATGCCCAGGGTAGATCCAAGAGTATTAAATGCCATAACTTTCAGGCTCTTTCAAAATAAAAGTTGGCACAAATTTCCCGGAAGCAACTTGGTGATATGTCTCAAGAGCTTGAATTATGTCCAGCTTATCTCCTTTTATCCAATTATGTCATTTCTTATCCTAAGGAAATAATCAGAGGTGTGATAAAAGATTTATGTACAAAGATCTTCACTAAAGTGTTATGTATAATGGCAAAAAATCAGAAGTAACTGTACACATAGTGTAAAATGTACAGATTATTAAAAGTTATGTTTTCAAATAATTTTTAACAATGTAAGAAAATTCTCAAAATATAATGCTAGTGAAAAAAGGTAGGTAAAGCGACTAATTTTATAGTTTAATCCAATTGTGGATATATACACCTATTTGCAGAGAGAAAAAAAAACTACAGATATACACTCAACCATTCACAGTCACTACCTGGATTGTGTGATTGTGATTTATTTCTTTTTATTTTCCTAGATTCTCTAAGCTTGCATTGCATCTACAGTCAGAAAATAAAAATGTTATTTCTTTTAAATGAAAACAAGGTTTGGCTAGGTGCAATGGCTCACGTCTGTAATCTTAACACTTTGGGAGGCTGAGGTGGGAGAATCACTTGAGTCCAGGAGCTGAAGACTGGCCTGGGCATCATAGCAAGACCCCTTCTCTTCAAAAAAATAATTTTAAAAAATTAGCCAGTCATGGTAGTATGTGCCTGTGGTCTCAGCTATTTGGAGGCTGAGGTGGGAAGATTGCTTAAGCCCAGGAGGTTGAGGCTGCAGTGAGCCATGATCGTGCCACTGCACTCCAGCTTGGGAGACAGACTGAGAACATGCCTCAAAAAAAAAAAAAAAAGTTTCATTTCTCACATGGCACCGCGCGTCTATCAAAAACTGATCTCTGAAGTGACCCTAATCATCATCATCATCTCCCTACCACAGCCTGGGTGCCCAGTGATGCATTCCAAGAACTTCTAGTTCTAGCTCTTGGCTACCCCTTGAGTCCCACAGCAGTTTTTATGAGGGTGAGCTGGAAGAGCATTTGGTCCCTCTCATGACGTCCATCTGAGGGCTCAAATGTGCTTGCTGAACAGAGGGATCTGTTTCACTCCAGAGGGTGTTTACCAGGTAAGGACGCAATGTCATTCATGTGATTCTGCAGCATTGTGAACTCAATGGGAGCCTCAGGAACTGGAGAGATCTTGCCAGACATGTAAGAGTTCATTTATTCCTTAAGTCTAGGGTATTTATTAAGCGACTTCTGTGTACCAGTCAATGCTTTCACTTAGTCTATTAACACCTTTGAGGGTTGTTCCTTGAAGGAGCTGGCTGATGGGGCTGAGAAGAAGGCCAGTTTGGGACTAAAGTTTGGGGCTGCATGTGGATGAATGGAAGCGGGCGCTGCTAAGTAGTTGCTTGGTAGGAGTTTGGGATCAGGGTTTCACCAAAGCGCCCTCTCTCTGTTTCTTCAGATGGAGGTGATTGTTGGCGACTTTGGGATTGTGGTGGTGCCCCGGGATGCAGCCGACACAGACCGAATCATGAATCACTCCTCAATACTCCGCAAATACAAAGTGAGTCCTCCATCCTGCTAGTGCATCTGTGATATGGCCCTTGTGTGAGAGTCCTGGCAGCTGGAGGAGTGAGAGAGCAAAAGGAGTTTAGTGGGAGGGACTGGCAACTGACTCTCTCTGCTCTGTCCTCAGAACAACATCATGGTGGTGAAGGATGACATCAACCATCCCATGTCTGTTGTCAGCTCAACCAAGAGCAGGTATGTTTGACAAATGGCCGGAGAGACTTTAGTCAAACCGTCTTATAAGTCTCCGCATAACTTTCCTCCATCAGAGATGACCCTAAGATTCAGGCAGACATCTGCTGCCCTGGTGTTTAGCTTTCTGTTTGGACCTCATTTGTTCCCAGCCATTTTACCTTTTTTTGTTTTTGTTTTTGTTTTTGTTTTTTGTTTTTTGTTTATTTTTTTGAGACAGAGTCTCACTCTTGTTGCCCAGGCTGGAGTTCAGTGGTACAGTCTTGACTCACTGCAACCCCTGCCTCCCAGGTTCAAGCAATTCTCCTACCTCTGCCTCCCGAGGAGCTGGGATTACAGGCACATGCTACCACGCCCGGCTAATTTTTGTATTTTTAGTAGAGATGGGGATTTCACCATGTTGGCCAGGCTGGTCTTGAACTCCTGACCTCAAGTGATCCACCCACCTCGGCCTCCCAAAGTGCTGGGAATACAGGCGTGAGCCACTGTGCCCGGCCCCAGCCATTTACTTTTAAAAGGGGGGACAGTCCATTAGCTAGTCTTACCTGCTTTAAGGGGAGAAGAGGGTGTTTTCAGTTGTAGACGCTTTAGTTGGAGGTACTTACGGAATAATATTTGACAAGGGTACAGGCTAAGCTGCCAAAACAAAACAAAACAAAAATCCAGTATTCAGAGTTTTAAATGTTAGATGTTTAGTTCCCTCTTACTGAAGTCAAAGATGGAATCTACGGCCTCATCCATATAAAACTTCCATCTCTGGGTGCACAGCTGCTGCAACGGTGGCTCTTCTCAGCCAGTGGGAAAAGGCAAGGTGAAGCCCATGGCAAGAAGCTTTGTCTTTAAGGTGACCCAGAGTTGTGCATACCACTTCCCTTTGCATCACACTGACTCAGGGGTGAAGGACAGCTGGGAAATAGACTGTGTAGCTAGGCAGCCACACACCCAGATAAAACTCAGTATGCTTTATTACTAACCCAAAGAAGGAAAGAATGGGTGTTAGGGGCCAGTTACCAGTTTCTACCATAAACCCAAAGTGGAAATGTTAAGTGGAATGGTGAAGTATACAGAATATAGAGGCTTAGAAGTGTAAAACTGAAAGCCACGAACATGTAAGTGTCAATTAAAATTCTAGGTGTGGACAAGCTCACAGAAAGAGTCAAGAATAGAAGACTATGGGGAACATTGCAAACATTTTAGCATTTGATAGAAAGTTAAAAGGCAGTTAGAAACCACCAGCAGTGGTGGCCCAGAAGCCAAGGTGAGAGAGGATACAAAGATGGAGAGCATTGCCATCTGCGTCCCATCTTTCAGAGAAATCAAATGAGACCAGGACTTTAAAAAGTAATTGCCTTCTTCCCTGGAAGGCAATTACAGAGGCACTCACAAGGGTAGCATCCACTGTGAAGTGAGGGCAGAAGCAATGGGCAGTAAGGGGAGAGGAGTAGGATGTGGTTCCAAACATGGCTGCACATTAGAGTCGCCATGCAGAGTTATACAACAGTACAAATTCCTGTGTCCCGCCCAGTCCCACTGAATCAGAATTTATGGGGGGTGGGCTTAGGAATCTGCTTCTGAGTCACAGGTATACACACTTTTTCAAAAAGCTTAACTATGTGAGGAGGCACTTAGGGACCTAACTTGCAAGGTCAGGGTGTAACCGCCCAAGGGGTTCACCTTGCTGGCTGCCTAGACAGAGCAGATTAATCAAGACAGGGGAATTGCAGTAGAGAAAGAGTAATTCACGCAGAGCTGGCTGTGAGGCAGACCAGAGTTTTATTGGTACTCAAATCAGTCTTCCTGAGCATTTGGGGAGCAGAGTTTTTAAGGATAACTTCGTGGGTTGGGGAAGCCAGTGAGCCAGGAGTACTGACTGGTCGGAGATGAAATCATAGGCAGTCGAAGCTGTCTTCTTGCACTGAGTCAGTTCCTGGGTGGGAGCGGGGCGCAAGTTCAAATGAGCCAGTTTATTGATCTGGATGGTGCCAGCTGGTCCATCAAGTGCAGGGTCTACAAAATATCGCAAGCACTGATCTTAGGAGCAGTTTAGGGAGGGTCAGATCTTGTAGCCTTCAGCTGCATGACTCCTAAACCATAATTTCTAATCTTGTGGCTAATGTTAGTCCTACAAAGGCAATGTAGTCCCCAGGCAAGAAGGAGGTCTGTTTTGGGAAAGGGCTGTTATCATCTTTTTTTAAACTATAAACTAAGTTTCTCCCAAACTATAAACTATGAACTAAGTTTCTCCCGAAGTTAGTTCAGCCTACACCGGGAACAAGGACAACTTGGAGGTTAGAAGCAAGATAGAGTCAGTTAAGTTAGATCTCTTTCACTGTCTCAGTCATAAGTTTGCAAGGTGGTTTCAAGGGCTGTGCATGCATTGAAAGGCAGTGAGCTGGTCTCCAGTGAGATCTCACAGGCAGGACTCAGACGCCTTTTAGAATCTAGGTATGTGGAGGAATATTTGAATTTTTAAAAATAATTCATTTGGGTCTGACACCTAGACTATTGTGTTAGGAGAGAACAGGAAGCAGCCAGACCAAGGCTGGAAAAAAACTGTGCAGAAGCCAAAATGTGTCACTGGGGTCCTTTATACCTGTTGGTGCCTCTCCTCCATGGGCTCCTGTAGGAAAGAAAAGATGTAGTGAATCCCAAGAATCGCTGGAAGAGGATTCATACTCTTGAGGCCAGCATGCAGAGGAACCCAAAAGGATAAAATAAGGATAGTTCTAAGAGGAAAGCTTCTAACAATAAATGCTCACATTAAAACAGAAGAAAAACCCCAAATAAATTGCCTAGCATTATGCCTCAAGGAACTAGAAAAAGAAAAACAAACTAAAGCCAAAGGAAGGAAATAATAAAGATTAGAGCAAAACTAAATAGAAAAAATTAATAAAATGAAGAGTTGGTTTTTTGAAAAAAATAAACAAAATTGACAAACCTTTATCTAGACTGAAAAAGACTCAAATGTATAAAACCAGAAATGAAGGTGTAGACATTATAACAAATGTTTCAGAAATAAGATGGATCATAAAGAATTATTATGAACAATTATATGCAAACAAATTTGGTAACCTAGAGGACGTGGATAAATTCCTTTAAAAAGATAATCTGGCAAGATTGAATCAGGAATAGCCTGAAAAAACCAATAACAAATAGATTGAAGTAGTAATTAAAAACCTCCCAGCAAAGAAAAGCCAGGACCAGATGACTTCAGAGCTGAATTCTACCAAATTTTCAAAGAATAATTAATACCAATACTTCTGGGTTTTTTTTTTTTTTCTTTTCTTTTCTTTTTGAGACAGAGTCTTACTTTGTCACCCAGGTTGGAGTGCAGTAGCGTGATCTTGGCTCACTGCAACTTCTGCATACCGGGTTCAAGTGATTCTCCTGCCTCAGCTTCCCAAGTAGCTGGGACTACAGGTGCCTGCCACCATGCCCAGCTAATTTGTGTATTTTTGGTAGAGACAGGGTTTCACTATGTTGGCCAGGCTGGTCTTGAACTCTTGACCTTGTGATCCACCCACCTCGGCCTCCCAAAGTACTGGGATTACAGGCATGAACCACTGCACCCGGCCTATACATTTTAAACTCTTCAAAGAAATACAGCTGGAAGGAATACCTCCTAGCACATTCTATGAGGCCAGCATCGCCTTGATACCTACGCCAGATGGGAAGATACCACAAGAGGCCAGGCACAGTGGCTCACACCTGTAATCCTAGCACTTTGGGAGGCCAAGGCTGGTGGATCACTTGAGGTCAGGAGTTCAAGACGAGCCTGGCCAATATGGTGAAACCCTATCTCTACTAAAAACACAAAAATTATCCAGGCATGTGACTGTAATCCCAGCTACTTGGGAGGCTGAGGCAGGAGAATTGCTTGAACCCAGAAGGCGGAGGTTGCAGTGATCTTAGATCACGTGCCACTGCACTCCAGCCTGGGCAACAGAGCGAGACTCTGTATTAAAAAAAATAAAGGCACCGCAAGAAAAGAAAACTGTAGGCCAATATTTCTGATGAACATTGATGCAAAAGTCCTCAATAAAATATTAGCAAATTGAATTCAACAACACAACATGAAGTTTATACATGATGATCAAGTAGGATTTATCCCTGGCACACAAGGCTGGTTTAACATATGCAAATCAGTCAATGTGATACATCACATAAATAGACTGAAAGATAAAAACCACATGACCATAGCAGTTGATGCAGATGAAGCACTGGACAAAGTTCAACATCCTTTCTTGACAGTTTAAATATAGAAGGAAAGTTCTTCAACATAATAAAGGCCATTTTTATTTATTTATTTATTTTTATTTTTATTTTTTGAGATGGAGTCTCGTTCTTTCACCCAGGCTGGAGTGTAGTGGCACGGTCTCAGATCACTGCAACCTCCGCCTCCCAGGTTCACACGATTCTCCTGCCTCAGCCTCCTGAATAGCTGGAATTACAGGCGCATACCACCACGCCCGGCTAATTTTTTGTGTATTTTTAGTAGAGACAGGATTTCACTATGTTGGCCAGATGGTCTCGATCTCCTCACCTTGTGATCTGCCTGCCTCAGCCTCCCAAAGTGCTGGGATTACAGGCATGAGCCACCGCACCCAGCAAGGCCATTTATTTATTTATTTTTAAACCCACAGCTAGCATTATAATCAATGGGGAGAAAATGAAAGCTTTTCCTCTAAGACCTGGTATAAAGCAAGAATGCCCACTATCCCCAGTTCCATTCAGCATAGTACTGAAAGTACTATCAAGAGCAGTTAGACAACCAGGTGCGGCGGCTCACACCTGTAATCCCAGCAGTTTGGGTGGCCGAGGCATGTGGATCACTTGAGGTCAGGAGTTAGAGACCAGCCTGGCCAACATGGTGAAATCCCGACTCTAATAAAAATACAAAAATTAGCTGGGCGTGGTGGCATGTGCCTGTAATCTCAGCTACTCAGGAGGCTGAGGCAGGAGAATCACCTGAACCCAGGAGGCTGAGGTTGCAGTGAACCAAGATCACACCATTGCACTCCAGGCTGGGTGACAGAGTGAGACTCTGTCTGGAAAAAAAAATAAAGAAAGAAAGAAAGAAACAGAAACCCTTAGGAATAAATTTAACCAAGGAAGTGAAAAATCTGTACATAGAGGAGTATAAAACATGGACAAAAGAAATTGAAGATGACACAAATAAATGAAATAAATGAAAAGCATTTCATGCTCATGGATCAGAAAAGTTAATATTGTTAAAATGTCCATGCTACCTAAAGCAATATAAAGATTTAATGAAATCCCTATCAAAATCCCAATAGGGGCATTCATACTTCACAGAAATAGAAAAATCAACCCTAAAATTTGCTCAGAACTGCAAAAGACCCTGAATAACCAAAGCAATTATGAGAACAAAAAAAGTTGGAGGTATCACACTTCTTCATTTAAAATGATATTACAAAGTTATAGTAATCAAAATAGTATGGTACTGGCATAAAAGCAGACACATAGAGCAGTGGAACAGAATAGTGAGCCCAGAAATAAATGCAAACATACATGGTCAACTGATTTTTGACAAAGGTACCAAAAAGGCACAATAAAGAGAGGATAGTCTCTTCAATAGATGGTGCCAAGAAAACTGGATTTCTATATGCAGAATAATGAAATTGGACCTTATCTTACACCAGCCACAAAAATCAGCTCAAAATGATAAAGGACCTAAGCGTAAGACCTGAGGGAAAAAAAAAAAAAAACAGAAGAAAACATAGGGGAAAATCTCCTTGACATTGGTCTTGGCAATTATGTCTTGGATGCCACGCCGAAAACACAGGCTACAAAAGCAAGTAAAAAAATAAATAAGACTTCAAACTAAAAAGCTTCTGTACAGCAAGGAAACAATCAAATATTTTCAAATCATATATCAGATAGGGATTAATATCCAAGATTTATAAAGAACTTACACAACTCAAAATAGCAAGAAAACATATTACTCAACTAAAAACTGGGCAAAGGGTCAGGGTGTGATGGCTCATACCTATAATCCCAGCATACTAGGTGGCTGAGGTAGAAAGATTGCTTGAGGCCAGGAGTTCCAGACATAGTGAGACCCTGTCTCTATCCTTACCCGTTGCCACCAAAAAAAACAAAAAAAAAACAAAAACAAAAATGAGCCAGGCATGGTAGCATGTGCCTGAAGTCCTAGCTGCTTGACAGGCTGAGGCAGGAGAATTGCTTGAGCCCAGGAGTTTGAGGCTCCAGTGAGACATAACTGCACTACTGCACTCCAGCCTGGGCAACAGAGTAAGACCCTGTCTCTCTCAAAACAAACAAACAAACAAACAAAAAACCACCAGAGGATTTGAGTAGACATCTCTCCAGAGATGACATTAAAAATTGCTAACAGGTGCATAAAAAGATGCTCAACATCACTAATCACCAGGGAAATACAAATTAAAGGCACTATGAGATTCTACATCACACCTATTAGAATAGCTATTATCAAAAAGACAAGAGATAACAAATGTTGATGAGGGTGTGGAGAAAGGGAACCCTTGTAAACTGTTGGTGGGAATGTAGATTGGTACAACTATTATAGAAAACAGTATAGAGGTTCCTAAAGAGATTAAAAATGGAACTGCCATATGACCCAGCAATCCTTCTTCTGGGTATACACCCAAAGGAAATGAAATCACCACCTTGTAAAGATACCTGCATTTCCAAGTTTATTGTGGCATTATTCACAGTAGCCAAGATATGGAAACAACCTAGATTTCCATCAATGGATGAATAAATAAAGAAAATGTGTTCACACACACACACACACACACACACACACGGAAGTGGAATATTATTCGACTTAAAAAAGAAGATCCTACCACTTGCCACAACTTGGCTAGACCTGGAAGACATTCTGCCAAGTGATATCAGCCAGACACAGAAAGAAAAATATTGCATGATTTCACTTATATGTGGAATCTTAAATATAGAGGTAGAGAATAAAACAATGATTACCAAGGTCAAGTGTGGAGGGCAGAAAGTGGAGAGATATAGGTCAAAGGATACAAAGTAGCAAATATGTAGGAATATATGTGGAATCTTAAACATACAGATAGAGAATAAAACATGATTATCAGGGTCAAGTGTGGAGGGCAGAAAGTGGGGAGATATTGATCAAAGGATACAAGGTAGCAAATATGTAAGACAAACAAGTTGAAAGATCTAATGTGTGACATGAGGATGACAGCTAATATAGTGTATTATATTTAGGATTTTTGCTAAATTAGTAGATTATAGCTATTCTCGCCATAAGAACAAATATGTATCTGAGTGAGATGATGGATATATTAATATTGTTCTACTACTGTAACCATTAAACTATATTATATAAATAATATAATATTAACACTGTTATGTAAATAATATATAATATTAACACTATTATATAAATAATATAGTATAATATAAAAATTATAAAATATATAATAAATATGTAATATAACATAGATAGTATATACTATATTATATGATGATAATACATGTGTATCTTACAACATCAGATTGTATGACTTAAATATACACAATACAATTTATTTGAGAAAAAAGAATAGTGAATACATTAGATGCCCGCTGTGTGTCTGGTGCTCTTCTAAGTGCTTTGCATAATGACTCATTTAATCCTTTGAATAACTAAATGAGAGGGGCCCAGATATTACCCTCATTTTAGAGGAAAAAAGCTGAAGAACACAAGGGCTTAAATAACTTTCCCAAGGCCTCTCGCCTAGGAAGTGGCAGAACCACAATGAATGATGTCACCAAGGTAGGGAAGGAGTTGTGGAGGCAAGAGGGCTTTTCCTAATACAGAACCATTTACTCAACCTGAGAAAAGGCTAGAAATGGGGTGTTGGGGAGACATGGGGCATGTCAGTCCTCCTGGCTTGCTTTGGGTGTGGACGTCCATCTGATTGTCATCTCTTCTTGTGCAGGCTGGCCCTGCAGCATGGGGATGGCCATGTTGTGGATTACCTGTCCCAGCCGGTCATCGACTACATCCTTAAAAGCCAGCTGTACATCAATGCCTCCGGCTAGCAGCTACACAGCGCTCAGCTCCACTCTCCCCTCGTCCTCCAGCAACACAATGGCCCCTCCATCTTTGTCAGCCCCCTGTTTCTCTCCTGCCTCTCTGTTTTTCAATCTCCTCGTCTTGACTGTTTTCCCTATTTGCTGACTTAACCCCCCATAGTGTGGGGGACCTGCAGAGAACCATGGCATTCCCTATTCCACAGTCATCTTTGGACAGACTTTCCTCTAGTCTCCGGGTTGGGGGTGGGTGAGGGAATGGGGTGGGAGTCGGGGGAAGTGCAGTCCTTGGAGATGTACTGGTGTCCGTCTCCCAGCACGCTCTAGAGAGGCGGCTCTGGTGCCCATCCTCCCAGCATGCTCTGGGGAGGCGGCTCTGGTGCCCCTCCTCCCAGCATGCTCTAGAGAGGTGGCTCTGGTGCCTCTCCTCCCAGCATGTTCTGGGGAGGCAGCTCTGGCTCTCGCCTTCCCAGCATGCCCTTTACTACAAAGGGCTGTTTTTCTTTTCTTTCTTTTGTTTATTTATTTTTCTTTGTTCACTCCCTGTAGAACTTGGATGAAATCAGTGTCCATGGTTCTTTACGTTTGTAGTCTTGATGTGCTCCTGTGGTATTACTTCCCCTCTGATAGGACACTGTAGCCAGCCTCAGCACTCAGTAGTGAGTGCATCAGGGCCACACCCAGTAGAGAAGGCCAAGCAACCTCCACTTCTCCAGCACCACGCACACACACACACACACGCGTGCGCACTTGCGTATGCACATACACACACACATATAGCAGTAGCAGCAGCAGCAGCAACCTTTGATCAGGAGTGAGATTTTCAGCTTCTGAAACCTGGGACGCAAGTCTGGGGATAGTCGGTTTTCTCAGAATAATTTGAATCTGTTTTCTTAGTTTCAAATGATCATTTCCCTGTTGCTCTGAGCTTATGATCACACAGAGCCAGTCCATCCTCATTTCCTGGTGGCATCTGTTCATTTACTTATGTGGGCTGTAGCTGATGGCACAGTGCAGGTTCCCTACCAGCCAGGGATTTCCAAGGGACCTTTGGAGGCCATGCTTAGACACATTCCTGCATCTGAGAAGAATCACATAAGCAGGACTAGATCCAGATCAGGCAGTCGTGTCTTTAAAAAAGCAAAACTATACAAAACAACACTAGGAGTCCACTCAGTCCTGGAGGTCTTTGCTAATTGGAATTATGTATTGTCTGTTGGGCCGGGAAATGTCTCTTTCATATTGTAAGTCCAGGATGAACTAGGAGAAAGCAATTTGTTGCCCTGATAATAACTGATTATTTTCACCCTCTCTAGCTGAGGTAACTCAGACAGTGCCTGAGGTCAGTTCCTTCTTGAGAGGCAGTGCCTTGGCCTTGTTTCTGTGGTTGGTTCTAGCCCCTGCAGAGCCCGGAAGCGGCAGGAACTGTCTGAGAAAATCTCCCTAACAGGGGAGGGGGTTCCCAGAAGGGAGATCTGGGAGGGCTCAGGAGCCACTAAGTTGTTTCACTCCTTTTTTCTCTAATTTTCTACTTTCCTCTCTGCTCATGCAGACAGTTTTGCCAGCTTTCCTTCTGGTTACTAGGGTCTCATGCATGTCCTGCTTGGAGAGCCATAAGGAAACTGCTCTCTTATGCTTTTTGTCTCTCATCCAGTCTCTGGCTCTTGGGATTCTGGTCTTTGAGAAATAGTCCCTGAGTATTAGGATACTTCTATCAAAATCTAGTACCAATTATGGCCAGGAGGGGCCATGTGGGACCTGAAAGCAAAGACAATGTTCTTTACCACACATTTCACATCTGCAACATCCTTCAGTTGTGGGAAAAGGAACAGAAGAACATGGTAGAGCAGCATCCAGAGAGTCTGTTATTCCTCTTGGATTTTTTAAAATAATCTTAAGAGGAAGGAAGGAAAATCCTATTTTTGAGTATCAGTGTTTGACTAGGGATCATGAAGTAATAAACTGAAAAACACTTTAGAGTTCAGTTGATCCAACACTTTCCTTTAAAAGGTGAGGGAGCAGAGGCCCATGGGATTAAATGGCTGGTCCAGGTCAGCCAGCAGGTGTAAAGCCTGACAAGAAGACATTGTTTCCCTGACCCCTAGGCCGTCACACCACACCCTCCATTTCCTCATGTTGCTGACCAGGTACCCATGTGATTTCTACACTTCCCAAGCCTTACCCTGGCATATTTCTTTTAAATTATGTCAGTCCCAGGTGCTCCCCACACAGAGGATGGTAACACCAGTCCCAGGGTAGGGTGTGATAGTAAGGAAGGCCACTGTTAGGTTTCCTTTAGAAAGAGATCTCAACAACTTGGAAGAAATCCCAGAAACGGACTCCATGAATCCAAGAAAGAATTGCTTTGGGGAAGGTGAAGGGAGACGCAGAGAGTGCTCAGGATGATGCTACTGCTGGAGAGCGAAATCTGGAACAGCCTTTGTCCAGGCAGGACAGTCATAAGCCAGGAAATGAAACAAAGGAAAACAGGTGCCTGAATTTCCTGGGAAACATGGCTTGTTTAAGGACTTGGAGTTATGGGTAGACTTTATGGGACCCACATGAGCAGACCTGAGGAAGACTCGATTTCTTTTTCTTTGGTCCTCTCTGTTACTCTGCTGTGGTCAAGCCCCATTTGGTCTACAGCCCACGAGAAGGAATGAAGCTGGCTCTGCACTCTCTGCATACAGGCAGAAGGCATGTGGGAGTGGGGAGGGAAAGTGAGATGAATGAAGACAAAGAACAGGTGCCATAGAAGTAGATTTCTAGGAATGAAGTGGGGCAGATCTTATCTTTGTGGATTACAGGTGCTGTACTAAAAACAGGTTTCCTATTTAATATAAAAAGAAAGTGAATCTTCTTTTGGATAGAATCGTCCATTCCCATCACCGCCCCGCCCCCCCTCCCCACACACACACACACACACACACACACACACACACACACACACACACACACACGCCCCCTTTCATTTGCTAGGGAAAGGTCACAGCACAACTGAATCCAGGACACGACATTGTGACTGTGACCCAGCCACAGCCAATACCAGAAAGATGATTCAGAATCTGAAGTGGTGCCCCAGGTGCCAAAAGGATAACCTCTGGGCCCCGACTTTGCCTCTGGGGTCCTGCTCCTTCCTGCAAGGCCAATCCAAGACTGGCATGGCTCAGAGGTTGTGAGAAAGGCATGGACTGGAACAATCATGTCCAGAGGGGTCTGGAGCTTTGTTTCCTGCCCACCAGCAAAAAAATATCCCTCCCATTTTTCTGAAAGTGGCTGATGTAAGAACAGGCAGAAGGAATTTTTGTCAATAACTCTGTCCTTAAGGAATGGTCCTCCCGGAGAGCTGTGCTGCTAGTGGGTACCTCAGTCACACATCCCCAACCCCAGGTAGCCTCTAGAGCCTTCTTGCTTTCATTTTCCTTGAATGTACATAGGAACAAGGGGGAAAAGTCTCTTACTGAAGTGCCTGAAACCCAAAGCTAGAGCTTCTAGAGACACCGTTCTTCCTGTCTTAGCTTGGCCAGCCTTTCAACAATGTTCTCTAGTTTCAAGCTCCAGCTTCTCAGAAAGAATTAAAGAACTTGCTGTTCAAATTAAATAGAAAGTGAGACTCAATAATTGAACTACAGCAAAAGGCAGAGAATTACAGGGAGAAACAACTTTTACTTAACAACCCAATTCTACTCTCCCCAAACTGATACACACACACACACACACACACACACACACACACACACACATACACACACACTCTTTTAGAGGACTAAGAGAGAGAAGCATGTTATTACATTTTACTCATCCAAACAGTAATGCAAAAATAAAACGGAAGAATATGAAAAGCTCAGGATCTCTCCTAAGGCTATCTACTGCAGAAGGGCCAACAGGTGAGATGGGAAGAATGGAAACAGGGACCGATTTTGTAGCTCATACAATTAGGACACCTTAGGAATAGCATTGTAGTAATGGCGATGAATATGCTCTGCCAGATTCATCCAGTCTGCACCATCTTATAGCTGCCCAGCACACTCGACTGTTCATGTGGTCTCTTTGTAGTGTGAGTTTGGAGTGTCCTATTAGCCTGTTCTGGTTAGGAATGAGTAACGGCTCTTTCCCTCGACCTTAGTCTAGTCCCAGGGCTGAGGATTCAGCTGGATCCACATGGTCTTGAGGGTTGGCATGGGGAGGGGGAAGCTTTTTTTGAATCACTTTTTGATCACATAATCTGCCATTTTAAGAGTAAGATTTGCTTTATGGAATCAATTCATTAATAAAAAATGATATTCAAGTTGCAATACCATTTCACAGTGAAATATTTTGAGTACGATTTTGTTGCTAGAATAGTCATGGGCAAGAGTTTTATGCAAAATGTTTCAATTATGTTAATAAATAAGACAATGCTACAAGAGTCTTGTGTCTTGCTCAAGAACCTTCTCTGTGAGTTGCAGCATTAATCACTTTTTCTTCATAATCTTACTTGACAGGAGACAACAGTTGTAAAAATGTATGTAGAACAAGCAGTTTCCTGCCTGGTTCAGCTGATGCCACATGTGTAATATAAAAGTATGTACAGCCACATCCAAGCACGATAAAGGGAAGAATAATTAGCAAATTTGTAAATTGTGTCTCCATTTTCTTAGTTTTAAAACATTAAATCTTAGATCTTGATAATCTGCATAGTCCAGTGTTGGTTAACTTTGGCTCCTCAATGAAATTAGTACTTTATGAAATAAAATTATATTTGTGAAAACGAAAAATTTGAACAACTTTTTAGCCTGAAAGATCTTAACTAAAACAGAACTTGTTAAACTCATAATTTGCTTTGGCAATGTAAACAAGCAAAAATGAATAATTTGTTAACTGTTCAATCCTGCTGTGATTAGCAGTTCTTATTTCACCTTCAGTCCTGTATTGGGTTAGGTGTGAATGGTGATTGCCATTAGCTAATTATCAGATATGATTCAGAAGGTGAAACAGTAATTCCCTGTTAGGCTAGTTCATTGAAGGGTTAGCCATTTGTTTATCAGATTAATTTTTTAAACGAATCATTTGGTTTTTGGGGTTCTTAGTATTTTTTTCTTTTATCTTTTATTTTTGGCTTAAAATTGAGATGTGGCAGCTTTGTATGCATCTGTGTGGGTTTCGTGGCACATCGTAATGATGCTTGATATGTTTGTAAATTGATCACTTGTGTTTACATTTGCTATTTTGTTCACAAAGCTAAACACTGCCTTTTTTTTCCCTTGTCCTGAGAGTACATAATGATGAAAGCTCATTTATTTGCTTTGAGTTTTGTTTTTGTTTTGTTTTGTTTTGTTTTGAAACACAGTTTCGCTTTTGTCGCCCATGCTGGAGTGCAATGGCACAATCTCAGTTCACTGCAACATCAGCCTCCTGGGTTCAAGTGAGTCTCCTGCCTCAGTCTCTAGAGTGACTGGGATTACAGGTGCCTGCCACCACACCAAGCTAATTTTTGTATTTTTAGTGGAGACAGAATTTTGCCGTGTTGGCCAGGCTGGTCTCAAACTCCTGACCTCAGGTGATCCACCTGCCTTGGTCTCCCAAAGTGCTGGGATTACAGGCATGAGCCACCGCTTTCAGCCAAGAGCTCATTTAAAGTGAAATATAAACACTGGTTTAATTTGCTAACTTATAAAATATATATACTAAATATGAATTAACATATGTGCACATAGACATTTCTTCCCTTATGACCTATATGTAAGCTTTAGATCTTCGGATTTCCTAGAAAGTTCCATGTAGCCAATAGTATGAAGAAAGGAGAGAAAAATTCTAACCTATGTTCTCCAGGTGGAAAATTGAACCACAGCAAGAATCCATAACCTTCCCATTGCCATGCAAAACATTAAAAGAAGACACAATAAACATATTCCTGGTCCTTGAGACTTGTTCAAAACACTGAATATTACTAAGCATTTTCTTGTCCTTTTCTCCAGCTTCCCAAGAGGCTGAGAGAAGTACTGGAGAGTACTGAAAAGAAACCACATCCTCGGAGAAGACCAGAAATACATCTGCTAAGAAGTTATAGTCTATGGGCAGTTTCACGTCCACCCCTCTCTCCAAAGAGAGGTCCCTAAGAGTTAAAGTAGATGATGTGTGTAATAGCTTACCAACAGCATAATTAACCAGAAACTCTCAGAGGAGAAGTTCAAGAAAGCTTTCACTATGAACTACTAATAATGATGAAAAATCAGAAGGAAAGCTTCCTTATCTTGGCAGGGTCAGGTTAAGGACTGACAACATGAGTCTAGGTGCTGGGGAAGCCACATCCCCTTCTCTCTTCTTACGGATAACTTTTCAGGTCCTTAGAAATGAGAGAATTATTTGTACACCAAGGGAAGTCCCATAAGTCATTTGTCTATTCCCCATCTCTACTCAGGTATCATTTCCCATTTGTCAGGGAAGACAGTCAGACAGCTTTACAAATTTTTTTTTTTTTTTTTTTTTTTTTTTTTTTTTTTTTGAGACGGAGTCTCGCTCTGTCACCCAGGCTTGAGTGCAATGGCACGATCTCGGCTCACTGCAAGCTTTGCCTCCCAGGTTCACACCATTCTCCTGACTCAGCCTCCCAAGTAGCTGGGACTACAAGTGCCCGCCACCACGTCCGGCTAATTTTTTGTATTTTTGGTAGAGACGGGATTTCACTGTGTTAGCCAGGATGGTCTCAATCTCTTGATGTCGTGATCTGCCCGCCTCGGCCTCCAAAAGTGCTGGAATTACAGGCGTGAGCCACCGCGCCCAGCCTCTTATGACTTTTAAAACAATCTATTCCATTGAGGAATCCTTATATGATTACACATATCATGGTTATTAACTAATGGGATCCCTCACCAAGTTTCCCACAACACATACTGTCTAATCTTACACTTGGAAGAGACAGCCAATCACCGACAATGCATTTTCTCCTTTCATAATGTAGAATTGTCACTGAGAAGTGGCTTCCAACAAAGGACTACATCTTCCAGACCCCTTTGCAGGGTAGATGTGATTGTTTTCATGGGTTTTGGACCATGGCATGTGAGGCCCTCCTAAGCTTGGCCTTCCTGTGTCTCCTTACTCCATGTTCTTTTCCCTTTCCATCAGCTGGTGACAACCTGCTGGAATGGCCATAACCCTCCATCCCCCAGGCAACCTCAGAAGTCACATGTTGTAAATGGCAGGGCCTCTGAAATGACTGTGGAGTCTGGGCACTGGTTGTTTATTATAGCAAGAGATCTGTAGAATGTGTAATTGGGTATGCCAAGACAGGATTACAAATTCATTTTCACAGAAGGTAAAGCAAAGTGACCAGACCTATCAGAATTTGGGGGTCAATGGACACAAGCAGGATTCTTTCCTCAGTCGCTTATGTAGATGGCCAATTCATGATCTTAATTTAGTACACTTTAACTTCTTAAAAAGCATGACATATGCACCACAACCTGCATTTTATAGCTGATGAAAAAGATAAGAATATTAACTATACCACCCCCCTCCACCCAGCTTGAGTTGTTCTAGAAATAAAGCTTTATGCTTAGGAGACAGCATAAGTTAAACCTCATAAAAATCTCATTGACAGCATCATCAATCCCTTATGGTTGGAAAGAGCAAAGTAAGATGCTCAGAAGTGGGAACTGAAGATGCTAACTCTAGGACCTATTGCCATGTCTGTGGCATTTTCATTTCCATTGCTTTGGTACCGTGATAGGCTTAGAGTTTAGTAAATCAGAAACTGACCCCAGGCATCTAGCAATTGTTCTTTATTGAAAAACACTTTCAGGAAAATCCAAGGAAATACAGAAGCAAGGCAGCACCATAGTCTTCCCAGCCGAGATGGAAGTGCCTCTGGTTTCTCCAGCAATTCCCACTGGAGTTATCATGACTCAAGAGTCTGTTGCAATCAGTTGTAGAAAGGCGCAGAGTGACAGTTGGAATGCAAAGAAATGTGCACAACCCAGAGCTCTCTCAGCTTTGCCAAAACTCAAGTGCCCCCATGGGAGGGTCTTGCAACATATGTTCTGTTGAGCAAAGAGGTTGCAAACCAAGCAGTTATTGCAATAAACACCACTTGTGACAAACAAGGTTTGTAAGTTTCAATTTATTTTTTAAAAATGCTTGTCTTCCTCACTAGACAATCAACTCTATGAGGGCAGAGACTATGTCAACACTGTACCACCAGCTCCTGGCACACAGTAGGTACTCAATAAATATAAGTTGGAAGGATGGATGGAGGTAATGGATGGAAGGATGGATGGAAGGATGAATGGAGGGATGGATGTGACCCAGTCGAAGTGTGATTAGGAACATTCTCTTGTTATGGGTGGAGGAAAGAGAGGGGAGATTGAGAAAATAAGATAAAATACATTGATGCTTATCATTTTTGGTGTTTGAAAAGTAGGATTGAATTATGACTAAGACATCTAGAGAATTTTACCTCTTTCAATGCCCAAGCCACACTTTTCTATCACTCTTAAACTGAAAACATAAATGCCTTTCTAACATTTGCTTTGCTGGTAGGAAACACTTTAATAATCTCTAAGTTGCCATGGCATTATTAAAAGAAAGGATGTCATGCCCGGGTCCAGAACTTAAAGGTGGCAGGCACCAGCAAGCACGATTGCTCCAAATGGGCCTGCCTTACAGGTCCTCACTCCAACACTGCTCACTTCCTCCAGCTTGAAAGTGGAGAACATGTTCACATGCTGGGTGGTAAGTAGGAGGAACTCTGATCAGCAAGAAGCTTGCAGTGGACAATATGAGGCATTAGTATTTTACTGGCCACAGTGTGACTGGGTTGCACTCTGTTCTGACATTAGGAAGAATTTTATGCCTGGGCAAAGTCAAAGTTTTTTCCTTTAGTCACATTACTCAAAGAATAAGTTGACTGTAACCCAACAGCACTTGTCCAAATTCCAGGACTCCATTTATGACTATTCTGAGGCAAGCATCTGCCTGTGCAGTTTGTCCTTCCATCCAGTCTATTCTTTGGGGTCCAGATCCTTGGTCAATCTCACACCCAGTGCTATCTGCCTCATTGCCCAGCATCAGGAAGCAAAGAGTATGGTGCAATAAGACAACAACCTGGCCACGGGATCAGGAATGGGGTCAGGTCAGTTGACGAGCATACTCATTAAACATGTTCAAATGTTCCCATCCCACCCACCCACATGACATGGTCCCGAGCCCTGAGATCTGTATCCCAAGAACCTCAGTTGAGAAATCTTTATGGCAGCTTCACTGTTGCTCAAGAACCGGGGTATTGTAGCAGCCTGGGGGCAGGTTGTCCCTAATGTTCTCTAAGTTCTTCACATCAGCCAGAATCCCATCTATGCTTGTCTCCAGCAAATGGAGGTGGCCCCTCTGCCGACGTGCCCTCTCTTCCAGCTCTGACATCATGGGCCGCAGTTGGCTGTTGATCTGGTTCTTGGCTCGGGAAAGCTTCTGCTCCAATAAGATCAGCCCCTCTTCATCTACACTGACAGGCTGGTCTATTTCAAGGAATGAGACATGAGTTAACATAGAAAACCTGTAGTTAGATTTCCTTGAACATGAGTGCCTTTCTATACCCATAACTAATTCCCGTTTCCACTTGCCTATAGCAAATAGTATACCATGAATTTTAAAGCTTATTTTAAATTAGAAATCATCTAGAAAGAGTTCTGAGAAGGCTAGCCTAGCTACTGGACTATGAACAACCCTATTCGAGACTCTGAGCTATCTAGTTCAGCAACATGATGTCTGGAGTTTTCCTTTCATGTTAGGGTCAGTAGTTAATGCTCTGAGAAAAAAAAAAAAAAAAAAAAGAGGACTGAAGGTCATAGGGGACTGAGCACTATCCAAGCCCTTTGCCTAACATAGGTCACTGCTAGGATTAGAATCAACTCCAAATTATGCTTTCCAAACCACTCTTAAGAAATATCTTGCTGTTTTCTATTAGAAGACCTTTAGAAACTGGCTGAGCTTCAGGGTTAAAGAGGCCAAGGTATGCTTTGCCATTTGGGGAATGGATTCCAGCTGCTAGAAATTGATGTCAGACATCATTCTGGCCTGAAACAGCAGTCATCTGATTAGATGTTATTTTATTTCCAATTTAAAATAAAATCACATTCGTTCAGGTATGTGTTACCCATAGACCATTTAAAACTAACGTCAGTATGAAGGGCACCTGGCCAGACCCATTTAGTTCAAATAGGTTTGAGTGGCCCTTGGTCAATTCGAACTCAAGGTCAAGTTGCCTCACGTATCTGAGCTGAAGTGATAGTATTTGACTGCATGAGTTTATTATACCTAGAACAATTAATCTCTTATTGCTCCAGGACTTAAGAGAGCACACAGAGTAGAAACAACACTGTAACAAAAATGTTGATCCAAATGGATCTTTCACTTGGGGCTAGAGAGAATTTAGGAATTTAGGATTTTCTGACATGCAGAGGAAGTTAAGTAAGCTTGGGAACAAGATAACCTTGTCGATGGGAAGGTGGCACGAGTTACTAGAAAAGAACACAAGCATTGGAGGCAAAAATATCTCAGTTTGGATCCTGCCTCTACAATTTACTATGTGACCTGTGGGGCATTATTAACCTCTGAGCCTCAGTTCAGTCCTTCATGAAATAAAATAATAAAAATGATAAAACCCACCATAGAGGACTTTTACAAGACAAATGATATTACACCATGAAAACATCTGGCATGGTACCTGACACATAGTAAATGTTTAATAGCTTCCATCTACCCTGCTGTCCCTACTCTCTTGTATTCTCTTTACAGGTCTCATTAGTTTCATTGCCTTTTTTTTTTTTAAGAACACTAAACAACCCTGCTAAAGTTTCAATTGGGGAGGTTTTTGGTTTTGTTTTGTTTTTTTCTTCTCAATCCTTTGAGGGCATTTTACTGTTGTAGGCTCATTGGATCACAAAGCAGACCCAAGACTCTAACAACACAGATAATATTGGTCTCTAAGGGTGATGATGACACCCTACAGAAAAATCCAGTTTTAAACGTGTTCTACTGAACTGGAATAGCAGAGCCAAACCTTTTCCTAAATGTTACTGGAATCTGTGACGAATCCCTAGTTCCACATCTGCTGCAGTCCAAGCTTGATAAAACAGTCCAAGTAAGGGTTTGATATCAGCTCTATCTAAATCCAGAAATTTAACCAAAATAAGTTTTCTTCTGGGAGTGATTCTGTAAGGAAATCTGATTTTCTTCCACACCATGCCATCAGATCTTCCTAAAATTATCTCACAGGCCTACTCTCACCACATTTCTTCTGGGTTATTTACCCGAGCAGCTCAAATTCCTCCCACTGGTTACATCAAGGTATAACTTTGGTTTGGGAAGGAACAAATGTAAAATTGGCAAGCGAGTCTTTTTTTTTTTTTTTTCCTTTTTTTTTTTTGAGACAGTCTTGCTCTGTCCCCTAGGCTGGAGTGCAGTGGTACAATCTTGGCTCACTGCAACCTCTGCCGGGTTCAAGTGATTCTCCTGCCTCAGCCTCCCGAGTAGCTGGGATTACAGGCACCCATGACCACATCTGGCTAATTTTTGTACTTTTAGTAGAGACAGGGTTTCACCATGTTGGCCAGGATGGTCTTGAACTCCTCACCTCAGGTGATCCACCCGCTTCAGTCTCCCAAAGTGCTAGGATTACAGGTGTGAGCCACCACACCCGGCCGGCAAGTGATTCTTGACTTCACAGACTGGCAGAATCTTCCTTCACATCTTCCCAGCCACCATTCTACTGCCTTAGAGCAGGCTCCTGTCATTTCTCTCCTCAATTATTTCAACAATATCTTAAGTGGTCTCAACCTGCCTTCTCTCTAACCCCCCTTCAAGCTTTTCTCCACTTGGCTGCCCTAGGGATCTTATACAGTGGTGATGTTATTCCTCTGCTTAAAACTGTCCACTGGCTTCTCAGGGTCCAGGCCAGACTCCTAAGCAGGATTCCCAAGCTGTCTCATGTTCTGTGAAGTTGCTTGTATACACCCAGTTCTTTGGCCCACAGACCTTTACCCACAAGTGCAATAGGCGTTCAGTGACCCATCTTAGCAATGGTAAAACAGGGTCCAATAAATGTAAGGGAACCTGCCCAAAGTATCTGGGCCTGGAAACAAAGCACATTTACTGATATTCTTAAGGAAAGCTGAGATTTCCCTTCACTGGGGCTAGGTATAGCAAGTGTTCTGGAGCAAAGCCCTGGAGAATGTGGGTACTTCACATACCCATCAGATACAGGAGGCCATCCAATGTGTTGAGTGTGTCTTGGATTGTAACCCCAGTGTTCTTGGCTCTGGTGTCAACCCTCTGGGCTTCTGTAATCACCTGTGGACAAATAAGCACAAACCAGCCTTGAAAAGGTATTTTCCATGTTGGCAAGTTGAAAGGGATCTCCTGTTGAAAGCAACAGGAACTCACCATCTGTACTGCATCCATATTCGTGTCAAACTCCAGCTCCTTCCTTTCCAGCTCTCCTTCCACTTCCCTCATCTCACTCTTAAGAGAGGCCAGTCCCTTTTCCATGGCCAAGGCTCCATCTGCTGTCACATTGGCTTCCAAGTTCAGACTCCCAATCTCCTGGGAGAAGAAAAGGAGCCAGGGACGGAAGGAGAGATAGAGGTGAGGTACAAAAGCATCCCAAAGACAACCGTAGAAAAAATACAGCTGCAGCCAGGCCCTGATGGAGTAAGTTAGATGAATAATGAGAGAATCAGACTTAGGGACACACCCTTTGCCAAGCTTTGCCTCAAACAAGCTAATTTGGGGGTATGTTTTTAGGGACTAGGAAGGTCAGTGGCAAGACACTGCTTCCCTCTCAACTCAACGCTCACCAAATGTTGAACAAGAGATAGGAACCATTTGGGAAAACCCAGAGGACCAAAAACACATCATTCTCTGTCATGCCTCTTTGCTGTCATAGTCTTTTAATCTGGGGCTGCCATGGACCACAACAGGGCTCTGAGCCTCAGAGGTTAAAATAAGCTCAATGCTCTCTTTCCCTCCACACCACCCTTGTGTTTGGTGCTACTGGTACCAACACACATGTTGATTTCTCTTTTACCTGTTCAATCTCACTGGAGATCTTCAGGGCCTCCCTGGCCCCATTCTTTGCCCTCTGTGCGTCAGCAGCAGCACTCCCCAGGGCTCTTTCTGCTTGCTGGGTCTTGTCACTGGCATCTGAAACCTTCTGGCTGATGTAGGAGAGTCTCTTCATGGCTTCTTCAGCTTCTGCTTTTCTGTTGTCCACCTGCAGGTCAAACTCTGAAATGAAGAAAAGAAAAAACTGCCATGAAGATGAAAGCAAACTTACAAATGAGTGAAAGGGGCTGATGTTGTAAAGAAAAATTCCTGAAAGAGTGTTATTACTGACTGGGGGTGAGGGTGTGGGAAGTTGCAGCTGGAATTAACTTTCTTATCTAAGAGAAAGCATCTTAAAAGATGCATTGGAGGGGTTATAATTATTCTGTTGCTTAGAGAAACCGAAAATCAGCCCAAGTTCCACAGCGCTGCAAGAGTATAGAAACTGCAGAGTGGATCAGAAGCAGGTAGAATCTTTGAAGCCCAAAGCATCAAGCCAGAGCTTTAAGCCCTAAGCTCCAATGATAAGAATTGGGTTTGGGTTTGAATGGATAGAGAAGTACTTTCCATGAAAAAAATTTCAAAATTTTAGGAATGTTTCTCTTTTGTGCTTTACTGAAGAAGCCTGACATTTTAATGAAATCTGCAAGGCACAAATCCAAATCTCATGGGATCTAGATGCAGTGACAAAGGTTGCTCTGTTATCACCACAAAGAAACATATCAGTTCTATACTGGAACCAACCAGACTACAGAGGAAAAGGAAAAATGTCTGTACAGTAGTAGTATGTTGCATCTGTGAGGGACTTTAGAGATCACATAGTTTAACCTTGTCTCTAAAGAGGAAGATATTAGGTTCTGGAAAGGTTACGTGACTTGCCTATGGTCACACAGCTAGTCTGGCCTGGTCAGGTGGCCCAGCAGAAATCAGAACTCAAGGCTTCTGACATCTAGCTCTATTATTACTACTACATTAAATATTAATGGATTAATATTTTATTTAGAAAGATATTTACTAAGGATCCCAATATACCTGCCACTTTGAGAGATATACGAGAATTCAAAGGAAATCAGTCATGGCTATACCCTTAAAATACTCAAGTGACCTGAACCATGAAGTACTAACCTCTGAGGTTTTTAAGGATGCTCTCAACTTCATAAAAAGTGGCATTGCCCATACTTAGTGCTTCTTGTGCTCTGCTTTTAGCAAGATTGGCACGGGAAAGCAGCTGATCTGATTTCTATAAAAAGGCAGACAGAACAAGATTAGAGGAAGTACATTCCTGCTGGCAAAATCATTCTGACACATTCCATGACAGCAGATTGTTGTGATTCACTGCAGAATCTAGGGGTGCTGTAGCAAACCCCTCTACAATCTGGGACAAAGCAAACTTTATAAGTCCACGACACATTCCATATAGAGAATGGTCAAACTCTAGTCCACCATCAGGGACAGGAACGGTTTTATAAATCATAATTTTAACTCTAAATATTTCCTGAAGTCAAGTAGTAGACTGAGCTAGACCAAAATTAGACCCAAGAGGCCTAGGTCCTATTCCTAGGTTTGAGGGCTGACTCACTGGGTGGAGCTGAGCTAATCACACCAAGATCTCTGCAACTGTTACTTCTTCCATAAGCAGTGCCTTCATTGTTGATTTTTCCAGAAACAAAGTCTTGCTCTGTCACCCAGGCTGGAGTACAGTGATGTAATCGTGGCTCACTCGAATTCCTGAGCTCAAGCGATCCTCTCACCTCAGCCTCTCAAGTAGCTGGGACTATAGGCATGTGTCATCATGCCCAGCTATTTTTTTATTTTTTATTTTTTGTAGAGATAGGGGCCTCACTATGCTGCCTACGCTGGTCTCAAACTCCTGAGTTCAAGTGATCCTCCCGGCTTGGCCTCTAAAAGTGCTGGGATTATAGGGATGAACCACCGTGCCTGGTCAGAGAGCTTTTGATTATTCTTCTTGCCATATGTATTCATATGGTAGGCATTCAATACATGTTTATTGAGTTAATGAATTAACAAAGTAATACTTCTCTCCCATTCTTTCCATTCTGTAAGAGCTGCTGTGTTTCTTCTTTCCAGTCTCCCAGATTCTTTTGTGCACGTTCGAACTCATCCATATGCCTGGTCACCAGGCTTGAGAGTGAATCAGCTTTTTGTTTGATCCTCTTTGCTTCTTCCACCTGTGAGCCCAAAGAAACCAAGGAGTCTGACTTCTGCTTACCAGTTACCACACCAGCTTTGTTAGGACCTGGCACCATTGTTTGAAAATAGCAACTGCCTTAAGAAGCCAAGAAAATAGTCACTAGCCATCCAGGCCCCAAACCTAATGAGTCAGTATGCCCCATGAAAGTAAGGCAGCAGGTCCCCTCAATGTCAAACAGGCTTTGTGTCTGTTCTTTTTTATTTTTTAAATTTTTACATATTAGTTTATATATTCATGGGAGCATATATCCATGGGAATTGTGAATTTTTTTTTCTGTAGGTAGTAAACAAAATTTTCTTAATCGAGTAAGTTTGGAATTGTTAAGGGAACTGATGGCAGAAACAATGCAAAACTTTTGAGAACAAGTCATCTCCGAGTGGCTATACATAGAGATATACTATAGGTTGGACTCAAGTGTAAACAAAAAACTTTATAAAAATTTCCCACAGATTTCAACAGTCCCCACAACTAAGGAAGATACATAAAACTTTTATCCAGTAATAGGTTTAGTATGGGTCAAAGCCCTTCCTGAGACTAGGATTGGGGTTTAAGAACAAGGAAATGGATAATTAAGAAGGCTAAATACTCTTCCCACTCTAAAACAGAAATGGTCAACATGGAGAAAAAACTGAATGGTTGAACAATATTATGGCACCCCCAGAGAAGAAAGTATTTATGGCCCTCCTGTATGTCAAGCACACAGGCCAGATGCCCTCACCTGAAAGGTCTGATCATTGACTCCCTGAAGCTGAGACACTGAATCCAGGAGGCGGAGACTGTGCTGATAAGACCTATCTGCTTCAGTTTCCGCTTGAGTGGCCTCCCTTGTCAACTGCTGGGCCAGGGACTTGGTTTTCTCCAATCTGGTATTGGGGGTGGGGTGGGAAGGGCGCAGTAACAAAAAGAGGACTTTGAGAATTCTTTTTTTTTTTTTTTTTTTTTTGAGACAGGGTTTCACTCTGTTGTCCAGGCTGGAGTGCAGTGGCATGATCACAGCTCACTGCAGCCTCATCCTCCCACGCTCAAGCAATCCTCCCAATTCAGCCTCCTAAGTAGCTGAGACTACAAGAGTGAACCACCACACCCAGCCCCCCTCTTTTTCTTAATAAAAGCAAAATTTCACCCTGTTGTCCTGAAAGTATGTAGTTGGAATAACCAGAAGAACCAAATAAAATTATTTATCAGATACGTGTCCCTCTCTACTAAACATAAGCCTTTTAATTTATATAGGTTGGGTCAGAAAAATTCAATCCCAAGTTCCCCACTTCTTGATAACAGAAATATATTTCTGTATTTTTATATCTCCCCATGCCATCAGATGGATTTACTCACACCCTTCATACACCAGAGAGTGACCATACCTCCAAGTATTGTAATCACAATCAAAACATAAATTTTATTTAGACTAACCAACCTTTTTTTCTTCCAGTCTTAAAAATATCTACTTTTCCCCAAAGTAAAACTCCCATGTATTCGGCCCTCTTATTCTCACTAATAATATGTTTTTACAGCTAGTACGGTGCCCCTCAAGTACAGTTAGCATTTTGCCCTGGGAGTATCTAAGGTATATGAGCCACGGGAGGACCCCTAGGAACATACTTTTCCACAACCCCCTGCACCACAGCACCGTCAAGGCTACCGCTTCCGCTTCCGCCTCCTTCACGCAGGGCCTTGTGCACCAGTGAGAGGGCTTGTTTGGAATAGTCCTCAGTTTCTTTTGTCAGTTGCTCCATGTTACTGGCCGACTCAACGTGGCTGAAAGGATTAAAAACAAAAGAATAAGAGTTTTCACGCAAAGGGCTTCCTTTAGGTCGTTCAGTTAAACGAAGGGCAAAGAGTATGGGAGCTGGTTTGATTTAGAAAAACCCTACAGAACTGACCCAAATTACATGGAATTAGAGGCGCTATCAAGAAGCAGAAGGTGTTTTGGAGAATTCGCCTCATGTCATAGACCTTGTAGTGATCTTTTCCGTTTATGGCATAATCACTGGAGGCCCGGAGCGGAGTGGAGGGTGGAGATGGGTGGGAGCAGTCTCAGGTGATAAAACACTGCATCTGTAAGTTGTTTGCTGCAGGAAGAAACCTCTAGGTCTTGTTTCACCCAGGATCCAACCCCTACTCACTTTCGCTTCAGCTCTAAACTGGACCCACCACTAGGGGGACAAAGCATGTCTATAAAATTTCCCTGGATACTTTTGGTTCCTCCTGGTTCTAAAAAGTGCTTTTTTGAAAAAAACCCAGAGAAACAAAACCAAAAATCAATGCACTCAGGAGGCAGCTCATGTTACAAATACACAAATCAGCCCTCTTCCGCTGACTGAATTCCACTTGGGATTAACAGAGTCTGCCACCCTGCTGAGCACTCCCCTACCAGCAAACCTCTTAAACACCATAGGATTTCTAGTCAGAGTCAAGGATGAAGGGAGATGCATGTTATCATTGGGGCCCTGCAGAGCCGGTTTTCAGGAGGAAGTTCCCCCTCTGCAGTCTTGGCCCCCACAGGCTAACAAACAACTCGTTGCTACTTGTTCCCAGGCTTGGTGTGGGAGTCCCTGAAAGCTGCAGAGCTTTCTCTTCCAAGGGCTGATTCATTTCACGTGGCCCGAGGAATCACATCTGACATACACCACAGCCATACTGTGAGTCATAGGGAAATGTGGGAAAGAAACACCCTCACCCCCAACTCCTGCCAAATGACCCTGCCCAGTGGCCACTTACATGCAGTAAAAGCCAAGTGGTTAAAAATTGGTTTCAAGGTAGGGAATGGCTGCAAAGGAGCCTGGAGAGAATAAATATCATGCTTGGGTCCCTGATACCCTACCGTCTTATTCAAGTCTGACCTGGCAGAGACGGCTTGAAGCAGAGGTGCCCTCTAATGCTGCTCACCTTTCTGCTAATCTCGTGGCCTCCTGAGCCAGACTTTTAAAGCCATTTGGCCCCACGTAGTGGTCTGAGGCAGGAATGTTCTGTGGGAAAAGGAGAATCGGTTAAGGCGAATCAGTTAAGGATTTGCACTTGGCCATGGAACTTAAGCAGGTGCAGCATCTGTCCTGTCAGAACCACTTGTCATTAGTCACACAGGGTTCCACACGCTGACACTTACACCATGCCTCTATTCACCATTATCATTCTATTTTTAAAAAGTATGTATAGGCTGGGTGTGGTGGCTCATACCTGTAATCCCAGCACTTTGGGAGACCAGGGCGGGTGAATCACCTGAGGTCAGGAGTTCAAGATCAGCCTGACCAACATGGTGAAACCCCATTCCTACCAAAAATGCAATAATTAGCCAGACATGGTGGCAGACGCCTGTGATCCCAGCTACTCGGGAGGCTGAGGCAGAAAAATCGCCTGAACCTGGGAGGTGAAGGTTGCAGTGAGCCAAGATCGCACCATTGTACTCCAGGCTGGGCAACGAGAGCAAAACTCCATCTCCAAAAAAAAAAAAAAAAGTATGTATAGACAAGAACAAAGAAATCCAAGTTCAAAAAAGTCTGTATATAGATATAGATGCATTAAAATATATATACATAAAAAAACCCCAAAACAACAACAAACAAACAAAACAAAAATTCTTTTCTTGCTGGGAGCCAAAAAAATTAAAAATAAAAATATATACATGTACATATTTTTATATGAATTTAAAGTCCAGTAGAATATATTCCAAGTTTTAACAGTAGTTATTTGATAGTAATGGGATCATAGAGAATTTTTATTTATTTTCTACAGCAAACATTTTCGTAATAAAGGAAACAATCAATACACATTCTTTTCTTTTTTTTTTTTTTTTTTTTTGAGACGGAGTCTCGCTCTGTCGCCCAGGCTGGAGTGCAGTGGTGCGATCTCGGCTCACTGCAAGCTCCGCCTCCCGGGTTCACGCCATTCTCCTGCCTCAGCCTCCCGAGTAGCTGGGACTACAGGCGCCCACAACCGCGCCCGGCTAATTTTTTGTATTTTTAGTAGAGACGGGGTTTCACCGTGGTCTCGATCTCCTGACCTTGTGATCCGCCCGCCTCGGCCTCCCAAAGTGCTGGGATTACAGGCGTGAGCCACCGCGCCCGGCAATACACATTATTTTCAATGTGACTTCCTTATTATAGTATCTGATTATCATTCCACTTCCTCTATTCATCTCCCACCCATCATTTACATTACTGTCACCATAGCCTTCTTCATTCAGAAATAGAAGAGTGCTCAATCAAATCTCTCCCTCCTACCACATTACAAACTACATTAAGAAAATCATATTGGCAGCATTTTTTTCCCATTTTCAAAACCATGTCTTTATTGGGCTCCCTCCCTCCCTCCCTCCCTCCCTTCCTTCCTTCCTTCCTTCCTTCCTTCCTCTCTTCCTTTATCCTTCTTTCCCTCTGTCCCTTCCTTCCTCCTTTCTTCCTTCTTTCCTTCCTTCCTTTTCATTCATTCATTCATTCATTCATTCATTCATCCATCCATTCATTCATGCACCAGACATTTACCACAGCTATACACTGTACTGTAGGCTGAGAAAGTAAATATGAACTAAAGTAAATCCTGCCCTCTGGGAGTTAACAAGCTAGGAGATAGGCAGAAGGGAGGTGAGGCAGGGCCAAGATGAGGATGTAGTTAGAAATAAATGAACTAGGGAGAAGAACATAATGCAGTAAAATAGGAAACTGCAGAAGGCCAAAGACATAAATAGATGTGACTGTTGCAAGGAAAAGAAGTCCAACCACCTGTCAGGTAGATCAGAAGCAGAAAGTGAGCCACTGAGAAACAAAATGAGTCAGTGAGATCTAGAAGTAGATCTCCCAACACAGCAGTAATTCTCAATACCCTAGCCCAGCAAAACCTACAGTGTTTCCCAAGGAAGCTTCGCTTTCTGCCAGGCTCAGCTGCATCTGAGTGATGAGCCTGTGAGTATCCCGAACTTGGTTCTGGTACTGACTTCCCAGGGCCCGAATTCTTTCCACAGTCATCTTGAGGTCATCCAGGCGGCTCCGGTAGCTGTTCTCTTGGCTTCTCACCTTGGCCAACTGGAGACCAAGGGATCTGCTAGCACCTGAAAGCAAAGAAGGAAAGGGAGCATGAGCACTTTCTGGGTCAGCATAGAGTTAGCAAACATAACAGAGGGTTGACTGGCTTATGGCCAAATGACAAAAACACAATAGAGAAATGCATGCAACCATTCTTTTATCTCCATCATTCAAGTTGCAGGGGGAATGTCACAGACAGTCCTTCCACTTCTGCAAGGGCTGGTTGGAGATATTTGCTGAACTGATAACCATAGAAGATTTTATGACCTAACGTAGCCATTCCTTCTAGGACTATGAATTCTCTTCTGTCTGAAGGGAATTTGGCCTTCATCACCTTCTGAAATCTGGGCATCTCTCAGAATGTCCCGAAGGGCCTGCTCAGCCTGCTGCATCCTGCCTTCCAGCTCTGTATCAAGAACTGCTCCATCACCACCCTGAGCCTTTGAAATCAGGGCCTCCATTCTCTGAAGCTGCTGCATAAACTGATCCATCTGAAACCACAAAAGAAAGATCAGAACAGAGGGTGGAGACCATGTACCCAAGGGATTGTCCAATACCAGGTACCCTGGGGATAATACTAAAAGTCCAGAAACGCTTAGCATGTCATAGTGGTTAAAATTTTAGACCCTGGAGCCTAGAGTCCTTGAGTTTGAATCCTGGCCTCACTACTCACTAGCTGTATGACCTTGGGCAAGTCACTTTCTTTATCTATAAAATTAGGATAATGAAAATAAGAATAGTATCTCCTAAAGTTATTACTTGGACTACCTGGGTTAACATCTGTAAAGCTCAAGCTTTACTATGCAGTTAGTATTTGTAAAGTGAAAGCAGTTGCAAGCTAGAGACAAGAGAACAGTGCCTGACGCAAAGGAAATGCGTAAAAGGCTTGTTAAATAGATCAGTTTAAAAAACAAGTTGAGTTTGTTCTACATTTGGAGTTCTGTTTGGACCTTTGTCTTCCCCAATCCTCACTCCAGGAAGAAAAATAGTTAATAATTAACAAGAACATCAAGTTCATTCTTCTCTGGAATTCAAATGAGAAATTTCTGGAGGCCATTATTGTTTGGGAAGCCTTGATACTTTCTGGACTCCTGGTATCTTTTATGTTTATGTTTTTCTTCATTTGTTTTACAAAGACATCTGTTGAAAAAAAAATCAAGCTGGAAAGTGACATATTATAGTGGGAAGAGCCCTGAACTCAGTTAGGGGACATGGTCGGGATTCCGAGTTCCACCTAGCCATATCACTTTGAAAAATTTCAAGTATTTTGAGACTTTATTTGACCAATGAAAACTGAGGTCAGAATACTTTTCCATTCAACTCAACTAAGTTATCATTAGTGCCAAATGAAACAGTATCTGCAAAAGAGGTTTTGAAAATGGTATATATAAGAACATAAACCTGAAGTATTATCACCATACAGAATTTTTTTAATACAGCAATTTTTAAAGAAAGAAATAGTAATCACACTCCCATCCTCAGGAGACTAGGAGGGTCCTAGATCTGTGACAGAACCACCCAGTGGACACTTAAGGATTTGATTCTGTGGGGTTAGGGGTGGTAAAGAGAAGAATGCATACCTGAATCTTCACTTGATTATAGCAAGCTGGACAGCTGAATGCTCCGTGCTCACAGTTGGGGCCACCGAATCCTGGCTTACAAACACAGGTGCCATCACTTCGACATTCTACAGGCTCTGAGCCCATGGGGTTGCAGTTGCAAGCTAGAGACAAAAGACAGACAAATGGAGCATTCACATCAAACTAGTCTAGAAACTGGAGGTAGAGCAAAGATACAAGGAAGGAGATCAAGCCTCCAACAGCAGAGAATCCTTCTACGCCTCCATGCACCTTCTTAATACAGATAGGTCTTAGGAATCACGCGGCAGGTTTGCCTGGTGTGTGTGCCTGCGGGGAGATTATAGCCTTTCTGGCAGTGCTCATTTTCCTCCCCCTGTTAAACTAAAAGCCTGTTAGATATTCTGCAGGCACTCTGGCTTTGCTTTCAAGGTGAATAACATTTCTTCTGGGCCCATTACATGCCAGATGTAGACATCCCCCTCTATTTTGCAGATGAGGAATGTGAGCTCAGGGAAGTTGAGTAATTTGCCTGACGTTACATGGCAAGTAAATGGCAAGTGACAATGAGAGCTCAGGAAGGGCCAGTGTTCTTTCCTCTGTTCTGCGGCCTCTGGTGTAGGAAATACAGTTAAGAAAGTAATACCTTTATTCATCCAATCAAATTGATTAAGCCAGGTTCTGTTATAGGAGTTAAGGATATGATAGTGGGTGAGACACTTTGATGATTACAGTGATTCTCTGGGTGACAGTGATTCTCTGGGTTGTTCTATCTTCAGTGCGCACAAAACGCTGATTACATATCTACATGTATTGTCATTATTTGCATACATATTTGTATATCTTCCTTATTATCATACAAACTCTTCGAGAGTTGGGATGACTTATTCACCATTATAGCCTCAGTATCTAGGTCCACACTGGGTACATGGTATGTGCTTGATAAAGGATAGTTGAGTGAAGAAATGTGTGGTATAAAGCCAGTGAAATTTCTGTTAGTAACCTAGAATTACAGCTACAATTAAAGACAGAATATAGTTAGAATATATAACTAGAATTATAGTGTGTATAGTGAGCTTTCTTTTATCCACCACTTTGAGTTAAATATTAATCATACATATGAGGAAACTGAGGCTCAGAGGGAGCAATTGGCATAATTAGCACAATATAATAGGTATGTTACAAAACTGGACTTGAACTCAGTCCTGCTGGTGTCACATGGGCTTTTCCTCTCATGAGGTGCTTTCTAGCACATCACAGCCAACCCAGAGATTGGGGTCTGGGCTGGTCTGGTCCAGAATTCCCCAAGGGATTTGTACCACTAAGTAGAAGCCTCAGGTTGCAGAGGTCCTCAAGCACTTCAAAGTGGAGACTCTTGTGTGAGTGGGAGGCTGTGAGCTCCATGCAAACCTCCGGGTCTTCATGAGGAACCAAGAGTCTTCTAACCTGGTTGTCCAGAGTGGCTCTGGACTTTTTTTTGTTGTTGTTGTTGTTTTTTGAGACAGACTCTTGTGCTGTTGCCCAGGCTGGAGTACAGTGGCATGATCTCGGCTCACTACAACCTCTGCCTCCCGGGTTCAAGAGATTCTTGTGCCTCAGCCTCCTGAGTAGCTGGGATTCCAGGCACCCACCACCACATCCAGCTAATATTTGTATTTTTAGTAGAGATGGGGTTTCACCATGTTAGCCAGGCTGCTCTTGAACTCGCAACCTCAGGTGATCCACTCGCCTCGGCCTCCCAAAGTGCTGGGACTACAGGCTTGAGCCACTATGCCTGGCCCCATTCTGGACTTTATAAACAAAGTTAGGGTGAACAAAATTCTGAGTTCTGGGCACCAAGGTCAGCCTGGGACTGAGGGGTGAGTCTGTGGGGCAGGCCAGCTCCTCTAGAACTGAACTTGCCTCTAGAATATAAGATGTACAAAGATTTGAAAGCAGAGCTGGGCAAGAGGACCAGTCTGCACATTCATGCTTTGATGTGCAGCAGGCCTCAGGAATGCTCCACTACAGCTGCTACTTTGAAGCTGTCTTGTTAGGAGAACTTTCGACTCTTACCTTTCTATACATCAATTATGCTGACTTCTGAGAGAGTCTCTTAAACTACTTTACAGCCCACTCCCCTTCCCACTTGAGTTTGCTCAGGCTTACTCTCGAGTCACTTATTACTCTCCTACAACAGGTTTGGTGGCCACTTCCCTGCCTCGCTGCTTGGGATTGGGCATAGGATATGGCCCCGTGTTATCTCCCCTTCTGCGTAGGAATGTAAACCTGACCCTTTTCACTTCTCCCACCTAGCTTTAACCTAGCTCTGTCTTCCAGACCTGGCTACAGGGGAAACGTGTCTTAAGGCCTTTGACAGATGAAGAAAGGCCCAAGGTGCTCACGGGTCAATTTGGTCAGAGAACCAAAGTAACATCGCAATATGAACTGCCATTGCCCCTGCTTAGATGGCAAGCAAGCGCATATGTACACAGGCACACACAGACACAGCCTGCCTGGGGTGGAGTCCTACCTCGACACTTTTCTGCTGGATTGGGAGCCAACGGGTCCCCGAAGTAGCCTGCTTTGCACTGGTCACAGTAGATGCCGGCTGTGTTGTGGATACACTTCAGACACCTGCCTGTCAGCCGGTCACAGTTCCCAGAGGCACTGGGGTCCACATTGTTGTTGCATTGACAGGGCTGACAAGGCCTCACTGGGCCATGTTCACCAAAGGGGTCCCCAAAGTAGCCATCAGCACAGAGCTCACAGCGGGCACCTGGAAAGGAACAAATGACCAAGCCTAGGTCGACATCCATCGGGAGGAAGACCAGATGCAGAGACCTAAAGTTGCAAGTCACCCTCTAGAAGAACCAGAGAAATGTGCTTCTCCAGGGACCCCCGAACAAAGCCCTCAGGAGCAGGTGTCAAGGCAGGGCTGGCCCTCTCACTCCATGCCCACCGCAGGTTGCAGAACACAGCAGCGCCACTAGGAGGCTTAACTAGCTGGCTGGGAAAAAGCAGGCAGCTCCACAGAAGTAGTAAGGTTTTGAGCAATACCCCCAAAACGGCTGCTGAAGAATCCATTCTTCTTTCAGACTGACCAGCAGAAGGACGTGACATTTAAGAGGTCACTAAGTTTTCCCTCTTTATCTCAGTTCATTAAGAAACAAACCATGTGCTTGGTCTGAAAATGTCATCTTCTAATGACAAACCTCTCAAAACAGCTTCAGGTGTTTTCCCCCATAATTGCACTCTGCTCTTGCTTAATCCACTTTACCTCTTGGGCATCGCAATATCTTATCTTTAAGACATTATCTTTAGAATGAGCACATTTAGGTGAACCCGAAGTCATTACAATTTCCTAGAAATTCCTCAGAATAGAAGCTATTTGCACACATTCATGGCATCAGGACAGGAGGAGGCAGGTAGCGGAGCAGACCCGTGGCCTTACCGGTGACCCCGGGAGGGCAGTTATTGCACACCACCTCCTCTGTCTCTGGCATCACTGAGCAGCTGAACCCGTTATGACAGGGACAGGGCTTGCAGCTGCGGGGGTCGTGCGGATCGTTGTAGAAACCAATTGGGCAGTCAGCACACTCAATGTCAGGATTCTCATCCCCTGAATAACAGTCTCCTGAGAGTAGGTGAAGAGTGGAGGGGCAGAGAAGTGTGGAGGGGCAGAGAAGTGAGCAGGGTCAGACAATACATTTCCTTCAACATGGGTCAGAGCGGAGAATGTCAAAGTGCCTGAGCACTGGCATTCACCCTTGCCACAGACCCAAATCTACACACGACCAAGGCCCTGAATCTCACCCTCGCTCCCCTATCCAAAGTAGACACCCACTTCTTTTACTATCCATAACTTAACACTGTTCCCCATGTTCTCTGTGGCCTGACACCACTTGTCTGCACATTCATTTAGACCCGGACTTGTCTTTGATCTCCCCACAGAATTCTTGCAACTCGACACCAACTCCCCTACTCAGCACTGAACCATGACGACCATTTCCTGTAACCTGGCACCTTTCTCACAACCTCGTGGCATTTCCACAATGAATAGGATTGAGTGTAATAAGGCACCATGGCCATCTTCCCTGACTCCAGCTCAGCTCTCCTTAATCCTTTCCCACCTCTGATGTGAGTTCAGCCACGGTCTTTCTTACACAGCTCTCTCTCCTCCACACAACACCCCAGCCACCTGGTCCAGGTGTCATTTCACTCACCTGTGTCTGGATCACAGGCCCCTCCCCCTTGACAGTTACAAGGAATACAGGTGCCAAAAGGCCCCAGTTTCGCTGAATCTCTCTTGTAGCCAGAAGCACAATCCTGGCAGAATTGCCCCTTGTACCCAACAGGACATATACACTGTTCAACCCAGGGTGCCGGGGCTCCAGAGACGGGTCGGGCTGAAATCAGGGTCACATTGTCAATGTACCCAGTACCTGCAATTGAGAGAACAGTTTAGAAGTTGCAAGTGGTACAGTGTGAAGATCTCAAGTCAGATCTTTCTTGGGATTTTATTTTTCTTAACTCCCTAACAAAGACAGGTGGTGTTCATACATCATGCCACGTAGAGAGGTATAGCAGTCCCCCACTGTGACTGAGCACACAGGCTCTGGGGTCAGAAAACCCAGGGCTTAAACTCTGACTCCACCCTCACTAGCTGTGTAAATTGGGCAAGTCACTTAGCCTCTCCATGACTGTGTTTCCTCGACTATAGACAAGAAGTAACAGTGGTATTTATCTCCTATGTCTGTTGTGAAAATTAAATTAGATAATGCATGTATTAAAATCTACCTGGCGTACAGTAAGAGTCAATACATTGTTACACGTTTCTGCTTCCGACTTTATTTGCTGCATCAATGACATGGAAATGGTGCATGCTAGCCACGCTTCCTTTTTATGTGAGTGAGTGCAGAAAAGCTTAAGGAACTCTTGTTAAATAATTCCAGTTGGGATTAGGAGGACCCAACATGTGAAATTCAAACAAACAAACAAAGGAATTAATAGAATACATGATGACTCAAACAGGGTAGCATAGAGTATAATCTCAAAAGGAAAAGCTGCTCAAGGAACAAATAAGACTGTGTTGTAGGTACCATTTCCCAGCTAAGGAAATGTGTCCATTTATTGTAGATTATCTTTCTCAGATAATCAGCTTTAATAAAAATTAAGTGGTCCTTTTAGCAAGATAGCGTCATTCACCCTTCACTGGTGCTGGGTGCTGACGTCTTTTTAGAGAAACATTTCTTCTAAAAAAGCTTCTAGAATATAAAAATTCAGATCGAATCAATTATTCTAGGTCAGAATCATCAAATAACTTACCTACTTGTTTGGAGACTGCCACCACCTTAGAGAGCTGAATCAAATTAAACTAAAACCTAAGAAGAGAGAAATTCATTTATCTCAGCCACTTACTGTATTCTCCATATGTAGCTCGGATGCGGAGGGCTGTGAGATTCCGCAGTAACCTTCGATACTCAAAGTAACTCAGCTGGGGGCTCCAATTACTGCTTGGATGCTCATTTAACCTGCATAATTTAAAATCAAAAGCTTTAAAAATCCGATTCTTACCACATACCTACCTGTTATAAACTATGCCTGAGGATATGGGAACAGCTAAGCCCCTTCCCAGTCCTGCTTAGAAGGGGGCACAGGACTGAGAGACGCCTTTTCATAGGCATGTACTTGGACCTTCCTCGCTCCATGGGGAGGGCAAACCCCAGAGAAAGTGATGGAGGGCATCCCAGTGTGGGAAGTCCAGATCCAGGGGTGACGTCACCTGAAACCATGTTGATCCCAAGTCCTCAGATACCACTTTCTATTCCTGGCCACCCATAAGCTAGTATTAGGAATATCTCCACGTTCCAGAAGTTCTGATTCTCAAGAGCAACCATTCGTCTTTTTTAAAAAAAATCATTTCTTTGTTATCTGAGCACATTTTACTTACTTTTTTCAAAAACCAGTTTCCACTTTTACATTGTCCACATTTAATACTTTTTAATTTGGCATCGTAGTGGCTCACTGTAACATATCACCAGCCCCTGTGCTGTTCTTCTAAACTTTGTTTTGTTTATTACTGAAGTATCTCCTACAGGAACAACCCTACCCACCTTCATTTCATTCACTGATTTGTTAAACAAAAGTTGACTGTGCACTTGGTTTGGGCTAGAAGCTCTGTTAGGCTGGAGGACACAGACAACAGGGAGAGGTGATCACCATCCAGCCAGGGGAGTCGGGTGGGTAGACACACAGTTATAATAAGATGGCATGAATGCTATAACAAATGCATGCACAGAGTGCCATGGAAACACAAAGTGACTGTAACTTTACCTGGGATTCTGAGAAGGCTAATACAAAGGAAGAACGTGGAAGCTGAATCTCAAAGAGTAAGTTCACCAAGCCTGGAAGGTGGGAATGGGCATTCCAGGCAGGAGAGCTTTGCCATTACCTCTGCCCTGGGTTAGGCCCCTAACTACTCTCCATTGAGCCACTGTGAATGTGTTCTGATGGTCCAGTTAAGGGCCCTACCCAAACTATCACCCATATGGTGCCTGTATTTGCACCTAGCCTTCACACCTGATGATCACACTTGACTTAACAATCTCTCAATGGCTCTGCATCGTCTTTCCAGCATGGACAAGATCTCAGCTCCTTGACGTGACATACAAGGCCCAACATGATGGGTCCTTTTCCAACCTTTGCAAACGTTATCTACCTATCTTCCCTTTGCATGCTGTATTCCAGCCATAAATATTGCTTGCCAGTTCTCCCCTATATTATGCCTTTCTGCATCCCCACATACATTCACAGAGAAGGGTTGCCCTTCTCTGACTTTTCTCCCTGGAAAAGCCCTGTGGACCTTTCCATTATTAGCCCACACATTGCCGCTTCCTGAAGGTTTCCCTGATGCTTCCAGGCAGAATCAGGCACTTTCCAAGACCCCATGAACATGCACCACCCCTAAAGCAATTACCCTACTGTATTATGCTTGCTTTTTGACATGTTATACATTGTACTAGACCATGAGCTCTTGGAAGGCAAAGACCATGTTCCATCTTTATTTCTCAGCCTCCAGTGCAGTACTGAGCACTTAGTAGGCACAGCTCCCTTCTCCAGCCTCTCTGCAAACACCATGCAGAACCCCTATTCTATAGGATACCATGCAATCCCTGTAGACACGCACAAAAAGATCCATAAAGTCACTCCCACCTCTTTCTCCTACCTCACTTCTCACTGCACTCCTCTCGCCGACTTAATGCTCCACTCATGCTCGACCATTTGGAATTTTCTAAATGCAAAAACCTTCTTCAAGCATTGCATTTCCTCCGCCTTGTTAACCTTTCCTTCCTTTTCTTTCCTTAGAGGTCTGCCTTTCACATTTGTCATGTGGTCCTGGGAAGCTTTCCTTCATCATGCCAGTGTGGTTCAGTCATGCCTCCTGTATGTGCTCAGAACTTCTGTGTCTACCTTGTCTATTTCTGTCCCTTGACAAACTGCACTGTAATTATCTATTCATTTTTCTCTCCCGTTAGCCTGTCAGCTGCTTGAGGGAAGGAATAATGTCCTTTCTGAGCACATAGCAACCTTCATGGTACGTAAAAGGTGCTCAGAAAGGCTTGTTGAACAAATGAATGATGATTGAACGAATAAAGAATGGACTCAAACTTCAATCACAGTTTGCTCTAATTGACCTACTTGTGGTCTCTCTTTTTACCTGAGTGTGTAAGTCTTGGTGAGCCCACAAGGCAGTGTCTTGCCAAGTGGCATCAAGGGAGCTGTGATCCGTAGACCAGCACCTTCCAGGATCACATCGTGGGCAGATGGGTGTCTGCCTCCTCTGTCCACACGGTAGTCAAAGGACAGGCTTTGCCCATAGCTCACCTGTTGATTCCCAAGAAATTTGGCTGTGAAACAGAGTTTTAAAAGATTGAGATCAGTTGTGAAACTGGAGAGGCAAACAAATGCAAGTTTGCACTGGTGTCGGCAATTTTTGTTGAAGTCGTGTGTCATGCTGCCCCAAAACTCCTTGCTAGGAGAGTCAGGACCTGGTACTGGACATAGCTATGACACTTTGGGCTATGAAGGAGGGTTAGTTACTGAAATGATAAGAGGGCCTTGTTATAAGACAATTCCATCTATTAGATGATTCATGATGTGGCCCTTATGACAGACTGTTTTGTAAAAATCCTAGGCCTATCAGCATAGCACGACTTGTTACATAATGCTTTAGTTGACAGAATGCCTTCATAAATATCATCACATTTGCTGACAATAATTCTGGGAGGCAGGCATTAGTATTCTCATTTAACAGTAGGGAAAACTTAAGTTCAGCGAAGTTAAGAGAACAACTTGCCCAAGAATCACATATGTGCTGAGGAAATGAACTGGGGTCAGAATTCTAGCCAGTGCTTTTCCACCAAAGCACATACCACTGACTGATTTTTTTTTTTTTTAACTTACAAGTATTTGAAGTTTTAAGAAATGCTTTGTTTTTGCTTTCCACCTGCTTCTCAATAGATCCATAGGTTTGGCCACAGTCCTTGATTTCTTGCCTTGGTGGTAAACATAGAAACTTCTCATTTGATTAAAGGAGGCAGCTCAACCAGGGTCTGACCTCTGGGACACCCCATTCTACTCTGTTGGGGCCATTTATTAGTGACTCTCAAATCAGGCTTAACCCCCAACTCTCTTCTGGAGATGCTGCTACCCTGAATGCAAAGTGATATGGTTTCCACAATTTCTAACTCAATTTCTCTATCCTGACTTCCTAGTCCTATAAGCTGGCTTCCATAGGAGAAATCATTCCTCACATACCAGGAGCCACAAAATAGACAGGGTCTGGTCGTCGGGCTGAGCTAAACACATCTTGATGGCGCTGTGACCATTGGAGCTTTGCAGGAGACCCATTTCGTTGGACAGCCTTCCAGCCATCAACATCTGGAACACAAACAAAATCAGTCTGCATTGGAAAAGCCCTCCTCATCTATTAAGTTAAACAAGGAAAGATTTGCTTGCCAACAAGTCCTAGTGGTGAGTAGCAAGTGGGGTTTTCTCAATATTTCCACATTTGTAAATGGTCCTTAAAATTATCCATGTACCTCTCTATGTGGGTCTCTACTTCACCTGCTCCCGCCCCGCAGCTGCTAGGATTTCTCATCTTTGAGTCTGACTCTTGCGATAAGATAGCAGGTTTTCTTCTGCCTGTAATTTCCATTTTTTATATTTATATAAACAGGCTCTGGCCTTAATGAAGTGAGAGGGCCCAGGCTTTTCAAAGGGAAACTCAGACTTAGTGAGTGTTGAAATAATATCAATTTCCAATATTTTTATAGTGCTCTGTAGCTTGGGAACTAATTTCACATAAATTAGCTCATTTATTATATGTGAAAACAGCATTATTAGTGAATGTGAATTCCAGGAAGACTCTTATACACTCTCCAAACCAAATGAATGATTCCTTTGTGGTTTTGAAATAGATGGGGATGGAAAATTCAAGGAAATAAAAATCTAATCTCTTTTGTAGTTATTCTTTTGAGTTATACGAGTGAACTATTTTCAGCCTATGACTTTTTCAAGACATCAGAGTATGCCTGAGTGCCCTGACAAAATAATGTACATTAAATACTATAAGAGAATTGCTAAAGAGAATCCATCCTGTGAATACGGAGGTGGTTGTCTGTAAGTACAAAGCCCTATACAACATTCAAAAACTAAAACCTAGAAAATGGAAGGCTTTACCTTGATTAAAGGTAGAGGTGATCTTATGGACACTGTAGTCTGCAGAGCTGCGGCAGCTGGCTGAATGCCCATAGCAGAAACACTGGGTGCAGCCCTCAGGGTTCCCCCTATCCAGATTATAGTAACCTGATCGACACCTGCAGTAGCATTGTAGAAATCAGGATATTATAGGTTATTTTTTATTCTGTAGAGAGAATATGATGAATGAGTCATCCTCTCTCTACCTTCTCTTCCACTTGGCCCTATTAATTTTCAGAGGAGGGAAATACCAGATTTCACATACTACCCCACCCCCAGACTGCCAGATGGAATCACGACCCCCTAAATGAGACAGCATAGGGAACATTCACTTTCTGTTCCTTTGTAGAACAGAGCCACGTTTGTCTTGGTGGTCTGGCATCTGAGTAGTTGGCCAATCCTTGGTAGGAAATTGAGTGGTGGTCAGATGAGCAGAATGGTGTGGGCAGGGCTATGCAAAGCTGCCCTGTTTTGGAGCTACTGCTTAATGGGGACAAAGACTGGGAAGTGGGGACCAGGGAAGGTGAGGCTCCTGCCTCAGCATTACTTAGCTGTATTGAACCCCTCCCCAAGACCACTTAGGTGTTGATCCCCATCTCTGACTCTTGCACCTGGGCTCTGGCTCACTAGGGAAAAGTGCAGGTGAGGATATGACAAAGAAAAAGGATGGCTAAGACACTCTCCAAAAGCCAGGTGTAGGCTTGCATTCCACCTCCGCTCCCAACTCAAGCCCTCCAGTGGCTTCTGTGAGGACCATGGCTGCCAGGCGAGTCTTCGATGCTGGAGTCACAGAGAAGAGGGCAGGGGAAGCTGGGGAGGACTTGTTTATCCTCTGCTCAAGTTAACTACATCCTTCCACATGAAATAATGTGAAACAATGATGGTTTCAATGATCATTTATTTAGCACTTACGTTGTGCCAGGCACCTTGAGTGTACTCTCTCATTTAACCTCCCTCCAACTCTATGAGGAATTGCTATTTCTAGTTTTCTTAAATGAGGAGACTAAGGCCAAGAGGTTAAGAAACTCTTGACATATAGCAGGTAAGTGGCTGAGGCAAGATTGAAAATCATGTACATCTGCCTCCAAATCATGTAGTGTAAAAGCTACTGCACCTCATGTTGGGGGGAATGTTCTGAGTACAGTATCACAGAAAAGCAGGGTAGCTGTGAAGGGCAGGTGCTTCAGAGGACAGTTGTAACTAAACACGCTTTGTTTTTTCTCTAAGAGCAAGAGTTAAAAGAATTATTATGATTTCTATGGAGAAGAAACCTGCCGATTAAAAGAGCTTGAAAAAACAAGGAAGGATAAGAGAGGAGCAATGGGGAGGGAAGAAAAAAGAAGAGAAAGGAAGGGAATTAGACAAAACTAAACGATTTTGTTTAGGAACGCACTGGGGTAATAAATTATGAAGCAAAGAAAGAAAGTGATTACCATAAAAGTCAGAATAGAGGTCACTTCTAGGGAGGGGGAGAGCATTGTCACTGGGACGCAGTTTTAGCAGAGGTCTATTTCTTATCATTGGTGGTGATAACATTTATTTTATGTGGCATTCTATTTCTGTCTTTTATTTTGAAATTAAAAAGGCTTTCGACGAGTGACTTCCCTTTTAACACTTAAGCTTTATTTCCCTGCCTTCACCTCAGCAGCCAGGAACCCCTGAAAACACAAGTTAGGAGTGTATTTGGCATTTCCTCTGTGCAGGTATAAGTGATTGGCAGAGTGCCAAAGAACTGCTTTCTTACTTTTAAGGAAATGAGGAGGAAGCCTTGCTTCTGACACCAGCCTCACAGCCCTCTGCTCAACAACCTCTGGGAGGGAAGAGTTTAAAGCCTGAGCACAGTTGTACTTAAGGCACATCCTGCACCGGCAGCTTGGGGGATGGTGCCTCACTGCTCCACCTCCTCCAGTGTGGCTTGGCCCAAGGGGCTCTTACCTCGCCCTCACAGCCCCACGCCCATACGTGTGTGTGCATGTAACTGCCATCCTATCCCCAGGGCAGTGCCTTTTTTGTACACGATGGTTATATATGGCCATATGCTGTGATAGGCCCTCTTACAAGAATTTTCACAGCATGTTTAATTGGGCCAGGCCTTTCCTGAAACCAGCCTGAGTCCCAGGATCTCACTATGGATTACTGCCTCAGACAGAGCACCTGGAATTAGGAGCCAGCTGGTGGGGCGAATCTCTGGGGCCCTGTGCCTCTCCCACTGTCAAAACAAAGAGAAGGGGCCCAGAGCAGAGTATGGAGTCCAGTGAGATTTGGGCGCTCAGTGGTTTTTTAGTTTTGTTTTGTTTTTTGTTTTTTTGTTTTTTGTAAAAGCTTAGTTTTTGAGGGCAGAGCAGGAAGAAAGTCATCAACATTTGTCAAGTATCCCTTTTCCATAATTACACTCAGACGATTAATCCCTTAGTTGGCAAGGGACTCTCTCTGCTGTTTGTAGGGCCACAGTTCACACAGACCTATCACAGCGTTCTCCAGTGACAGCTGGCTTGCAGACACAGCGGCCCGCGTCACAGGGCCCTGCGATGCCAGCTGGGTCACAGTCACACTTGGAGTCTCTGGGAAAGAAGAAAAAGAAAATTAGGGACATGCTTCCAAATGCTTCACAAGTAGCACATAAAAATCAACTGCTCATGAGCAAACATCACTAAGCTGGGCAAGTCCTTCTTCGATGAGGCTTCTCCTAGCCATCCTCACCTGTGCGGACCTCTCTCACACACCTGAGGACTCACTTGCCTCCACCAGTGCTGCTCAGAGTGTACTTGGTGGGTGGCAGCTGGGCCGAGAACTGTCAGCCACTCCTAAAGAGAGCAGGGGTTTGTGCCAGAATGTAAACCAGGTTCATCACTCAACTGTTTAGTTTACTTTGGTTGACTGTTTGGCTCTGTTTACATTTTTTTAAAAAAATTATCATTTGTTTCCCTATTGTTTAATTCAATGATGTCTGCTTTTTATCATGATTAATTCCATCTACCTGCTATTTTATTCCATTCAGTTCTTTCCGTTGGTAATTCCTCAAATGAGATGTAATTCGTATGCCATGCAATTCACCCATTTAAAATATACAATCCAATGGTTTTTAGCTGATTCTCAGAACTGTACAGCCATCACCATCAATATTAATTTTTAGAACATTTTGATCATTCTGGAAAGAAATCCTGTGTCCTTTAGCAGTTGTGTCCCCAACCCTGCTACATCTCCTCCCTCCAGTCCCACTTCCAGCCCTCGGCAGCCACCAGTCTACTTTCTGTCTCTCCAGACTTGCCTATTCTAGACATTTCCTATAAATGGAATTATACCATATGTGGTCTTTCATGACTGGCTTCTTTCACTTAGCATGATGCTTTTGAGGCTCATCCATGTCATAGCATGTGTCAGTACATAAATTCTTTTTGGTGACGGAATACATATATACTTTTTGGTTACAGTTTTCACTTTTCAGCTATTATGAGTAATATTGCTATGAATGTGTGTGTACAAGTTTTTGTGCAGATATCTACTTGCAGATATCTACTTTCTCATTTCTCTTGGATGTATACCTAGGAGTGGAATTGCTGGGATTGCTGGGTTTAATGGACTTTTTTTTGTTTGTCTGTGGCAAGATTTTCTCAATGAAGGTATCAGGGCTTTCACTGAATTCTGGCACAATCTCCCTATCTCGTCCACCCCTGCTTCTGTCACCCACTTTGCACGCAGTCATGTGTTTTATCTCATTGCTCAAAAACTAAGTTTACTGTCTCTTCTCTACTGATCTGTTCCTCCTCTGCCTGCCCTGTGACCCCACCCAAATCCTGCCCAAACCTGGGGCACCCTTGACCCCTCCCTCTCCCTCACATTCCTCATCCAGTCACATGCCAAGTCTAGCAATGCTTATGGCTGGAATTTCTTTGCCAATCTTTATCTTTGAATTCTCACAGCCTCCTTCCTTCTTAGCTCCCTCTCTACTGCTTATCTGGACCATTTGACAAACACATATTCAGCATCTACTGGTTGCTCAGAACCAGGGATGCTAAGAGAAATAGGAACAGTCCCCATTCCACAGGAGTCCTGTGCCAGGGCAGCAGGCACAGGGACAGCTGCAGATGCACTGGACACCCTCGAGGTGCCTCTTCCCACTCCAGGCATGGGGACACAGAAGCAAACAAGACGGAGCCACAGGGGGCTTACATTTTAGTGGTAGAAATGGACAAACATGAATAGAAAATAAGATATGGAGTGAAACAGCAGAGTGAGAACACAGAGGGGTGGGACTGGTGCAGGAAGGCCTCTGTGAGGAGATAGTGGGGTGGGGATGGAGCAGGAGGCGCTGCACGGCTTTGGGGAAGGCAGAGCGCTCCAGGATGTGCCAAAGTCACATGCACTTGGGTCTTTGAAGAAGGGAAGGAAGGCTGGTGTGGCTTCTCTGCAGAGTGCAGGGAGCAGGGAGGGAAGCGGTGAGAAATCAAGCAGGCACCTAGGCTGAGGGTGGAGAGGGAGGAGGACCTTGAAGGACCTTGATAAGTTTTATCTCATTCTGAATTGGGTCAGGGAGGTGGAGCTAACAGAGGGTTATGTTTTAAAAGGGTTACAAAGGAGGACTGGGGCAGGGGTGATCTCTGAAGACCATCTGAAAGGGTCAGGGAAAGCTGGACCAGAACAAATGCCAAGAGAGTATGAGAACTGGGGACCTTGACAACTGGGACAATGCAGTGTGGCTGAAGGGCAGTTCCTGTCCCAGCAAGGAGCCAGCAAAGTGGGCAATGGGACGCGCCTCCTCTGTGAGAGCCTTGCTAGCCAGTGCCCAGTGCTTCACTGCCAAGCCCCCACCAAGCCATCCCAACGCTTGCCAGCTCTGCATCTCTGCAAATTGGTTATGTGATATTTAATGCATACTCACTCATCTTCCAAAAAAAATTTGAGCAGGGATACAGGACATTCCAAACTAAAGGGGATCAAGATTATGCAGAAAAGTTCTACCTAAATTCACTGGGGCCAAAATGAGTCCCAGGTTACTTGAAGGACTCGTTGCCTCCCTTCATCTAGAGGGAAGCCGTTGCCAGAGAGAAGGACATGGACTCTGGACCCAAAACCCTGAGCTTAAGCATTAGGTCCCGCCTCACCAGTAACATCAGGCAACTTAACCTCATATTGTTTAAGTTTCTTATCTTTGAAATGCATATAATGATAATCCCAACCTCTTAGGGGTATTGTGAGGATTAAAGTAGATAGCCCACATCATGTACTCTCAAAGCAGTGTTTGGCACAGGGTAGGGGCTCAGTAAACACAAGTGGTTGCTAAGATTTCTATAATTGTCATCACTGAGTTAGTGACAGCAATGGTGGGATGTAGATGCTCACAGCAGTCTCTGGTCTTGGGTGCACCCCGCATCCGTGAGCATGTGGAAGCCTGGCAGACATCGGTCGCATCTGGCTCCTGTCACGCCCGGTTTACAGCTGCACCGTCCGGAGTTGTCACATCGAGCACTAAGAGAACCTGAAACCCACAAGGTAGGGGAAAGGAAAGAAGAAGAGGAACTATTTAGTGTATGCGGCATTGGAAGCAACTATCACCCTATGGGTGCTCCGTAAACACGAAGTAAGAAGCACCATCTGCTGCCTTTAACAGTCACTTCACATCGTCTGCGTGTTCTTCCACCCACCGGGGACGGTGCTGACAGCCGAGGATGTCTTCCTCAGGGAGAAGAATTAAATTACTCATAAAAGCATTTGTCTCTGTCTGTCTACTCTGATTGTGACAGTAGGTAGCATACAGCTCACCGCTTTTTAAAAGAAGTCCATCAAATCTTTAAGATCTCAAGGAAAATTTGTGAATGAGCACATTGGCCTCCTAGAAGAGAGTTCGTATCTGAAAGTGAGCAGCATTCTCTCTTATCCCTGGCAGGCAAAGCCATCTTTTAAGGGTCAGTGCTTATACGGTATGATTTTTATGAGCTTAAAAAGGGCTATTAACCAAAAATATCCACCTGCCAAGAGTGCTGGAGAGTATCCCCTGTGGTGCGCCCCCTGGCGGGATGCACCCTGTGTGCCTTTCCTAGGGGACTGTACTTGTCTTATGATTCCACTTTTTACAGATATGCTCCTAGTTGTAAATGGGTCCTCTCAGATTGAGTGTTCATGAAAAACTCAGGGCAACAAAATGTGTCACCGTGGGATGCCCCCAGGTTTCACCACCTGCCCTTCCACACTCACTCCATTCCAGCCTCCACTTTCTCTCACCTGGGCCCTGCCTCACACTCTCCTCCCTGCCTCCATCCTTGCCTCTCCATAGTCCACAGAGAAGTCAGGATGTTCTTTAAAAATGTAATTCAGATATTTAGGTCCTCCAGCGCCCCGCCTCCCCCAAGCAGAATAAGATGCCGACTCTCTATCATGGCCTGCAAGACCGTACCTCTCTTACCTCATCTCCTACCCTCCTTCACTAGGTTCCAGCGACCCAACCCTCTTGGTTGGGGCAAAGTGCTAAGCAGCTTCCCTCAAGGTGTTTGCACTTGCTGTTCCCTCAGTCTGGAATGCTCTTTCCTCAAACTTCCCCTAGTTGGCACATCCTCAGCACTCAGGTCTTGATTAAATATTACTTTTCTAGAGAAATCTTCTCTGACTCCTGCATCTAAAATCCCATCCCACCCCTACCACAGTCCTCAGCCCTACTTGATTTAGGATGATCTCACCTTATGTCACCTGCTGTATTCCCACTGCTCAGCATTGTGCCTGACACAAGGCAGGTGCCCAGAAATCTGTCCAACTAATGTGTGTATGCCAAGGAAGAGGGCTGGGCTGTTGTGGAAGGAGCTGAGAGAAAGCCAAAAGATGAGGTGGAAGGCTAGCTAGGTACACCTCAGCTACCTTATAATCCCCCTGCAGTTCAGTGGAATTGTAAAATAATCTGTGTATCTTTTTTTTTTTTTTTTTTTGAGACGAAGTTTCGTTCTTGTTGGCAACTTCCAACTCCCGGGTTCAAGTGATTTTCCTGCCTCAGCCTCCCAAGTAGCTCAGATTACAGGCATGCACCACCATGCCCAGCTAATTCTGTATTTTTAGTAGAGACGGGGGTTTCTCCCTGTTGGCCAGGCTGGTCTCGAACTCCCAACCTTAGGTGATCCACCTGCCTTGGCCTCCCAAAGTGCTGGGATTATAGGCATGAGCCACCGCACCTGGCCATAATCTGGATATCTTTTTTTTTTTCTTTTTTTGAGATGGAGTCTTGCTCTGTTGCCAGGCAGTGGTATGATCTCAGCTCATTGCAACCTCTGCCTCCCTGGCTCAAGCGATTCCCCTTCCTCAGTCTCCTGAGCAGCTGGGACTACAGGTGTGTGCCACCATGCCTGATTTGTATTTTAGTGGAGACGGGATTTCACCATGTTGGCCAGGCTGGTCTCGAACTCCTGACCTCATGATCCACCTGCCTCAGCCTCCCAAAGTGCTGGGATTATAGGCATGAGCCACTGCACCCGGCCTGTATCTTAAGTATCTGTAAGGATTAGGCTATCCATAGTCTATGAAGCCAAGGGAACATTGACCAGTCTCTACATGTTTGTTTTTTAAATCTATTACCTTTCTGTGAACTTTTAATTCACTAGTAGAAGTCAAATCGATAAAGGTATCAGTTCTGTGTCTATATGAAGACTTTATGCAGCATGTGGAATGTGAAATAAATGAGTCACATTCACAGTTTGAGTCTATGAACATCTACATGTCAACTTTGCAAGGCTTGAAGGAGCGTTCAGTGATAATAGCGTAAATGACATTTTTTGAGCATCTCCTTAGATGTTGAGTTAGGCACTTTATATGTATTAGCTCACGCTATTTAGTAGTGAATTAAAAGTTCACAGCAGAATAACAGATCAATTTCTGCATAATAGGAACTCTCAGAGGTTTAGGCAGGCAGTGATAAGTTCAGACCTGCACTTAGAAAGAGAACTCTAGAACAGTCTGCAGGATGGCTTGGGGAAGACAAGATGAGCCTGTCTCCTCCCATGCCATGATGGCCTGGATTAGAGGGGTCTCGGTGAGAAGAGAAGGAGGAAAGCATTGTGAGAGACACTGTGGATATAGAACAAACAGATTGAGATGACTCTTGGGTTAGGAATGACGAGGGGGAGAGGATCACATTGATGACACTCAGGTCCCCAGAGTGCATGCCTGACTGGACTGTGATGCTATTTACCAAACCAGGGAAGACAGGAGGAGGAGGACCAAGATCTCAGGCTGAATCATCAAGAGAAGATAATGAGTTTAGTTTGGGATATATGAACTTGAGTTTCTAGGGGCATATAAAGGTGGAAATGCTCATCTGGAGCTCAGAGTCTAGAGATGAAGATCTAGGAGCCTTCAACACACAGGCTGAATAGGAAGCCATAGTAAATGTGAGATCAGTCCAGAAGTAGATGGAGAGAGGACAGGAAGTGGTAAGGACAGAGATAGAGCCCATCTATTAAGAGAGAGGATGGGCCGGGTGCGGTGGCTCACGCCTGTAATCCCAGCACTTTGGGAGGCTGAGACGGGCGGATCATGAGGTCAGGAGATCGAGACCATCCTGGCTAACACGGTGAAACCCCGTCTCTACTAAAAAAAAAATACAAAAAACTAGCTGGGCGAGGTGGCGGGTGCCTGTAGTCCCAGCTACTTGGGAGGCTGAGGTAGGAGAATGGCGTGAACCCGTGGAGGAGGTGGAGCTTGCAGTGAGCTGAGATCCGGCCACTGCACTCCAGCCTGGGCGACAGAGCGAGACTGTCTCAAAAAAAAAAAAAAAAAAAAAAAAAAGAGAGAGGATGATCAGAGAGGGAGAAGTCTCAGGACAGGGTCTAATCAAACAATAAGCAATGGAAGGCAGGGAGGAGAAGTCTAAGGAGGGTGAGGGGAGGAGGAGAGAAAGAAGGTTTTCAGAGCCTAAGGCAAGAGAGCATTTAAATAAAATGAGAATGAAGAGAGGTTATTTGGTTTGATGTTGAGAGACTTCATGCTCATTGCTCTGTGAGTGGTGGGCAGAAGGAAGGAAATTTCCTTTCTGAATAATGCTCTGATAAGTAACATTAAATAGAAGTCCCTTATGATGAAATGTGGTTGTTTTTAACATGAATGGATGCTGATTTGGGTACCAGAAACACATTTTTTCTCCATTCGAATTAATGGTAATTACACTTTCAACTTCAGAAAACTCACCTTGCAGTAGTTTTTCAGAAATGAATTATTTTTATAAAGTGGGGGAAGACGGTCATTTGGGCTCTAACTCTGAATATGACTAACTTATTTCATGTTCCAAAACAATAGCACTGGTTCTTCAAAGTCTCACTCAAAAAAAAACCACCTGCCCCAATTCCCACATCATGAACTGTACTTAGGGATTGTGAACAATTGGTTTTAAAGAATAGACAAGGAATAATTCCTGTTTCAAATTTGTGTCCCAGTAAGCACATTCATGGTTTATGTAGATACAGTCTACATGCATTTGAAGACTCAGGAAGGTATTAAAAACTGATTAATATTTAAAATTGAGGGCCGAGCATGGTGGCTCATACTTGTAATACCAGCAGTTAGGGGAGGCTGAGGCAGGAGGATTGCTTGAGCCGAGGAATTTGAGACCAGCCTGGGCAACATAGACCCTGTCTCTACAAAAACATTAAAAATTAGTCAGGCATGGTGGAACACACCAGTAGTCCCAGCTACTCAGCAGGCTGAGGGAGGAGGACTGCTTGAGCCCAAGAGTTTGAGGTTGCAGTAAGCCATGATGGAGCCGCTATACTCCAGCCTTGGCCACACAGTGAGATCTTGTCCCAAAACAACAACAACAAACCCAATAAAAAAAAATAAACAAAAAATATAAACTGAGAGAACTTGCCTCCTTTTGAGAACCCTTTTAAAAATATATACACTTGCATTTAAAAACATGTTTTAAATAATTACTCAAATGGTATAGTCTGAATAATACACTGTCAGCATCAAAGATATGTGAAAAATATAAAATTAAGAGAGTAAGTCCAATATCACATAGACCTCAAAAACTTAGCTGTCATGGGGGGAAAAACTTGCACACACAGTGAATTTCAAAGTATCTGCAAATGGTTATCAGGGCTTAAATATGCGGCTGGAAGAGCTGAAGATAACTCAGCCCTGTTGCTGAGTCCACAAAGTCATAATCTAAAAATAAGCCTAGTTGCTACATTTATGGGAAATCGATATGAAGTCCAAAATTGGTGACTACTCTGGGGTTTATTAATACCGTTGGCTTCATTTGACATACATGTAATGATAGCATTTTTTGTAAGACATGTTCTTTTGCATTTGAAATTGAATATACAACACACTCCTCTGTCAAGTTACTATCTGAAAGTGAAAAATATCCTCTGGCTAATTGGGAGATTGAGAAATCACATAGGGAATTAAACTTGTGCTAGTGGTTAAGTGACATGTGCAGCTGAGGAGCAGCTGGGGACAGCACATGGTGGGAACAGTCTCTGCCACCAATGTGTCTTTCATCCTCGGCAGTTTGGACCCTGAAAGTTCAGTTTCTTCATCTCTTTAACAGGGGATGTGGGATGTGTTAACACAGGTTGTCAGACTGTTATGAGGACTGAAAAGGACATCATCTATGAAAATGTTTTGGAAAATTATAAAGCATTAGTCAGATCTTAGGAAATAATATCCATCAAGCTTTTTGTGTACACATAAATTGTCTGCTTTTGGGCATAGAAAAATGCCATTCTGATTTTTTTTTCTTTCATAGAGAAGGAATAAGAGAACTGTTCTTGGTCAGAAGATCTGGCTTACAACTTTAGTTCTTGCAATCAGTTGCTGGAAGACTTTAGGCCATTCATTAACTTTTCTAGGTCTCAGTTTCCCCACTGTCTTAATAAGAAAAACAACTACATCAATTAACAATTTACCGAGTTGCCTGCCATGTGCTTGTCAAACACCATTTTATCTCCACAGGATCCCGTGACATAAATATCATGATCACTCTTTAACAGATGAGGATGCTGGAGCAGCAAGAGGTTAAGGAACCTGCCCAGAGTGACCTAGTGGTGGTGGTCATGTCCAGATTTGCACCCAGGCTGTCTGGCTCCATAACCTACCACTATACTCTACATTATTACCTTTGATGTCAACAAACCTGGTCCTGAACTCTTACTCTGCCCCTTAGCTCTATAAACTTGGACAAGTTTCTTCCCCTCCCTCCCTAAGTCTCTGCTACATCATTTGTGAAATGGACAAAAACATAGCCCTCTCTTTATAAAGCTATTTGTGAAGATTGATTAATTACTGGATTAAAAACACCTAGAAAAGTGCCTGGCCCAGGGTTGGCACATGGCACATGTTAACTATCATATAAGACATAAATCAATATTGGGCTCCACCACTTCCTGCCAAGCTGTTCCCACTGAATCTGGGATATCTATTCCCCAAATAGAAAGAAGGAGCCAGTTTCACTACCACTGGGCAAGCAGTAGACTACATGCTGAAACAGAAGAGATGGCATGGTAAATCCTTCTTTCCCATCCTTCTGTGCTAGGCAGCAGTTTCCTGGTCTACCCTGAGACTAATAACCTTGTCTTCAGGCCAGGCTTTCAAGCTGAGCCAATTAAATTTCTAGTTTCATTCTCACTGATCATTCCACTGGGATGACCCAACTCTGGTGACTCACAATGAAGCTGCATGACCTAAGGCAATAGGGGCTCTTCAGAGAGATTAAATGCTGATTAAAATGGAATAATTTGTCTTTTAATTTTTTTATGAAGTTCTTTGATTCATAGGGAGGACTGCTAAGTCCAAAAGATTCTGGGTGCAAATTCTATACAACAAAGCTAAACTAATCTGAGTCAAACTACATTGTAACAGCAACTTAGGTGAATTTGGGGGGTGACTGCTGTGACATGGGTCTATCTCACCACAGGGTCACCCAGTTTTCTATAAGACTCCCAACCCACTCTACCGGCAACTCATGGCTGCACCAGAATCTGCCTATTTTTAGATTCTTTCAATCTGCAGCTATCAGTTGGTTGCACAGACCTACTACACTAAGTCATTGCCATGCAGTAAGGCTGTATGCTTTAAGTGGATCAATATTTATCATACGATGCTATTAAACACTTTCTAGCAAGAAAAGTTGATAATGCCAAGAAAGATAATAGACAAATGAACCATTAAAAAAAATCTTATTTATAGAACCACCTCTCTCTCCCCCTTTATATTTACTAAATTGTCTTTATTGTCTGTCCACAATGAATACAACACAGTGTGTGTATCTGTGTGCACAGCAAAGACCTACAGTTATATGAATATAGTACTGTGTGGGATACTTTTTAAGAAAAAAAAGCAACTGGCCAGGTGCGGTGGCTCATACCTGTAGTCTCAGCACTTTGGGAGGCTGAGGTGGGTGGATCATGAGGTCAGGCACTCGAGACCAACCTGGCCAACGTAATGAAACTCCATCTCTACTAAAAATACAAAAAATTAGCTGGGCGTGGTGGCAGGTGTCTATAATCCCAGCTATTTGGGAGGCTAACGCAGAAGAATCGCTTGAACCTGGGAGGCGGAGGTTGCAGTGAGCCGAGATGGCACCACTGCACTCCAGCCTGGATGACAGCGCGAGACTCTGTCTCAAAAAAAAAAACAACAAACAAACAAAAAACAACTAGCTCTCCTATGAACCAGCCACCCCATTAGGTGTTTCCTATTTGTTATTTTGTTTTATCTTGTTAGCAACCTAATGAAAGACTTTAATTTTCCTATTTACTTGTCTGTCTCCTTTATTAGTACAACTTCATATTGCTAGCACCTAGCACAGCACTAGAAACAGATCTTTCTAATTCCTTATTTTTCAAGAGGTTGGTCAAATGGATGGCTATGGATATGAAGAACTATCCGTCAAAGAGTGCAAGCTTCCTTTATTATCTGCCTGGAAAAGACTGTCACCTGCCTGGAACAGTTAATAATGTGACTCTTTGTATTAGAATTCAAGACAATATGCCCTTAAGGTCCCAGCTGGTTCCACCAACCCCTACTTAAGAGAAACATGTTTCCTTTCAGACTGAAACTGCTAAAAAGACCAATGTCTGGTAGGTTCCCAGTTGCTCGTGAAGTTGAACATCTCCCTCTTGGCCTACTTGCTTCCCCTGTTTTCTTTCTTTTTTCCTCCCTTGTTCCCTTCCTTCTTCTTTTCCTCGCTCCTTCCTTCCCTCTTGTCTCCCCACTGCTCCATCTCCCTCTCCCTCTTTCCCCCCTTTTCAGCTACCTTTGGAGTTACAATTGCAGGGCAAACAGCGGTCCCTTTCTCTGTGCCGGTAAAAGCCGTCCTTGCACCTCTCGCAGTGAATGCCATCAGTGTTGTCATTGCAGTTGAGGCAGCGGAATCCATTACCAGTTTGTCTGTAAAGTTCCTGATCAAAGATACACTGCCTGGACTTCCCATTGCAATCACAGACTGGGGAGGAAGCATACAAAAGAGATGGTCAGAAAAAACACCTCAGGAACTGTTCTAGCAGGTGTTTATGTTATTATTGATAGAAATTATGCATGAGTACTATATGGTAACCTAAACTCTTTGGGGGAGGAAGGGATGGGAGTGCAATTGGCAGTGCGGGGACCGTGGGGACGCCTGCTTCACTTAAAGGAGATGTACACGGTCCCCTTGCACCAGCAGTGCTGGTGGGCTGCTGCCTGGGAGAACATGGGCTCAGGTTTGCCAGACCATCCAGTTCCTCGAGAGAAACCCAAACTGTTAAATTACATTTTTATGCGGATATTTCTGATTTAAATGCTTGCAAGGAGTTCATTTCAAAACACTGTAATCCCACGCAGCAAGTCTGTGGGCTCAAGGAGACCTGAGGATGGGCAGCTGCGGACTCAGCATAGCCACTAGCCGACGGTGTCGCTGCTCAAGATACACAACAGCCATCCCTCCGGTGCCCGTCAAGGCGAGGAGCAGACGTGACTGTCTGGGCAGATGTCTCCTCCCAATGCCAGGTGTCCCATGAAGAATGACCTTTCTCAAGTGTCTAAGAAGCCCATCCTGCAGATGTTCCAAAGAGACTCGCAAAGTGACTAACATCTCCATGGGGACCCGAACAGCAAAGGAGGCGATACACGGAAACAGCCAGCATAGGACCCGGCACACTGAGACACCAAAAAATGTTTCCATCATGGTCTCGGAAAGATGATGGGCCTTCAGGTTAAAAGGAAAGAATCAAATACCAATTCTGCTATTTCCTTGGGCACATCACTTCAATTTTCTGAATCTTGTTTTTTCTTCCATACAGAGTGCATTATCTGCCTTCCTGGATTGTAAAGAGGATCCCTCTGGGAAAAGAATATCAAATGCCTTTGCATATGCAATTTCATCACTCACTGCCATGAAACACGTACTGCCTCAGAAGAGACACATGCAGCTCGGAAAGGTGAAGTAACTCAATCCAGTGGAGAACTGAGATTTGAACCTCTCTGATGCCAACACCTACCCCCCTTCCCTACGCAGGCTGGCTCTGTTGGCCATGCTGCCATATTGAGAACCTGTTTCTAGGGTGTGACTTACCCATAGTGCTGACAATAAAGTCAACAGATGTGCCATCACCTGCTGAATGGCTCCCTGTGCAGGCTCTGTGTCAGGCACTGACGATACAAGGGGACCGTGTACATCTTTTTTTTTTTTTTTTTTTTTTTTGAGACCAAGTCTCACTCTGTTGCCCAGGCTGGAGTCTGGAGTGCAGTGGGATGATCTCAGCTCGCCGAAACCTCTGCCTCCTGGGTTCAAGTGATTCTCCTGCCTCAGCCTCCCAAGTAGTTGGGATTACAGGTGCACACCACCATGCCCAGCTAATTTTTATATTTTTAGTAGAGATGGGGTTTTGCCAGTGCTGGCCAGGCTGGTCTCAAACCCCTGACCTCAGGTGATCTGCCTGCCTTGGCCTCCCAAAGTGCTGGGATTACAGGCATGAGCCACCATGCCCAGCGGTGACCACGTACATCTAATGGAGCTGCTAAGTGACTGCCTTACAATAATTTCTATAACTCACTCTTTCTACTTTGGATGACATCTAATCTAGAAAAGTCAGCTAACACTTATCCAAAGTGTACCGTTTCTAGGACTTTACATTCGTCAGCTCAGTTAATTCTCACATTTTAACATGGGTTTTATTGTCCCCATTTAATAGATGGAAAAACGAATACTCAGAGAGGCTAGGTATCTTGCCTAAAGTCACAAAGCTAAATGGCAAAGATATAATTTGCTCCCAGATGTGTCTGACTCCAAAGCCCTCATCTTTCCATTTTATGTTCCTTCTCAAGATTGAGTTTACCATTGCATGTAGACGTTCTTTTTATAAACCCCTAATAGAGGGTCATTCAGCTTGGCCATTACAAACAGTAACATTTTTATGGTGTTTTAAATCTACCTCTGTCTGTAATTTTCATCATGTGTTTTTTCTCTTGCCTGAAAAGCCAGATACACACACAACACATACAGATACATACAGCACTCACGCACACACAGACACAGACATACACCCCTACTCTCTTTTTATTCTTTTATTTATCCAACAGACATAATCTTTGGATGTTGTTTTACAACCAAAGGGCCCTGCATCATCAGGTTTTTGCGAATCTGAAGATAGCTATGGCATCTCCCTCCTTAGTCTTTTCCTGTTCAAGTTGAACTAGAGATCTGTCATCTCCAAGTCTTTCAACCACTTCCTGTGTCATAATTTCTAGATTCTTCTTGTCTACCATCCTAGGAACAAATTCTAATTTCCAATATCCTTCTTCATATGACCAGTACTGTAAGTGTGACTTAAACAGCTTGGCTTGTAACAGGACTGGATATTTTTATCCATGGGCAAAGACTAACATTTCAGTGAACTTACAGCATATTACATTTGCACACAATTCAAAGTTGCAGGGCTTTTCTCAGAACTAGTGCCAAGCTGAATCTTTCCCAACCAATGCTTGTGAAACTGATTTTTTGGATCTCCAACAGATGTGCCACACAGCTGTCATGTGCTGTGAAATTTGTACCAAGTACTTGACTATACACGTACAAGAGCTAAATTCTCTGTTCAGCGGTCCTTGTGAGGTTCTTCATCTGGCTAACCCAATGAGCCAATGCCCTCCCTGCCCTGGATGCCTTTTGGAAGCAATCTCAAAATAACTACAAATTTTTCATCGTGCCTTTCTTATTTAGAACAGGGGCTGGGCACAGTGATTCACGCCTGTAAACCCAGCACTTTGGGAGGCTGAGGAGGGTGGATCACCTGAGGTCAGGAGTTCAAGACCAGCCTGGCCAATATAGTGAAACCCCATCTCTACTAAAAATACAAAAATTAGTGGGGCGTGGTGGCAGTTGTCTGTAAACCCAGCTACTCGGGAGGCTAAGGCAGGAGAATAGCTTGAACCTGGGAGGCGGAGGTTGCTGTGAGCTGAGATTGTGCCATTGCACTCTAGCCTGGGTGACAAGAGAGAAATTCTGTCACAAAAAAGAAAAAAAAAAAAAGAACCCGCTTTATGGTGGTAAAAATTAACTTCACAAGGGCAGCTCATGATATATTTATTCAGAGCAATATTTTCAAAATATATAAACTTGTTATAATCTTTTTATATCACATCCCTCCTCTTCTGTCTCCCCCTCTAAAGTTCTACTTTGAAGACAATGGGTGTCCTTCTTTTATTTTATTTTAATTTTTATTTTTATTGAGACAGGATCTCACTCTGTTGTCCAGGCTGGAGTGCAGTGTCACAATCTCAGTTCACTGTAGCCTCGACCTCCTAGGCTCAAGCGATCCTCCAACCTCAGCCTCCCAAGTAGCTGGGAATACAGTTGTGTGCCACCATGCCCAACTAATTTTTGTTGTGGCTTTTTTTTTTTTTCTGTCTGTTTGTTTTTTGTTTTTGCAGAGACAGGGTTTCACCATGTTGCCCAGTCTGGTCGTAAACTCCTGGATTCAAGCTATCCGCCTAACTTGATTGCTCAAAGTGCTGGGAATTACAGGTGTGCACCATCATACCCAGCCTATTTTCTTTTGTTTATTTTTGAGATAGAGTCTCACTCTGTCACCCAGAGTGGAGTGCAGTAGTGTGATCATGGCTCACTGCAGCCTCAGCCTCCCGGGCTCGAGCCATCTTCTCACTTCAGCCTCCTGAGTAGCTGGGACCACAGATGTGTGCCACAACACTCAGCTAAATATGTTACTTTTTGGTTATAGACAGGTTCTCGTGGTATTGCCCAGGTTGGTCTTAAACTCCTGGCCTCAAGCAATCCTCCCACCTCAGCTTCCCAAACTGCTGGAATTATAGGCACGAGCTACCACATTTGCCCCCATTGTCCTTTAAATGCACAGCCTTCAATGGAGTTGCATTACGGTTCCAGGGATGGAGGTCCTTAGTCCACATCTCCACTCCAGAGCTTGCCCAACAGATTCCAAGCCTATTGCATACATACCCCTTTCTCATTCAAATGGGTCTCCCTTAAAGCCAAGGGCTATGCCATCTAGAGTGAGGGGATGTATGGGCCTCATGTCTGGGGAGTGTATTGGCCTTGGGTATCTGCATTGCATGAGAACTCCGTGAAGACACTCTCTACAGCCTTGCCTGCAGGACTTTGAAGTTACCAAGCTTCACTGAGATTAAACACCCAGCTGTATTGCACTTAGCTCAGTATTGAGTCTTTAAAATGGTCTCACCAAGAGAATGATGGGAGAGCTTGTTCCAGGCTCCTTTTGCATGGAATGATGCTTTTCATCATTAATGAGTTTGAAAAATGGTCTCCCTCAAATCATCTCCCAAATTGAGACGAACTTCCCTAAAATCATTTAGTATTTACTCTCGCTACTGGGGGTGGTGGGTGGGGGGGACAGGGGGCAGGAAACAACTTTTCTATTTAAAATTCTAGAATATTCCTGCAACTGGACTTAATAAAATGGTGTAACGTAGCTTGTACGTGGTCTTTTTTATTCTGTGACCAATACCTGCACAACTACTACCATGGTTTGGCACCTACTGGCTGCCAGCGGGCACTGCTAGGCTTAGAGTAAGGCAATAGGAAGTGGTCCTTCCCCGTTGCCTTACTCTAAGACCTTCCCTGGTCCTTTGGGATCCTGCCCAAAGGGCGTAAGAAGCAGCACTTCACCCCCTGCCAGTTGTAGCCACATGCAATTGATGCCTGTTGTAGTCAGCATCAACTCTTCTTTTAAAAGAAGACAGAAATCTGGCTTTGTGTATGAAATCTATTGGTTGTAAAATTTTGGCCAAAATTTAAAAAAAAAAAAAATTCTTTTTGAAACAAAGCTGTGCCCACAGGCAAATCTCTGCACTCAACTCTGCAGTTCTAACAGGTAGAAAACACATCTCATGCTTTTGAAAAAGGAAAAATGAAGCCCTATTATATCACACAGTGCCTAGTCGATGGTAGGCATTTAGTCTTTTTTAACAAATTAATGAATGTTCCGTTGAACTTTAAAAAACCCATAGATGGTTGTCTTGGACCTTCCCTGAGTTCTAGGTAATGGGATGCATACGGTAGCAAACAAAACCAGCAGATGTCCCAGCCCACATGGCGTTTACATGCAATTTGGGGGGAAAGAAAATAAACAAGATAAATAAGTAATATCGAGAGAGAATATTAGGATAGTGGTATTTGTTAAGGAGAAATATAAAAAGCAGTGGAAAGGAATAGGAAGTTGGGAGGTGGTAAGATGGGTGGGAAGGAGGGTAGAAAGTGCCATATGCCGGTTTGCTGTTTTAGTTATATTTTCATACTTGTCTGGTTCATGATCTTTGTCCATTTATCTATGTTTTTCTTACGGCACAATGTTTTCTTATGAATTATTTACATAACAAATACATCAAAATATTTGTCTATATCACTTTATTGCAGATTTTCTTTTACCCGTTCCTGACAAATCATCTTTCTTTCCAAAGTACCTCATCAGTAGATTTTGTTTTGCTGATTTAAGCCCCTTTTCCCCCTTCCTTCTTTTATCCTTGGTCAATGAGATGTATATTTATCTTATTAATTCAATAAATACCACCTCACATCCAACAGGGAGGTTATACTACATGCTTGAATACAGACTTTATGAGCTAGTAACATTTCAAAGAAGGAGGTTGCTAATTTTTTGTGTGGTTTTTTTGGGTTTTTTGTTGTTGTTGTTGTTGTTGTTGTTGTTGTTTTTCTTTTTTCGAGACAAAGTCTCACTCTGTTGCCCAGGCTGAAGTGCAGTGGTGTGATCTCAGCTCATTGCAACCTCTACTTCCCAGGTTCAAGGGATTCTCGTGCCTCAGCCCCCTGAGTATCCAGGATTACAGGCATTTGCCACCATACCCAGCTAATTTTAGTATTTTTTTTAAGTCAATAAATTTTTATTCAAGGAGTTTCATGTTGTGATTTCTTCCGCTGGCCATCAAGGTCACCTTGGATCCTCTAGAGAGCTGGAGTCGAACAATTTATCTTCAAGTTAGCCATTTTTAATGAAACCGATGCTTGTTTTAACCCAGTAGTCGTGTCAGCCCATAATTATTTTATTTTGGCTTCTGTCATCTCCTTTTAATATGGATATGCTGATGAAGACTTCAAAATTCACCTTATAGCTTTTATAATCTTCTGAAATACAATGGAATATTTTAGTATTTCTAGTAGAGAAGGGGTTTCACCATGTTGGCCAGGCTGTGAACTCCTGACCTCAAGTGATCTGCCTGCCTCAGCCTCCCAAAGTGTTGGGATTACAGGCGTAAGCCACTGCACCCAGCCAAGAGGGTTGCTAGTGTTTTATTTTGCCAAAGATATTTGCCTTTGTCAAGCATGTATCATATTATCCATGGTTTCCTACTTGAGCAGGAATCAGTGCATGATCTGATGTATGCATCTAAAAAGAAGACTGGCTATTATGGGGAAATGGAGTTAGGGAGGGTGGAAGCAGGGAGTGCCCCTGACAAAGGAAAGAGCAAACCTAAAAGCCCAAGGTGGGAAACAGTCTGGTGCATTCTAGAACTCATGCAAGGATTTGTGCGTTGGAGTCCAGGTATGTGTTCGGGATCTGGCATTAAGATATTGCAGATCATCAGAAAATAAAATTTTAAAAATCAGACTCGAACCCTGAACAGACCTAAAGCCATTCTGGGGTCAGTAAATAAAACAAGCAGGTTTTTCTCCATCTTTCGCTGAACTCTGACCTAGGTCCCATCCATCATTCCTTTGACTATTCATTTGTACAGAGCCAGGGACACCTCTTCAAGGTTTCATCCTCTCCATTTTCTGCCCCCTCACTCCAGGTCCCTCAAAATCCTTGATTCTGCCAGCCAGCGTTCTCTCCAAAGCCAAGGAAATGAGACTCTGCAAGTTTACCTCAAATCCTACATAAACCCATCCAAAACAGAGTCATCTGAGTCAGATTTTCACAGATTTCTTTAAGTCTAGTAAAGCATGGATGGTAATTGCGTCTGACTGCTGTATACTACTTCTCTGGCACTGAAGCATTTATTACAATAATAACTATAATAGCACACAGTCGCTGACCCTCAAGGTGCTTCTTAGGAAAGACCGCCAGGCAGCCAGACACAGGCTGGACCGCCCACTACCACCCACACTCACCGGGAGACACAGATCAAAGCAGCCGGAGCCCCTCCTTAAACAATAGAGTGAGGCGTGCAGGATCCCTCGGGCTCATTTCACAACACTCCCACCCCTCACTAAAACATGCAGCTCCAACGAGTTAGGTCAGGAAGCAAAGGGGCAAAGGAGGTTTCCCAGCTGTGGCCTTAGGAGAATAAAAGGAAACAGAAAATATTTCCTCAGGTTGTACTCAGGGCAAGGCCTTGGAATAATCATCATCAGTAGTCGCAGTTCATTGGGATCTCATTTTAAATTTCCCCTAAGAAATAGTGCCCTTTTGAGGCATACAATTATGAGAAATTTCAATCACTTGGCATACATATGATTATTTGTCTATAACCAGGTCCTCTTTCTATTGTTCTTTTTTTTTTTTTTTTTTGAAACAGTCTCGTTCTGTCGCCCAGGTTGGAGTGCAATGGGGCGATCTTGGCTCATTGCAACCTCCGCCTCCCAGATTCAAGTGATTCTCCTGCCTCAGGTGGGATTACAGGCACCCATCACAACGCCCGGCTGATTTTGCATGTTTAGTAGAGACGGGGTTTTGCCTTGTCGGCCAGGCTGGTCTTGAACTCCTGACCTCAGGTGATTTGCCCGCCTTGGCCTCCCAAAGTGCTGGGATTACAGGCATGAGCCACCGCGCCTGGCCCTTTTTTTATTGTTCTGAACTGAAAAACATGCTCTGCTTTTCACTAAGGTGATCTAATCGCTGTCTTTGTATAATCTGTGAAATCATCGTGCTTTTTATTGCTTTAACGGTAATGACAAAATTAAAAATCCAAACTCCTTTCAAAACTCAGCAGATGTGGCCCCCGCCAACCTTTCCAACTTTACCTCATCAAGAGTTCACTGGGCTCCAACGCACAGATCTAGGCTGCACTAACCCTGTCCCACCTCTGGCTTTTAGGCTTGCTATTTCCTTTATCGGGAGCACTCCCTGCTTCCACCCTCCCTAAATCCATTTCCAGGTAACAGCCAGTCTTCTTTTCAGATGCGTAAATCAGATTGTGCACTTCCTTGCGGATAACCTCCGATAGCTTCTCTCTCCCATAAATGCCCAGAGCACTTCGTCCTCACCTCTCTCAGCATTTGCCTTGTTCTAGCCTGTGTCATCATTGTTTATGTCTATGACTTATTTCTTCTACAGCATTTCTCACCTTATATCCCCACAGTACCTAATGCAATGCTTGGATGGATGGATGGATGGATGGATGGATGGATGGATGGATGGATGAAAAGATGGTGGACAGCATGATGGATAGAAGGAGAGAGAAAGGAAGGGAGAGAGGAAATTAGGGAGGGAAGGAAGGAAGAGAGGGAGGGAGGAAGGAAGGAAGGAAGGAAGGAAGAAAGGAAGGAAGGAAGGAAGGAAGAAAGGAAGGAAGGGGAAAGGAAGGAAGGAAGGAATATAGGTAGTCTGACTGTAAGAAAAGTCTGTAATCCCAGCACTTTGGGAGGCCAAGGTGGGTGGATCACAAGATTAAGAGATTGAGACCATCCTGGCCAACACAGTGAAACCCCACCTCTACTAAAAATACAAAAATTAGCTGGGTGTGGTGGCACACGCCTGTAGTCCCAGCTACTCGGGAGGCTGAGGCAGGAGAATCGCTTGAACCTGGGAAGTGGAGGGTGCAGTGAGCTGAGATGGTGCCACAGCACTCCAGCCTGGGCAACAGTGCGAGCCTCTGTCTAAAAAACGAACGACGGATGAACGAACGAGAGAAAGAAAGAAAGAGAGAAAGAGAGAGAGAGAGAGAGAGAGAAAGAGAGAAAAAGAAAAAAGAAAAGAAAAACCAAACAATAACCTGAACATACAGAAATCTCCCTGAAGTCCAGAAGCCTACTTTCAAATTTCCCCAATACATTACACAAAGTTTCCATTGTCTACATAGATGACAATCAGTGTAAAAAAACTGATGTTCCAAGCAAAAAAATCCATGGTGAGATGGGAACAGAAAGAATTGTGAAAGGAACATGAGATTTTCAATGAGATTAAGGGTCTGGGACTTTCAGGTTGCTGCTCATACCAGATGAACTATTTCCACCCCAGGAATGCCCACCCATCTGTGGTCTATGAGCCCAGAGCTGCAATGCTTTCTGCCTGCCATCTCAAAAGGCAGCGAGCCTAGGGCTGTGTGGGAGGAGGGCAAGGGATGAGGCAGGCCTCAGAGCATGAGATCAGTTTGCAGTGCTCCGGCAGCCTTGATAGGTAGTGTACTTGGCAGCTGTGTGGGACGATGTCAGGAGCTAGGAATTTGAGCATCATGTTTAAACCTGACAGTGTGTGCTGGCTGCTATTACGTAGTGCTTTGTTGCTCTTGCTACCATTTCAGTTGCTTAGTGCACTAAAACTGATTCAGTGAAACAGTAAGTTTATATGATGTGACCTATAATCTCCCGTGAATTAGCCCAACTATAAATCATTTAAAAATGATGCTTGGCCCGGCGCAGTGGCTCACGCCTATAATCCCAGCACTTTGGGAGGCTGAGGCGGGCAGATCACAAGGTCAGGAGGTTGAGACCATCCTGGCCAACGTGGTGAAACACTGTCTCTACTAAAATACACACAAAAATATTAGCCAGGTGTGGTGGCAGGCGCCTGTAGTCCCAGCTACTGGAGAGGCTAAGGCAGGGGAATCACTTGAACACAGGAGGTGGAGGTTGCAGTGAGCCGAGATCACGAAACTGCACTCTAGCCTGGCAACAGAGCAAGACTCTGTCTCAATTAAAAAAAAAAAAAAAAAAGGTGATATTCAATTATCTTTCTTATTTAGAGGAAAGGATGTGCCCTGTGTTTCCTTTCCTGCATTTTGTGTCCCTCATTCCCTTTCTGAGACATCAAATCTTTTCCCCTCCTTCCTTTGTGCCACTCTCTTCCCTTGGGTGTGATGATGTCATGCTGCCAGGTGTCTGTCCGCCTTCTGACCTTCCCTATTCAAGGCTTTGCTGGCCCCTCTCCTTACCCCAACTCTAAATGTCAGTGCTCCTCAGGGCTCCTTAATCTGTCGGTGCTCCTCAGGGCTCCTTAATCTCCACAACTTCTCTGTCTGAGTCTCCCCTGGGGTGATCTCATCAATGGCAAGGGCTTCGATAACCACCATAGGTGTTGACATCCCAAGATACTTCCTTGGTCCAGACTTCATCCTCAACTTCAGGTCCTCAAGTCTGCCATCCACTTTATTTATTTACTTATTACTTTTACATTTCCTTTTTTTTTTTTTTTTTTTTTTTTTTAAGAGGCAGAGTCTCACTCTGCCGCCCAGGCTGGAGCGCAGTCACACGATCTTGGTTCACTGCAACCTCCACCTCCCAGGTTCAAGCGATTCTCCTTCCTCAGCCTCCTGAGTAGCTGGGATTACAGGCACACACCACCACACCTGGCTAATTTTTGTATTTTTAGTAGAGACAGGGTTTTGCCTCGTTTGCCAGGTTGGTCTCAAACTCCTGACCTCAAATTATCTGCCCACCTCACCGTCCCAAAGTGCTAGGATTACAGCCACCGCGCCCAGCTCACTTTGCATTTCCAATTGGTTATCTCAAAAGTTCTTCACAGAAAACCTCTTTAAAACCAAACTTGTGATTGCCATGCCTTTAAGTCAGAAAGCTGGAAGCCATCCTTACAGGTTCTCCATCTTTCTCACCCGCCTATTTAACACTGAATTTTGTTGCTATAACCCACTAAATATCTCAAATCCATTCAAGTCCATCTCCACTATGGCCATATCTAGACCAAACCTCAACCATCTCTTGCCTGCCATCACTTTCTAGCTGAATTCTCTGCAACTCCTTTTCCTTCCCTCCACTCAGCAATCAGAAAATCTTTCCAAAATACAAATTGTATCACGACTTCTCTGCTTAATATTCTGTAGTTTCTTTCCTTTCCTTTGAAGTTAAGCACCAGAATTCCTCAATATTGCCTCAAGGACTATCATGGTCTTATCCTATCTATTTTTCCCGCCTAATTTCATATAACGCTCACCACTGGGACATCTTCATCTCTCTTCCATTCATTCACATACACTTCATTTTATGTCTTCATTTCCTCTGCTTCTTAAAATTCTTGCTTTATAAAAGAAAACCATCATGGTGGGCAGAGACGAGTTGAGGCTGACAATCTCAACTGGTCTCCTATTTCATTTTTTTCAAAGAAATTACACTAAAAACTAAATCTTAATACACCTTATTGGATACCATTCCCTTCTTCTGAGTCAAAGGACTGCTCTCATGTAAACCGACAACTCTTTTATGTTCAAAGACAGCAACAGTTGCCTCCATGAAGTCACCTATAATGAGGTCTTTCAGTGGGAAGTCCAAATGTAAAAAGCTATACTGAAGATGGTGAATAAAGTTTCAGTTGCATATAACCACTTTTAAAAATCTAGCAAAGTTTCTTCTCAGTACAAAAGCAATTATTGAAAGTGTCCTTTAAATAGAAATTTATCCTAATGTATTTTAAACATTTTTATCAGCCAGGCACAGTGGTTCACACCTGTAATCCCACCACTTTGGGAGGCCAAGGCAAGTGAATCACTTGAGGTCAGGAGTTTGAGACCAGCCTTACCAAAATGGTGAAACCCTGTCTCTACTAAAAATACAAAATTAGCTGGGCATGGTGACACACACCTATAATCCCAGTTACTCGGGAGGCTAAGGCAGGAGAATCACTTGAACCTGGGAGGCAGAGGTTGCAGTGAGCCTAGATTGTGCCATCGCACTCCAGCCTGGGGAGCAAGAGTGAAACTCCGTCTCAAAAAAAAAAAAAAAAATTTATGAAAAACAAATAATTTTGACAAAATATTCAAATTGCATATTATGTATGCAATCTAAAGCAAGATACCATCTGTCATTTATCAGTTTGATATCAAAGGCATCAGAAGCTATGATCCTCTTTGCAAAAATCTGTCTCTTCAAATCTGAGATATTCAAGATGAAAAGATGAATATTTTTATTATATTATATTTACATGTGATGATGAAAATGCTTATAAGGATTTTTCTAGTTTTAAAACCTCCTACATGGAATTTTTCTTTCCAAATTTTAATATGTTTCTCGGCTGAAGCAGATATTTTAAAACAAAATCTGAATCCTTCATCATTTAAACTGGCCTTGAACTTTATTGTTTAATGTGTGAATATCTGCTCCCAGTTTTATCTTTTTAAAGAATGTCACAATATGTTCCCTAATTAGAATAAGAAAACTGAAATGGTACTTCTCTCACTAAGCCTTTTAAGTGAATTTAGTCTTCTTTCGCAAATTTTTCATAGCCACATTTTAAGCCACCACAGCCAGAGGACTGATGCCATATCCTCCTGAGCCTGATCATTTGTTTAATTTAAATAAAGGGTATGGCACCAGTTGACATTTAAATGTCCAAGCAGTGTGAGTAAGGCTGCAGCAAGAAGTGCAAGGATGAGAGGAAGGAACGACGGAGCTCAGTTCTCTAAACACACAGGCAATTTTGAATCATAAAGTACGGGTGAGTCTTTTCAACTCTAAATAGTCCAAAGTCATCAAGAGTCAGTGAAACTCAGATCACTACCATTTCCTTTTGAATGATTATGGCTTCAGAGGAGACACCTCTCTCACCGAGAGTTCATAGTACATGATATCACAACCTAGACTTGGGAATGTGCCCATGTGAACTGTAGATGACTCAGCCTGGTGAGGACTCACTCCATCAGGAGTTCACACCTGGAGATGTCTTCCCCTGACACTCCACTGGAACACCAGCCCCAGGCAGACAATGAGGAGGGGGAAGAAAGTCCCAGCGAACAGGGAAACTGGGGACACCACATTTTGTCTGACTAGCAAAGGAGTGGAGGGCAAAGGTAAAAGCTGAGGGTTCAGTCTGAGTAAGCTCAAAGGTGAAAGGGAAGGCAAAATGAGGACATCAGAGTTATAGCTGGCACTGTCAAAGGCTCTACCACAAACCAGCTGCTTTCAGCTGCAGCACAGACTCAGGAAGTGATTGTGGTAAGATTCTATATGACAGCCACCACCTGCATGGAACTCCACACTCTTCTGACCACAGAAACAATGGGTTATACATTTCTGTGAAGTCACCCACAAAGAAAAGCATTCCAGCACAGAAAGGACATTTAACTGTTATTCGAAGAGCACAGTGTTCTCTGGACATTTCTTGCACGGCTTAGAAAAAGGTATCCTATGCCCTTCTAAGAAGCAGTTGAAATAAAGGGAATCAGAGATTCCAGGGAAGCTAGAGGTAAATACTTGAAGCAAAGAGGACCAAAAGGAAAGAAATCATGTATGATATGTCTGAACAAAGAAAAGTTAAAAAGGAGATTCTAATTTGTATTAAAATGCCTTTTGGAGATAATTGGAGTATATGTTAACCATGATTTTTCAATTATTTAAATTTATGTTTCATTGGTTCCTTTAAAAAAAAAAAAACAATAAATCTTCCTTTTTAAATCCTTATTGCTTTTGTGAATAATACTTTTTTTGTACAAGGAGATTAGGCACAGATTTTTTGCTATCACTACATCCCTTCACAAACATACAAGCATTTAGGTATGTGTGTGGGCTTACATACCATTATATAGTTCTTAGTCTTCACAAAAGAACAATGGTAATTCATGTGCATTTGCAATGTTGGGAAAATATGCATGGAGTGCGTTTATAGCATCTTCCTTACAGATTTTTTTTTTTTTTTTTTTTTCAGAAAAAAAGATGAATTAAAACTGTATTGCTGACTGAGTATGGTGGCTCACATCTATAATTCCAACACTTTGGGAGGCCAAGGTGGGCAGATCATGTGAGGTCAAGAGTTTGAGACCAGGCTGGCCATCATGGAAAATCTCCATCTCTACTAAAAACATAAAAATTAGCTGGGCATGGTGGTGCTCACCTGTAATCTCAGCTACTCAGGAGGCTGAGATGGGAGAATCGCTTGAATCCAGTAGCCAAGATTGCACCACGGCAAACCAGCCTGGGTGACAGAGGGAGACTCCATCTCAAAAACAAAAACACTGTATTGCCTAAAGTCAGAAGAATGAATTAAATGAGGTCTTATGGGCCAAACTACCTTTATAAATCCATAAAAAGAAGTAACGAACATTTTGAGAAGAGACTGGACCATGAAGACTGCATCAGGGAGTATCTTGCATCTCAGTCGAACAAATATGCTGTTTCTCCACCTACCACTTCCTATGGCAGGTCCACCGTGGCCTCTCCCCTGCTCCCTGCAGATCTCAGAATGTGAAGATCCCCTCCTACCATGGTACAACTGCCTGGGTGGGGCAATAGCAGCAGCTTCAGATTACTGTTGGATCCACTGCCTTCCTGAAGTAGGCCAGGCTATTTGGGATGAAAAATGATTTTTAAACACTAGGAATCCCTTACCAGAAAGTATCCTTTTACCAAGAGCAAAATGGGCAGTGATTTGAAACAGCAGTAAGTATTAGTATAAAGCTTACATGGTCAACATTTTGGCCATGAAACTGACCACTTCCTGAAAGACTCCAAAACTTACAATGGTCTGTAGCAGGGAGAGAGAAATAATCTCTGGACACGACTACGTATATATAGATGCAAAGTGTCAACAGTCATTAAAGAACAATGATTGATAAATGAGAAAGTCTTATCACAGTACTATCTAAACTGAGCCCCTTGGTCAATTCCAAGCTGCATGATAACCTGACAACAGAGTGGAACAAAGGGAAGAGGAAACTTGGTAATTTGAAATCTGTTCTCTTGTCAATGCCTCACAAACTAGAGCTGTGCTTGGTTTTAACCTGTTGTTCTCTGATATTTTTAAAGGAAAGGCCAATATATTGAATCACATACACAAATGGAGACTTCTGAAAAGATGAGATAGATGTCTCCTTTTGAAATACAGGTGGTATTTCAACAATAGATAAAGGTTCCATCAAGCTTGAAACTTAGTTTAAATGAAAATTCTGGCTGGGCACAGTGGCTCGCGCCTGCAATCCCAGCACTTTGGGAGGCTGAGGTGGGCAGATTACGAGGTCAGGAGATCCGAGACCGTCCTGGCTAACACGGTGAAACCCCATCTCCACTAAAAATACAAAAATTAGTCGGCCATGGTGTTGCACCCCTGTAGTCCCAGCTACCCGGGAAGCTGATGCAGGAGAATTGCTTAAACCTGGGAGGCAGAGGTTTTAGTGAACCAAGATGGTGCCACTGCACTCCAGCCTGGGTGACAGAGCAAGACTCCACCTCAAAAAAAGAAAATTGAGAAACATGCCAACGAATTATCTCAGAAAAAGAACATTAAACTAGCAACTGAAATCTGGCCCTGGTCAAGGCAGTCACTCTTCTGTGTCTCAATTTTCCTATCTATAAAAGGATGAAACATGCTGGAGCCCAGCTCTGCTATGACCAATAGTGAGAATTTGGGCAGTTAATTTACCTCACTGGGTGTCATTTTTCTCATGTATAAAAATGAGAGGCTCTTGTAGAGAACCCCTGAGGCCTACTCTCATTTTAGTTTTACAATACTGTAATAAGAGAAAAACATGGTGAAACATAAAATATTTTGTAAGAAATGCCCCACATCAGTGCAGCTGAGCATTTGGATGATTTGTCCAAGTTTTAAGTTAGTTGTAGGAAATGATTTGGCTGCAATTTGATTCTTTTCTATTGAGGAGATACATACCCCCACAATAAATAAAAAGACACAGAATTCTATAAATATAAGCCCTGAAGAAGTGCAGGATCCGTATACCTTTGGCCAATTGATCTCCACCCCTCACCTGATACAAGAGAAGGGAAAGACTCAGGTTCTTCCCTAGATCAGTGTTGGAGGAAGAACCATTCTCTTCTATTTCCACGGTTGTGAAGATAAAGAAGCACATGCTTGTTGGGGAATTATATACGCAGACATACAGTCACCTACAGACAGAAAAGACTTAGCCTTTGGCTTTGGACATGATTCAAATGTTACATCACCTATCTAGGGATTATATTAGAACACAGCCTAGTAATGATTCAGTCACCTATTAGGTTTAATTTTTGACTAAATGAGAGTATTCCAGAATCTATGGAGCTCCTATTTCTACACTGATCTCTCTCTTTTTTTATTTTTATTTATTTTTTTGATATGGAATCTCATTCTGTCACCCAGGATGGAGTGCAGTGGCATGATCTCGGGTCACTGCAATCTCTGCCTCCCAGGTTCAAGCAGTCCCCCTGCCTCAGCCTCCCAAGTAGCTGGGATTATAGGCACATGCCACCACACCCAGCTAATTTTTTTATTTTTTAATAGAGACAGGGTTTCACCACGCTGGCCAAGCTGGTCTTGAACTCCTGACCTCAAGTGATCCGCCCACCTCGGGCCTCCCAAAATGCTGGGATTAAAGGCATGAGTCACTGCACCCAGTCCTCTACACTGATCTCTAATAGATGATTCAAGTCTTGCCCTTAGAAATTTCTCCAGGACAGGAAAAAAAAAAAAAAAAAAGTCAGTAAGTTTGAACCACTAAAACCTTAAATGGGAAAGATATTCCCAGGATTCTCTCAACACCTTAACTTTATGCCCTGACTTTCCCATAAACATTAATCACAAATCAACAATCTTTCTCAGCTTCTTGGGCCAATGAGGCTGAACTAGTGACTGGCCCCAGTTTAGAACACCCAGAATTTAAGCCCACATGGGAATTTCCAGCCCACCTCCAACCCAATTCTATATCTCTGTTCATGCTTGAATATAAGGTAGAGGTTTTAATTTTTCCAAAATTATCCCTCAGGAAAAAAAAAAAAGATCATATTTAAGTCCTTTCAAAATCTTGCATATTATAGGGTACTTTCTCAATTACTTTATTGTAAAAATATTGTTTAGGGAAGATACATTAAGTTAAAATGACCTCAATCAATGTATTGGAGAGTTATCAGTAAGAAAGGGGCCCAGCTATCTAAATAATTCTCATAATGGTGCATTTCTTCATAATTGTGAATGCTGAAAGTTGTTGCATATAAGCCTTTCAGAGTGATCATGCTGTGAAGATCACAATACACATTGAGGGATAATTTTTCTATCTTTTAAATGTTTTGAAATGATGTACTTTCTAGTGACCACATCAAAAACAGATTCAAACAGTACTATATCTCAAGTCATCTGGTGAGATGAATATAAATGAATATAATTTGAGTATAATTACTTCATAAAATGTGAGTGAACAAATCAATCCAAGTATGTTATTTCATCAATTATGTGACTTTCACTATATCTGTGTAATTAATTTACTAAATTAAACATAAAGAGACATTTGACTACTACATGTATATTGCTAAATGTTTTCATAATCAAGTTGTCCAAATCCTTTCTTTGGATGTGGGGGAAGTTCTTCCCATTGGGAAATGAGAGATGATCTTTGTGGGGTCATCTTATATTTGAGCACGTTTTAGAAAGCATCAGATTTGCTGAATCTGTATGTGATGAGGTCTGATGGATGAAAAAGGCAAAGAGAAGTAATGATACGAGATCCAATCTTGAAACTGCAACCTGCTTTGGGTTCCTTGTTTCGTTGGGTAAAACTTGAAGCTCATTTCTGCTTGAGCAGGAAGGCTCCTCAGCACCTTTCTTGGACTGATGAAAGGACAGTAAAAAGGAGGCCCTTCAAAAATGTTACCACTTAAAATACAGAAGGCAATATACCAAATTCAGTACTGGCAGGGCAGTTAGTTGTAATAACAATAGTAATCTATTAACATGTATTAAGTGCTTACCAGACAATGTGCAAAGTGCTTTTTGTGTAATGATCATATCAATTTATCATCCTTATTCTAGAGATATAGAAGCTAAGTAACAGGTGAGGTAGCTTGCCCAAGTCCCAAAGTATAAATGTGCCACAAAGGTACATGATAGGGCTGGGATTTGAACCCAGGCAGTCTTACTCCAGAGCCTGCACTTTTATGTATGATGCTATACCACTTCAATGATTTAAATAACAGAATCTGCAAGGGAGCATAAACATTTCAAAGGTTCCTTCCTACTATCCACAGCATCTTTTTTCTAGCGTCAGGGCATGGGAGGAACCAAATTAGTGATCTGTAATAATCATGGATTCTGAATTCGCCATTCTAGAAGAACAATTGCTTCAAAACTCACCTGATGGCTAAATCCAGATGTGTTAGTCCTCATTCCTTGTATATACACATTTGGATATCTGAATACCAGTTATTACTGCCATGTTGCTGACAGTCTTCCTTTGACTAACAAAACCCTCTTCTTCCTTGATTCTCCTCTATCCTCAGTGCTCATTCCTCCTGATTCTGCTCCATTGTTCCTCTGTCTCTTGTTTAAGTGCTGAGGTTTCTTTTACCTCCATATCCTAGGCAATCTCGTCTGTGGTCAAGGCTTTGCTTTCTACCTGTGGGCCCCCAAATTTATATCTCAAATTTCTTTTCTAAACTTCAAAATCATAGTTCCAGCTGTTCACTGGAACTGCTGGATATCTCTATGTGCATCTCAAATTCAACAGGTCCCCACAAGAATTTACTCTCTCCTCTCCACTCACTGTCCAACCTTGTTCCCAAATCTGATCCTTCTTTTATTATTATTATTTTTTTTTTGAGATAGGGTCTCACTCTGTCACGCAGGCTAGAGTGCAATGGTGCAATCTCAACTCACTGTAGCCTCACCGTCACAGGCTCAAGTGATCCTCCTGCCTCAGCCTCCTAGAGGTGGAGTTTCTCCATGTTGCCCAGGCCGGTCTCGAACTCCTGGGCTCAAGTGATCCACCCACCTCAGCCTCCGAAAGTGCTGGGATTATAGGCATGAGTCACTGTGCCCAGGCTGACCCTTCTTTTATAGTCCTCATCCTTTAATGGCATCACTGTCTAACCATATACAAACCTAAAGCCTTGGATCCATCTTGGACTCTTCCTTATTTCTCACAACTTTCCTGTACTCGTATCCCTAACACGCAGACTTATTGGATCACCAGATTCTTCAGATTTCATCTTCTAAATGTCCCTGTAATCTGTGTCCTCTTTGCTTTCATTACCATGATGAAAGCCTTCATCATCTCTCATTTGAATTACTGTAATAATCATTTATCTGGCTTCCCCAGCTCCACTTCATTCTCTTAGCCCTTGAGTGACCTTTCTAAAACATGAATCCAGTCACACTCATTCCTGCTTACGTATCATTCACACAGCTCTTCTTTGCCTATAGGGTGCCATTCTACTGCACAGCCTGGCACATAAAGCCCTTCACAAGCATATTGATGGCTATGTTTCTAGTCTCTTTCTTATCTCTTATTCAATCCTTCTCTAGTCATACCTCTTGCTGTGAACTAAGATCCAGACCACTGGGGCCACATGACACTTTATGTCACACCAGGCAATCCTATCCTGAAGGGGAGACTTGGTCTTCCTGATCTCTGGACAAATGAGTTCACTATACTGTACTGTTGGCTTTGGATTTTTTAAAGAAATGTGGTTCCAGGCATTTTAAGGCACTTTACAGTAATTGTTCATCCTTTCAAAAACTCTACAAGTTTGAAGTACCATTGCCTCTATTTAACAACGAAGAAGCAGACACCAAGTGTTACTAATAAGGAACTAGTAAGTGAATGAACCAAAATGTAAAGCCGGGTCAGGCTGACTCTAAAGCCTGTGCTTTAGCTGAGCCCAGCCCTGAAAGTCTTGCCGATTTCATCTATTGTCATAATTTCTACTGCAAGGAAACAACCAGGAAGCAACCTCACTGCCTTAGGTTCTCGTATGTGCAGCCCACAGGACACTCAGACACGGTCACTTTGGGACATGGCAGGTACCATATTTTCAGTCCAACTTCTAGCACATCCCAGCATCCCATGAATGAAAAAGCATGTGTGTTCTACCCTGACAACAAACTTCACATTCCCATTGAATCCCAAAATGAAGGCCTCTGAGGAGGGAGAATAAAACCTCAATCTGCCACCGAGGAAGGGGAAAGTGGAAATGAGCCTCAGGGGTATTTCTGACTTCTTGGGGTGGATGGATGCCGAGAAGCTGGTATGTTTTTAAGAACTGAGAGTCCTAGCTCTGTCCTCTTAAGCCTGATTTTATTAAATGATTGATAGCATCCTACATATTTATTTTTGTTCCCTAACCCTAATACACACATATGCACTCAACTATAGCCAACAAGAAAATTGCTTAAATAATTACTTCTCATGTATAAAAGATGTATCTTATTCCTTTATTACTTTTATAATGTGGCTCAAAAAGCTCCAGTCTAAGAGCCCCTGGATCAAGTACCAGTTTCATCTCTGCCAATGGCTGCCTGTGTGACCTTGAGAAACACATTTTCATTTTCTCATTTTTCAAATCAGGAGATTCCAAGTAGTTGATCCATAAGCAGTCCCTTTAAATTCTAATATTCAGACACTATTCTTACTTTGGGGATGTCTTCCATTAGGCTGAGACTTCTTATCCCAGCCCTAAGAGAACCTACCCTTCATGACCATTTTCAGAACCTTTTATTTATCACATTTTAAAACTACATATATTGAAGGTATACAACATGATGTTTCGATATACACAGTAAAATAGTATTCTAGTCAGGCAAATTAATATATTCATTATTTCACATAGTTACCTCCACTCTTTTTTTTTTTTTTTTTGGTGGCAATCATAAATGGTTTTGAAAATGGTAGTCAGAGATGATAGGTTGGAAGTTAATTCCAAGACTATCTTAGAAAAAAAGGACTGTAGCATTGCATTCAAACACATGCTCAAACATTATTCGTGCCACTCAAATCCAATTCAGGCCAGCATCAGCCAGAGTGCACAATAATATTGGGAATGGTTTATACAATTCCATGTGCATGTGAGCATTATCTCATATCCATGCATGCACATGTGTGGAAATGGCTTCTGGCCTTGGACGTATTGAAATAATGATTGAAATGCCATCAGGTGAAGGAGGTAATATAAACATAAAGCATCAGGGCAATTATACAGGCATATATGGATAGAACTAGGTGACAAGGAAAACACCCATGAAATGTTGCCATAGCGACACATGCTTACATTTAACAGTTGCTAGGTTCTCACAAAGTGTTGTTGACATGAACTTAACGTCTAATACATGACAGCCAACTAGGTGCCCTAGATAAGATCAAATGATATATGACACAGGTGCCCAATAAGTGACTGTTGAATGAATATTACATGAAAATACTACGAAAAGTAACGTGATGCCAAAGTTAAGGGTATTGCTAATACTCTTAAGGCTCATTTTTCTATCTGAAAGTTGAAACATGAATTACAGGATTATTGAAGAGGTTCCTTTGCAATCTTTGTGGTGTTCATAGTCACGGGAAACATTCCCACCAAAACCTCTTAATAAAAGCATACGGTGGGGAAAGAACGTATATAACAACATATTACTGATCAAATAGGGGGCCCTTGGTCGAAAAAAGAAATCAAGAAGGAACATTTTTAAAGTAAGGAAGACTCTCTTTTGGCACAGCTTATTGGCTTCCTATTTTTAAAAAGCAGATAACTTTACATATTAGTCTCATTTAAAATCAGTCTCTGGAGAAGCCCCAGATGGGGGAGGAGAAGGGAGCGCTAACAAGGTTCTGGACAAAGTGGGAATCCTCGGAGGTACGTTCAGCCATCACAGTCTGCAGAGAAAGGCAGGTTCTCAGCCCAGGGCTGAGACGTTTCCTCGTGGAAGCCGACTCACCTTCCCTCCTGGAGGTGGCCCGGGCTGCGGGCAGGAGGAGCGAGAAGCAGAGGCAGCAGCCCAGCCAGAGCGCAGGCATGGCGGGGCCGGGCCGCTCCGTCTCTGTCTCCGCTGCAGGGGTCGCTGCCCGGCGCCTCGGCTGCTGGTTCTCACTCTGCGCTCTGCTGTGTCTTCCTTTTCCTTGGTCAGGTGGTTTTATCGACTCTTCTACCTGACTCAGTCCTGACAGGAAGAGAGCCTGTGTTTCAGGGTGTGACTCACCTGTGAATAAGGAGGACCCAGCCCTCCAGAGGCAGACAAACACACACAGCACACACCGGGCTGGAAAAGCGCTCCCCGCAGCCGCCCGCTCCCCCTTGCAGCGAAGAGGGCGCACACCTGGCCCGGGCCAAGGGTGTGGCACAGAGGCTGCGGCCTGGGAGCCTTCGCCTGGAATGTGCCGGATTCCCCGGAGCCCTCCTTCTCTCCCGGGGTGGTCCGGGGCAGATTCACAGAGGTAGATAGCAGCCCACCCCTTCCTCAAACTGGGAGGCCCAATCTTAAGTGCGCTAACTCAGAAATACGGCAGCAGCTCGAATCAGCTCCGGCTTAAAGGACATCAAGGAAGACAAGTCAGTCGGAGAGTCACAACAGGGTCCTCTCCACCCTCCAGCTTAGGGTCAACCTCTCTGAAATACAGCAGCCTCCTTTCTCCAGGCTGAACCAAGGGTTCCTCTGCTGGCCCACATAACTTCCTGCTCACCAGGGTTAGCAACTCATAAAGTAACCTGTTGACTGGCCAACCTCCCTATAAAGACTGAGTATCGTTTTCTTTTTGTTTTTTTGTTTGTTTGTTTGTTTTTGTTTTGTTTTCAATGGCACCATCATCGCGCACTGCAGCCTCCAACCCCTGGGCTCAAGCAATCCTCCTGCCTCAGCCTCTTGAGTAGCTAGGGCTACAGGCAAATGCCACCACATCCAGCTAATTTTTGAATTTTTTGTAGAGACGAGGTCTTGTTGTGTTAGGCAGACTTGACCTTGAATTCCTGGCCTCAAGTAATCGTCCTGCCTTGGCCTCCCAAAGTGCTGGGATTACAGGCATAAACACCATCCCTGGCCCACTTTATACTCCTAACTAGTACAGTATCTAGCTTGCAGTTGGTGCTTAATAAATATGGGGTTGAAATGAATAAGAAAGAGGATCTAAATACCAAACTCTTTTATCTTAGAGTGTATTTCTCAGCTATTCTCCTTGGGCACTAGAGAAAATAGTTGTTGAGACCACCTTTGAATGGTATCCACTGTGCTAGGTGAGGTGAGTCATATCTAGACAATTGCAAATCTTGGCATAAACTATATTGTCCCTTCTCCTAAGGAGGCTAGTGACAATAATTCAGAGAGGTGGCTGTCAAGAAGGTTTTGGTTCCTGCTGGAGATTTAAAAATTGCTAGAGCTTTATAAATACACAATCTGTCCAAAACAACCAACCCTTCTTCCCAACATCGAGGCCTACAAAGGCCCCCAATAAATAGCTGTTTGCTGACTAAATGTATGAATGTTCTCTAGATTGTTCTGTGGATGACAACATAAGATAACAAACAAATCATCCAGGGCAGACATAAGTGTCAAAGGTTCTAAGAACTTCAGTTCATGCATGTCATGGAGACCAGTGTGGGCTGACTGGGATAGCTAAGGATGGCTTTGTACAGAATGTGGAGCATGAACTGGGTGTTCGGAATAACTGGGGTCTGAATACAGAACCCAAGAATGGTAGGGGTAAGACAGGTTGCTGCAAAATGGCTGACACCTAATCTAAAATCTCCAGCAACAAAACCTGAGGAATAGAAAAGAAACTCCAACTTTCTCATCCAGGGCTTGATTCTCTTCTACTCTACCCAGGATTCAAACAAATTACACAAATATTCTTCTCTCTCAAAACTCAGAGTCTCCAGCTACAACTAAGGTTTCAGTTCACAGAGACCAGGTCTTTAGAATTTTCCCTCCTAGTCGCTGGTGCCTTGTGAGGGCTGAGGTCCTCTCCCTGAGTCCCATCCATGTTGTGCAGTTCACCACAGTCCTGCAGGAACAAGGGACAGGGCCCTACAAAATAAAGTCTTGAAGGAAGATTTCATTTTAGTACAGATTGCTATAGTTTATTATATCTTAAAAGTTGGAACAGATGTGTTCATCTAGCATCCTTTTGGCACAGTGATAATAGCAATACAAACACATAAGTAATGCTTACTGTTTGTCAGTCGCTGTTGTAAATCCTTATCACATTAACATTTTAATCTTTAAAACAACTTTATGAATTAGGTGTACTATTAATTTCCCCATTTTACAGACAAGAAAACACAGGCATGCGAAAGTCAGGTAACATGCTCAAAGTCACACTGCTAGTAAGTTGCAAAGCCAAGGTTTAAAATCAGGCAATATGACTCTACAATGCATTAGCTCTTTGTTAGGTCAGATTAAAAAGTACCATAAAAAAAGACAAATTCACATCACTGAATGAATTCAACATGCAATCAAAGGTTATTTATCAATGACCATTATAACCTGGCCAGATTGTAGACTATTGGCCTACATCGATAAATTCAAGTCACAAAGGACTTTGAACAAATATTTCCAATTTTTCCCAAGATGTTAGTTCTAGAAGGACTCCCAGAGGTCATCTGGACCACGGGTAGCAAATGGACAGCAGGCCCCTGGGCACCAGACCCACCAGCAGCCTCTTTTATGTGAACAGTGCAGGATTTAAAACATTTTTAAAACATAAATGCTTTAAGGCAGGCACTCCCTAACTTTTCTCAGTTCCCACCTCTTCACATTGCCTTATTCTGGGCTTCTCCACACATCCAAACAACTGTCCGGCTCAGGCTTGACACCCCTGCTCTGGCCTCATCCCTTACCTTGCTCAGCGGCAATATCAACCCCTTTTACCAATCTGAGAATTCTTCTCTGGTGCATTACTGGGGTTAAGAGTGTTCTAGTGGCCAAATGTTGATGCTTGGGCAGGTTCCTAGGGCCAAATTCTAGCTTCTATTCATCAAGGTAGTTACTTTGCTTTCTGTGATCCTTAGTTTCTTAATCTATAAAATGGAGATAATAATAAAACACTTACCTAGGAGGGCTATTAGAGTTAATGAATTATCTAGGGCTCAGAACAGCACCAGGTACATAATATGTACTATACAGATGTAGTCATAATAAGAATAATAATTATTGTTTTAAAATTATTATTATCTCTGAGTAAGCACTAATCATTTTTCTGTTGTTATAATTACTAACAAATACCATATGAGAAAGATGAAGTTTTTGCTTCAACCCATCTACTAATTAATTATTGAATCATTATTTGAAAATTTTGTGGAACTCTTGGCCTAATCCAAGTTCATGCCCAGATTACCAACATTTACTTGGATGCTATTAATGAATTCATATTTTTGCTGCATATCTGGAAATTTCCTTCACATACAGATTTTCTTACCGAATGTTTCCTTTTTTTTTTTTGAGACAGAGTCTCACTCTGTCACCCAGGCTGAAGTACAGTGGCACAGTCTCAGCTCACTGCAACCTCCACCTCCTGGGTTCAAGGGATTCTCCTGCCTAAGCCTTCTGAGCAGCTGGGATTGCTGGCAGGTGCCACCACACGTGGCTCATTTTTGTGTTTTTTAATAGAGATGGGGTTTCACCATGTTGGCCAGGCTGGTCTTGGACCCCTGACCTCAAGTGATCTGCCCGCCTCAGCCTCCCAAAGTTCTGGGATTACAGGCCTGAGTCACAGTGCCTAGCCTGTTTCAAAATTTGTGAAACAGAGCAAGACTCTATCTCGGAAAAAAAAAAAAAATGTGAATTTAAAACTTCACTTTCAGACAGGTTGGGATCTTACATTTCAAGGAAAAGGTAAAGGTAAAGATTTAAATGTATTAAATTACCTTTAATTTAATACATTACCTTTAATTAACACATGGCTTTTCAAAAAAGCAAAAACAAAAATCTATTTGCTTTTCCATATGACCCAAATAAATATATATTTTTTCAAATCCAGACAAAAGTCAACTTAATACTACTCAGTAATAAAAAGGAATAAACTACTGATACATACACAGCGTGGGTGAATCTCAAAGCATTGTGCTAAAACACGCCAGGCACAAAAGCCCAGATCTGATGTGATTCCATTTAAATAGAATTCTAGAAAAGGTAAAGTTACAAAGCAAGAAAGCAGATCAGTGGTTGTCAGGGACAGGGACTGACTGCAATGGGCCATGAGGATACTTCTGGAGGATGGAAGAAATATTCTAAAATATTATTGTGGTCAAAAGTAATCAATTGCTGGCCTGGCTCAGTGGCTCACACCTGTAATCCAGCACTCTGGGAGGCTGAGGCGAGCGGATCACCTGAGGTTAGGGGTTTGAGACCAGCCTGGCCAACATGGTAAAACCCCGTCTCTACTAAAAATACAAAAATTAGCTGGGCCTGGTGGTGCACACCTGTAATCCCTGCTGCTTGGGAGGCTGAGGCAGGAGAATCGTTTGAATCTAGGAGGCGGAGGTTGCAGTGAGCCGAGATCATGCCACTGCATTCTAGCTGGGGCGACAGAGAGAAACTCTGTCTCAAAAAAAACCCAAAAAGGTCAGGCGCGAATCCCAACACTTTGGGAGGCCGAGGCACGTGGATCACAAGGTCAGGAGATCAAGACCAACCTGGCTAACGCAGTGAAACCCCATCTCTACTAAAAAAAATACAAAAAAATTAGCTGGCCATGGTGGCGGCCGCCTGTAGTCCCAGCTACTCGGGAGGCTAAGGCATGAGAATGCCGAGAACCCGGGGGACGGAGCTTGCAGTAAGCTGAGATCGTGCCACTGCACTCCAGCTTGGGCGACAGAGTGGGACTCCGTCTCAAAAAAAAAAACAAAAAAACAAACTCGATTGTGCACTTAAAATTGGATTGTATACAAAATGTCTCAATAAACTGATATTAAAAAGAGAAAATCTCAAAAAAAAATTTCATAATTCAGATACTTTAATTCAAATGTGCAAACTCAAAGCAACAACCGGAAACATACCAGCGTTTGCATAAGTTGTGTGACAAAACCAGGCCTGACATCTCTGCTGGTTTGGATCAGCACCAAGTTGCCAGCTCAGACCTTTGGGCAGAGACACCACCCAAGCACTGCAGGAGGACCCTTCTTCTGGAAACCTGTCTGTTTCGGCAATTTACAAAAAGTAAAAGATGCTTTTTGAAATGTTTGCATAGGGGCATGAATTTTAAACCCATCTCAGACTTTTGTTCTAGAAAGTGAGTGCTTGAATTTGCATCTGATCCTCCCCAAATTTGTCCATTTATAGTGTAACTCCTGATGTTGGTGAGGATAATGCTCTGTGTAGAGGTTCTCCAACCACAGAGCGGAAAAGGACTGGGGCATTCCCACCGGGTGTGGCCAGGAAGGCTGAGGCCCTGGAAGTCCCCTTTGTTCATTGTTGCTTTTGCAGCTCAGTCATTGCCCAGGGGACTTTTGTTTCTACAGTGCTGTATAAATCATTTCACAGAACGGTCATCCCTCCACCCAACCCCCCAAGTAGAATTATAAGTAACATGTTGATTTTTCCCTTCAGTTCCATCATTACCTTAGTTTACTTTCAGAAGGAATGTCTGGCATGTCATCCGCTTTCAAACTGACTTATGATAAAAACTGAAGTACTGGCTGTTAACATGCCAGCAATGGACAGGGCTGTTGGTCCCAGTTCCCTGCCCTTTAAACAATCTCCCCAGATAGTTCTAATTATGTCAGCATTCACATTACAATTTTAAATGTAAAATATAGCAATCAGAAAAGAAAAATTTTTTAAACTCCCCTTTGTTCTTAATTGGTAAAGGAAAATGTCCATAAATGGAAATGGTTCAGTGTTTCCTGGATCGTCTGGGTAAATTCTCTGAGGCTGGCCGGACTCCAGAAAACAATGTTCTCTGAAGCAAAACCCTGGCTGAAGTGGCAAGCTTCCACTTTCTGCAGAAACATATGTGGTGTGCCCACAGCTAGTTTTCAGGGAGCGGTAGAGGCCAGAGCAGAACTGAAGTAATGCCGTTTATTTATTAAAGGGACATGATCGTTTTTCTGTAGTTGGCTGGTGGTACATCTGGGCCAGAGATGTGGTGGGAAATCAGCACATGAAGAAGAACTTCATTTGCTTCTTTTTTGGCGTAGCTATTATAGACTGAAATATTCAAATCAATTAATTGTTAAACAATACAAAAAAATGAGGCCGGACGTGGTGGCTCACGATTGTAATCCCAGCACTTTGGGAGGCCGAGGCGGGTGGATCAGTTGAGATCAGGAGTTCAAGACCAGCCTGGCCAACACGGTGAAACTCCGTCTCTACTAAAAATACAAAAAAAAAAAAACAAAAAAAAAAAAACCCAGCCTGGTGGCATGCACCTGTAGTCCCAGCTACCTGGGAGGCTGAGGCAGGAGAATCGCTTGAACCTGGAGGCAAAGGTTGCAGTAAGCCGAGATCACGCCACTACACTCCAACCTGGGCAAAAAAGTGAGACTTCGTCTCAAAAAAAAAAAAAAAAAAAAAAATTGAGAAGGAGCACAGAGAAGAGGGGCATAAGCTGAGGAAAGCAAAATAGACAAAAAACAATCAAAACAAAACAGGACAAAAGATTCTCTGAAAGAGGGGCAATTGGTAGATTTCAAGGCTGTGTCAGTTGTTGTGTTCCCTTAAAATGAAATTTGGTCATCGATGCCTCTGTGAAATATTGATTAGTAGATGAAACATTGCCCAAGATTCCTCAGCCATGCTTATGCTTGGACCATAGATATTCGGATTTGAATGAGAGAGGCAAAGGAGACCACTGCAGTGAAAATTCTTTTTTTTTTTTTTTTGAGACGGAGTCTTGCTCTGTCGCCCAGACTGGAGTGCAATGGCCGGATCTCAGCTCACTGCAAGCTCCGCCTCCCGGGTTCACGCCATTCTCCTGCCTCAGCCTCCCGAGTAGCTGGGACTACAGGCGCCCGCCACCTCGCCCGGCTAGTTTTTTGTATTTTTTAGTAGAGACGGGGTTTCACCGTGTTAGCCAGGATGGTCTCGATCTCCTGACCTCGTGATCCACCCGTCTCGGCCTCCCAAAGTGCTGGGATTACAGGCTTGAGCCACCGCGCCCGGCTGCAGTGAAAATTCTTGTCTCCATTGCAGTGGTGGGGGCCAGGGCTGTATCACATGCAGACTTGACAAGATAAGCTAGAAATGAGAGGTGGCTACCCTTAGATCAGACATCCTACTTTTGCCTTTGTAAGGAAGAAATGAGTTCAGGAAATAATGTTTCTAAATGTCTTTCTAAATTTAAATCTGAATTTTTTCCACCTTTAATAATTTAAATTAGACTCCCTCTCAAAAAAAATAATAATAATAATAATAATTTAAATTACAAAGTCTGAAAAACTCTATAGCATTTAGAGATCTGTCCTCTGCCTTTAAATGGCAAACTTTGGGTGTATTTTCAATGTCTAATAATAATCTTGACAATTATAATACTAACAGCCAAACTGTAGTGAATATTCTGCATACGCCCAGCTCAGTGATGAGAGCCTTTATAGGGATTATGGAGTTCACTGTTCACCACCATCCCATGAAGCAGGTGTTATTATTATCCTCATTTTCAGGTTACCCAGGCTCCCATGCAAATCCACACCAATACCTCTCTCTAGAATTATTATTCAACTACAATATAAAAGCAAATTAAGCCACTCACTGAACAAATATACTCTATAATTAAAAAAAAAATTGAATTGGATCTTTAATAAAATATGACATGCCTATTCCTTATAACATATACTGTATGTTCCATAGTCACCCCTCTGCAGCAGATAAGCAATAAACAAGGTTTGGCTATTAGGGGTACATTTTCTTTGTCATATTACCTTTTGTTATTCTTCAGTGTACGACGACTTCGATTCTTATGCAACATCTTTTTATGTCATCCAATCAGGTCTTGCATCGTTTTCTGTTGGTCTGATACCTTAATCCAGATATAAGAGTACATTATTAAGTAACTCAGTTCTTGAACGCCTTAGAACAATTGGAAGTTATTTTCGGCATAGTGGAAATAGTCTGAGCTGTGTGCAAGAGCTCAAGAATTTAGTAACTATATCCCGAACTCAGCTTTTCTAGGGCTGGGTTATACAGAAATCCCCAAACATTCCTGGGTGTTTCTTTTGCAGGAAACCTGCAGATTGGTTATTCCACTGCGCTCCAACGATGGAGAGAGCTACAAATAATCACAGAAAAATCTAGAGACCTTCCTCACTAACCTAAAAATTTCTCATAGCCTCAATATGTTTATTTAGATTAAGTAGGAAAATTAATTCAGTGATTCAGACAACTTAAACCAAAATGACACATTTGCCTCAACCACCTGGCTATTTTAGGTGAATTTATTTTAGGCCTGAATTATTTGGACAACTATTTCAGCGCTCTGTTTTTTATTGTATGAATACAAAGAAAAACAAGGTTTAATCGTCATTGCTTTATCAAATTAACTAATGCCTTTGCTATTCTCTTTCTTTAGGGTCCTCTATTAATACAACCCTTATAATTAACTTAGAAACTTTCAGCTTAAGCACAATATGGCTACGTGGTTTTGCCACAGAATTGTTTACATGGAACTGAATACATCTATGTGCCTCAGGTAAACATAAAATGGTGTGAAAGGAACATAAATCATGGGACCCCCAAATCACTAAGCCAAAGGGAAGAGTCAAGCTGCGAACTGCATTACACAAACCTGCCTCCCATTTTTTTTTTTTTTTTTGAGACGGAGTCTTGCTCTGTCACCCAGGCTGGAGTGCAGTGGCTGGATCTCAGCCCACTGCAAGCTCCTCCTCTCGGGTTCACGCCATTCTCCTGCCTCAGCCTCCCCAGTAGCTGGGACTACAGGCACCCGCCACTTCGCCCGGCTAGTTTTTTGTATCTTTTAGTAGAGACGGGGTTTCACCGTGTTAGCCAGGATGGTCTCGATCTCCTGACCTCATGATCCGCCCGTCTCGGCCTCCCAAAGTGCTGGGATTACAGGCTTGAGCCACCGCGCCCGGCCTCCCATTTTGTTTTTAAAGAAGATAGTTACAAAGATAAAAAAGCTACATACCTCTCTCACAATTTGCCCACTAGGAAATTCCTTGTGGGTCCCAAGATCAAGTTCTGTTGCATTTCACCCTGACAAGGAAAACTGAGAGTTTATCTTCACCGGTACCGGACAAAGGACAGAACTTAAAGTCATCCCTCTACTCACCTGAGACAAATGCATATCTGATCACTTCCTCTGCTCTGTATTTTATCTTATGTAAAAATGCAGATTCAATGAGCTAAAGGGATACATAAGCGACTATTCCTTTACCCACCCTTACATGTGAATGGCTAATCGAAGATTCAAAATAATGCAACCGTTTGCCTCTTATCTATACACACCTTCAAAACATTCCTTCCTCCTTTCCAATTATCAGCCCTTTCCCCTTTAAGTATTGAAGCTCTCAAAATCATCTTTGGAGAAAGGCATAGGTCTGTCTTCCAGGTGCAAGATGTCCTTAACTTTGACTTCTAAACTTCCAAATTGATTGAGATTTGTTTCAGATACTTTTTGGTTTACAGTGGATTACACTTAAGCTAAAAATTCTACACACACATGGATATGTATTACTTGAGCTCTAGGTAGAAAATCTCCTTTTAAGTAAGATTTTGGGGGCTTTGGTTGATTTGTTGTTGTTGTTGTTGTTGTTGTTGTTTTGAGATGAAGTCTTGCTCTGTCGCCCAGGCTGGAGAGCAGTGGCCGATCTCGGCTGTAAGCTCCCCCTCCTGGGTTCACGCTATTCTCCTGCCTCAACCTCCTGAGTAGCTGGGACTACAGGCGCCCGCCACCACGTCCGGCTAATGTTTTGTATTTTTAGTAGAGATGGGGTTTCACCGTCTTAGCCAGGATGGTCTCGATTTCCTGACCTTGTGATCCGCCCGACTTGGCCTCCCAAAGTGCTGGGATTACAGGTGTGAGCCACTGCGCCTAGCCAGTTGATTTGGATTTTAGGTTTTAATCTTGTACTCTATATTATCTTTTTTTTGAGTCAGAGTGTTGCTCTGTCACCCAGGCTGGAGTGCAGTGGCATGATCTCGGCTCACTGCAACCTCTGCCTCCCGGGTTCAAGCGATTCTCCTGCCTCAGCCTCCCCAGTAGCTGAGACTACAGGTGTGTGTGCCCAGCTAATTTTTTGTATTTTCAGTAGAGATGAGGTTTCAGCATGTTAGCCAGGATGGTCTCAATCTCTGGACCTCGTGATCTGCCCACCTTGGCCTCCCAAAGTGCTGGGATTACAGGTGTGAGCCACGGCACCCAGCCTATTACCTTTTAAAAGGGGTGGGGCTGGGGGGTGGCAATTCTAAATCTTTGGACCCTTCAAGGCCTGATGTAAAACCCATCTTAGAAGAAACTGTCTCATTGTTATCTGTGCGCTAATCTTTCTTGTTGGAAATTTCTGAAGAAATTTTATTAACTTGATAAATACGTTTATTTTAATAAATATTATTTTAATGAACTTCCTCTTAGAACCAGATCTTGTCTAATCAGTCAACCACATTGTTGATGTTTCCTCTGAAATACAGACAGAGCTGAAAGAATGATAACAGAGAATGCCATGTTAATTCAGACCAATGTGCCCTTACACCGAACCAAGCTGTATCTGACAGAAGCACCCGTGGATGTTTTGGGAATGGGTTGCTCTCATTACACCAACTTCAATGATTAGGAAAACAGTCTAAAAGATCCTCATATTTTCTAATTCGCATGCTATGGAATTATCATCCACAAATTTAACCAACTCTTTTAAATATTTTTAAAATATATTTCCTAGGTATTGTTGGTCTGATAAATAAAATCAATTTTTATTACATTATTAATACAAGGACCTCACAGTTGTTACTGGTTCTAGTGCTTTAGGATTTGCTAATCCTTTTTTCCAATCTCTTAAGGTTTTGTAAACTTCATCTATATGTTTCTTTGCCTTTCTGGCTGAAAAACCCTACTTTTACACTCTTCTAGTAGCCTGCCCTGGTGACGATTTTGGTTACTTTGGAAGTTTCTAAGCTTTCCCATGTGTCTTGATAAAGAAAGATCAGATTGTAAAAATTTCTTACATTTGAATACACTGCAGCTTGTATACTGGGGCATAACTCTTTCTGATGGGGCTGGAGTGGTTCCAGACAGGTCATCGAGTATAATTAAGCCCAGTGCTGGCACCTGGCACAGGACAGTTCAGAGGGTGGGATTGGCAGAGCGCTGAAATTCAACACAGATTTTCCCTTGCCATGCCATGCACCCTGGCACAGGCCTGCGTGCCTCTAGAGGAAGGAAAACTTTTCTCTAATTGCTCTGTTTAGAGAGGCTCTCTTAATTTAATTTTTTATTTTTGTGGGTCCATACTAGGTATATATATTTATGAGGTATATGAGATACCTTGATATAGGTATGCAATGAGTAATAATCATGTCGTGGAAAATGAGGTATCCATCCCCTTAAGCATTTATCCTTTGTGTTACAAACAATTCAGTTATACTCTTTTAGTTATTTTTATTTTTTAAGTTATTGTTATTATTTTTTGAGACAGAGTCTCGCTCTGTCACCAGGCTGGAGTGCAGTGGTATGATCTCAGCTCACTGCAACTTCTGCCTCCTGGGTTCAAGTGATTCTCCTGCCTCAGCCTCCCAAGTAGCTGGGACTACAGGCATGTGTCACCACGCCAGGCTAATTTTTTGTATTTTTAGTAGAGATGGGGTTTCACCATGTTGGCCAGGATGGTCTCGATCTCTTGACCTCGTGATTCGCCTGCCTCACCCTCCGAAAGTCCTGGGATTACAGGCGTGAGGCACCACGCCCGGCCACAGTTTTTTTTTGTACGCATTAAACATCCCCGCTTTTCCTCCACCTCCTGCTACCCTTCCCAGCCTCTGGTAACCAGTCTTCCACTCCCCATCTCCATGAGTTTAATTGTTTTGATTTTTAGCTCCCACAAAAAAGTGAGAATGTGCAAAGTTTGTCTTTGTGTGCCTGGCTGACTTCATTTAACATATGACCTTCAGTTTCATCCATGTTGTTGTAGATGACAGGATCTCATTCATTTTTTATGGCTGAATAGTCCTCCATTGTGTATATGTGTCACATTTTCTTCCTCCATTCACCTGTTGATGAACACTTAGGTTGCTTCCAAATCTTGGCTCTTGTGAACAGTGCTGCAAAAAACATGGGAGTGCAGATATTTCTTTGATACACTGATTTTCTTTATTTCGGGGTATATATCTAGCAGTGGTATATATCTAGCAGTGGGTATATATCTAGCAGTGGGATTGCTAGTCATATGGCAGCTCTGTTTTTAGTTTTTTGAGGAACCCAGAGAAGCACCTTTTTGCTAGCCTTCTGCCTGGAGGCATCACATTTTCTAATTTGCACTAAAGTGTCTGCTGAGCTTGCCATGGCCCTCCTCCTCAGTCATCAGCAGCAAATAAAAACCAAAGGATCAGTCTAGACGACTTCTTGGTAAGAAGCTGATAATTCAGATCCCATCATTTAATAATTCTAATTTGGATTGTTTTCAATATAATAATACCACTTTTCACTGAACTTCATATTTCACCTTTCTGCTTACTCCAGTTCTTATGAGCTTTTCTAAAAGGTTTCTTTTTCTCTGCACTGATTTCATATTCAGCATCAACTTCAGTGAAATACCATCTGGAAGATTAAACCATGTATTACGTGTTCCAGGTAATTTGCAATCATTGTAGAAAACATTGCTTACTATACCAATCTTTGGGGGATATTTCTTCCAGCACATTTTCCTCCATCCAAAAAAAACTGCGCTTTCTCTCTAAGCAGGTCCGTATGTATAGCAAAGTATTATCTCTAGTTCTGGGGTACCTAAATTTTTAAATAATTTGTGGTGTGGAATCTTAGTAACTTTTTTGAATGTCTAAACAAATGACTATTGTTCTATCTTATCTCTAAATTTATTTATGCTCCCGAAGAGCCATTCTAGCGTGATCCTGTCTCCAGAAAACCATGCTTCCTTTTCCAGACTAAGTTGCTTGCCTAACTTTTTGAGAGATTCTATCAGCGTAACTGTATAGGGGAGTTAGACAGAATCTATAATCTGTATAGGGGAGTTAGACAGAATCTCAGGCAGCTCTATCTAGTGAAAATTTCTGCAATGATGCAAATGTTCTATATTTTTGCTCCCTAATAGGGTAGCCGCCAGCCATATGTGTAATGTGAGTCAGGAGCTGAATTTTTAATTAATTAAATTTTAACTTTAATAGCCACTTGTGGCCAGTAACTACTGTATTGGTCAGTACAGGTCCAAGGCCTTCTCTGGAACCCTTTTCATGAATGGATATCACACTAAGTCCCTCCTTCACAGTGATTGCTTGTAACAAAATGCTGCTTCTTCTTGTCAGCAGTACCATAGTTTCTCGCCCAAGTTCTTGTGAAATTATCTTACGTGTTACATAAAATTTTCTGACCCTGAATTTTCATTAGCATATATTACAGGGTTTTTTGTTTTTTAAATAGGGTCTCTCTCTGTCATCCAGGCTGGAGTGCAGTGGCGTGATCACAGCTCCCTGTAGTCTCAGCCTTCTGGTTTTAGGTGATTCTCCCACCTCAAACTCCCAGACAGCTGGAACTACAGGTGTGCACCACCACACCCAACTAATTTTTGTATTTTTTGTAGAGATGAGGTTTCACTATGTTGCCCAGGGTAGTCTCAAACTTCTGAGCTCAAGTGATCTGCCCATCTCGGCCTCCCAAAAGTGCTGGGAATACAGGTGTGAGCCACTGCACTCAACCAAATATCACTTTTACATTAATAAACCCCGTAAACTAGATGCCTAGAACTTGGGAGTAAGTCCTTTGCTCTTTTAGTTTTACCTTCTTGAGACTGACATTTGGAGAGTTGTGCATATTTTTGTTTCCACAATTGTAGGGCATTCATACTTGCCTAGGAAAGTCACTATATTTGAAGGGTATCCTGTGAAAAATGAAACGGTTAAAGTTTGTAAAATATGTCCCAGAAAAATGTGTTTAAATGTGCTTTCTAGTACATTCTTGAAAACTTAGGTATTATAATCATCTACAAATGGAATTTACCTACAAAAACAATCATCACAATCACAGGTTTCAAAAGTATATAATCTTTTTAAAGAAAATAATATGATACAGGAAAGAGAAAAAAAGTGATTATAACCTGTCTCTTTTTGGTCACTGTAGGCTAAATTCTTTATATTAAATTCTTTATATTAAAGTCTGACAAATTTATTTGATTGAGATAATTTTGATAGAGAATCTTTTTTTTGTTTGTTTTTGAGATGGAGTTTCGCTCTTGTCGCCCAGGCTGGAGTGCAATGGCGTGATCTAGGCTCACTGCAACCTCTGGCTCCCGGGTTCAGGCGGAGAATATTTTGTCTCAGTAAAATATTTTACTGTGCTCATTCTTTTATTTCCTTCTTCAGGGAATTTCTTGGATTATTTGCTATGAGCCAGCACTGTGGTAGACACTTGGTAAGTAATACAGTGCCACCCTACATAATCTATGGAAAAGGATGATAAATCCTAGGCAAGAAGGCTGGAACTAAAGGAAAAAATAAGATTATGAGGTACAGTTTCAAGGCTTTTCCTGATATAGTAAGTTTCATTGCAAGAGAACAATGAATTAACCACTTCAATCTTTCTTTCTTTTTTCTTTTCTTGAGACAGGGTCTCATTCTATCAGCCAAGCTGGCGTGCAGTGGCATGTTCTCTGTTTACGCCCACCACAGTATCCCAGGCAACTGGCACTACAGGTGCACGCCATGAAGCCTAGCTAATTTTTTAATTTTTGTAGAGATGGGGTTTCACCATGTTGAACAGGCTGGTCTCAAACTCCTGTGCTGAAGCAATCCACATGCCTTGGCCTCCGCAAGTGCTGGGATTACAGGCATGAGCCATTGCGCCCAGCCCCACTTTGATCTTTCTAATAAATGACTACTCAACTGTTAAGACTGTAAATCTGCTTGATGAAGAGTGAGGGATCTTAAATATTACTGTCTTTGGTATGCTGGGGACATTTGGGCTCGTCAGAGAGTGTGTAGGCTGGGGACTCTTCCAATGGTACCCATTTTCTCATCTTCCTCAGAATAAAACCCAAAGTCATTCTGTGTCATCTCAGGTCATATGTGATATGCCCTGCCCCACCTTTCCAACTCATCCTCTGCAGTTCTCTCCCCTCATCCTATCTATTCCAGCCACTCTGGTCCCTCTGCTGTTTTCCAGACAAGGAAGCAAACTCCACCTCCAAGCTCATCCCCACCTGAGGGTGCCTACAATCACATGCCACCTCCCGCTCCTGCTTAGTTAGCCTCTATTCCTTTCCTTTGCTTTATGTTTTTTCTTATTACTTATCACCCCCCAACATAAGATTCATTATTTATTATTTGTCTCCCCCTATAGAATATAAGTTTCATGATGGCAGGGACTTTGCATTATGGCAAGGCATGGAAGAGTACCTGCCTCTTACTAGGCCCTCAGTAATATCTTTTTGAATGAATAAATGATACATGCTTTGTACTTATTTTATAAGGTTGAATTACTCACCTTTCTATATCTAAGTTTAAACATTAGTATGAAGAGAGAAGTTATACCTTATTAAATTACCCCTTAAGAGTGTTAGGAAAGGCCAGGTGCGGTGGCTCACACCTGTAATCCCAGTACTTTGGGAGGCCGAGGTGGGCAGATCACCTGAGGTCAGTAGTTCGAGACCAGCCTGACCAACATGGTGAAACCCCGTCTCTACTAAAAGTACAAAAATTAGCTGGGTGTGGTGGCACATGCCTGTAATTCCAGCTACTTGGGAGGCTGAGGCAGGAGAATCGCTTGAACCCAGGGGGCGGAGGTTGCAGTGAGCTGAGATCACACCACTTCACTCCAGCCTAGGCAAAAGAGTGAGACTCCACGTTAAAAAAAGAAAAAGAAGAAGAAGAAAAAAAGAATGTTAGGAAGATAATTAATGTTATTCATATTCAGATTTGACCTGCTGGAAGACAAACCATTCTAAAACTCAATTTTTTTATTTTATTGAAAGAATGCCAAACCATACATTCATACAACTAAAATTAATATAAAAGAATGGCATACAACTATAATAGAAACTTTGTAAGAACCAGTAAACGTCAAAATGAGATAATGCTGCCAGGCACGGTGGTTCACGCCTGTAATTCTAGTACTTTGGGAGGGCTAAGCAGGTGGAACACCTGAGGTCAGGAGTTTGAGATCCGCCTGGCCAACATGGTGAAACCCTGTTTCTACTAAAAATACAAAAATTAGCTGGCATGGTGCACATGACTGTGGTTCCAGCTACTCGGGAAGCTGAGGCAGGAGAATCTCTCGAACTCAGAAGGTGGAAGTTGCAGTGAGCCAAGATTGTGCCACTAGACTCCAGCCTGAATGACAGAGCAAGACTCCATCTCAAAAAAAAAAAAAAAAAAAAGATAATGCTTATGCTGATGTTTATAAATCATTCCTTAGGTTTACAGTGTGAAGATTAAGAAGGGAAGAGACTTGCACATAGACCGAGGGTGTTAATGGAAGGCAGAGAGAAAGTTCAAATCTTCAATGCCTCTTTGCATTCAAGTTATTGGTCTCATCTCAGGGAAAGTGTCCACCCACCCAGGCATTCCTCAGTACCATAAATTAAGAGTCATTTAATCAAAACTTCTGCTACACTTTAAATGTTTCTCCCTTCCAAAACTCATGTTGAAATTTAATTGCCGTTGTAATGGTATTAAGAGGTATGAACAATAAGAGGTGATTAGGTATTAAAACATCCATAGGGTCAGTTTAATTCCCTTTTTAAAAGGGCTTTTAGGAGTGTGTTCTCTTTCTTGGCTCCTTTGCTCTTCTACCATTTGAGGAAAGGTGTTCCTCCCTTCTGTGGGATGCAGCATTTAAGACGCCATCTTGGAAGTGGTGACCCAGACCTTACCAGGCACCAAGCCTGCCAGCACCTTGACCTTGAACTTCCCAGCCTCCAGAACTGTGAGAAATACATTTCTGTTGTTTATAAATTACCCCATTTCAGGTATTCTGTTATAACTGCACAAAACAAACTAAGATACCTTCCCTGTCCCCTGGGAGACCTGCATTCACCAATTTAGGCAGTTAAAAAGAATCAGAGTTGTTTTTATTCCCTATTTTTCACATTCATTTTTTGTGATGGGAAGGAAATTTTATGGCAGCAGGTGTAACTAACTCACTTCAGTGTTCGCAAACTTTGAAAGCCATAAACTTATTTTTAAACTTTCCATCAGCTGGGATACATTTATCTGCAAGTCACAGAAATCTCAACTGAAAATGTCATTTATAGCCAGGCGCGGTGGCTCATGCCTATAATCCCAGCGCTTTGGGAGGCCGAGGCGGGTGGATCACGAGGTCAGGAGATCGAGACCATCCTGGCTAACATGGTGAAAACCCATCTCTACTAAAAATACAAGAAATTAGCCAGGTGTGGTGACGGGCACCTGTAGTCCCAGCTACTTGGGCGCCTATAGTCCCAGCTACTTGGGAGGCTGAGGCAGGAGAATGACATGAACCCGGGAGGCAGAGCTTGCAGTGAGCTGAGATTGTGCCACTGCACACCAGCCTGGGCAACAGAGACCCATCTCGGGAAAAAAAATAGTGGTATTTATAAGAAGTAGATTTATAGGCTTACATACAGAAAATTCTGAGCATGAGTGGCAAATAGAGTTAAATTACCCTGTAGTTCAATAATATCATCAAGAATACAAGTTCTATCTTTCTCTTCCATCGTCCACTTCATCTGAAGGCTTATTCCCCTCATAGTTGTAGACTGGGTGCCAGTAGCAATCAAGGTTGGATGCTTCCTTATTTTTGTAAACAGGAGAGATCTGACCCTTCTCCCTCAAACTCCAAACAAAAATCTTTCCTGATTGAGCCTATCATATGCCATCTCTGAACCTGTAATTATCACCAGGAAAATGCTTCATGCGGATTGGTTTAAGCCTTGGTATCCTAACCACTGGCAAAAGGGATGGGACACTTACGATTGGCTTAGGCCAGAGGTCAGAAAACTATAGATGCAGGCCAAATCCTGCTTGCCAGATGTTTGGGGGAAGTTTTATTAAAACACAGTCTTCCTCTACATATTGTCTATGGCTACTTTTACTACAACGGCAGAATTCAACAGCTCCAACAAAGACCATGAAGCCCCAAAAGCCTCTACTATTTGCTATCTGGTCCTTTACAGAAAAAGTCTGCCCAGCCCTGGTTTACTTTAACATGGGTCTGCTTTGGACCTGTGTTTAATCCCCCAAACTATGATACTCCTACACAGAGAGGGAAAGTTTAGACTCAGTGTAGATCTCCTCCCATGTCAACCTAAGGCTATTTTTTTCTTTTGTTCTTTCCAAAGCAAAACTGGAAAAGAACTGAGCACACAAACTTCAGAACGAAAGGCTTTACTTTTGTAAGTCCACTGACTGATCTGCATTTCTCTCTTCTAGAGTGATGAGTATCTGTTCCTGACATTGATCGATGTTCCAGCCTTGGCTATATGTTGTTTTGTTGGATTGACTTGAAGTTATTTGTTAATTCCATGGAACTGGACTACCCAAACCATCTGCCAGATCTTCAACCCACCAACAGTGTTAGATGGAATTCCCCAGAGTCCTGCTGCAGTCATAGAAGAAACATTATCCCTAAAACCAGGGCACTGCTTTGCAATGCCTGTCAGTCAGTCACAGGCAGAATGGCTCCTCTCCACGTTCACATCAATGATTTTCTTTTGTTTTGTTTTGTTTTTGAGATGGAGTCCTGCTCTGTCAGCCCAGGCAGGAGAGCGATGGCACGATCTTGCCTCACTGCGACCTCCACCTCCCAGGTTCAAGTAATTCTCTAGCCTTAGCCTCCCAAGTAGCTGGGATTACAGGTATGCACTACTATGTCCCACTAATTTTTGTATTTTTAGCAGAGACGGGGTTTTGCCATGTTGGCCAGGCTGCTCTCTAATGCCTGACCTTGGGTGATCCGCCTGCCTTGGCCTCACAAAGTGCTGGGATTACAGGTGTGAGCCACTGCACCGAGCCTCACATCAATGATTTTCCAGGTAAGTGATTTCCTGTCCAAATAGCAATCTGAACTTTCTTTTAATAATAGCTTTTCTCGTTTACTTTTATTATGACAAGAGCAATGGATGTCCATTTTGGAAACATTAGCAACACAGATAACAAAAAAAAAAAAAAAAAAAAGATTGTCACCATCCCACACTCCTAGGGAACTTTAAAAACAAACAGTGTGTTCCGGAGGTGAAGTCTTCCCTCCAAGTGGTCTGAACTAGCTTTGACTTTTCCAGCAGGAAGTCATCATGGAGGATTTCATTTTTTAACCCCCTATATTTATGAAGTTACTGAATGGGCCTATTCTTTGACTAGCCTTTCTGACAGTCTTTATTAAATTGTGAACTTTCTGACTGTTTAAAAAAATTTATGGAAAAGGGCAGGGTTTGAGAAGTTGCTATTTTGAATAACTTATTGTTATGTACATCTTTTAGAGTCTTATGTACATCTCTTTCAAACATGAAAGAGAACCTATTTCTCTTCATTTGGACTAGTACATCCAATTCCACCTCATTTTGTAAATAAAAGGAAGCCAACTTTTCTGAAATGTAGGGTTGGGAAAGTATGCTCAGCTTCACAAATCCTCACTTAGGCACACCTGTGGGTTTACTAATGCTCAGTATAGAAACCACTTGAAAATGCCCAACGCTGGTTTGTTTCCAAGACACCAAACAGGAACAACATTAGTTTTAGGGCTAAAATTGAAGATAGGATGGGATTCAGTATCATCCAGGTCCTACAGTGATCTGAGTATAGGATGTGGGCCAACGCTGTAATTTTAACCAGGCATTATTCACAGAGTGGCGCTTTTCCCCTGCTCCAAGCACTCACCTCCACATCTATTATTTCGTGATGGAGTCTACACAGTACAGCTGACACCATGGTTGGTAGTAAACTTGACTATTCTTATCCTAAGGATAATCCTGCTTAAAGGAAGTATGAGCCTCTGAATACCTGGAAGAGAAGTGAATGCGGGAGGGAAGTAGACCAATGACAAAAGTTAAAAGCACACTGGCTCTGGGGCCCAGGCTGTCTGAATTTGAATCCCAGCTCCATCCTTACAGGCAAGGGATCTTGGGCAAGGTCCTTAACTTCTCTAGGTCTCATTTTCTTCGTGGATACAGTAATGCTAATAGAACCCTCCTATTTCATAGTGTTGACTGCTGTGAAGGAGAAAGGCAATACATGGGCTACAAACTTAGCCCAATATACTATGTAAGTATTAGCCCTATCATTAGGGTGGCAGGGTGGGGAAAGGGGGAAGCACATCCAGAATGGGAAAGCTGGGAGCTCTGAAACACACTTCTCTTCACAACATCATCTGCTGTATAATCCATATTTACAGGGTTCCAACTACCCCGAACTGCACAATTCATCTTTAGACTTTCTGCATCAGGCTGACTCTGGGAAAGCAGGGGTGCCAGGGTCGGTGGGGTGGGTGGGGTGGATGGAGTGTTATTTTTCAGTCAAGTAATTTTTTCCTTAAACAGATTTTTTTTTGCATGGCTATAAATTTACAGAAGATTGAGAATATAATGGAATTCCCATACATGGCACATTCAGTTTCCCCTATTACTAGGGGAATTACTAGCATCCCACATCAGGAAGGGACATTTGTTACCATTAACCACCAATATTGGCACATTACTTTTATTATGTTCATATTCTCTTCCTATTTTCTTCAGTTTTTACCCAGTGTCCTTTTTCTGTTCCAGGGTTCCATCCAGGATATCACGTCACACTTGGTTGTCACCTTAGATTCCTCGTGGCTGTGACAGTTTCTCAGACTGTCCGTGTTTTTGACTGCCTTGATAGTTTGGAGGAGTAATGGGGAGGTGTTTTGTAGAACATCCTCCAACTGGGGTTTGTCTGATGTTTTTCTCATGATTATAACAGAACGGGTTACTGGCTGTGGCGAGGAAGACCACAGAGGCAAGTGCCATTTTCATTTCATCGTGTCAAGAGTACACGCCGTCCGCGTGACTCTCACCGTTGGGGTTACTCTGGAGCCGCCGGGTGAAGTAGAGTTTGTCGTGCTGCCCACAGTAACATCACTCTCCCCGCCCTTTTCCACACTGTGTTCCGAGAGGAAGTCGCTATGTGCTGCCCACACTTACGGATTGGGAGTTATCCTGCACCTCTCTGAGGGCAGAATATCTACATAAATCATTTGCAGTTCCTCTGTATGGGAGATGTGTCTTTTCTCCTCAAGTAATTTTTCCCATCTAGTCTTTGCTTGAATGAATTATTTTATTTTCACTCAACACCAACTAAAAAATAGTCTAAAGCCAATTCCCCCAAGTCGAAGGAATTTTCTGTAATTAAGTATTAGTATTTGGAGTGTTCATAAGCCTGGGCATGGGGAAAATATGACAAAAACAAGGTTTCTAAAACCTGACTTAATCTTCTAGTTGAGTGTCACAGTGGGCAGATCCGGAATTAGTAATTCCTTGCTAACCCTATATGGAAAGGCCCGAAAATGAATAAGAACTTAAAAATAAAATGAGTGGGATGGTCAAAACCAATATAAATGAATTGCTGTGAGCCAAATAGAAAAGCATCCTTTGGCAAGTTTCAACCGGTTACCTCTGCGTGCCCTGAGAATGTGCTTTCGGTGTTCCAGGCCACTGGGCGCCCTTTGGAGGCATGCATCCTGCCCCTCCTCCAAAAGGAGGCAATCTCCTAAAACATGCCCCTCCTAAGGCACACATGTTCAGATTGTCCTAGCATCAACATGCTCTTAAAATCACACACATACACACACCCTTTTATTATTATTATTATTATTATTATTAGAATAAAAGCCATGTCTTACTCTGAATAATTTGCTGGGTAACCAAAAATCCACTTGAACTTTTTCTTGGAGAGACTCCTTCCTTGTAAAACTAAAAAGTATATGCTTTGGGGTTGTTCATTTGAAGGAAAATGGGAGAAGTTTATTGTTGGATCAGCCTGTAAAGTTTCCACATCTGTTTGGTCAGATCAAACATTAGCCACCATTATCTTCACTCTATCAGTATATTTGTTTTCTCTGAAAGCAATTCAAAATTTGCTCCCAAAGCATGAACTTACAGACATAGACTAGTGTTGTGCATTTCTCCAAAGTTTGCCTCCAGACAGAAAGACCTCTAATGTGCCAGCAGGTTCCTTGCGCCCGCCCTCACCTTGGGTCAGGCACAGCTCAGTTGCAGCATTCCGTGGCTCTGACACATCTCCTTGGAAACCCACCCATTGCCTGGTATATAGCAACCTGCATTCCCCAGTGGTAGAGGCCTTGATTCCTGTCTTATCCTGTTCTTCTGTGCTTTCACCCACATCTGAGGACAGGCCTTCATTTTGATCTATTATCTCAGGCCATTAAAATGAGCAGAAGGAAAAAAACCCCTTAAACAGCTCCAGTGTAATCGTGGTGAAGATTCTTAAAAAGAATTATCATGGCCATTTCAGAGCCTCCTCAATTTCCCCATTTCCTGTAAATGCAGCAAATGGAGAACTGCCCTGATTACACAGAAAGTTCAGGGAAGATGTTGGGGTTGCAAGTGGTTTCTGGCCAACTAAACCCCTGCTAACAGTATTTTTCTAAAGTATGACACTTCATTTCCAGATTAGGCGCACTCACACCTTCATTTAACAAAATAGGTGTCCTCACTGTGTCACCCACTATGTAAAGCGTGATTATTATCATCTTTCTGGAAGATTTGGATCTTGTTCATTCTTAACCATTATTTTTATTTAGCACTATAGTTAATACAGACAGTATAAGTCAAAGTTTTGCTCACCCTTTGCTCACTTGGAAATTTTGGAAATCTTTGTTTATTTTTTTAAATGAAATTATTGATAGGAGCTTATATTCTTGAGATATTTTTCTTTTAATTAACTCAATTGCTCATTGGGGGGAGTGGGGGGTGGGATCTAGCTAATCTAAGGGCTTTGATTTATGTTTTATATGTATTTAGTTTCCAAATTCTTTGCTTGCAGAGGTACACTAAAAGAATGCCAGTTTGCAGAATGCACATGCAACCACAAAAGGAAATACAGTAATCTGATATTTGGTTAGAGTAAATCAGATATCCCTATTTAAACCATTGGCTTTACAGAAATTACTCAAGTGTACTTCATCAACCCCAAGCATGTCCTCTAGTATTCATGTGGGACTCAAACCCACCCTTTTGTATTAAGGAGTCTCATCAAGTGTCCGTCATGTGTCTGAGTGCAGGATGCAAAGAGCCAGGGCATCCATGAATCACGATGTGTCATTCATGGCCTATGGGCTGACAAAGTGAACAAAGATTTCATTAGGCTTTATTTGAGAAATAAAACTTCAGGACAATGTACTGAAGTGGCTTCAACTGGGACAGGATTGAAAGAGAGAAAAGTGTGATGACTTAACCAAATAAATTATCTAGTAAAACATCTACCTCAGCTACTCACTACGGTGATCACATCTAGATGGTGCCATTTCAATCAACTGTACTTCTTCCACAACCTCAGTTTCAAGCACCCCATCTCTAATCACCGCATTGATTCTTGAAGCTCAGTCTCTCAAGTGCCCAGACTTTAATAATACCTCAACCCTCTGGAGCCTATGATCCATTGAACCTGCCACCTTTGCACTTTTCCCACCTTCCTTTACCATCATAGCCCTCCTAACCCATTTTAAATTCCATGGTCAGTCATTAGAGTCCATCCTTCACACACACCCACAACTTACTGCCTCACTTTGAATTCATGTTCATTAACTTCAAGGGGTTCTTAATACTACCTGGCCATCAGATTCATTTCCCCAGTTCATTGGCTCTCCTATTCTCCTCAAAGACCATTTCACACTTTCCCTTTTTCTTTAAACCTTCCACTCTTCCTCCCCCATGTCACTCTGCTAATGATTTATTTCCTAAGACACACACAAAAAAGAAGTACTCAGAAGAGAACTTCTACCACACACTTCTACAGCCACATCCCACAATTTGCCTACCTTCCCCACCATCACATAACCATCTCAGGCCAACGGGAGGGCTCCTCCCTTGCCCTCATCAAAGACCACATTCAGGGATTCTCTACCTGCATCGTTGGTTTTTATCTTTCTTCTAGGATATTGCCCACCTGCCTACAAACATGCTGTTGATTTTTCCTGTCTTAAAAAAACAAAAGAACTGCCTTGAACCCATGCTATACTTTAGCTTCTGCCCTATTTTTCTGCTCCCCTTTAGAGCAATACAAAAGAGTTGTGCATACGACTCTCCCCAGTTTCTGTTCTCCTAGTCTCTCTTGAAACTGCTGCAATTAGGTTTCAAGAAACCTCTCCATGGAATAGGTTTTGGCCTCCACTATTCCAACGGCCTTCCATGTTGTAAACTCAATGGCCAATTCTCAGCCATAATCTTCTTGACCCTGACAGCATCGTTTAACATAACTGATCATTTCTTTCTCCTTAAAACACTTTCTTTTCTTGGTTTCCAGGACATTGTGCTCATGAGGCTTTTCTCCATGAGGCACCTCCTTCTCAGTCGACTTTGCTGAATCCTTTTCTCTCGACCTCTTAACATAGAAGTGCCCCTTAATGTAGAAGAAACCACCGGAAGCTCAGGCCTTGAATCTCTTTTATGTCTACTCCCACTCCTTTGATTTTCCCACCTAGTTTCAAAGCTTTAAGCATACATGCTGATGACTTTCAAATGTATGCCTTCAGCCTGCTTACACAGCTGTCCTGAACACTATGCTCATATATCTAACTGCATAATCGAAATCTCCATGTAGATGGGTAATTAATATCACCAATGTAATACATGCAGAGCTGACTGATGTTCTGTCTCCCTAGACCTCTTCTGCCTCAGTCTGCCATATCCTTGTTCAGTCCAAGAATCTTGAAGTCATTCTTGACTCTTTTCTTTCACAGCAAATCTTGCTGTCTTACTCTACCTTCAGATCATAATCAGAATTGGATCACTTCTCATCAACCTCCACTATAATCACCTTGATTCAAGACCCCCTTGTCTTCTGCATGGATTATTGTCATTGCATCCCATCTCCTCTCCCTACTTCTGCCCTTGTCCCACTTTGGTCTACTTTAACACAACTGCCAGAAAACTCCTATTATAGTATGACTCAGGTCATGTCATTCCTCGTTACAGAGGCATCCAGTGGCATTCTATCTCGTTCTGAGTAAAAGCCAAAGTCTTTGGAATGGCCTCAAGAGCCAACACTATGTGTCCTGCCCCACCTCCCATCCCATGGGTCTCACTGTCCTCCTTCTCACACAGCCCCAGCCACGGGACCACTTCCACTGCAGGACTTTTGCCCTTGCTGGTGCCTCTGCCTGGAATGTGCTTTCTCTAGATATCTACGTGGGCCCAGTCTTCAATTAAACGCCATTTCCTTAAAGAGGCTTTCTCTATCATCTTGTATAAATTTACAAGCTCACCCTACCCCCAAACATGTTCTCTCTCCCTTCCCAGCTTTATTTTTCTTCATAGAACTTTCTCCCCTGGCTGGGTGCGGTGGCTCACGCCTATAATCCCAGCACTTTAGGGGGCTGAGGTGAGCGGATTACGAGGTCAGGAGATCAAGACCATCCTGGCTAACACGGTGAAACCTTGTCTCTACTAAAAACACAAAAATTAGCCAGGCATAGTGGCGGGTGCCTGTAGTCCCAGCTACTCGGGAGGCTGAGGCAGGAGAATCAATTGAACCTGGGAAACGGAGGTTGTAGTCTGCTGGGATCATGCCATTGCACTCCAGCCTGGGTGACAGAGCGAGACTCAGTCTCAAAAAAGAAAAAAAAAAAGAGTTTAGATCTTTCAACTCACTGAAATAGCATTGTTTTGGTTGTTGTTGCTGTTTTGTCTTGTTTTCATAAAAATAAATCTAGCACCAAGTCCTGGCTGAAAAGTCAGGGTCTATGTCCTTGCTGTTCAGTCTGGAGCAGGCTCGGGTCTGAGAGCAACCCCAAAACTACCATTTCTGATATGCAATTTGATGAGGATGGAGGCGGATGGGATTATCTTTTAAGAAGTGATCTTTAAGAATTGAGCTTTGCCTCTTCCATTTTTGAGACTAAAAGGCTGAACTGAAAAGATAGTGAAGGCTCCGCCCAGTCAAGCCTTTCATAGTTGCCCCGTGAACACATGCCTCTCGGGCGCTCTTTCTTCCTTTGGCAAAAGTCTGATTCTGTAGCCTCTGGCCATGTTCTGGAGGCGGGACACTCCCCCTGGGAGCCACACCCGCCTTCATCACGCAGTGAGCACACCAAACAGGTTCGCCTGGCTAGACGGCGGCTGAGGTGTCTGCGGCAGAGGGAAGTACAGTCATGCACACGCCCGATGACAGAGCCACCGGTGGACACCTCCACATTGAAGGAAGCAATTGCTCTGCTCCCCCCAGGCTTAAAATAAACAGAGTAACTGCACAAAGGTGGATTTCCTGTGCGAGGAGAGCAGGGCTCAGGGACCCCTCCCAGCCCTGTGCTTGCTTTTGAAATCCCATATTCTTTTTTTTTTAAAATAGGACTCCCAAATTGTATAAGCTTCAGGCCCCACAAAAACTTAGTTTGCCATGACTATACTAAATTTTGTATATTGTTTCATATACTTACCCATTTGTGTGAAGTACTTATAAAGTGTTGTTGCTCCCATTTACAGGAAACACAGGCAAGGTTGAGAGATTTAACCTGAGGTCACACAGCTAAATTGTCCATGAACTGTGGCCGCCACTCAGTAGGGCCTAAGGTTTAATTGAACTTGTTTTGATGTCTTTAGGTATATTTACTTGTTGTCCTGATTTCAAATGCATCTCCCACATTAAAAGACTTGGCTCACTTTTATTTTATGCTCGTGGAACCATGCAGAACAAACGTGCCAAGTCCTAGCAATAGAGAGTAATGATGAACCCCAGGAAGCCCAGTCCATTCCATCATCTCTCAGCCTGTTCACATCTATGAAGAGAAATTGCCATTTAAGCCTGTAATCCCAGCTACCCAGGAGACTGAAGCAGGAGAATCACTGGAACCCAGGAGGCAGAGGCTGCAGTGAGCCAAGATCACACCACTGCACTCCAACCTGGGTGACAGAGGGAGACTCCATCTCAAAAAAAAAAAAAAAAAAAAAAAAATTGCCATTTAGAAGATCTTGTGAAAAGTAGAGAAACCAATGGGAACTAAAATACTTATGTTAAGTTTTTAAAAATCAGCTGTATCAGTCTCCACCTAGTTTTTCAGAAGGCTTTTGTCCTCCATAGATGGAACATCTTGATTAATTAACCAAGTCAATGTGTATATAATACTTAGAGTATCTCAGTATCTTAAGAAACTCAGAGAAGAGTTAACATTCATTGTTTCTAACTCTGTGATGAGCACAGACATATTCTGAACTTCTCTCTTCCTAATTCAAAGAGGTTGCAACCTGTTCCCTAGCAAGGGCAGCTGAAAGTAAAGATAATGTCTGGTTGAGTCCAACATGCAGACACATAGGATATACAAATGGTAAAAGCTAACACCAGGGGGAAAATTGTTAAGAACCAGTACACTAGTTACTAGATATATTAGGTGTGATGAATCACTTGGGTGAGGGGCTTATTAAACCCACACTGTTCTCCATCCCTCCACCCCTACTGTCTGATTCAGTCGGTCTAGGGTGGGGTTTGACAATGCATTTCTAAGAGGTTCCCAGGCAAGACAGATGTTGCTGGGCCCAGAGCCTCACTTTGAGAACTACCACTCTTGAAGATGTTTTGCAGTCCACAATCCTGTGCAGATACAAACTTGGTCTTATTACATATTCAACCCACATAAAGCTCAGTGCAAGAGCATAATAAAGCCCTCAGTAGTTTTTGACAGACCTTCCTTAGAATGTAATAAGACACCGGTAGACTATCATTGATATGCTTTTGATGTCAACATGGTAAGATCTTTATACTTTGGGCCCTGATTAATGACCAGGCATTTCTTTAAAGCCTCAGATAAGCAATGAGAGCTTGAAATAACTGAAAACTTGCTATGTTGTCATTGGTTTTTGTGTGTATGTGGTTTTTTGTTGGTTTGTTTCTTTTTTGAGACCGAGTCTCACTCTGTCGCCCAGGCTGGAGTGCAGTGGCGTGCTCTCTGCTCACTGCAACCTCTGCCTCCCAGGTTCAAGTGATTCTCCTGCCTCAACCTCCTGAGTAGCTGGGACTACAGGCGCCCGCCACCACGCCTGGCCAATTTTTTGTATTTTTAGTAGAGATGGGGTTTCACCATGTTGGCCAGGATGGTCTCAAACTCCTGACCTCAGGTGATCCACCTGCCTTGGCCTCCCAAAGTGCTGGGATTACAGGCGTGAGCCACTGTGCCCGGCCGTCATTGGTTTTATGAGGACAACATCATGTTACAAGAGTGGCCAACAATGATCAGCCAAAAACTAGAACATGGAAAATAAGCACAGGGAGCGTAAGAGTTCTCTCTGGGAATAGAGACCACAGGGCTGGGTCTCCAGGACATCAATACACAGAGAGGAATGGATGAGAGGAAAACCAGAAAAACTCAGCTTCTCAGTGGCATATCACTGAATCTCTGTCCATGCATTTTCATATCTGGATCCATGTCCCCAAGCTCATTTTCTAGATTATATTCTCTCCAACACAGCTAAAAATATACCCTTTCATACAAATACAATTTGTCCTTCAAAGACTTCTCATAATGAACAGTCCTGAGCCTTCATTATATATACATTGATTAGATAGACATAAATATAGATATTTTCCCTGTGCATTTTTAAATTAACATGCTTATGTATTTCTAGTTTATGAAAATACATCTCCTCTATTTTTGTGTGTACAGTAATCTCCACTTATCCATGGGTTTGCTTTCTGTGGTTTCAGTTAACCTGCAGACAATCATGCTCCAAAAATATCACATGGAAAATTCCAGAAGTAAATAATTCATTTTAAGTTGTGTGCTGTTCTGAGTAGCGTGATAAAATCTTGTGCCATCCTGCTTCATTCCACCCAGTACATGCATCATCCCCTCGTCTAGTATACCCACAGCGTATATGCTACCCTGCCCCTTTGCACGAAGTAGCCATCTCAGCAGACTGCACATAAAATATATAATAGGGTTTGGTACTATCTGTGGTTTCAGGCATCCACTGTGGGTCTTGGAACATATCCCCTGTGGATAACGGGCTGACTACTGTTTTTTATGTTTTATTTTTTGCTGCCTTCTCTTCTTAAGTTTCATGAAACAGAAAAAAGTTGCCTTTGTCACAGTATAAAACCCATAGGTACCAGCAGGGTAAGCTACAAGAGCCATGGGTGTTCCAAAAGTATTTGTTGATAATGCATTTTTTAAAAGCAGTCATCTATAGGGAGGGGAAAAGTCCATGTCTCCTAAAGCTAATTAGTCTAATGAGCTGTTTGCTTAACATTTCAGCATAATTTTTGAGAGTTTTACATCCATTTGAGAAACCTATTTTTTGTTATTTTTTGTTGCTCTTGGTCAGTGGCATTTTGAGAATCAAAGAAACCTATTTTTGCTTCTTGTAGAAATAACTGATTCCAGGACTAGGGCAGGGAAGGTAGAAGATTAGCCTGAAATGTCTTGATGTGCCAAAAGTAAAACAACACTCAAGAACGACCGGGATGTATCAGAGGATCAAGGAGCCCATCTAAAGACAGTCCCAGCAAAAGGAAATAATTAGCAGAGTGAAGAGACAACCTACAGAATGGGAGGAAAACTTTGAAAAATATGCATCTGACAAGGGGTTAAGATCCAGAAATTACAAGGAACTCAAACAACACAATACCAAAAAAGCAAATACGGCTGACCCTTAAACAATGCAGGAGTTAGGGGCGCCGACCCCCATGCAGTCAAAAATTTGCATTGAACTTTTGACTCCCTCTAAACTTAGCTACTAATAGCCTACTATTGACTGAAATCCTGAATGATAACATAAACAGTGAATTAACACATTTTGTATATTACATATCCTCTATGATTACAAGAGTATGCTAGAGAAAATAAAACATTATTAAGAAAATCCTAAGGAAGAAAAAGCACATTTATAATACTGTACTGTATTTATCAATACCATAAATTTACATAATCTGTTTATAAGATGAATCATCTGAAATGGTAGCAGCTACAGCTGCAGACCTCGATCTACAGTACATGTCAAGCAATTCAACTTTCTCCTGTAACATTATGACTTTTCTTTGCTTCTTGGGAGCACTTCCAGTATCACTAGTGGCAGTTCATATGGGTCTGATGCCATTATTCAAGGTTTATGGTATTACACTAAACATGATGACAAAGATGTGGGAATTGCAAGAGATCACTTTTTTCTGTGATACACAATTTACTGAAGAGATGAACGGTTCATGTGGAGATGATTAATGTCATAGGGTGTTTTAAGCAGACACTCACAACACTTGTGCTCACAGCAAGAGCAACAGGAGGTGGCAATAAAATCATTACAGTAGTACAGTATGTACCGCAGTAAATGTTACGCAGTTATGATTTAATGCTGCATCTTTGTTTTTTATGTTTCTCTTGACTATAAATGGCAACACATACAGCCTGTGTTTGTGTGTGTAAATTGTAATAAATTTTAACTTGTTTTTGTTTTTGAGACATACTCTCACTGTCTCCCAGGCTAGAGTGCAGTGGTGCAATCTCTGCTCACCACAACCTCCTACCTCCGGGTTCAAGCAGTTCTCCTCCCTCACCCTCCCGAGTAGCTGGGATTACAAGTGCCTGCCACTGCACCCAGTTAATTTTTCTATTTTTAGTAGAAATGGGGTTTCACTATCTTGGCCAGGCTGGTCTTGAACTCCTGACCTCGTGATCCACCTGCCTTGGACTCCCAAAGTGCTGGGATTACAGGCATGAGCCACCATGCCCAGCCAACTTTCTTTTTTTTTTTTTTCTTTGAGATGGAGTTTTTACTCTTGTTGTCCAGGCTGGAGTGCAGTGGTATGATCTCGGCTCACTGCAACCCCCGCCTCCTGGGTTTAAGCGATTCTCCTGCCTCAGCCTCCTGAGCAGCTGGGATTACAGGCATGTGCCACCACACCCGGCTAATTTTGTTTGTATTTTTAGTAGAGACGGGGTTTTACCATTTTGGCCAGGCTGGTCTTGAACTCCTGACCTCAGGTGATTCGCCCTCCTCGGCCTCCCAAAGAGCTGGGATTACAGGTGTGAAGCCACTGCACCTGACCTTAACTTTTTATAATAGATTTGTGTATATCTTATGATAGTAAACGATAAAATAGATTAGTATCTACATATATTTTATGCATTCATGACATACTTAACTTTTTCTTATTTTAAAACTATTTCTAGACTATGCAGTTAATCTGTGAGCTTTTTCAAACTGCCACTTATCTCCAAAGTATTTTCCAGTGATTCCAGTGCAAACCCATATTGTTCAAGGATCAGCTGTAATCCAATTTATAATGGCAAAGGACTTGAGTAGACATTTCTCAAAAGAAGACATACAAATGACCAACAAGTACATAAAACATGTACTAATCACTAATCATCCAGGAAATGCAAGCCAAAACCACAGTGAGATATCACTTCACCCCAATTAGAATGGCAATTATCAAAAGGGCAAAAACATAACAAATGATGGTGCGGATGTGGAGAAAAAGGAATCCTTACATACTGCTGGCAGGAATGTAAATTGGTACAGCCATTATGGAAAACAGCATGGAGGTTCCTCAAAAGCTGAAAATAGAACTACCACATAATCCAGCAGTCTCACTCCTGGGGCTCTATTTTAAGGAAATAAAATCAGTATGTCAAAGACAAATCTGTACTCCCATGTTTATTGCAGCACTATTCACAATACCCAAGATATGGAATTAACCAAAGTATCCAACAATGAATGAAATGATGAATAAAATGTGGTATACAGTATATACACAATGGACTACTACTCAGCCATAAAAATAATGAAATCTTGTCTTTTTTGGCAACATGGATAAAGCTGGAGGACACTGTGTTAAGTGAAATATGCCAGGTAAAGAAAGACAAATACAGCATGATCTCACTCATTTGTGGAATCTAAAAAAGATAATCTCACAGAAGTATAGAGTAGAATTGTGGTTACCAGAATCTGGGGAGAGGAGAGAAGAAGGGCAGATGGGGAGAGATTGGTTAAGAATACAAAATTACAGTTAGATGAGAATAAGTTCTGGTGTTCTATAGCACAATAGGGTGACTCTAGTAAATGATATTACAGTGTATATTTCTACATATCTAAATAACTAGAAAAGAGGGGGCTGAATGTTCTCATCACAAAGAAATGATGACTGTTTGAGGTGATGAATATGCTGAACACCATGATTTGATCATCATATATTGTACACATGTATTGAAACTTCCCTCTGTACCCCACAAATAAGGTACAATTTTTATGTGTCAATTAAAAACAAAATAAAAAGTGCTCCCAATGGTCAAATACGGAACAATTAGGAATCAAAATAAAAATCAAGAACAATATATTGTACCCCATTAAATAAAATAAGACCCCATGAATCTAAAATAATATAAATATGTAAGTAAATAAATAAGGGAGAAGCAAAAGCTCTACCTCCAGCATAATGCCAATTAATATATGTCATATAGGCTGGGCGCGGTGGCTCACGCTTATAATCCCAGCACTTTGGGAGGCTGAGGAGGGTGGATCACGAGGTCAGGACTTCAAGACCAGACTGGCCAAGATGGCGAAACCCCGTCTCTACTGAAAATACAAAAATTAGCCAGGTGTGGGGGCAGGTGGCTGTAATCCCAGCTACTTGGGAGGCTGAAGCAGAGAACTGCTTGAACCCGGGAGGCGGAGGTTTACTAAATCTTCATTTAGTAGCCATCATCACTGGATACCAAAACTGGTGGACAAAAATGTGGGGAGTAACAGGATATTTATATAGTCTCAGAATATCTTCTCACAAAATACGTATTTATTACAAAAGGTAACAGAGTAACTTTGCAATGGAGACCTGGAAGACATGACCCTAATCAAATTTCAAAGTTAACATTGCCAGTAATGACTTATGTGCTTCCTGATTCAATATATTATTAAAAAGAATTCAGCATCACTTCTGTGATCTCCCTGCCAAAAGCTTATAATCTGAATCTAATCAACAGAAAACATCAGACAAAGCAAATCGAGGCTCATTCTTCAAAACACCCTCGTTCTAAAAAAATGTCAATGTCATGAAATAGAAAGACCAGGAGCTAAAAGAAACAAAGGAGACAAGACAGCTGAACACAACACATGATCCTGGATCTTCTTTTGCTATAAAATGTATTATCAAGGCAAATGGTATATTTGACAGTCATAACAAATTACCTAAAACTTAGTGGCTTAAAAGAACACAAAGGGCCAGGCGCGGTAGCTCATGCCTGTAATCCCACCACTTTGGGAGGCTGAGGCGGGTGGATCACCTGAGGTCAGGAGTTTGAGATCAGCCTGACCAACATGGTGAAACCCCATCTCTACTAAAAATACAAAAACTAGCCAGGCATGGTCGTGTGCACCTGTAATCCCAGCTACTTGGGAGGCTGAGGCAGGAGAATCGCTTGAACTTGAGAGGCGGAGATTGCAGTGAGCTGAGATCACACCATTGCACTCTAGCCTGGGCAACAAGAATGAAACTCCGTCTCGAAAAAAAAAAAAAAACACTAATTTATTATTTTATGATTCTATGGGTTAAAAGTCAGATGGGGGTCTCTGCACTAAAATCCCAGTGTCAGCAGAGCTGCATTCTTTCTGGAGGCTCTGGGGAAGACCCATTCCCTTTCCCTTCCCAGCTCCTAGAGGCTGCCCCACATTCCTTGGCTCATGCCCCCTTCCTCCTCCTTCAAACCAGCAATTGTTCGGAGTCCTTCTTACATTGTATCCCTCTGATCTCCTTTTCTGTCTTCCTCTTTCTTTTTTCTTTTTTTTCTTTTTTTGAGATGGAGTCTTGCTCTGTCGCCCAGACTGATCTCATCTCACTGCCCTCCACCTCCCAGGTTCAAGCAATTCTCCTGTCTCAGACTTCCAAGTAGCTGGGACTACAGGCACACACCACTAGGCCTGGCTAATTTTTGTATTTTTAGTAGAGACGGGGTTTCCCCATGTTGGCCAGGCTGGTCTCGAACTTCTGACCTCAGGTGATCCATCCACCTCAGCTTCTCAAAGTGCTGGGATTACAGGCGTGAGCCACCGCATTCGGCTTCTGTATTCCTCTTCTTATTAGAAGAGCCTTTTGATTACATTGGGCCCAACCAGAGAGTCCAAGATAATCTCTCTATTTTAAGGTCAGCTGATTTACAATTTAATTACATTAGTAATCTAATGCACTCACAAATTCTAGGAACTGAGAAGTGAACATCTTTGCAGTGGGCATTAGTCTGTCTACCACATATAGTAAAATCTGAATAATGGCTGTAGATTAAAAACACTGCATCAATGTTAATTTCTTGATTTTAACAATTATACTATAATTATGTAAGAATGTTCTCTGTCTTTAGGGAATACACATGGAATTATGATGGGTAAAGGGGCATCACCTCTGCAACTTAAAACACTTTTCTCTCCCTCTCGTTTGTGAGAGCCAGAGAGAGAAAGGATAAAGCAACAGTAGTAAAATATTAACACTAGGGGAATCTGGGTAAAAAAAAAATGGGAATTTTTTTATTACTCTTGAAATTTTTTCATAAGTCTGAAATTATGTCTTAATACAAAAAATTTAAAAACAAATCCTTGTAAGTAAATTTCCTATATCTAATAAATACTTAAATTTGTGACATATTGTGAATGTCATGTTTATTCAGATGGATATTTCAATATCTCTTTCTAAAACTTTAAGGGTATTTTATTAAGTTGCTTAATGTCATTATCTGCAGTTAACTATGAATATATTATATATTGGGAAGTCTTGAGCATAATATAAAAGTAAAATCAATTATTTTGGACTTCAAATTCCTATTGCCCCATAACTTGGGTATTAATGTCAAATATTCTGATTTTCTGTTATAAAACCCAGTATTACTTTCAAAATGGGACCTTAGAAAAAAACATGTTTTAAAGTAGAGAAAAGACTGTACTTTAAATAATAGTACTGTACCACTGTTAATAATGTAAATATACCATAGTTATGTCAGATGCTAATGTTGAGGGAGGCTGGGTGAAGGGTATATGGAAACTCTCTGTACTACCTTTGTAAATCTTCTGCAAAACTAAAATTATTTCAAAATAAAAGGGTTTAACAAGTAGAAAAGAAAAAAATAGTCTTTCATAAAAATACAAAACAATTTCATCATTTATAAAATGCTGTGACAATGGGACTTATTTAAAAGAAGAAAATTGCAAAAACTGATTAAAGTTATTAAAAAGCAGCCAGGCATGGTGCTCATGCCTGTAATCCCAGCGCTTTGGGAGGCCAAGGGGGGCGGATCACCTGAGGTTGGGAGTTTGTGACCAGCCTGACCAACATGGAGAAACCGTGTCTCTACTAAAAATACAAAAAATTAGCCAGGCATGGTGGCACATGCCTGTAATCCCAGCTACTTAGGAGGCTGAGGCAGGAGAATTACTAGAACCCAGGAGGTGGAGGTTGCAGTGAGTTGGGATCACGCCATTGCACTCCAGCCTGGGCAACAAGAGCAAAACTCCATCTCAAAAAAAAAAAAGTTATTAAAAAGTAAAAAGAATAGGAAAATGAAAATAGTACAAAAATATGCCAAAGAGGGTTAAAATTTAGGTGAATTCCCTTATTAAGCAAAATTATCTAGGTAAACTAGCCTTATGTGTATTATCCTTGAGTCTAAGTAGGGAAAGGGGAAGAGAGGGAGAAACAAGGCCAACAGGAGAGGGGTGTGAACTATGTGGTGTGTGAGTAGGAGGGGGTGTGAGCTGTGTGGTGTGTGAAGGGGAGAGACATGTGAGCTGTGTGGTGTGTGAGCAGGAGGGGGTGTGAGCTGTGTGGTGTGTGAGGGGGAGAGACATGTGAGCTGTGTGGTGTGTGAGCAGGAGAGGGGTGTGAGCTGTGTAGTGTGTTAGAGAGGGGTGTGAGCTGTGTGGTGTGTGAGCGGGAGAGGGGTGTGAGCTGTGTGGTGTGTTAGAGAGGGGTGTGAGCTGTGTGGTGTGTGAGCGGGAGAGGGGGGTGAGCTGTGTGGTGTGTGAGCAGGAGAGGGGGGTGAGCTGTGTGGTGTGTGAGTGGGAGAGGGTGTGAGCTGTGTGGTGTGGGAGGGGGAGAGGGGTGAGAGCTGTGTGGTGTGTGAGCAGGAGGGGGTGTAAGCTGTGTAGTGTGTGAGGGGGAGAGGGGTATGAGCTGTGTGGTGTGTGAACGGGAGAGGGGTTTGAGCTGTGTGGGGGAAGAGGGGTGTGAGCTGTGTGGTGTGTGAGGGGGAGAAGGGTGTGAGCTGTGTGGTGTTTGAGAAGGAGAGGGGTGTGAGCTGTGTGGTGTGTGAGCAGGAGAGGGGTGTGAGCTGTGTGATGTTGAGCAGGAGAGAGGTGTGAGCTGCGTGGTGTGTGAGGGGGAGAGGGGTGTGAGCTGTGTGGTGTGTGACCGGGAGAGGGGTTTGAGCTGTGTGGTGTGTGGGGGGAAAGGGGTGTGAGCTATGTGGTGTGTAAGGGGGAGGGGGTGTGAGCTGTGTGGTGTGTGAACAGAAGGGTGTGAGCTGTGTGGTATGTGAGGGGGAGAGGGGTGTGAGCTGTGTGGTGTGTGAGGGAGAAAGGGGTGTGAGCTGTGTGGTATGTGAGTGGGAGAGGGGTGTGGGCTGTCTAGTGTGTGAGGGGGAGAGGGGTGTGAGCTATGTGATGTGTGAGCGGGAGAGGGGTGTGGGCTGTGTAGTGTGTGAGGGGGAGAGGGGTGTGAGCTATGTGATGTGTGAGCGGGAGAAGGGTGTGAGCTGTGTGGTGTGTGAGGGGGAGAGGGGTGTGAGCTGTGTGGTGTGTGAGGGGGACAGGGGTGTGAGCTGTATGGTGTGTGAGCGGGAGAGGGGTGTGAGCTGGGTGGTGTGTGAGCAGGAAAGGGGTGTGGGCTGTGTAGTGTGTGAGGGGGAGAGGAGTGTGAGCTGTGTGGTGTGTGAGGGGGAGAGACGTGTGAGCTGTGTGGTGTGTGAGGGGTGTGAACTGTGAGGTGTATGAGCAGGAGAGGGGTGTGAGCTGTATGGTGTGTGAGGAGGAGAGGGTTGTGAGCTGTGTGGTGTGTGAGGAGGAGAGGGGTGTGAGCTGTGTGGTGTGTGAGGGCTGAGCTGTGTTATGTGAGGAGAGGGTTGTGAGCTGCGTGGTATGTGAGGAGAGGGGTGTGAGTATGGTGTGTGAGGAGAGGGGTGCGAGCTGTGTGGTGTGTGAGGAGGAGAGGTGTGTGAGCTGTGTGGTGAGGAGAGGGGTGTGAGTATGGTGTGTGAGGGGAGGGGTGCGAGCTGTGTGGTTTGTGAGGGGGAGAGGGTGTGAGCTGTGTGGTGTGTGAGGGGGAGAGACATGTGAGCTGTGTGGTGTGTGAGGAGAGGTGTGTGAGCTGTGTGGTGTCTGAGGAGGAGAGGGGTGTGAGCTATGTGGTTTGTGAGCGGGAGAGGGGTGTGAGCTGTGTGGTGTGTGAGGGGGAGAGGGTGTGAGCTGTGTGGTGTGTGGGGGGGGGAGGGGTGTGAGCTGTGTGTGTGGTATGTGAGCAGGATAGGAGCGTGAGCTGTATGGTGTGTGTGGCCCAAGTTGCTTGAGGACAATCATGTTCCACGTAATAATTTTGCCACTAAGTGGGTCCTTAATATTGCGTAAGTTGCTAATATGTTTAAATCCTGCCTCGCTCTTTCCAAAAAAGAGATTTGAGGCAGCTTATAATAAAATACAAGTATATTTCCTTCATAAAAGGAAAATGGATCCAAATCGTGAGAGAGAATAAGGCAATGTGCTAAAACAATGGTAAGGGTGGTGGAACAGCAAACTATGCTTTGAATTTCCCCCTTGGCCAAATGAAGACTCTCTTCAAATGAGGGAGAAATGAAAGAAAATAATCATACACGCTATCTTGATAATGCCAATCCTTCCTAAGTCCTTCAGAAACTTAGAGGGCAGGCTATCTGAAACCAACGAGGCAAAACTCTCTCCGGCCAGGTTTGATCTCCTGTATCAGTCCAAGTGAGACAGCTCCGAGAGCAGACTGTCTGAGCCACGAAGGATCAGCAAGTTGTAACACACACCTCTCTGACCACGCTGAACATATAATCATTGAAATCATAGCTTACCTCCTGAGCCTTTATTTTGGACGCTGGCTCAGCAACCCAGGAACTTATAATCCACACTAGGACAGCACATCTCCCAGACATTTCAGATCATGGCTGATTTGTGCTTACTCTGCAGTAACCCCAACACAGAGACCATGGTTAGGAGGAAAGAAATGTCTGTGGAAAAAGTGACGGGGATCAACAGAGAAGTGTAAGGAAAATTAGAATAGAATATCCTAGAAGGCACTGAATATTCAGAAAGGAATTGCATTAGAAATTCTTAACATTAACAAAATTAACATGGACAAAATTTGATGGCTGCATCTAGTTACTAAATGACAAAGGATCTCTGTATTAGGGCAGATACCATGGGATGGGCCTGAAAAGCATCGGTCTGAAGTTCAAGTGATTTTTTTTGTTAATAGCCAAGGTGAAAAGAATGATGAGAAGATGGAAGGGTTGTCTTCAAACCAGGCATGTTTCATGGAGAATCACTTAAATTGAGTTGGACTTACTCATGGGAACAACAGTGTAATAGAAGGTCACATTCTTGATCAAGGACCTGATGCTTGACTTTTTTATAGAAATAAACAAACTATACTAAGTTAATCATAAATAATAACTTTATGGCCAGTATTAATTACAAGGCTTGCTAAAGTGCACATGCAAACAGGATAAAACACCAAATTAATTGGTTGATTGAAATTTACTGGGATCGTTTCCAGGAATTAGAGAAAAAGGAAATTAATGCTGGGCTGCAGGAGGAACTGTGTGGAAAACCTGCATTGGGAATGGTGGGTCTGAGGCTGGGAGCCAGGGCAATGGGCGCTGCAGACCAGATTGCACTAGCCAGTTGTTGACCACATGGCAGTGTACGTGGTGTGTGCTGTGCCATATAATGCAAGACTGTGGCTTTATCTTCCTGCAAACAAGAGGCCAATCCATACTTAGGTGAGAATGTTGAGAGAGCAGAACGCTGTTAGGAGTTGACAGAGTGCATGAACAAACTGCCGTAAGACTCCATATCTGTGCACAGTAGGAAAAAAGTAACAGGTATGGGAGCATAGGTGGAGAAAGGCTATCTTCTCACTATCATACAACCTGAGTGCCTAGTGTATGTCTCCTAGCCCCAAGGATAACACGAATAACACAGACCCTGATCTTTGGGGGTGGAAGCAAAGCGGGAGGGAAAGATTAGTGGCACCTGAACTATAAAGATGTGCCCAAGGGCCATTCTAGAAGACAGAGCAAAGGTGGGAGAAGTGATGGACACAAGAAGGACTGGCCAATTCCAACACAGGAGGTGATACCTTGACCTTAGGCTTTACTGTACTGGGCAGAGGAGAGGACATTCAAGGCAGAGAGAGAAGTTAAGGCAAGGACATGAAGGTGTTGTAACTTTTGAAATGCTGATGTTTCTAATACTTGAATTCCTAGTCAGGGCTTTTTGGCTTTTCATTGGATTTAAAGAAAAATAATTCTCTTTATGCATTTGATTTCTATTATTTAGAATTCATTCACTAATGTAGAACAAATATAGTCATTCTAGGAGACTCGATACAAATATAAGGCACTATAGTTGATCATAGTTCCCCAGTGGAGCCTTGGACAGATAACTTCCTAAAACGCTTCGTATTTTTTACTTTACTTATTATTAATTTAAACCTGCTTAGCGTGAACAGACAAAATTATCTGCCATTTACAATTCTCGTTTCTGTTTTCATAATCTACGTGCCTGGAGAGATCTGATCTTTCCTCGGGCCTGTCCTTCCTTACATTATGAATGTATCCACCTGCTTTCCCACCTCCTCACCTTCCTGGGTACCTGGGGTCTTCTTCAGACATTCCATTTTGAGCTTAATGCAGGTGGAGCTGATGAGTTCAGGTGTATTAAGGGGCTAGGACATTTACTTATTTATGGAGTAAACCTCTGGGGATATTCTGAATCAGATTATGCTAGTAGCAACTTTCGAGAAACTGCTATCCTGAAAATGATGGAATAGGAGCAAAATTTTAAAATCTCACTCATCACTCTGACAGTAATGATAAAGGACATACAGCTACATCTGAATTAGTCCTACAAATGAGGGAAAACGGTCCTCAATAAAGGTTAGAAACAGGGCATGTAAGAAAGCTATAATAGTACTAGTAATTAGTGCCCTCTAAAGCTTTCTCCGAGGAAGTCTAATGAGAGGAGTCCAGGTTCTTCTTTACAGGTATCACAGTTATAACAATTCCTAAGATTGGGAAGGTGGCATGGAATCCACGGGGACCCAGGGCAATAAACGGGGCATCAAAGAGTAAAGGGAAGGTGTTTGCAGACCCAAAGCCTTCCTGCTGTCTCTGTAACTCCCAAAGTCCTCACCTGGTCTCAGGTCCCTTCAGATGGGTCCACCCTCCAGAAACAGTGAGGTAAAATTACCCGATTCTAGTAAAATTACCTGATTCTAGCCTGTTAGTTTAGCACATTACTTTTTATTACATCATAGGTTTTTCTCATCATCTAAAGAAACTACCTTAAGCTAGACACGTGTGTATTGAGAGACAGAAAGACAACTTTTAACATACATCTGCTAATTTAGGAAGTCCAACAAATTTAAAAATAGTTTTTTGGGTTTTTTTTTTTTTTTTTTTTTTGAGACAGAGTCTTGCTTTGCTGCCTTAGTTGGAGTGCAGTGGCACAATCTCAGCTCACTGCACTCCACCTTCTCGGTTCAAGCTATTCTCCTGCCTCAGCCTCCTGAGTAGCTGAGATTACAGGTATGCACCACCATGCTCAGTTAATTTTTGTATTTTTAGTAGAGACTGGGTTTTACCATGTTGGTCAGGCTGGTCTTGAGCTCCTAACCTTAAGTGATCCACCCACCTCAGCCTCCTAAAGTGTTGGGATTACAGGTGTGAGCCACTGTGCCAGGCTGTCAGTTGTTATTGAGTATTGAGGCTACACCAGGGTTCCAGTAAACTACAGTCCACAGGTGCATGGCCTGCAAAGTCTAAAACATTTACTATCTAGCTCTTTACAGAAAAAGTTCAACTCCCAGACTACACTGCAGCATCCCAACTTGAGAGAGGCATATATATATGTGTGTGTGTGTGTATATATATATACACACACACGTACATACATACATACATATACTATATGTATACTGAATTGTTATCAAGAAAATAAGTCACCCAAAGAAGATATTATGTATGGCTTTTCATTCATTGTATCTTTTAAAACATCTTATGTCCCCAGTACCACACTCAGGCCACACCAAATATAAAGGGTTACAAATATTCAGATTTTATTATAAATAAAATACTGTTTTTCTTAAAACATAAAAAATGCCAAGTGTTGCATTTTATTAACCACCCTGGAGAGCAAGGCTGTAGAGATTAAGGCAAACAGCTAAAGTGAAGGCACATATAAAAGGTCCACAGTTGGAATTCAAAGGAAAAAATTCAGGGAAAAACAGCAGTATAACAATCCCTGTGTCACCCAGCATTCTGCAGCAGCCATCCTGTCAATTACATTACATAAACTACAGATAACTGGAGCTAGACAATAAAATAATGGCTGTGTTGCAGGAGTGTAATTAAGGTATCATCTTGTAAAGAACCTTTTATTTTAAAAATAAAATTCTGTTTAAAAAATATACCACACAGGTGGAGAAGAAAATAACAAAAAGTAAGTTAAAAGGAAACCAAACCAAACCAAACCACTCCATTGTTGCCTGAGACTTGCTGGAGTGAACTTCACCCAAACAAGCTTGGCAGTCAATCTTCAGTCCTTTTCTGCAAACTTGACCAAACGTATATGTTAGGATGTACCCACTTAATGACATGAACTAGCCAGGAAATGATGTGAAAACTTGGCAAGAGCATGCCACATCTCCTGCCATTGTAAAAGAGGCCTGGGAGAAGCAGCAGAGTGAAAGCTCAGGAGTGTATCAGGTCAAAACACTTGTGGTAAACTCTGGTATATCCCACGCAGATGGAAACAGGAAGTGGGATCATCAAGAACTAAGTTACACCACCTCTCCCAGTCTACCCATCAGTAGCATTGTTCCTGATGCCCTAAAAGTGCTCAAAATGCACTCTCTTATAAAATTGACCCATCCAGCTCCAATAATTGCCAGAAAGGGCATTTCTCCCTCATTCCTGGCTAGTCCCACTATGGCGTCAAAGATCCTCTTCAGCAAACTTTCCTAATCCTACCATAGCTTGTCAACCTGGCATTCCTGCTCTGGAACATTGTAAAACCATCGTGCTGCAGGTTAGGATCATCAGGACTGCAATGGAAGAGGACCCAAGTTACCTCTTTACAGTGGCTGGGTGTGGAGGAAAGCAATGATATTAATTTTAGAGAATGGAGATGCTGCAAACACAAGGCAGAGAGCAAAGTAGTGGGAACAAGTACAATCCAAACAATTCTAGATGGAAGGGAAGGAGGTATTCAGATACACTGTGCCAGTGAAGAGGAAAAATTGAGCAAAGTGAACAGAGAGTGCCATTCTAGAAATAGGACCAAGTATATTTACATAAATTCCTTATTCTATAATCATGATAAACAAAACACAAAACATTCACACAAAAATATAAATTTGAAATAATTAATAGCACCAGTGTGTCAGATAATAGTTTCTTTCCCCCCACCCTGCCCCTGCTACGCAAAGTACAAAGTTGCATAGTGTTAAAGGCTATATATGAATCTCAAAGGCGGGTTGGTAGGAGGAAGGGGGTGTGTGGCAGGGAATTGTCACACTGTGGTCTTAAAACCACAGAGCTGAGGATCAAAAGTTGAGAAGCCCACTAGGAAACTCCACGTAAGGGTCTTCCCTCTACACTTAGAGGGAAGGTTTAGAGTGGATTTAAATCACAAAGTGCAGGAACTCAATAGCATTGGCAGCTGTGTGAAATACTGAGTGCAAGTATTTGCCACCAGGATTTGGCAAACAATGTTTTTTGAGGGATTCTGGAAGATGGAAACATCAGAAGAAAACTGGAGCTAAGGGTCAAATGTCTCATCTCTCTCCAACAGAAGAACAAATGGATACACGGGATTCTGACAGTACAAGCTGCCATCTAAGTTTTATCCCTTTGCCAGAAAAGACTAGGACGAGGAGGCTTGTTTTTCTTCTGCTTTGTCAAGACCTTAGGGATTAACTGTTCTCTGCCAGATACTTAACACTAGTTCCAAGACTAACTAATAAAAAAGCTGTAAGAATTAGTTTGATTTTGAAAACAAAACTTTAGTGGTTATCATATCCCTATTTCTTCTGTGTAAGTTCCGTTTATAAGAATATCAAAAGATGTCTTTTGGTCTATTGGTGAGTGCAAGCTGCCCATCCAGATTTAAATTATCAGCTGCCCAAAGATCTGAAAAAAGTTCATCTTCCTAGTCAATTATTAATATACTAGAAAAATCTTCTTCAGCCATGTTCACCTGGAGACTTTTATAAATAATTGCATCCTGACCCATGGATGGCTCAGTGTCCTACACTCAAAATAGCTAAAAGCACTGATGGATGGCTACCGACATTCTAAATGACCAATACCTTTGGCACAGGATGTTTATTTCCTTTTGCTTAGAAGGAAGAGGGGCAGGAGATGCAGATGCATTTTCTTTATCCATGGACTGGATATACTGGCCATCACAATGCTACTGTTAGTAGCCAAACTTTTCCTTCATAGAAACGAGTACTGAGACTGAGGAGGTTCTGCTGGTATCGATGAGACAGGGGAGGGCTACTTGCTCTGCCCCAGCATACACGGGCTCACACGATGTGCTTATGCCACTGTACAGTAATGTAGGATGCCACGTCCTCACGCAAATCAGAAGGGAAAGTGTGGGTAAGGTAGCAACGTGAGTGGAAGAGAGACTTTATTAGATAAAACCCTTTGTTCCCGATTCAGGATGTTTAATTTGCTTCTCTTTAAACTTTGTGACTTTTCCTGGTTCAAAAGGACAGTGATGGACAGCAGCAGAGGAGTGGGGTCTGAAAAATGTAATCTTTGTGTTAAGGCACTCTGTGGCCTCACAACTGCCCCCCGTCAGAGGGATGCTGCCTTCCAGCCCTAATGACGCTAGGGCTTTTCAATGGACGGGGTGTTGAAGCAGCCAGATGGTAAGGTCTTCCTGATGTCTTCCAGATTGCGAATGTCCTTCATGATCTCCTCGATATCTCGATTATAGTCCATGATGGCAGCCTCCTGCTTCTTGGCTTCATTCTCCAGGTCAGACACTTTCCTATCAAGATCGCTGACCTTCATTTCATCTTTGGCTTTGTTTAGGGTGCCTTCAATCTCGTTTAGCTTATTCAGGTCCACTGTGTCAAGCTGCCCTGGAGGTCAGAAAGTACACAGAAGAGAACAGACACCTTCAGGAAGAATGATCCCTTCACAAGTACCTCCACTAGTCTCTAGGCCCAGCAGCTGCCACTCTGCACAGGCAGCCCTGCAAATGTAACTTGCAGATTGTTGATGTCACACAATGGTATAAAATATGCAAACCAAGTACAAACGCTGACCTAACCCAGCAGGGATAGGTCTGAGCATATAATTAATATCAAGCTGGGTGTTTTTTTCTGAGACAATGTCTTTTGCAGAATGTTTCCTAAATGCACAGCTACCATGTTCTAGACCTTAAGCTTCACTTGTGGTTTTGAGGGTCATCTGATAACATTTAATACCTTTTCCAGGTGTATACATGTAAGCTATGTGTCATTTTAGTGCCAGCAAAGATATACAAATCTCTAAGACCCCTAATCCCTCAGCTCTTAGAGATTCCAGGGAAGATGGGTTAGTTTTAGAAGCTCACTTTCTGCTTTCAGGAGTTAGACACTATTAGGAGCCTTCCTATGGAAAATGGCCAGGAGTAAAACGCTGAAATAATTTCAGTCGGTCTTCACTTTAAGCTTAGCAAGAAAAAGAGGCTCTTTGGAAAGAAATGAAACGTTTCCATAACAAACAAAAGCAGACACAATGGACAGCATTTCATGCATACTTGATTAAAGTCTCACAAAACTATTTTACATCAGTGATTCTCAGATGTTAAATAATTTGCCCAAGTTTGCACAGCTTATAGGCAACAAAGCAAATATACTAACCCGAGTCAGACTAATGTTAAAAGTCTACCTGTTCCACAAAAAGCTTTCTCTTCTAGCTTACTTTCATTTTATATCCATCTGTTGGTACATAACTTATTCTTGACATTTGAGACCAATAAAAAATACCCCCGTAGCCCCCCACCAAAACAAAATGCACCAGGCTTTAAATGCTAGCAAATTAAAATATAATGCCTTGCTACAAAGAGTCCTGGCTGGAGTGCTGACACTTTATAACGGAGTCCGGTGACAAAAGTGCATCTGTCCCAAAATGAAGCCTGCTCCCTATCACCCTACCAAATGGGATTAAAAGAAGGTTTCCGTAGGCATAGATTTCCTTGAAAAATCAAGTTTTTTCTCTCTTTTGGCATGAAAGCTTTCCCCTCATCAGACTGTCCTTACTTAGCAAATGAAGAGAATTCCAGGCAGTAAAGTCATGACCAGTTTTAAGTGTTCTTTTTCATTTTTTAAATTGAGACAGGGTTTCGCTCTGTTGTCCAGGGGGGAGCGCAACAGCTCACTATCACCTCAAACTCAAGTGACGCACCTGCTTCAGTCTCCTGAGTATCTAGGACTACAGGCGCATAGCACCACACCCAGCTAATTTTTAAAATATTTTGAAGAGACGAGGTGAGATCTCCACCGCTATATTGCCTAGGCTGGTCTCAAACTCCTGGCCTCAAGCTATCCTCCTTCCATGGCTTCTTAAAGTACTGGGATTACCAGTGTGAGCCATCACACCCAGCCTGTGTTCTTTTATTCTACTATTGAAATTCTTTACTTTAAATCCCTTAAAGATACTGCCAGCAAGATGAGTTAAGAAAAATCACTCTTTAGTTATACAATGATACTGGACCATAAATACCACCCTAGCTGGCAATATATCTTCAAAATACAAAAAGAAACTCCTCAGACCACAATGTTCTATTTAGGGCAAGGTCCACAGAAGGCACCTAGTAAGTGCTTGTCACATTAACACGGCCTAAAGTCATGATTCAGGTCACAATGTAAAGCTGACAAATCGTCAGTATGGTAAAGCAGCAAGTTGCTCTTAAAGACCCTACTGTGTAAGACAAACACTGATTTTATAAGGCTTTCAAAAATAAGCAAGAGCAAAAGGAAATATTAATAATTAACGACTTAAAAGGGATTCATGTAAACCTGTATCATCTGCTTTTGAGTCAACTGTACTGTATCAGATCCCAAGAACAGTACAAAAGATTCAGAGACTGACAAAAATGACTCTATAGCTACGTACCCAGCTGTTCCAAGAGGTCATTAATAATGCTGAGGAGGCTAGTAACAGAGTTCTTGGCTTTTCTGGCATTGATCTCGGCTTCTTGAGCAGCCTGTGAAGCCTGTAAGGGAAAAATGAGGCAAAAAGTCCTGACTGTATGTTTTCATCTTCTTTAAATCTTTTTTCCCAATGACCCAACAAATTTAAATTTGCAGATTTTCTTCCCTTTTCTAACTTAGGAAATTGAAATCTCTCACTGCCTTTTTTCTTTTTTTTCCCGGTGGGGCTGCTGCATATCTTCATATTGAGGATGTTATTATTTCTACTTCATCAAAGTTATGAGTAGGCAGTCAGGATGCCTACACTCACTCACTCACTATATTTGTATTTCAAAAATTATCTCCTTTTCTCACGTTCTCACTCAATAATATACGGAGGTATATTCATAGTAAAACCTATTAAGCAGAAAGAAGTTATTTTTTAAGGATGAATACAGAAACTATGTTTCAGAACCAAAACATGTCCTTTGGGACACTCTTAGGGACTTATTAGAAATGTCCTATTCTTTGAAAATTTTCACAGTTAAGTAAAGCTCTTCTGTAAACTCCCCTTCCACATGCAATGACCCAGCCACAATACCCCTGACACACATACTTGTTTATTGGGGCAATATAATTTACATTTTAAAAACCAAACAAAGGTAAATACACTTGGGAAATTCCATGAAACCTGAACAAATAACTGTGCATGAGTCATAGGAAACAGCAATGGAAGAGGAAGTATCTAAGTATCGGAAAACAGATGTTCTCACAAATAAATCTAGTTGAGATTTAAGTGAGTGGCTTTGAGCCTCTTACCACATAATTGCTTTTCCTAGTTTTGGGTCAGGACAACGCAAACATTTTGGGATCAAAACAATGTGAAGATTTAAAAAAGAACAAGAAAACAAGACAAAAAAACCTTCAAAAATAAATGATTAATCTCTGTCCAAATGGCAGCTGTCCTTATTGAGCATCCACAAACTTGTCTGCGAGTATAAAACGAGGGAGAAAGGACCCTGCCAGGGCCGGCCAAGAGCGATGTCCCTGCATTTAACCTGTGGTCTCCAGCCTCCTCTTTCAAAAGAATGAAGCTATACACCTTCATTCTTCTGGTTAAAAAATACATTACAGACTCAAATAATACTGGCCAAATGTTGGCCTTTCAGAATTGACAGAAATACAAATGAGATAGTACATGTGAGGGTGGTTTGTTTCCTTAGAAGTTATTTACCAAAAATAATAAAAAATCTTCTTTCACCCTTTGACCTAAACCAAAATCCTTTTTTGAAGCTCCTAAAGAATACACTGTTTTCTTTTTTCAATGTTTTAAATCTAATGTTTCTATAACCATATTAAAAATGAAATCCATATATGCTCAACATATGTGAGAAATATCTATTTTTTTAACTTTATATTAATTTTTTTTTTTTTTTTTGAGATGGAGTCTTCCTCTGTGGCCCAGGCTGGAGTGCAGTGGAGTGATCTTGGCTCATCACAACCTCCACCTCCCAAGTTCAAACGATTCTCCTGCCTCAGCCTCCTATGTAGCTGGGATTACAGGCACCTACCACCATGCCCACCATGTTGGCCAGGCTAGTCTCGAACTCCTGACCACAGGAGATCTGCCCACCTCGGCCTCCCAAAGTGCTGGGATTACAGGAGTGAGCCACTGCACCCAGACACCTTTATGGGAATTTTTACTTGAGCCACACCATGACAGAGAAAATAAGGATAATCCAAACCAACACCCACCCCCCACCCCCACCTACAAAAAGCATAATAAAATCAGGTGTTTGCACAGGGAGAGTTTCTTTTATCACTTCCCTAGAGTCTTCACTGAGATTAACAGGCTTTGTACTTCTTTTTTCCATCCCAAGGTGAAAATGACCCACACTGAGGGACTCTGTTTTTTGGCAGCAGTGAACAAAGGCCTCTTCCTTGCCACTGAAAGCGAGCAAGTAAACAAGTTCATGTATGTCATTACCATGATTGCTACACCCAACTGGAAAAAGAATATTCCTACTGTAACTCCATTAAAGTCGTTTCAAAGCAAAATATAGCATAGAACAGAAAAATGGACCTTAGTTCTTCCTTGGGCCATCCATTAACAAGTCAATTTTGTTATAAACGGTACCTTGCATACACATTACCACAAAAGGTGAAAAATTAAACTAGATGTAAGTTTCATATGTTTTGGTTGGGTGGTGGACAATGCCATCTTCAAAAATTTCTTACATACAAGAAACCTGTCTTTGTCTCTAAGGAGCAAGGTGCTGGGAGAACAAGAATAGGAGAAAAATTAACTTTTCGCTGCATTCCTTTTTTATTAACATTTATGAATTACCCATTGAAAAATATAAATACATACTTTTTAATGTCCTAAAACGTCAAACGTGTAAAACGATGTTTTACTTTTAACTGAGTAACTTTGGGACACGACAATTGTGCAACAAAAATACCTGGCAGAAGATCCAAATTCTTTGTCTTCTATGTAAGCTACTAACCCAATTCTTGACGAGACAACGTGATGAAAAACAGAAGTCAATATAAAAAAGATCCTTCTTAACAAGTGGGGGATCTTTATTATTAAACACTGTTCACTTTCTGCCAATGAACAAATATACCAAAACCTCTTACCATCCCTGCCATCATCATGTCCTGGTCAGCGTCATCTTGTTTTCGCTTTAGCTCTTTTTCTGCTTCCTGTAGTTGCTTCAACATATTGTTCACCTCATTATCCAGATCTGTAACTTCTGCAAAAGTTCTTTCAGCTTCTGCCTTAGTGCTGGTGGCATTCTAGGCACAAAAGCAAATTGCAATTTTTTTGAAAAAGCTTTCCTTTTTCTCAAGTATGCTCCCATTCCTTTTATAATTTGTAAAATGACTCAAAAATATAATCCGGAAACAATAATATATTGATTTATACTATCTCATGACTTACATTATCAATTTGGGTTATAAATAATAGTAAAAAAAAAATTACTACCCACATGATAACATTTTGTATTTTATCTAGCACTTTCATTTGTATCCTCTTCTTTAATCCTGGAAACTTCTTTTCTATTATTGCCATTTTTAGCTGGGGTCACACAGATAGCAAATAATAAACATTTAATGGCATACACTTTCTACAACATCATATTGATTAGATGCTTTCACTGAGATAAAATTTAAATTCAAAGCTAGCTTGGTTTCTTCTTGGCAGTTCATCATAATGTACAAAAAGACCACAATCCTAAAATATGAGTATTTTATAAAAGCCAACTGTTCTAAGGAAACTAAGAGGTTTCTGAGATTCTTAAGTACCTAATTCTAAAATTGCTCCAATCTCTCTTTTAAACAAAACAGACTGACCTTGAAATAAGAGAAAGCCAGACTAAAAAACATTATTCTTTAAGATGAATCCTAGCAGTGGCAAGTATGGGAAGTCTCTCCTAGGAGTAGCTTACATATGGCGATATGCTTGAAAGGGGGACTTGAAAGTTGTATTGATAAGGCACACTACATAGTATTGAAATAAATACCACCTGTCTGAGTCAAAGAAGAATGTTTATTTAGAAAAAGTCTGATTCTTTGTGGGAATGGTCTCTACAGACCTCTGAAGCCAGACCTCACACTGAGACACAGCAGAAATTTTAGAGTAAAGCACCCTTTTACTGATTCCCCCTCCTCAATCAATGTGGATACCTACTCTCACACCTAGTCAAAAGAAAAAAAAAAAAAAGACAAATATGGTTTAAGACAATTTTACCGAAGTTCAGGGAAAAAGTCTGCAAGGGCTCTGAGGGTCTGGAAAGAAACTGGAAGGTGACTAGAGAAAGGTATGGGCAGGGACTCTTGGAGAAGAGGAAACGCACACCTTTTGGACAGCGCTCGCGATCCTCTCCGCCTCATGGGCCTTGTTCTTGGCCTCTGTGGCGTCCGCCGCAGCGTTGCCCAGGGCCTGCTGGGCTTCCCTGGTCTTTTCATTGGCTTCAATGATGGTCTGGTTGATGGCAGGAATCTTCCTTAGTGCCTCCTCTGCGGCCGTCTTGTTATCGTTCACGCGCCTATCAAAATCTGAAACGAGTTCAAGGACACATTTGAGCTAAACTCCCAACAAGTAAAAAGGGGGCCTTTCAGGGAGTTCCAACTGAATTTTGTTTTTGAACAATGGAAGTCAGGGTAAAAAATGGAAGACAGCATGGGCTGAAGTTTTAGAAATTACACATCTCTACAGAAAAGGTCCCCCAGGTAGTGTTACAGAAATGTTCCCCGTTTCTGGAACTACAATTCTTACTTGAACAATGTGCTTTAAAATGCAGAGTGCTGAACATCCCATTACCACTACCTCAACCATTATTAAAAGCAGTGGCAATTTATTTAGTGTTTACTGTGTGTCAGGTACTGAGTTAAGAGTTTTGTGTCTTTGACATAAAATAGGCTGTATGATTTTTATAAGAAAATTGAGGATTAAAGAAGTTAGATGACCTGTGGTGCAGGGTGCAAGGTTTTGAACCAAGACCCCCTGACACCAGAGCCCATACTTTGAAATATTTTTTTTTTTTTTTGGAGAGACAAGGTTTCACTCTGTCACCCTGGCTGGAGTGCAGGGGCACAATCACTGCTTACTGCAGCCTTGACCTCCTGGGCTCAAGGGATCCTCCCACCTCAGCCTCCCAAGTAGCTAGGACTACGGGTGTGTGTCAGCATGCCTGGCTAATTTAAAAAAAAAAAAAACATTGTAGAGATAGGGTCTCACTATATTCCCCAGTGAGAAACTGGTCTTGAACTCCTGGCCTCCAGGGATCCTCCCTCCCAAAGTGTTGGGATTACAGGCCACCGTGCCTGGCCCATACATTCAACTAGTATCCTGTAAAGCATCCTGTAAAGCTTCTCTATTTATAGAACCTATGACTATTTTATCAGACATGAATTCACAGTTGCTCCGTGAATTGGTCACATTTCTCTTCTGTCTGGGGTGAAGAAAAAAAAAACCATCAAAGCATCAGATGCCACTGGCAGAGAAAATGAAAGATAATCTCCATTTACCTATGTAAGTTCTTTTTTTATTTTTTTTGAGATGGAGTCTCACTCTGTCACCCAGGCTGGAGTGCAGTGGCTGGATCTCAGTTCACTGCAAGCTCCGCCTCCTGGGTTTACGCCATTCTCCCGTCTCAGCCTCCCGAGTAGCTGGGACTACAGGCGCCCGCCACCTTGCCCGGCTGGTTTTTTGTATTTTTAGTAGAGACGGGGTTTCACCGTGTTAGCCAGGATGGTCTCGATCTCCTGACCTCGTGATCCGCCCATCTCGGCCTCCCAAAGTGCTGGGATTACAGGCTTGAGCCACCGTGCCTGGCCTGTAAGTTCTCTAAATAGGCATCTTGATTATGTGAGTTTGCCTAATAAGAAAATATCTTTAAAAAAAAAAAAAATCCATACTGAAGTATGCAGGGATAAAATGACATGAGTTCTGGGATTTCTCTTTGAAATGCTTTAGCATAAAAAAAGTAGGGAGCTGGGGATGAAGTAATAAATATGGTAAAAGTCGTAATTAAAAAAAAAAACAATCACTCTAGTGGTAGAAGCATTTGCCCCTGTTATCTCAGCCTTTTCTACCTTTCAGGTTGTTGAGAATGTCATTAGCTTCTTGTAAGGTATCACGTCCCTTCTTTGCAGCCTCTTCGGCGAGGGCCTTGGCAGCATCAGCTCGGGCTAGGAGTTGGTCTGCGGTCTGCAAACACATGGCAGATGAGAGGATGAACCCTCAAAGCAAATCCCTTCTGTCTCCTGGACAGACAAGGCTCTCCAGAGGTGCCACCCTGAGACTTGCCAGCATACAACATGTTAGGGTGCTCTCTCAGCACTATGGTCTGCTGTCTGCATCAGAGAGACAAGATCACCACAGACCCATTTGGACTGTTCAAATGTTGCCTCAAGAAATGAAGCGACCTGCAAATCAAACCAACCTGCTGTTCAGTCTTTCCTTTCTCCAGAAGGTTCTTGACTTCAAGTTCCTTCCCTCTCATGTCTTCTCTGAGGTCCTCATAATCTTTCAACTTCTGGTCAATCAGACGTTCCAGATTCTCAGCTTCCATCTTTATGTTATTTGCTTCATTCTGTGAAAATCAAGTAAGATCACTACACTTTGGATAAAACATTTAAACTAATGAAAAGGTAGGCTTAGGAACTCTGTAACTCATAATACTCAATTGATATGTTTAAAAGAACTGCACAGATCAAGATTTTATGGGCTTTCTTTTTAAAAATGAGATATATTTCAGACTCACTGAAATTCACAGCATCCACATACAGTTTGATGAGTTTTGACAAACGTATTTCTGCATAACCAACACCCCAATCAAGATACAGATTTCCATCACCCAAGAAGCTCCCTTTTCTCCCTTTCCACCTGATCTCTACTCCATCTTTCCAACACTGTGCCTGCCATTGTTCTGATTTTTATCATCATAGACTAATTCTGCCTCTTTTCTAATTCTAAATATACAGAATCAGACAATCTGTACATGTCTGAAGAGACCTAAACCTTTATGATAAAAATCAAGTCAACACTTCAGATATAAGAAGTGAAACTTAGTAAATCTCAAGCTTAATGCAAAAAATACACCATTTATACAGAGCTTGGAGTGAGGATCCATGATTAGAGTACAGATATTAAATAAAATCCTACCAATTCCAAAATATTTTACCTGCCCCACAATGTCCTGCTACAGTCCTTTAATTAAACCATTCTCTCTTATTTCTCTCTAGGTCTCTACTAGACAGAGCCTGGGAGTAAATGTCTACATGTACTCTGTTTTAACCAATTCAAATGTATTATAATTTGGATTTGTACTAAAGACTTAGGAGTGATTGTTCATATCATTAAAGTAGTCTTTGCTATTTAATGTTTACAATCACAGGATTCTTTACCTTGACAAGTTTTTGTTTTTGTTTTTTTAAGAGATGGGGTCTCACTATGTTGACCAGGCTGGTCTTGAACTCCTGGCCTCAAGCGATCCTCTCACCCCACCTCAGCCTCCCAGGGTTGGCATTACAGGCGTGAGCCACCATATCTGGCTACCTTGGTAAGTTCTATTAGCGTATGTGAAATAGACTCAACTTTAGCAGCGAGTCAGTGGGAGGACAGAGGGAGGTGCAGAGCAGTCGGCTCTCACATAGACTTGGGGGAGAGACAGGGTGGGGCTGTGCGTACAGGCTGCCCCCATACCTCCAGTGTCTCAGAGTCCAAAGGGCTCAGCTGAGCCACGCTGGCATAGATCTCAACAGCTTTGTCACCGGCCCTTTTGGCCTCCTCATGTACTCGGGCAGCTTGTTTTTCCAGATCTTGTGAGATGTTCTTCGCTTGTTCATACCTAAGACACAAATAATGTGATTTAATGACAACTTAGCTGCTTTTAGCATCTTAATGTTAACCAGATTAACATGATCATGTGATAATATGCCCAAAACCTCAAAGGAAATGCTACATTAAAATGCTTGCATTTTAATAACATTTTGCATATTTACATTTTCTCTTATCATTTCTATTTATAATGTATGGCTTGGCGGGTGCGGTGGCTCACACCTGTAATCCCAGCACTTTCAGAAGCCAAGGTGGGCGGATCACCTGAGGTCAGGAGTTTGAGACCAGCCTGGCCAACATGGTGAAACCCTGTCTCTACTAAAAATACAAAAATTAGCCTGGCGTGGTGGCAGGTGCCTATAATTCCAGCTACCCGGGAGGCCGAGGCAGGAGAATCACTTGAACTTGCGAGGCAGAGGTTGTAGTGAGCCGAGATCACGCCACTGCACTCCAGCCTGGGGGACAAGGGCGAGACTTGGTTTCAAAAAAAAAAAAAAAAAAAGAAAAGAAAAAGAAAAATTTTTCTATAATGTATGGCTTACCATATATTTTCTTATTTCAGACACCCTTTAAAGATTTGTAGTTCAATTATGTTTCCTCTACTTACTCTATTATATTTTTTTCTCTTCTTCATTTGTGCAGAATTTTAAGTATCATGGCTCATCTTGTTACTATTCTCTGTAGTTATAACAGTAATTGAATTAAACCAAATCTCTGTGGCTCCACACGCCCTTCTCTACTTACTGTGCCATTTCAAAAGCATGATTAACAAAGGAAATCTTACTGCATGAATGCATGCCCTGAATCCACCAGCATTTAATTTTTCATTGAATTAGTGTTACTTACCAGAACATCTGAAGGGGTGTAAACCACTTTTAAATTATACTCACTTCCTATTAAGCTCTTCAATCTCAAATGCTGTTTGATTTTCTCCTGCCAATGTCCTCAAAAGCAGGTTGTATGCCTCAGTTGATGTATCATTGGCTGTCTTTGCCACTCGAACAATGTCATCAGCTTCCTGTTTATGACTATACAGATAAAACAAAAAATAAGCCATGAAACAACCATCTGATAGGGAAATAAGTAAAATTTAGGTAATGCTTACTTTATTATTACTATTTTTTGAAATGGAGTCTCGCTCTGTCACTCAGGCTGGAGTGCAGTGGCGCAATCTTGGCTTATTGCAACCTCCACCTCCCAGTTCAAGCAATTCTCCTGCCTCAGCCTCTTGAGTAGCTGGTATTACATGCGTACGCCACCATGCCCAGCTAATGTGTCTTTAGTAGAAATGGGATTCGCCATGTTGGCCGGGCTGGTCTCGAACTCCTGACCTTAGGTGATTCACCTGCCTCAGCCTCCCAAAGTGCTGGGATTACAGGCATGAGCCACTGCGCCCAGACTACTTTATTATATGTACATATACTAACATGGGCAAGAATTCTACAAATATTGGAAAACCTCATTCATTTGGAATTTTGCGATCATTTCAGTGGGGCTGAATTTATGAATAGCCTTCTAAAACTGAGATGAGAATATTTTCCAAAAAATTATTGGTATAAATTTATAAGAGAAAATGTTTATAATTATAATTCTTCAGAAAAACTATTTTTAAATTTAATTGAGAGTAATGTATATATAAAACTGTGTATGCCAGCAAGACATCATTTATCTAATCATAAACAAATCCCACGCCTAATCTTTATTAACAACAATCTGCTAGTTTCACTCAGTTACTACAGTCTTAAATAAGTTAAGAATCTAAAAATGTTATGGTTTTGAGATATATAAATATGAACTGTCTTCAAGCCACTGTATTCTAATATTCAAAGTGTGAATATTCTAATGTAAAACTAAAAGGAAGAAAAGAGTATACACAGCCGATAACATCTTAGAAAAGAGAGCAAACCTTGCAGAAGTGGGTTATGTGGAAAGCGTTTATGGGTTATGGAATAAGACAACACACACACACACACCATAACGGAAGCCACAACTTAACCATTAAACAGAGGTCCAGAAGTTACCGTTCAGCAAGCTTTCGAGCCTCTTCCGCCAAAAGAGTCATGTTGTTTGGGTCCCCTGTAGATTCTGGCTGAGTGACTGACTGCACAGGAAATAAAGCACTTATTCTCAAAAGACTGAATTATTTCAATTTAATAAAGCAAGAATCAAAACTAAATTTTTGTTAGAGGGCAAAAAGAACGCCTCTTCCTTTTTTTTTTTTTTTTTGAGATGGAGTTTTACTCTTGTTGCCGAGGCAGAAGTGCAACGGTACAATCTCAGTTCACCACAACCTCTGCCTCCTGGGTTCAAGTGGTTCTCCTGCCTCAGCCTTCCAAGTAGCTGGGATTACAGGCATGCGCCACCATGACCAGCTAATTTTGTACTTTTAGTAGAGATGGGGTTTCTCCATGTTGGTCAAGCTGGTCTCGAACTCTCGACCTCAGGTGATCTACCCGCCTCAGCCTCCCAAAGTGTTGGGATTACAGGCGTGAGCCACCGCGCCTGGCCCCAAGAATGCCTCTTCTTATTTTCAGGGATCTTTATTTAATATCACCACCCTCGATTGCAGATTCTTTCTATTTTCAGTAAAGGATAAAGGAAGATTAAACTGCCTAGTACCATAGAAGGAACAAAGCTAGAGAAATAACCCAGATGTCCCTTGGTTTTTATCCAGTTTGTAATAACTGTTTCATGCCAACTATGAGCAATGTGGCTTTCTTGCTCCATAATTAGGGACAAATAGAAAGATGCATGGAGTCAATTTAGTTGAAGAAGCACTCCACTGCCAGTAACAGACTTGCTACAAATCCCAAGGGCCTCCCCCATCCCCACCTCAGACGTTTGCAATCACTTACCACATTGGCAGCAGCTACTTTTGCTTTTTCAAGTTCTCTGGACGCGATTTCAATCAACCTCTCTGTGTTCTCTACATGGGCACGTGCTTGTTCAGCCAAGTTTCCAGTCTCTTCAATGGTATTCCGGATATTTTGTAAACGGCTAATTTGGCTGGACAGACTGTTATTCACTCTCTGTAGGCGATCCATCAAATTCTGGTCAACATCTAAAATGGTTTGCAGAAGAAAGTCTGTAAATTATCTGAAGAGGATCGTATCATCTCACATGAAATCTGAGGCCCTATGTATCTTTACTCTTGAAACATAGCAGCTTTCTGCCAGGTTTCTGCAAAGCCCCTGGCATAGCTGGACAGCCTTTACCATGCCCAGTAGGTCCTTCTCTGTATACTCATCACACTTCTCCAACCGTGTGCCCATCTGCCCACTTGACTATGAACTCTTTCTTACTCATCACTATATCGCTGGTCTTATGCAGTGGATGGCAAAGAGAAGACACCCAAGGAATGTTTGATGAAGGCAAGAATGATTGACTTTAATACCAGCACGTGCAATTTAGTCATAAATATACAACGTTGTTAAAAATGCTGCCAGCCCTAAAAGCCAAACATTTTTCAAAATCCAGAAAAAAACTAGGTTTAAAACATATGTTGAAGTATGACAAATTAAACTCATTTTGCATTTTAAACTAAATAGACTCTTCTGCCACCCCCATGCCCCAGCATATCAGTATAATTTCTTTCAAAGTGATCTCTGTTTTTGAATAGTTCTTAAAATTATTCTTTATTAATATGCTCATTCAACTTAAATCTCATATGCAGGTCCTAACAAATCAAAAGATAAAATATAACCCTATTATTAAAACTTTCATGTATCATGAGGTTTTATTAATATATAAAAACCATTAAGTAAATTGACCAATTCATATTTCAGCATCATGCTCAGTGTTGGGGTCTAAATTTTCTAAGGAATGTAAAAAATAAAATAAAAAAAGATGAGAAGTCAAAGGTAAGACCAACAAAGATGAATACAGGTTTGGAAAAAACTAAACTGAAGCAGGGCTACCAAATGCATGTACAGAGGTGATATTCTATAAACTCTTGCCTAACTGTGTATGGTGGTCCTGCTTGGAGGGTTACTCAATTATTTGATAATGTAAAAATTTTTTGGCTGGGCGCAGCGGCTCATGCCTGTAATCCCAGCACTTTGGGAGGCCGAGGTGGGCAAATCACGAGGTCAGGAGATCAAGACCATCCTGGCTAACACGGCGAACCACCATCTCTACTCAAAATACAAAAAATTACCCGGGCACGGTGGGCATGTGCCTGTAGTCCCAGGTACTTGGGAGGCTGAGGCAGGAGAACCACTTGAACCCAGGAGGCGGAGGTTGCAATGAGCCAAGATCAGGCCACTGCACTCCAGCCTCGGTGACAGTGACTCTGGCTCAAAAAAAAAAAAAAAAAAGCAGCTTATGAAAACGCATGCCTTTCATGATTTTTAAAACTATTTTAAGACACCCTGTAATAGAACAGATTCAAAAAATGCTTGAAATTTCAATATCAAATAGTTTTTTATCTGTTGGAAAATCACCCTAGTTACTATATCTTAAAGCAGTAAGTTTGTCAGGTTGTTTTTGAATTAGTGTTTAAAAAATGAAATAATTTATAATCTACAAGTAGTTTAAATATTGAGAAAGAATTTTATAAAACCACACTAATTAACCTTGCTTTAGGAGCCACATCTAAAGATTGGTCCACCTCACTGAAGTCACGCACTGTTCAATCATGCATACCTTTGACATCCTGGGCCTCACGAAGGAGGTCCATAACTTCCCTCTCTGCTTCCTTTAGTCTATCCTCGAAGGCTTGATCCGTCACCATCTCATCCCCAGTTCCAAGGTTTGCTATGAGACTCTCTAATTCCTGGAGCTTCACTCGATGATCAGCAACCTAAACACACAGAAGAAAGAAAAGGGAAAGGTAGGACACACAAGTATTCTTGAAGAACTCAATCATACTTCCTGCAAGAATCATGGGCACTCCATGAATATGTAGTTCTATCCACTCCATGGATGTCTACTTCTGAAGAGAAGACATGGCTAGTTTTTCTTTATTTTTCTAGCTTCAAAAGAAAACCTTCAGAGTCATTCCTTTGACTTTAAAGACTGCATGCTGATGATTCTTCAGCTCTGACCTCTCCCTTGAGTGTCAGATTACCTTCGTGACATCTCCACTCAGCTCTCTGATAGGTATCTCAAACTTAACATCCAAAATTATACCTCTTACCTCTATTCTCCCTGATGAATTCTCCACCTCAGTAAATAAGGCCTCCAGCTACCTTAAGCAAAAAACTCAAGACACATCCTTATTCTTCTCTTTCCCTATCCTGTCCCCAAACACGCATATTTATCCAATCCAATTGAGGCTTCCCATTAAGCCCCATTCCTAACCATCATTGTTCACACAGCAGTCAAAAGCGCTCCTCTTAAAATATAATCTGGATTTCCTAGATTTTAAGAGTTTCTTCAATGCATTCTTATTGGATTTGGGATCAAATCTAAACTCCTTACTATGGTCATCACGGTCCCATATAATCTGTCCCGACCAACCTCTCCAGTCTTATCACAGACCACACTCTCCGCACTTAGCAGGCTCCAGCCACTCTCCAGCTCCCAGGCCTCTGAATGCCAGGTTCCTTCTGCCTGGAACAAACCTACCATTACTTTTCACTTGGCTCATTCCTTCGTATCCATAAGATCTCACCTTAGATGAATTCTGTAGAGAGGCCTTATATAAAGTAGCTTCCCCCAGTTATTCTCCTTTTGTATTCTTCCTGGCACTTATCTCAGTGTTTGTTTTGTTTATTTATTTATTTTTTATTATTTGCCTCCCAACTGGAACATAAGTCTTTAAGAATAGGGACCACATCTATCTTGTTCACCACTTTTTCTATAAAGATTAGTGCACAGTAAGTTTCCACTCAATGTCTGCTGGAAGAATAAATGAATGCACTATTGACAGCTTACCTTATCCTTTACCAAACGGTAACAAGCTGGACATTCCTGGCAGCCAGGCCAAGACCGATTGTAGAAATAGTTTTCTTCACACTGGTCACAGCGATTTCCCACAAAGCCTTCTCTGCATTCACAGCGACCATCGTCTTTGCACTGAAGTGAAAGAGACCCCTCGGGATGACAGTCACAGGCTGCAGAATAAGGAGAAAATAATACATAATTAGCAAAAGAAGGAAGAGTATATCTCTTATTTCAGACTGGCAACAATAAGCTGACTATACTATTGTTATAATTTTCTGAAAAACAGGACTATTTATGAGATATTAAATGGCTAAGTCTGTTTAGCAGAGAAAACGGACAGTTTTTAAAGTCAAAATGAGCTTTAAAGGAAAACGTGCAACCTTTGGGACACACTTCAGGTTACTTAGTAATTAGAGAAGTTATGAAAGTCCCAGTGCTCTTTTCATGCACTTCAAGAATTCATCTCTACCTTCAATTCTCCACTGTTTAATATTTCTCTAAGGAACTAGAAAACCCAAATGCTAATGCTTCTTTTGCATTATCTTATAGTTTGTTTATTCACTGTGTTCTCTGAACTGAGTCAATTACTTATGCTACATTCCACAGGAGAAATGAAGGAATTCAGAAAGCAAAAGCCAATCTGTTCTGAGGCCCAATTCCAGGCAAGTGTTTATGCCAAAGAGAAGCAGATGTTTATACGTAATCATACCAAAAGGGCCCCAAGGGTGGGAAGCAACTAAAGCCAGTAAGTCAACAAACACATCGTGAACACAATCCTCCACTATTTCATTATCTGCACTAAGAATGCAATCAATAAAGAAGTTTCGTTAACCACAGTGGGAAAGCTCAGTAATCAAAGGAAGACTTCCTTGGAAAAAATAAAAGATTGGAAAAAGGAAGAATCAGAAATGTTATAAAAGAAAACATACAAAGAAACCAGAGAAGGCTTTGATCTGCAGAGTTTTAGAAATGGATAATATTCATCAAATAAAGCATCTACGATGACTTAGGTACAGCCCTGACTATGAGCCAAGTGGCTAGACGGAGGGTGTCAAAGTCTTTTCTGGCCTTAAGACACTAACTGGAATTAGGGGAGGCTTAGAGTTGTATGCCACCAACACCCCTTACGTTTGCAGCCTTCAGGTCCAAACCCAAAGTGGTTGACCTCACAGCGCTCACAGTGCTGACCGGTGATGCCAGGCTGGCACTCACACTGGCCGGTGCGGATGTCACACTGCCCATTGGTGGAGCCCAAGGCATGGCAGTCACACCTGAAAATGAACACAGGACATTTCTCAGGCAAAAAAAAAAAAAAGACTTTAAGCAAAACCTTTTTTTTTTTTTTTTAAGTATAGCACTGATCTTGTATCAGAAAACTGAATGGTAAGCGTTACTAAGATGGAATGTTAAGGGTTATTAAGCCCCTAAGGTTCAAGTAATTTTCATGAGTGGTATTCAGAACTTCTTTTCCTCACTTAACTGCTACCAGTGTTCTCCAACCTGGGACTGTATGGACACTAAGTAACAACTCTGAAAACAGAAGTTCCCAGGCTGCAACCCTGGAGAGTCTGATTCTAAGTGCCTCAGAAAGGACCTGGCAATTTGTACTTTTAAAAGGTTGTTCAGATGATTCTGGCACAGCTGGGGCCACTGTGCTCCACTCCTTTCTTTCAATAGCTTTATTACAATTCTCCAGCATTGCCCCTGAAGGATGCGTTGCCTACATTAGGCACTCCAGGAATTTCTGAACAGTCAACTATTAAACGTAACTTATAAAAATTCATTTTTTATAACAGAAAAAGCAAAGATTACTTCCACCAAAGGCACCTATGTCTCACCTCTCACAGCCTTGCCCACTCTGCAGGTTGTAGAATCCAGGGTCGCAAGCACCACAGTCCCGGCCAGTCACATGAGGCAAACATTCACATTGCCCCGTCACGGGGTTACAGTTGCTCTGCTGCTTCACTGTCCCATACGGATTGCAACTGCAGGCTAAGGCAGGAAGACAGAGACAGCAAAAGACACAAATCACCTGAGAGAAATACTAAAATATAAACAATCCAAAGAGATTCTTTAGACTTGTGTTGCCAGGTTGGTAGCTGCTGGTCACATGTGGCTACTGAGCACTTGAAATGTGGCTGGCTGGTCTGAATTGAGATGTGCTATAAATGTGAGATACGCAATGGATTTTCAAGGTTTAGCCTGAGAAAGAATATATATTTCATTAATAATTTTTATTGATTACAATAAGAAATAATATGTTAGATATATTAAATAAAATACATTAGTATTCATTTCACCTGTTTCTTTTTACGGGACCACAGGTGTCAGACGCCATGACTGTCCTTTTTATACTTTTTTAATGTGGTGACTAGAAAATTCTAAATGACAAAAGCAGTTCACAATGTACTTCTATTGGACTAAACAACTACATGTATTTTAAGAGACACATAAGAATTGTCACAATAAAGGGACATTTAACTGTGACAGAATCTGGTTAAAGGCTGATTACCTTTGCATTTGTCTGCTGGATTGGGAGCCAGGGGATTTCCAAAAAATCCGTCTTTGCACCGGTCACAATAGAAGCCAGCAGTATTATAGATGCACTTCAGGCATTCTCCTGTCAAGCGATTGCAATTTCCAACTGCGTTGGGATCAATGTTGTCATTGCACTGGCACAGGCGGCAAAGTCTCACAGGGCCGTTTCTACCTAGGGGGTCTCCAAAGTAGCCATCATCACAGAGCTCACATCTCTTACCTGGGGATGAGACAATCTGATGTTATGAGAAAGAAAAGCCTTAGACGTTTTTGGTGCTAGATTACCACTGGCTACAGGTAGTCCAGAGTAATCATCACATGAGAGAAGACATGGTGCAACAAAGGGCAAAGGACCTGGGCTGCAGCCCTGGCATGGGGCCAGATCATCAGAGTGACCTTGAGCACATCTCTATTTCCTCACTAGAAAGGAAGCACCTGGTCTGCCTACTTCACTTCAACTGTTGTGACAATCAACCCAAACCATCTATTAAAAGTGCTCTGTAAATGAGTTAAGCCCAAGGTTTATAAACCTCTCCAGTCTCAAAGGATAGTACATTCGTATATGTTGTTTTGGCAGATGATATTAAAAGAGGTGAAGTGCCACTCTTGACACCATAGGTTTCCCACACAACAGGGTGAGCAGAACCATTCTCTTAAAATGTAACAGGCATGTGCTAATCCTTGTTAATCAGTATCAATTGGTACAAAATCAGGGTATGTTAGAAGAGAACTTAGAAATCATCAGTTGCTGCCTGCTTGTGTTAAATATTATAGATCAAGGAAGAGACAGGATAAGTACTTTGCCTGCAACCAAAGAACTGACAGGTAGAGAGGGAGAGCTAGAATCCAGGGCTCTTTCCACTGTCCTAAATTCACCACTCCTCATCCTTCCTTTTCCACTTACCTACCATGATTAGTTCAAGTTGGGCTCATGATATCTTTGTAATCAGTAGGGCCTGAATTAGCCTAAAATTTCTGGTGAATCCGAGGTTTATTAATTCATTCAACAAGTATTTTCTGAGCTCTACTACATAACAGCCAGCACTGTTCTAGGTCATTAGGATGATGTGAACAAGGTGGATAAGGTCTCTGCTCTCATGAAGCTTATGCAGCGGTTGGTGAAGACCAATACATAGACACACAGATAAACAAGATTACTTCAGATAGGGATACGCATAAAAAATTTAAACAAAATAGAGCAACATGATGGGGTGAAGGTGAGGGCTACTTTATACTGGTGGGTGGGGAAAAATTCTGTAAGAAGACGACGTTGGGATAGCAATGGAAAGACAGAGAAGAGACCAGCCAGGATATTATCCAAGGGAAGAAAGTTTCAGACAAAACAAGATAAGCCATGGAAGCAGTTCAAACCCATGTAGGAGCATGGAGGTCAGAGTAAGTAAGGGATTTGGTTTTAGTGTATTAAGAAGCTACTGGAGGGTTTAAAAGTGGTATAATGTGAGGTACATTTTTAAAGGACCATTTTGGCTTCCATGTGGAGATTGGATCCACTGTAGGGGAGCAGGTGAAGCAGGGAGAACAATTAGGCAATCCCAGGTGAGAGATAATAGGTTTGAACCAGGGTAGTGACAGTGGAAGTGGTGAAAACTGGTCAGATCTGAGATAAAATCAGTAAGATTTGCTACTGTTTCTAGGACTTGAAAGGAAGATGAATCAAGTATAAGCCCTGAGGTTTCAGCTTGAGCAACTAGGCTAATGGCAGCATATTTACTAAGATGAACAAGATTGGAGGAGAAACAAAGGGTTGAAGAAAAGGGAGGAAATCAAATATTTAACTTGGATTTGTTTAAATTTGAATTCCTTAGGCTATGTGAATCAAGATCACAGCAGAAAATGGCTGATACAATCAAATCAGCACGGAGTGTAGGGAAACTGCGAGGAGAGTGTAGCACTTGAGATAGGCTCCATACCCTGGGCCCTCAGGTGGTAGGTGGAACAGCTAGCAGAACCTAAAGGTGAAAAGAGCTGTTTGGACAAGGTCTGCCAGGAGCTGAGAACTTTGATTTGAGGTCATCAATCCAGAGAACCCCATAGAGAAGGAGCCATGGGATAAATACTCTGTCCTCACCCTCTTCCTTCTCTGTGAGCTCCCGTATGTGCTTCCTGCTGTCTGAATGCAGATGGAGCCTGGCATTTGATGCAGTGCATGCAGTTCTCAGTCAGGGTGGAGAAAGGTGAACAGGGATGTGGAAAGGCAAGCGGAAGGCTTCTAGCCCACCACCCAAGTGGAAATGGCAAGTAGGTAGCTCAGGAGAGGTGTCAGGGCTGGAAATACAAACTTAGCTATCATATAGAAAGGCTTTTGAAGCCTAAAGACGAGATTTGATCATCTAAAGGGGAGATGGTAGATCAAGGTGACATGAAAGCCCTTGGTTGAGAGACGGAGACAATGAGGGGATACCCAAAAGAGAGATGGAAGGAAACAAGGAGAGTGAGCCTCAGTTTCCTATTAGGAAAACCATAACCACTGAAACTGAACCAAACACAAAGATCCAAAACAACCCCGAAGCCCCTTTCCCCGAGGTCTTTTTATAGAATGGAACACTGAAAGCAGACAGAGCGAGCAGACTTACCAGTGGTGCCAGTAGGACAGTTGGTGCACACCACCTCTTTTGTCTTGGGGACAACAGCACAACTTGAGCCTCCAGGACACGGACAGGGCTGGCAATCAGAGGAGGTTCCTGCAGTTGAATCTCCATAGTACCCATCACTGCACTTCTCACAGTGCGGGCCAGCCGTATTGTCTCTGCAGTTACAAACACCTATTTGGAGGGCAGGTGTGAGAAAACAGGCAAGTGTACAAGTATGTAAGACAATGAGCACTTTCTACCCAACTGCTAAAGAGAAGTTAGGTCTAAGAGCTGCCAAAGATCATCTCACCTGTCTCAGGATCACAGGTCTCGCTGTGTCCATTGCAGGTGCAAAGCACACATGGACTGTATGGTCCAAGACTAGGAGTTTCTCTTCTGTAACCTGAAAGGCACATCTCACAAAACTGCCCTCCATATCCCACAGGACAGGTGCAGGACTCCACCCAAGTTGCAGGGACTCCAGGCCCAGGACGAGCACTTGCCAGGGTGACATCATCCAAATATCCAGCACCTGTGTATGGTGAGGAAAAGAAAATCACCAAACTGGCTTGTTTTCCACACCTTGTGTAACCTCAGTAACACTAAAAAGTAACTAGACCCCAACTTCCAGAGAAAATTAGCCATTAGCTTAACTGGGCTCTGATACACTAAACAAGATATCCACATCTATCCCCTGGAGAAGAGAATTAGAAAACAGCATTTAGAAAAATCATGTGGTACTGAGTGCTAAGTATCTGGAGTAGTGGTATAGCAAACTTTTATTTTATTTATTAATTTGTTCATTTATTTATTTATTTATTGAGATGGAGTTTCACTCCGTCTCCCAGGCTGGAGTGCAGTGGTGTGATCTTGGCTCACTGCAACCTCCGTCTCCTGGGTTCAAGCAATTCTCCTGTCTCAGCCTCTTGAGTAGGTGGGATTACAGGCACGTGCCACCATGCCCGGCTAATTTTTGTTTTTGTTTTTGTTTTTTTTTAGTAGAGATGGGGTTTCACCATGTTGGCCAGGCTGGTCTCGAACTCCTGACCTTAGGTGATCAGCCTACTTCGGCCTCCCAAAGTGCTGGGATTACAGGCGTGAGCCACTATGCCCGGCCCAAACTTTTACATTTTTTAAAACACACACACGTACCCTTAGATTTGCTGAATTTTATAGTCCCCACCTATGTGAAAAATGAAAAGCATTAGACAATCATTTGAAGTGAGAAGAGATATGAGCAAGAGTGTGGGGGAAAAAAGAGTTTACATCTATAGCCATTAAGCAGTGTTTTCATTCTTTTGCTACAAAAGCAGGCACTAACTACAGAATTCAAGGATAAGACAGATGGGAAAGCACCTGTCAACAGGTAATACTCAGGTTATATAATTTCTGTCCTCTGTAAAACAGCCAAAAAACCCACAAAAAACAAAAAACAAAAACTCTCAAGTAAAGTTCTAATACTCAGGGTTACTTCTTACAAGTATACAACAAAGCCCAATGCTTTTCCATTTCTATAAGAAACCAGAGGAAACCTTATATTGCATTAGATCAATGGTTCATCCAATCCAGTGGTGCCCCTGATACAAGCATCAGCAGGAACATTTTATCAGAGAGGTAGAGGCTTCAGTAACATCATCATATTTCCCTGTAATCTCCATTCTACTCTTGGGTTTTGCAGTCTTACGCTTAAAGCGTATTTTTCATGTTATGAAATAGCACTTGCTGTTTATAAAATTCATTTGAAAATTGACCACCTAAGGCTGAAGGACACCTCCATTACTACCCTAAACGTACTACTTTAGTATGTTTACAGGTTTCTCTTGCCTAGTTAGGTCATGAGATATGACTTTATGGTTTACTGTGCTTCCAATTCTAAACATTGTTAAATCTCCCCATTCTAAAAATACTCTTTCATCGATCTTGTCCCTACTCCCAAATTATAGCCCATGTCTTTTCCTCATAGCCAAACTTCTTAACAGAACATTCTGTATTTTACTTCAACTTCAAATTACTTTTTAAAGCACTGTGATCTTTCAGTTTCATACCCTCCCCCCACTGATTGATTGATTGATTGATTGAGACAGATTCACTCTGTAAACTCAGGCTGGTATGCAATGACATGATCACAGCTCACTGAGGGCTCAACCTTTTGGGCTCACGCATCCCCCTGCCCTCAGCCTCCAAAGTAGCTAGGACCACAGGTGTGTGCCACCACACCCAGCTAAGTTTTTTGATTTATAGAGACAGAATCTTGCTATGTTGCCCAAGCTGGTCTTGAACACCTAGCCTCAAGCAATCTTCCTGCCTCAGCCTCCCAAACTGCTGGAATGACAGGCGTGAGCCACCACACCTGGACAGTTTTAACACTTCCTAAAAACAGAAACTCAGCAATGATTAAGGGATCACCCAATCCAAAACCCAATGATGCTAGCTTCCTAAACTTGTTGTTTCTCTTTCTTAAAATTCTTTTTCTCCCTTGGGTCTTATTTATTTAATTTTTTTGAGACAGGGTCACACTCCACTGGCCAGGCTACAGTGCAGTGGCACAATTACTGCTCACTGCAGCCTTGACCTCCTGAGCGCACATGATCCTCTCACCTCAGCCTCCTGAGAAGCTGGTACTACAGGCGTGCACCACCATACTCTGCTAATTTTTTGTACTTTTTAGTAGAGATGGGGTTTCGCCATGTTGCCCCTGGGTCTTGGAGCATGGACCTTAACTGTTTCCAGGATTCCATCCTTCTTTCCCATCTATATTTTCTGTCATATTTCCAAGTTTAAAAATTATTGCCCATATGTTGACAACCTTCTAAATCTGGATCTCTAGTCCTAATCTCTAAGCCCCAGATTCATATTTCTAACTACTTATAAGCCATTTTTATCTGGATATTCACGCAGGCTTCTCAAAAATCAACACATCTAAGCTGCAGATGCCTCTCCCAATACCACATCATCACTAACTCCACCTCCCCAAATAGCTGCACCTTGCTAGAGAAAAAGGTCCTTGTTTAAAACATTTTTTTAGGAAAAAAATTTTGGCCAGGTGCAGGGGCTCATGCCTGTAATCCCAGCACTTTTGGAGGTCGAGGTGGGGGAATCACCTGAGGTCAGGAGTTTGAGACCAGCCTGGGTAACATGGTGAAACCCCATCTCTACTAAAAATACAAAAAATTAGCTGGGTGTGGTGGGGCATGCCTGTAATCCCAGCTACTTGGGAGGCTGAGCAGGAGAATCGCTTGAACCGGGAGGCGGAGGTTGCAGTGAGCCAAGATCATGCTATTGCACCCCAGCCTGGGTGACAGAGCAAGACTCCGTCTCAAAAAAAAAAAAATTTTAAGTCTTAAATTCTTTTTCACCTAAAATTATAACAAAATCATTCAATAATTTATGACTTTTAATAATTTAACCAATGGCTCAAATTATAAATTATAATTACACAACAGTAAATAAAAAGAAATGAAGATGAGGCAACTTGAGCCAGTAGAATTATAATTAGAATTTTTTTTTTTTTTTTCTGAGACAGATTCTCATTTTGTCACCCAGGCTGGAATGCAGTGGCATGAGCTCAGCTCACTGCAACACTGCCTCCCGGGTTTCAGCAATTCCCATCCCTCAGTCACCCAAGTAGCTGGGATTACAGGCTTTCGCCACCTCACCTGGCTAATTTTTGCATTTTTAATAGAGATAGGGTTTCACCATGTTGCCCAGGCTGGTCTCAAACTCCTGGCCTCAAGTTATCTGCTCGTCTCAGCCTCCCAAAGTGCTGGGATTACAGGTGTAAGTAACTGTGTCTGGCCTATAATTAGGTTTTCTAGAAAATCTATTCATATACAATGTAACCTCAATTGACCTACTGATCAATTGAGTAATCAATTAGTGAATAATACTATTTACTAATTTTACCAAATTTTTTCCAGGTCCTTGAAAGCAGTTAAAAAACGCATTGTTCTTATATATAATTCATGTATAATGTGGTTGTTATACACTTCTCAGCGTTATATATTAGGAAAGAGAAACTTTTGCATTATCACGAATCTTTCTACCCGATCATCTTTTTAAACAACTCTCCTAAATTATATCATAACTTACTTCTCTCACTGTATGTCCCACGGATCTTGATAGAGGTCAAGTTGTTTAGGAGCTTCTGAAATTCAAAAGGGGTAAGAGCAGGCCTCCAAGGGTAATCTGTTGCTTCATGGAGCCTGGAGAGAAAGAAAGGGCCACATTAACCTCTGTAAGGATAATTCTGGATGTTGGGGAAACATTTCTTATTCATTTATGCCACCAACAACGCAATGCTCTGACAATCAAATCAAATAAAAAATGAGACTATTGATTTGTTAGTACAATTGGAAAAGATAAAGGTAAACAAAGGAAGGCTCCCTTTTACAAAATCACCACAATAACCCAGAAGGTTTTCTTTAAAATATATCTAGAGGCCAGTTAAACTTAAATAAAGACACCACTTTCACAATGCTAGTCAAGTCTCATTTTACAAAGAAGGCTATCTTACCTGAAGACATACTTCACAGTGGTCTCACTTGGATAGGAATTGCCCTGAGCGATCAAGGGCACAGATACTCTTAAGCCAGCTCCCTCAAGCACAAGGTCTTCTGCAGAGAGGCGAGTATCTCGCCTGTCCACTCGAAAGGAGAAGGAGAGGTTCTGACCATAACTCAACACCTGCTTGCCCAAGAACTTTGCTGGAATGCAGACACAATGGTGGGCAAGAATGTGAGACTGAGATTAAACAGAGGCACACAGCAAGTCAGACTGCTTTCTAGCCTTACTTACCAGGAGCAATGAAGTACCTAGGAAAGTAGCTGTCTGAGATCACGGCAATATCTTGCCTCTCAGAGGACCATTCCAGAGATGCTTCAGAGCCATCTCTCTGTTCCACACGCCACCCATCCTCATCTGCAGGTAGAGAAGGAAAACACAAGCACTTTACACTGTAAACATCCTGAATTCAGGTCTTCTATGTACCATAAAAATGTGTAAGACCACACCTTGTATACAGAAAGGCATCAATAAACCTTTTTAAATAAATGGATCCTACAACAGTACCTATATATGCTATACCACTCAAACTATATTTTACTTTATTACTATTTACATAACATTTGCAATCACTATTCATTGAGATAAATTCTAAAGCCAAAAGTACATTTTCATTAAATTAAAAGGCCAAACTATAAAAACTATGCATGCTAAATAATACAAAGTGTTGCCAACCATCAAAAAGCCCTCAAAGAGTTACTGATTTTATGTTTAAAAATATTTTAAGTGTAGTCTCACAGCTCTAACAGGTTGGGGGATGAGGTCTAAATTACCAATCTGAAAGGAAGAGGAGATAGAATAAACACTGTAGCCAACAGCATTTGTACAGACAGAAGAATGCCCAAAGCAGAAGCAGGGTGTGCAACCCCTAGGATTAGATGATTCCAGATTAAAAAATCCAGGTTTGCATCTGAAAAAGATTAAGACACACTCGGTTACTTTTTTTTACTTGAACTATGGTAACAGAGAAAACACAATGCAGCCAGAGAAAGAATGCACTACCTTTCACAATTGAAGCCTTCGACATTGTCTTTGCAAACACATCTTCCTGTTTCAACATTACATTCATCTATGCTGCCAGAGGGATCACAAGAGCATGGCCTATTCAATGAAAAATGGATAAAACAATCAGAGAAGGGAGAAAAATTCTATTCTTAAAGCCAACCCTTTCTTTCTCTGAGACAGTTTTTTTTTTTTGAGACAGAGTCTCACACTGTCGCCCAGGCTGGAGTGCAGTAGCGCCATCTCAGCTCACTGTAACCTCCACCTCCAGGATTCAAGCGAATCTCCTACCTCAGCCTCCTGAGTAGCTGGGACTACAGGTGCACGCCACCACACCCAGCTAATTTTTGTATTTTAAGTAGAGACAGGGTTTCACAATGTTGGCCAGGATGGTCTCGATCTCTTGACCTCGTGATCCGCCCACCTCGGCTTCCCAAAGTGCTGGGATTACAGGCATGAGCCACTGGCGCCCAGCCAACAGATTTTTTTTTTTAAAAGAAATACACATAGAACAAAATGGATCCTAAAGCCTTTTTTTTTTTTTTTTTTTGAGACAGAATCTCGCCCTGTCACCCAGACTGGAATGCAGTGGCGAGATCTCAGTTCACTGCAAGCTCAGCCTCCCAGGTTCATGCCATTCTCCTGCCTCAGCCTCCTGAGTAGCTGGGACTATAGGCACCTGCCACTATGCCCAGCTAATTTTTTTTGTATTTTTAGTAGAGACGGGGTTTCACCATGATCTCGATCTCCTGTCCTTGTGATCCGCCCGCCTCGGCCTCCCAAAGTGCTGGGATTACAGGAGTGAGCCTAAAGTCATTTTTATATTGGTTTCAGTCTAAGATAGTCATCCCATTAAAACTCTGCTTACTCTCTGTACAAGCCAAACCCCTGTGGCTCACCATTACAGCTAGTCCTCAGTCTTGCTGACAATTATTATGGGAAAAATATTTACCATGCTGCCAATAAGCCACAAGATCTATTAATATGTGTTGACTACATATAGACTCTGCCCTCTTCTTCTGGCTTTGAAAATATTTTACCTGCATCCTGCCTCAGTGAGAGAATGGAATCCAGGCTGGCAACGGTCACATTTGTCCCCCATTACTCCTGGCTTACAGCTGCATCTGCCGTAACTATCACACTGTGTGCTTAGAGAGCCTAAAATGTAAAGTGCCTATTGTCAAACAAAAATTCGGCCAGATACGTAAGTAAAATCAATGTGTTAAAGAAAGATAACTGGTAATTAAAAGCAATGCCTGAGAACCAGTATGCAATCTCCTGATGGTCACAAAGAGAATAAAAACCAAATTTTAAATCAGAACTTTCTCAAAATCATGCCCCTTTAAGCCATGGGATTTTAAGTTTCTAGACACATGCTAAAATGAATTCACTCATCAATGTTGAAAATCACTTTGTACCCAATGAAACACTACACACAAGACCAGTTACTTCTCTGTGGGCGATCACAGTCCCTTAAGGCCCATGTCTAGAATTTAAGTATTTATAGGGCTAAATTACAAAAATAAAGGTCAAACTCTTGAAGAAATGGGCTAGACTAAGAAAGCTGTGCATCTCTGTACACACACCAACATGCTAAGAATAGTTTAGCACTCTAAGGAGATTAGACTAAACAAAATCATTAACAAGGAAGAACTCACAAAGCAGTTAACCTTTTACAGTCAAAGTTCAAATTGTCTCTACGATCCTGTTGGTAATTATTTACAGAACCATTACTCAGACCACCACCCCCCCTTACACACCAGAAACTCATCTGAAAGTTCAACTTGGTTAAAAAAGGTGGAGGTGTGGGGTACAGACAGATCTTGACTCATTTCTGTGTTACAATATTGTACACACTTCCACACTTAGTTGTGCAAATGCCTTGGAAACAAAGCTTTCCTTTCTGGGGGTCCACGGAACTATCATTTTGTCTTTCAATCCATCTTCCTGTCACTTACCCACAGGACTACAGTGGCATGGAGAGCAGGCTTCATTGTTTCCAAGGCGGAAGAAGTTCTCCCGGCACCTCTCACAGTGGGCGCCATCTGTGTTATCCTGGCAGTTGGTACAGTGACCCCCATGGCCAGTAGAACGATAGAGTTCAGGGTCGAAGTAGCATTCCTGGGATCGACCATTGCAGTCACAGGCTGTCAGTCAAAACACATGAGTTACATCAGATCTGGGTACCTTTAAGAACAGCATTTTAAGACTTAAAACCAAACATAATTTCCCACATCTCTGAGACAGACAGACGGTGGTAGACTAAGAATGACTACCAGATGCACTGTTTATCAACAACAAGAAGGCCAGGTGCAGTGGCTCATGCCTATAATCCCAGCACTTTGGAAGGCTGACGCAGGCAGATCACCTGAGGTAAGGAGTTCAAGACCAGCCTGACCAACATGGTGAAACCCTGTCTCTACTAAAAATACAAAAAATTAACCAGGTGTGGTAGCAGGTGCCTGTAATCCCAGCTACTCGGGAGGCTGAGGCAAGAGAATCGCTTGAGCCCGAGAGGCGGAGGTTGCAGTGAGCTGAGATCACGCCACTGGGCAGCAGGCTGGGCGACAAGAGCTAAAACTCTGTCTCAAAAACAAACAAAAAACCACCACCAACAAAACCCAACAGTATGTCAATAAAGGGTATATATAGCCAGAAGATAAAGAAATGTTCCTCCCTCTAAAAAATAGCACCATCATAAATTACAAGGAATTCCCATACTTAGAAAAGAAACTGCCTCCAGGTAATTGTTCATATACAAGTAAAAGTCAAATCAAATTACAATTCTCCTGAATCTTTAGCCTTTATTCTAATATCAGCTCCAAAAACAAGGTGGCATTTTATATGCAGGCTTCAATTTACCTTAACTTTTTAGGCCTCAGATGAGTCAAATACATTAAAACACTAACTTCCAAAGTGCCAGATTATTTATATATCTAGACTGGGGTAACTTGAGACACATGGGTTAAAATTAGTGCCACGACAGATGAAAGCAGAATTAAAAAGAAATCTAGATCCTCCAGAAACATCCATGTACAGGGAAGCCTCAACTCCAAATGGGTGATCTGTTAAGTAGCTATATTCCCTGCAGGGCACAACCATATTTTAAGACCAAGTATCTGTAGTCACAGAAATTCCTTACTATATTTACAATAAAAAGATTTTTTTCTGAGTTATTGATTCTTCCCTAAATGTAGACAGTATCTTGAAATTATAAAATAAGTAACTTAAATAAAATATAAAATAACAGAAATAAAAAGAAGTTTTATTTGGTTTCAAATCGAACAGGATATTGTTGTTTTAAAAAAATATTTGAATATATCTTTTTTTGTATACATTTTTCTTTTCTTAATGTAGACTTCTTCCAACCAAAATCATGAACACATTTTGATTTGTTTTTTGGAGACAGGGTCTCACTCTGGAGTGCAGTGGTGTCACCATAACTCATTGCAGCCTCAAATTCCTGAGCTCAAGTGATCCTCCTCCTGCCTTAGCCTCCCAAGTAGCTGGGACTGCAGATGTGTGCCACTATACTCAGCTAATTTTTAAAAAATTTTTTGTAGAGACAAGGTCTTGCTATGTTGCTCAGGCTGGTCCCAAACTCCCAGGCTCAACTGATCCTCCTGCCTCATCCTGCCGCGTAGCTGGGAGTACAGGCACATGCCACCATGCCTAGCTAATTATTTTATTTTATTTTTTATTTCTGCAGAGACAGGGTTTCACTGTATTGCCTAGGTTGGTCCCGAATGAGTCTCCCACCTTGGTCTCCCAAAGTGCTGGGACTGCAAGTGGGAGTCACCATACCCAGCCCCTTTTGTTCTTTTTCTCTCTTCCTTATGATCAGTTATTTATAGCACAGTAATATAATTGTAAACTTCTTTAGAAACTTGAGTTATTGCCACCAAAAAATCTGAGTTTTGTTAAGTTAGTTTTAAAGGGCCCTTTTCCTTCTTCATTAGCTATTTCTCTTCCCTCAAGACGCCCTAGTTTATCCCTCAATCCACCAAGCCCAGCCCACCTAAAGATCTGATGTTGTGAGACGGTGAAGCGGAATAACACCCCTGTCCACGCCGTCCCAACCCACAGCTAAAGCAAATGCCATGGCTCCCTCCTTGAGAGAAGGTAGTTCTCTTCCCTAACCCTAGCATCCTGACAATAATGCAGTATTGTCACGACATCCAGAAATGTCACTCTTTGAAGTGTCACAGTGCTGAGGGGACTAACGAGAAAAGCAAATTGACTTAGTTCGTCATCAAAGTCCTTTAGCTACAGTACTCAGTTCATTTGCTAGAGGTGAAATGGCAATGTTTGCTTTTTTAAGTAACTTCCTGGATAGACTCAAAATACGACATTATTAAGCAGAATGCTTTTCAAGCACACGTCCATTTATTTAAATGCCACATCTTAGGAGTATTTCATTCTTGTACCAGCCTTTATTGTATAGCTTCCAACACTGAATATTACAGTTCAGTAATAGAATTAAAGAAGCTCAAGCAAGTGCTTACAAATGTTAGAGGAGGCTGTAAATTTTACTTGCAAATCTTAGGATTTGTTGAAAAGACTCGGCAGCTCATTGGAAATAGTCATGAGTTAAGATAGTGGTCCCTTCTCGGGGTTTCTGCAAATAATTTTTTTGTTTGTTTTTGTTTTTTGAAATGGAGTCTCGCTCTGTTGCCCAAGCTGGAGTGCAGTGGTGCAATCTTGGCTCACTGCAACCTCCGCCTCCCGAGTTCAAGCAATTCTTCTGCCTCAGTTTCCCAAGTGAGTAGCTGTGATTACAGGCATGTGCCACCACACCTGGCTAATTTTTGTATTTTTAGTAGAGGCAGGGTTTCACCATGTTAGCCAGGCTGGTCTCAAACTCCTGACCTCAGGTGATCCAACCCCATCGGCCTCCCAAAGTGCAAAGATTACAGGCGTGAGCCACCATTCCCAGTCTCTGCCAATAATTTCTGCAAGTTAAGAGTATCTTCTTTCTTATTCTCTTTATTCTTAAAAGAACATGATAAAGAATATTTGTAAGGACATAAGAAAATTATCGCTGCTTTAAAATCATGATTAAAAGGTTCCCTTCTCCTGAGATTTCTTTCTCTATCTGTTCAGAATAAACCACGATATTGTGAAGGGATAAACAATGTTTTAAGTTTTTTCATTTTACCTTTTTCTAGGAATACTAGGACCTATTCTTCTTCCCAAAGTTACCCACCTCTCCATCGGAGGAGTGGGAAAATTCTCCCTGTTGTACTCTTTAGTGAGATAAAGAAAAAAATAGTTTTGAGAAATAATCTTGTGCAGCCAGGCGCAGTGGCTCCCACCTGTAATCCCAGCACTTTAGGAGGCTGAGGCAGGTGGATCACCTGAGTGAGGTCAGGAGTTCGAGACCAGCCTGGCCAACATGGTGAAACCCTGTCTTACTAAAAACACAAAAATTAACTGGGCATGGTGGCACGCACCTGTAATCCTAGCTACTTGGGATGCTGTGGCAGGACAATCGCTTGAACCTGGGAGGCGGAGGTTGTAGTGAGTTGAGATCACTCACTCCAGCCTAGGTGACAGAGTGAGACTCAGTATCAAAAAAATAATAATAATAAAATAATCTTGGAATGGCCATCTTAGCCTAGAATTCATTATATTTGATACATGTTAATTACCTTGGCTGCCTGAGCATTCATAAAAATAATACTATTTTAAAGGGGAACAAAGAAGACTAGAGAAACCATATTCTGGAGTAGAGTACACTGGCCCAGTATTTGCATCTAAATAAACTTCTAAACCTTGCAGATGCTCCTCCAACTCTGGGACGTGTGTTCATGAAGGAAACACAAAACCCTCAGTTTGCCTTTACAGTGAATTGCCCTCATCTATGACTTTCCTCTGACTTGAATACTACTCAAATTACAGAAAAAGCATGGCCTTTCAGAGCTTTCCTTTGAAGGAGGAATAAAAGGAAGTCACCCATTCCTTCTTCCACCCTTGGAAGTCCTCAAGACAATCGACAGACTGACGCCATGGGGCACTCAATGGGGCACTCACGCAGGCATTCACTGGCACTTTCTGCAGTTGCCCTCCTCCATGGCCGGTCATTGAAGAAAGGAAGACACTTTTCACAGTCTACTCCATATGTGTTATGTTTGCAGTTACACACCAGCTTATCAAATTCGTTCTTCATACACTCGCTTGCGTGTCCATTACATTTACATCTGGGGAGAGAAGAGACGCTCCAAAAAATTGAATGGCTGCAAAGTCCCAGACATGCACACAGAAAAACTATGTACCCAAAGAAGTAAGTTTTACCATTCAAAAGCGTAAACTAAGGAACTGAGCAAGATTAAGTAATGGCTGTCTGAATTTTCAAGGATGAAAAAAAATTAAACAAGGTAGCTTTACTTAACAGGGGTAGGGATTAACCAGACATGAAAAGAAAGTCCCTAACAATTTCTGAGGATATCTGAGGATCAATTCCTGAAGTCAAACCTGTGTATCAAGAGGCAGCAGAATGTAGTGGTTCAGAAAAGCATGGACTCTGAGGCCAGGCTGCCTGGGTTTGAAACCCTTCCCCATCACTTACCAGTGTAACTTAGCCTCTGTGCCTCGCCTGTAAAACAGGGATGATGATAATGCCTATTTCATAAGGTTAATGGGAAGATCAAGGAGCGCTTTATTTATGTGCTCAGGATTGCACAACCACAAAATAAGTCGATGAACATCAGCAATTATTCGCCATAATGATTTTAAAGTATTCCGACCTAAAGGTGGTGAGACACATTAGATACCTCATCCCCATATGGATGTCTGGTAGTCAGACTAATATCCCCTGAGGTTGTTTGGAGCAAGAATCCCTGAAGATCCCCTAGATGCAAGTATGATAACAAACTAAGGACTCATGGAAATTCCCATCAATACTAATGTGCACCGTGGAGTAGTAATGTTTCCCTCACTTGCTTCCTTAATGACAGCAATCGGTCTCATAGCTTCAACTACCATTCACTGATACACTAAAACATTTCAGGATCATTGACAGTGTGGCAGGACGAGTCCCAAACTTAGATCTCCAGCTTTCATTCTTCTCTCAAGCTCTTATCCTTCACTGCTGCACAAACTTTGATGTCCCCCATGACCTGAAATTTTACATATGTATAACCAAACTCATCAGTGTAGCTCATCTTTATTTTGTTAATAGTACCAACCATTCTCCTGATCACTAAACCTTAAAATTAAAAAAGCACCTTTGACTGAAGTCCTGGTTCAAATAAAATGCATCTATATGTTCCTTTCCATTCTGTTGCCACCAGCTTAATGTCATGTATTTGTTGCCTAACCCAGCATCATAACATGAATATAAATTCCCTCAATTGTACACTACTTTTACCCTGTTTGCACATTAATCCTCCTGGCCCACTGTTTTCTTATCAGAGTCTTACTCCAAATATCCTGCCTGATTTCTCACTGGGTACAGTTCCCATCAACTTACACTAAGCACCAATCCCATACAGGAAACAACGTAAGCAAAAGTAAGTTTTCTGCTCTTGGGATCTCACGGTCTAACACAGGGGAGGTAAGTCCAAGATTCTTCATCTGCTATTTAAGGTCTCTGGCTACCAAACTATCTTTCTGGTTTACAACTCTACAGATTCATAAGAGATTTTCCTTCGGTTAAATGGGTTTATACTCTCCCATCTCTAAACTTCTGCTTATGACATGTCCATTCTCTTGCATCCAACCAAGGCATCCTCCCCTTCCTTATCCAAAGCTTTCAAGACCCAGCTCAAATGCCATCTGCTTCTCTAGCCCGGCAGTTTTGAATCATTCTTGATATGTGGCATCTATTCTACTGCTGCTTTATCTATTTTTAAAAAACAGGTGACCACCAGTATTTCAGTTTTCACATATTCATACATCTCCTACCCTGTTCATTTGTAAGATCCGAGAAGGTCAGGACTTCTCAGTAGGATAAGGTGAGTCTTACCCTTCCTCAAGTGCTTCACAGTGCCTTTGTACTTAAATTGTCAATAAGAATTCACTAAGTGTGTGGACTTGACAAGGTTTTGGAAAACCTACATGCTTAGTTTCCAGAACGAGATCTGACAGTGAAAATATCCTAGGCTGCTGTCTGTCTTTCCAGCTAAGCATTATCACACAGGAAGGACTGTCGCTCCTATTCTTGGTAGAGAAAACATCTAACAACGGTATTAACACAGTTGTAGGACAAGTTGCTAGATTCACCTCTACGAAAAGCTCCAAACACTTTCAAGACTAATTTAATAGTTTACTTACCTGCCACCCACAGCAAAATCAGAGATCGCATAATAATAGGACTTGAGAACTTTGGGATCGTTAAACACTTCATCTCCAAAAGTGTTCAGGCGATTAAGAGTTACTCTGATGTCAGTGGCAGTTACCCATTCCTGTCAGGAAGCAAAAATAGAAACACAAAAGAGAAGTGGAGGGACTGAAAATGATATAAACATGACAAAACGTTCTCAATCACTAACTTATCATTTAGCTTACGCCCTCTTCCAGCACTCAATCTATTGTAATACTCGACTTCTTTAATTTTCTAATATTTTTCTCCTTCTTGACTCTTCCCTTCTTTGATTTGTTACTGTACTACTCAGAGTCTCAAAACACAAGGATAATAACAAATTTCTTTGCAAGGCTGCTGAGAGGCTTAAAATATAATGTGCAGCATACATTAGGGACTCAATACACATGCCCCTTCCCTCCATCCTGCATCCGCACCCCAAATACAGTCAGGGATACCAACTCAGAGCTCATGGAGCACCACACTTGGATCAGAGATGCTGGTCATTGCCTGCCCCTGCCCATGTTATAGCATCTATTCTTCCCTGCCAACCCAAACCACTACTGACAGATCTGAGGGAGATGCCCAAGTACTTGCTAATAAATCATTACATAGGCTTGAACCAATAGGATGTTGTCTGTGTTTGTCTTGACCCTCCCCACAATATCACCTTCTCTCTGAGGCCTTCCCTGGCCACCTTATCTAACATTGCTACCCCTCCCCAACTTCCTATTTCCCACTCTCACTTTATTTACATTGTCTTTTTTCACACACACCCTAACCTTCCCACCACACTGTAAGTAGTACCATGAGGGCAGGAAACTTCTGTTTTGTCCACTGCAATTTCCCTAGCATGCAGGAGGTATGCAAACTATTATTTGCTACGTGAATGAATGAATTTGAAGAAACCACAACTTATCAAGTTGGTAGGTATACCATAATGGCAGAGGACAAGAATGGGAGCTGTAGAGTTTTTCCCTAGGTTTTATGAGATCTAAGCCCTTACACTGAGCTAATTTTAGGCAGATATTTACATGTGTGGTAGAATGCTATGCTAATGATCCCAGTGAATAATGTCTGCTAGGGTCCACACCCAGTGCAGTCTCTTTCTATGCTGACTCTAGGCTTGGGTGTGACTGGTTTCAGCCGCGGGTACATCAACAAATGTGACATAAGCAGAGGCTTGATAAGTACTTGTGCACAGGGACTCACCCTCCCAGATCACTTCCACTGTGGTATAAATCCTGGTCTAGCCTCCTGATAATAGAAGACCACAGGGAGACAGAGACCTAGGCCCCAGCTGACCTGTCAGGCGAAGTGACCCAGGCTAACACAGAATCATGAGAAATCATAAATCACAGTTATCTAAAACCATTAGGTTTTGGGGTGGTGTATTACATATAACCACGCAAAGATAGCATTTCCATTTTAAGTCCTTCCTAGGGACTGCACAACAAAATCACCTTTGGAGACGTAACAAGCAAGTGCAGAGGTGCAGACATCTATGTTTTCAGAAAGCTCCAGGTGAGTCTGGGAGGCACAGCCTTGATTTGGAACCACTGCCTTAAGCCACACCAAATACCTGGCATACAGAACAACATGGAGAGCTCATAAAAGCTAATCTCCACAAAGCCTTCAAGTATAATTAGAAAGGAGAAGAGACGATGATTTCACCATATCCAAACTTGGAACTCCAATAACAACTCCTACTCACAGCCACAACGGTAGGAATATTTTAGTCGTCTGTAATGTAAACAGCTAAACATATCTCTGTGTTTAGTGCTTATTATATCTTCTACAGGCTTCAACCTTATCACAGCTCTCTTTGAATAACAGCTTCTCAAAAAGCTAAGCCATTTTTCTTACTAATGGGCATCTTTAAAGAACAGACCCTGGAGCTAGACCCTGCAGGTTCTGAATCCCAGTTCTGCCACTTAAACTGTGTGATTTGAGGCAAGTTACGTCCTTTCTGGGCCTCTGATTCCTCACCCGTAAAATGGAGACAATAAAAGTATCTACCTTACAGAGTTACTGTGAGGGTTAACTGAGGTAGAAAATCAAAAGGTTTAGAACAGTGCTTGTCACATTATAGTATGCTACAGTAAGTGCTTCAATAAACGTAAATTATTACCATAAATCGATACATGCTTAGTAATACTTATAATAGGGTGAAACCAAGAAGGGTCTCCTTCCCCATCTGGGAGATTACAGCTTCTGCAGGGAGGTTCAGGGAACAATGAAGAGAGGGAGAGAGGTGGGAGTTCCCTCTCATTGTCAGATCAGCTAAAAGTCAAATTAGCTCAACTTCTTTGGCAACTGGATATCAGAGACAGAGCTCTTACATCCAGAGACACATGTTACTCCATAATGAAACAGACTGACCACGTCTATGCAGATGCCCATAGCAATTTTTTTTTAATGCCAGGTCATAACCCATAGCATTTTTTTTTTTTTTTTTTTTTTGAGACGGAGTCTCGCTCTGTAGCCCAGGCTGGAGTGCAGTGGCCGGATCTCAGCTCACTGCAAGCTCCGCCTCCCGGGTTCACGCCATTCTCCGGCCTCAGCCTCCCGAGTAGCTGGGACTACAGGCGCTGCCACCTCGCCCAGCTATTTTTTGTATTTCTTAGTAGAGACGGGGTTTCACCGTGTTAGCCAGGATGGTCTCGATCTCCTGACCTCGTGATCCGCCCATCTCGGCCTCCCAAAGTGCTGGGATTACAGGCTTGAGCCACCGCGCCCGGCCACCCATAGCATTTTTACCACACATAGTCTCATCACCTCTTATAGTTTCACGAGTTTCTATGGCATAAAGAGCAACAAACATCACAATTCCTACAGTTGGGGAAATGGCTCAAGACAGGCAGAGCAGGTGTACAGTTAGCAAAGGTGCCAGAAAACCACAGTTACAACTTTGTATTACTGCATTTTCCTATTGACTACACTGTTCTTTCTATTGTTGCCTCATCAGGACAGGAAAATGCAATAATTTGCTGTAGGAAAGAAAGAAGTCTGGCAAATGCTTGCTAACTGATCAACTTAAAGAGTATTTGTAAGGTCACCTCTCCACTGGGCATTCAGTCTTCTGCTTTTTCTTTTCTTTCTTCTTTTTTTTTTTTTTTTTTTGAGATGGAGTCTCACTCTGTTGCCCAGGCTGGAGTGCAGTGGCATGATCTCTGCTCACTGCAACCTCTACCTCCCGGGTTCAAGTGATTCTCCTACCTCAGCCTCCAGGGTAGCTGGGATTACAGGAACCTACCACCATGCCTGGCTAACTTTTTTTTCGTATTTTTAGTAGAGAGAGGGTTTCACCATGTTGGTCAGGTAGGTTTTGAACGCCTGACCTCAAGTGATCCACCTGCCTCGGCCTCCCAAAGTGCTGGGATTACAGGCATGAGCCACTGTGCCTGGCCCTGCTTTTTCATCTGTCAAAATCAGCTATCCTCTCCGCCATTTATTTTGAACACAACTTATCTCCATCGCAAGAAACACTTTTTTGCAAGGCCTTGGCAAGAACACTCATTGCTCACTATAACCTCAGAGTTTACCAACAGCTTTCACATTCATGCTCTCCCAGCAACTTACAGAAACACAATGGAAGGGGGGAAACTAGACCTACAGAAAAATACATTCTTATCTTTTGTCACTGTCCAAAACCATACAATTAGAAAGAGAGTCCCTGAACATAATAATGGAGAGAAAGAATAAGAAGATCCAAATTAGAAACCCTAGAAAAATGGGGTATTTCCCACTGAGAAATCACAACAGCTTTTCACATAATGTACACAGCATTTGAAAACCCATGATCAGACTATCTTGTTGCAGTCAACTGATACAGGCTATCCCCATGTGGCTGTTGACTTCAGCCATATGCAGCAGCATCTCCAATTCTGTGTTCAAGTACTGAATACAGCATGAGGCTCATCAGCTTTTCCATCATCAAATAGCCGGGACATATGAAAAGTTCGCAGAAATCTGAGCAACACAGAAGAATTCCATATTATGGTGTATGAGGAATATGCATGCAGAATTCATGAGGACAAATAAATCCTTCTCAAACAGAGAAATGTTTCTATCACAGTGTTTAAGTACAATGCTATGGGTACCTAAATTAATATCCTGTTACTAACATCCATCCTTTTAGGTGATGAGGAGTTTCTTTAATGATAGGCAGTGGTGCCAGACAAACCTAATCAAGATTTTCCTGTGTAAAAATGTGTAAATGTCTTGCTTCAACTGTTTCCCTTTGCTAATTTTAAAAAATACTTTTTATTTTGTCAAATAGGTAAGAAAAAATTCAAGAAATCTGAGTAATTAGGTCAAATGTTCTCTTCAAAAGGTCAGAAGGAAAATGTTTCCACCTCAGATACAGAGACTACCGTTAAAATTGTTTGACTTTTTAAAAAATGTGTAAAGTTTACATCCTAGAATAGACCTGCAAGTGCATACGAACAAACATCAACCAGGCAGCAGGAACAAAACTACTTTCCTTTACTTATTAATAGTACACAGAGAGCAGAATCAAGCTCTCTGTCTGTGTTGCTCAAGTATTCTACTCTGACCTGGTACCTCAGAAGTGGGACCACAGGCCCCGCTACAATAATCTTCCCGCACCTCACGTTATAGAACTAGCTGGCTTCAGGCCAACCTGTGAGAACTTACCTGCAGCACAGGGCTATTGTCAAAGTTATAGGCACTTGGCCTTCCTTCCAGGGTAGAAAAGGCCACGTTGCCCCCAGTGAGGGGAGAAATGTCACTGAATTCATCAGTACACAAGGCCTGCTGCTCGTCCCCTCCTGTCCTGATGAAGCCGCGGTTTGCCTTGGAGTAGGTGTTCTCGCAGGAACCACTGTAGTACTGGTAAGGAATCCAGGGCCCATCTTCCCGCGTGCGTTTGTAAATGGCAAAGCTCTCTGGGCGGCTGGTGTGGAACTTGAGACGCACATAGGTGATGTCAAAAGCTTTTCCTGTGGGACAAACACATCGAAGGTCGTCAGTCATATGTATGAAGCAAAGAAATGCCCTATATTCCCAGCTTAGTCTGGAACTTGACAAAGGATACAAACCACCTTGTACACATTAAACCAAGAAGACAGGCTATTCTAAAACAGAAAACTACGTATTTTCCCACAAAATGACAAATGGCAGTTGGGTCCATAAATTGGCTCATAAAGGCCTGTCGTGAGGTGCGTTGTGGAAATTTTGTGTGCAATGAAAACTGGTGGTATATGTTAGTACTGTACTTATACTATTAATTAAAACTAAAATTGAATTAAAAGCACATTTATTCTTAATGCTGGTACTTCAGTAAAAGCTTAATTAAAAGATACAAAAGCAAATATATGCTGACTTTCTAAATGGGTCTCCAGACCCTTTAAGACTTTAAAAAAACCTTATTCTCTATTAACTGTAATGTTACTCTTGATGCAGGAAGAATATCATCAGCACTATTCTTCTACTTATCTACCAGGTTAAGATACAGACATTTGAAGAAGGGAGGACAGTGTTTGAGAGACATAGCAGGGAGTAGAATAAGAAAGAAGAATAAAAAATTCCTTCAGTAGATGAACAATGAAATGGGGGAATAAAAGAGAAAGGTAGAAAGGAGGTCTAAAGAGGTTGTTTGAATATGTTCAAAAGAGAATATATGAGAAATGAGCTCTGAGCAGAGAGGAAAAGACAGCAGTCACTGGGGCAGACAGTTCACTGCAAAAGCCAGAGTGTGGTCTTATGGTCAGGATGGCTTGGTTGCCAGCCAGTGTGTCTTCACATGGGTAAAAGAAACAAACACCATTCATTCACACATTGGGTCCTGCTATCTCTAACAATATCTATACTTTGCTACTTCTATGTTATAGTGAAGATCCCAGTTTGGTCAACAAGAACTTGTTAGGCACAAATCTATGCTCAGCTCTATGCTATATACATCAGGGAACGGAATGTGTTAGACACAGGGATCCTTGTACTCGAGGAGCTTACAGTTTTTTTCCTCCCTAAGCCAATTCAAGAACCATCCTAACCCTCTCCTACAAAACCCACAGAACAGCAGCTTCTGTGCTCTCAGAAGTGTTGAGGAGAGACTTCTGCCACTTTCAGTTCCTCATACCCACTAGTCCCTGAGAGACAAGGAGCGATTCCTCACGTGTGGCCTGGACCCCGCTATGTCTCTCTCTGGCTGCTGACTGGAGTCCCCCTCTCTCCACTCCTGCACTCAGTGCAACACAGTGCAGCTCTGCCTCTGTGTGGGGTGGGGCCTGCTGCTATCCTGTTGCTGGATCTGGGACTAAGTGGGTGTGGTCAATTCAGGGAGGAAAAGAGCAGAAAGCCTATGCAAGCTATGTGTCCAGGCCACATTCTTCAACTGAGCGTTCTCTATAATAATACTGACAGGAAGAGCCATATCTGACTATTTCTCAACTGGCCCAGATCTTAGAGGAGGCTGGATTAACTGTCCCCCACATACATGAAACATACTTGCGCACACCTTAGCTTCAACACAAAGCCATGTGGCATGACAGAAAGAACACAGGACTGGGCATTTTGAGACCTGAGTTCAGATCCTGCCTCCCTCCTTCACTAACCATATGATTTCTGCTCTGCCATTTTCTCTTTGTAAAAATGATGACAATCCCTGTCCCCACCTACTTCAAGAGTTGCTGGAAGGTCAAACTAAGATCTACACATACTTGACTAATTGTAAAATTCGATACAAATATAAGGCATTATCACAATAGGGTTTATAAAGAACATTCCTGAACTGGGATTCTGAATATGTTCACAAAAAAGGACCTGACTATTCCTGATACAATTACCAAAGGATATTATACAAACATGAATATTCTATCTAGGATGCAGTGCATTTTGCCTAGACAGAGGTCACACAAAATACAGTTTACACACTTCCTGTTAAAAGAATGCAAGTTTTACCTGTATCTCTTTATTCCGTCAAAAATGTCAAGACATCACCTTTGAATGAGGGCGAGGTTATAGTACAGTATCTGTGGCATTCCAGAGACTCACTATCTAAGACATTCCAGAATGGTTAAAGTAATTTTACTCATGAGTAAGTGGCCTGGATTGTTCAAAGGCTCACTCACTAGTCTATAGATCACAGATTATCCTTGCTTCTCTATTTTCTATCTTTCTGATATCTCATTGTTCTTTAGCAACCCAATGGCAACTGACTGGGCCAAAGGAGAGAAGGTAAAATCAATCAAGTCATCCTGTGTTCCAATCAACATCTATACTACAAAGCCACACTCTGAAAGAACCAGGCATATGTCTCTTGCTGCAGGCATAGACGCACAGCCACAAGTAGCAAAATGTCCAGAAAGCAATTATGCTAGCATTAAACTCTGATGCAGTCTACTTTGCAGGTGCTGGCCTGGCCTTGCTGGCAATTAGCTTCATTTGCAGGGCTACCTTTCTCATGACAACCTACAGCCACAGCTGGAAATGAGGGAGCTCTGTGGCAGTCTGTATGGAGGCTCACACACCTCCAGGACAAGAGAGCCATGGGCACTGTCCTCAGAGTTGCATCAACCCAACAGCGCATACAGACAGCTGCAATTTACAAATCATCATGAGATGATTCCATGACAGGGGAAGTGCATCATGTTTGGAAAGCATGGAGAAGATCATCTAACCCAGATTTACAAGTTCAAGAAATGCTTCCTAGAGGAAGAGGCATCTAAATCCAAGACGTGAGGAATGCTTAGAATGAGCTAAGCAAACAGGGACCCATCGTCCAGGCACATGAAATGGCATGTATGAAAGCCCAGAAAACACAGAGGAGTGATCACTGGAGGAATTAGAGTTGTCTAGGGTAGCTAGAACTAGAAAGTGGCTGGAGATGAGGCAAACAAGAAGCAGAGCACGCCAGGCTACGGTCATGTTTAAGGAGCAACTTTACCTTAAAGGTAATGGCCAGCCACTGAAGGCATTAAACCAGAAAATACATGATCAGGTTTGATTTTTAGAAAGATTAGTGTGGAGATTAGGTTGGAAGGGACAGGAACGAAGATGGGGAGGTCAAGATGTGGCAGTAATCCAGGGAAGATGACAGAGGCTGAAAAATGGGAACAGAGGAATGGAGAGAAATGAATGGACCTGAGTGAGGTGTAGGAAGCCGTTTTCAACAGTAACTTAGTAACTGATGCACTACAAGGCAATAGGGAGCTGCTTTTGAAGGCCTCCTCACTTGTCACTGTCAGTACCCTGTTTCACTGTCAAAGTTGCTTTTCCCATTCCATGAGGTGGAAGCATTAAGAGTAACATTCAGTTTTCTAGTTTAAAATGAATCAAGTGGAGGGTAGTACTATTCACTGAATAGAGAACAGAGAAGAGTGGGCAGGACTGGAGGCAGGCGCAGGGGCAGGTTGGGAAGATGAATTCAGTTTCAGATACACTAGTTTGGGGATGCCTACAGGTCATGTAGATGAGGAAATGTCTGTAGGGAGCTGGATGTGAGCAGTTTGACGGGTCAAGAGAGATATCTGAGTTAGAAACAGAGACTTGGGACTCACTAGTATGTAGATGGACACCGGAGACTTGAGTACAGTTGAAGCCCATGGAGTAAGTGTGTTGCGTGAAAGCTGACTTCTGAGACCACCCTAAGGTGCACAAACGTTCACAGCACACACAGAGGAAGATGACAGAGGAGGCTATGAAGGGCCAGCCAGAGGGAAGAAGGCAAGTAAAAGAATAAAAATGTCACAGAAGCCAAGGAAAGACAGTTTCAAGGAGGGAGAAATCAACGGGGTTCAAATATGCTAGTAGTGTCAAGTAACATACTAAGAAGTATCCATCAGCTTCAAGCCACAGAGGTCACAGCTGCACCAAAAGCAGTTCCAGGGACAGGATGGTAGTGGTTGGAATTGAGAATGGGCCGGGCGTGGTGGCTAACGCCTGTAATCCCAGCACTTTGCAAGGTCGAGGCAGGCGGATCACGAAGTCAGGAGTTCGAGACTAGCCTGGCCAACATGGTGAAACCCCATCTCTACTAAAAATTCAAAAAATTAGCCGGGCATGGTGGTGTGCACCTATAATCCCAGCTACTCAGGAGGATGAGGTGGGAGAATCGCTGGAACCCAGGAGGCGGAGGTTGCAGTGAGCCGAGATCATGACACTGCACTCCAGCCTAGGGAGGCAGAGGTTGCAGTGAGCTGAGATCATGACATTGCACTCCAGCCTAGGCAACAGAGCGAGACTCCTTTTCAAAAAAAAAAAAGGAATTATTCAGAATGGACAGCAGGCAGACACAGTAAGTGTAGTTAATCTACCATGTGGTCCGGCTAAAGAAGAGGAGAAGGAGGGGAAGATGATATTTGGAAGGGTTACAGGGCCAAGGAAAGACTTATCTTTTTTTCTTTTTTGTTTTCTGATAGTAGAGATGAACGTGTATTAAACACTGTTGTACTTGAGTCAGCAGAGAGGGAAAGGTGAAAAACAAGCTGGAAAACAAGAACGGGATTCCATGTTTGTTGGGAGACTGGTTCTCTACAGAAAGAAACCTGCCTCTTTGCTCTCTGTCTGGGTACATATGCAAAGTGACTTTGCAGGTTTTAAGGGACAGAAGTTGAAATTCGAGTTCTACCAATGACTTTTTTTCTGTGTAGCGAAAATTCAAGGATACCTGCTAATGACTGGCGGCAAAGTCAGGGAGTAACGTTGGGTGGGGAATATTTGAACGGAGTGTAGCCTGTAAAGTCATATCCCCTCCATAAACAAAAAACTCAAGGGCAGATGTTTAGAATGAAGCACACAAAATTAACCAATACTTCCTGCTCTGGGTCCTACAGTTCATGCTGGCTGAGGGAATGAGAGGAGGGGAACAGGCCGCATCAACAATGAGAATCCAGCCTTTGTTCATGTAGGACCAAGCCAAGAAATTCTGCTTAATAGCCACTGTGAAGTCCAGCAAAGATAGCTGACTAGAAAAAAGAAGGCTTACTGGGCAGAGACCAGGTGGCTAAAAAGACAGCAGAAGGCCATGCCTTTGTAGAACATCTCTGTGGAAGTGTGATCTCCACTGCAGCATTCAGCATCCCCACTGCCAATATAACAGAAAAACAACAAGACAAGGGGACTAAAGTTGCTTCAAGGAATTTGGAATCCAGTCTGGATAAATAAGAAGGCAAATACAGAAAATGGAATAGAGGGGTCAAAGTGCGAGGTATGTGTGTTATCTGGAATTAACTACAACCAGAACTGGAACACTAAGGAGCTTCTTATTCTGTTAAATAACTCCACTGGAGGGTTACCATGTCGTCTCTCTCACCATACTTTCCTACTCTGTCCATCCTACTCATTTCACAATTGACAAAGTAAGAAGATTCAGTTAACAGGTAGATGAATAGAAAACAGGACCAGATCTTCTAATTTCCAGTCCGATGACACTACTAAATTATCATCACACTGTGGGAGCAAGTCAAAGTAGACAGTATGGCTTTAAGGTAAAGTAGCCAAGCCAAACAATTAAGGAAAACAGTAAGTGCATTTCTGGATGTATTCCAGCAACTATTCAACCAGAACATCTTCCACCCCTCACCCCATGTTCACGCACATGAAGACTAACCATGGATGTACACACCACCAAGAAAATGTTTAGCTTCTGAGTGTTCTACTGCCCCTCTTCCTCCCCCTGCCATATCCCTTCCATAAACAAAAAACTCAAGGGCAGATGTTTAGAATGAAGCACACAAAATTAACCAGTACTTCCTGCTCTGGGTCCTACAGTTCATGCTGGCTGAGGGAATGAGAGGAGGGGAACAGGCCGCATCAACAATGAGAATCCAGCCTTTGTTCATGTAGGACCAAGCCAAGGAATTCTGCTTAAGCCTCCTACGTGGTGAAGTATTTCTAATCTCTCAGAATAGGGGAGAAACTCTTCTTGTCTTAGAATTGGATTGAAGCACTGACTGCTGGGGAACATAAATGCTTCTCTGTTATGTGCTACTCAGAAAAATTCCATAAGGATCTTGTGAAATAACCTCCTTTAGAGTTTAGTAATGAATGACAATGGCCATATAGAATTTCACAAAATTGCAAAATGCCCTTCCACAGCTTGAATTAGAAAAAGAAAACTAGTTCATTCTAAAGTATCAAATTAGGAGTCACTGGTTCACCACTGGCTCTTATGTGCTAACTCTCTGGAAGTCAGAAAAGGAATGCTCTCCTTGAAGCCAGACTTGATTTTAGGAATATAAAACTAATAAAGTTGTAGCACAAAGTCAATTAGAGATGGGGTGTGTTTAGGCTACTAAATGGGATTCTCCAAACAGTTAACACAAACAGTAGTCACAGAAAGCAACTATTTGAAAATGTTTTCAATTTTGTTAGCATAACTGCTGGCTGAAACAAGAGTTCCCAGGCAACACATCCAGCTGCACACCAGCTGTTATTGTTCCACCTCAGCGGATGGATTGCACAAACAGAGTCTCACCGATTAAGACGACCCAAGGCCAAGTTAATACTGACTGTGGGATCCTCAAGCAGACACAGGCAGGCGATCGGAAAGCCCTACAGAACAACTAAGCACAGAAGGAATCTACTGAGATGATCTGGTACAGTGCGGTCACTCTAGTTGCTGTAACACTCACTCCTCCTTATTGCCTGTTGAAGGGCTAGTTTCTATTGGCTAAAACTTATCTTTAAAATGGTTTGTTTTTAAAAACTTATTATCCTGTTCCTTTCCCCTAAATTTCTGTACTCCCTTTTCATTGCCTCCCCCTTGCCAATCAGTCAAATGCCGACAGTGCAAGAGGACAATCCCTTAGAAAGTATATTTAGATTAGCACAACTTAAAAATGCAGACAAGTAAACTTTACAGCTTTGTATAAAACAGTAATTCCTAACTAAATTTATGACAACAAATGCAATGGAACTTACAATTTGAGAAAGCATCCCTTTCAAATGAATGAACAAAGGGCTTCAATAATCATGTTTTCTGAGTACAGGCAATAAGCACTTCCTATCACACTTGAGCCATTGTTAAGAACCGAAAGACACACTAAGACAAGCAGAGATAGAATATGGAAAGTCTCAATTCTATGTTGCCACAGTGAAATATAACAAAGCAGATGGGTAAAAGAGAAGATATTTTAGAATTTCTCAAAGCTAACAGAATTCTGTATCAAAAGCTATTTATAAAAATAATGGAATGATTATCACTATGGAGCTAAGAGGAAAACAAAAGTTTTGAAATAGACAGTATGATTTTGGAGAAGATAAACCCATAATCTCTATGGAAATTAGATTTTTCCATGAAGTATCAAAATTAAAGTTTAAGACAAAAAAGACACTTTTCTTTCCCTATCACCCTCAAAATACTACTTGGTGCTATGGTTAAATAAGATCACAGCACTAATCTAATGTAGAAGTTCTCAAAAATAAAAGCTTTCTGCTTGCATTACCTAATTGCAATGTCCCAAAATGCCATATACACTTCAGTAAACTGAAGGGCCAAAATTGACTAATCATGGTAATTAAAATGTGATCATAAAACAGCCATTACATGCATACAGAGAGAATTCTTAACTGAACACTAGAATGTCAAACACCCTTGGAGAGTAATTTCAAATAAGTGCAAATCACTGTTAGAGGGTACAAACACTTTCCACTATCAAAACATATGATAAATTCATCCTGATCTGCATATCTTTGGCATTTTATTTGACATACCAAAAAAGATAAGATTCCTAAGTGAAATTTTAAGCCAAGAACTGGGGAATATGCCTTATTAACCCAAACCCCATGCTTCCAAGACTCAATACCAGACCTAATTCATGGTGGTAGACCACAGGCATGAATAAGTCCTGCAGCTGGGCTAAAGGAACAAGGCCAGCATTCACCCCCACTCATGCAAGCTGAGGCAAAAAATCCATTCACTCTGCTGAACAAAGTTCCCACTACAGGGATTTGACTGACATAAGATTTAATAGAGTCACAAAGAAGGCAACTAAGTTAATTATAACACTAAATAAATAAAAAGACAATTAAATATAAGCTACATAAGCCATATTTTAGAAATGTATAATTGTTAAGATATGAAAAAGACACCATAATTTTATGGGAAGCTATTTCTTGTTCTGTGATATTCATATACTATTGAAAGTTGGCTATAGTTTGGCTTTTATCTATAACAGAAGGGTGAAAAATATTTTTTTTTAAAAAAAAGAGAAAACCATCTAATTAAAAAAACAAGATTCTAATACCTAGAATCTAGGTATTAGATTCTAGGTATAGTAATAGACTAAGGTCAACTCCAATAATCCCACAAAGTCACAAAAAGTTGACCAAAGTTTACTTTTTTTATTCAACAACTATCTGCTAAGTGAAGTTAATAAGTCCACTGTGATGTGCTATTTAAAATACTTCAATCTGGCCAGGCGCGGTGGCTCACGCCTGTAGTCCCAGCACTTTGGAAGGCCAAGGTGGGAGATCACCTTAGTTCAGGAGTTCGAGACCAGCCTCATCAACATGGTGAAACCCCATCTCTACTAAAAATATATAAATTAGCTGAGTGTGGTGGCGGATGCCTGTACTCCCAGCTACTCAGGAGGCTGAGGCAGGAGAATCACTTGAACCCAGGAGGCAGAGGTTGCAGTGAGCTGAAATCACACCACTGCACTCCAGCTTGGGTGACAGAGCAAGGCTCTGTCTCAAAAAACAAACAAACAAACAAACAAACAAAAAACTCTAGTCCTTCATTTTGCTAGAGTGCCTTTTATTCTTTAGTTTCATTCCTAATAAACTCGGTCCCTAATTCCCCTAGATCATGTACTATTTGCATCTGTCCTCAAAAGAGGAAATAATTACAAATTACAAATACCATAAGATATCTTACATACTAAAATGGCTTTCTCAGTTTTCACAACTGCTTATTAATTTCTTACCACAACCAGCCATTAGATCAAGGTTAATAGCTATGACTGGTCTTGATAATTACTCAAGTTCAAATTCTTCCATTCATTCAACAAACATTTACTGAAAACCTACTACGTGCCAGTCCCTGTTCTAGGCACTGGGGCTTAGCAGAGAATAAGACAAGGTCTCAACGTTGTAGAACTTATAGTGAAGTAGGGAGCATGCCTGGGAAAGGGATAGATTTTAAAATAAAAATGAAAATTCTGTGTGTCAGACGACGGTGAAAAACGAAGCGGGAATAGAAAGTTTGTGGAGAGCCTATTTAATTCAGCATTATCAGAGATGTTCTCATGACATGGATAAGGTGATACCTGAGCAGAGCCCTGAAGAAGTGAAACAGTGCAACATCTCGGGGAAGAGCATTCCAGGAACAGCAAGTGCAATACCCTGAGGCAGGCACATGCTGGCAAGTTCCAGGGAGTGCTGAGGAGGCCAGTGCGGCTGAAGCAGCAGTGAGTAGGGTGGAAAGGTATTAGGAGATGAGGTGAGAGAAGCTGAGAGGGGGAGGGGATGCCAACATGGAGGGCTTTGTAGGTCACTGTAAGACTTGGTTTCTACTCTGAATGAGATGAAAACCCACTGGAGAATTTTATACAAAGGAGTAACAGGCTCTAACTAGTATTTCAAAAGGACGACTCTGGTTGCTGTACTTACCAAAGACTACAGAGGGGATGACAGAGAAACAAGAAGATGAGTTAGAGGAGTTTTGCAACAATCCAGCTAACAAATAATGGTATTTTGGACTTATTTTGAGGGTGGAACAAACCAGTTTTAGTGATGGACTGGATGTGGCATGAAAGCTTTGCCTTATACAATTGGAATGATGAAGCAGTCATGGAGGGATGGAGAGTAAGAAACTGGGAGTTCAATTTCAGATATAGTAAGTTGAAGATGCCCATGAAACCTCTAAGTGAAAATATCAATTCAGCAGTTAGGATATACAAGTCTGGAGTTCAGGAAGAGGCCGCAGCAGGAGAGAGAAATCTGGAAGTCATCAGCATACAGTTAGTATTCAAAGCCATGGGATTAGAGGAAAACAACTAGGGAAGGGATATAGATAGATAAGAGGTACACAGACTGGGTCTCGGGACATACCAACTTTTAGCAATGGGGGAAATGGGGAGGACCCAGCAAAGGAGACCGGAGAGAAATAGCCACTGAAGTAGAAAGAATACCAAAAGAGTAGAATTCCAGAAGCCAAATTTTAAAAAGCTTCTTTTAAAAAGAAGAAGAGAGTGATCAACTGAACTTTGTCATACACTCCTGAAATGCTAAGAAAGATGACAACTGAGCACTGGCTACTGGATTTGGCAACCTGGAGGTCTGACCTTGAGTGTTTTGTTAGAATTGACAGGAATGAAAGCCAAGAGAATACTGGGTACAAGGGAAGGGGGCACTGGAAACAGGTAATAAAAACAATTTTCCAAGTAATTTTTCTTATTTATTTTCTGTTAGAGACAGAGGAGAGCCCTAAATTGCCCAGGCTGGACTGCAATGGTACTATCATAGCTCACTGCAACCTTGAACTCCTGGCCTCAAGCAATCCTCCCACCTGGGCCTCCCAAGGTGCTAGGATTATAGGCGTGAACCACTGCACCCAGCCCACTAAGTAATTTTTCTATAAAGAAATGAGGTGGTAGCTGGAGAGGGAAAGGGGTGATCAAGAACAAATTGCTTTTTAAGATGGGAAGACATCATGTATTGTGTTGATGGGAAGGATCCAGTGGGGCAGCTGGGTTTCTACTCAACAGTGAGGACTTTCTCTGGTGGCATCACTGGACTGGAGTGGGTCCAAGAGAGTCCCTTTCATCCACAAAGACGTTCTCTAAAAAAGCCTTCCCAAAGATTTCCTAAACAGAAAAGGCATAATATATATTTTCAGGATCACTATAAGTATCCGGACTAAAAAGAGTTACCTGTACCCAAACAGTTCAAAACCCACAGGCGCTCTAGAAGGTCCCTTTCCATTAGAGCCAGCTCACGTCTATGTCTTCCTGTTACAGTAGTTCCCATCATCTGGCCCACAGTAAGGTCCCAGACTGGCTACCAGAATCACCCACAGAGCTTTTGAAAATGCATATTGTTGAGCCTCATCTCCACAAGTTCCATTTTGGAAGGTTTTGGGTGAGGTCCCAAGGTTTTGGGTGAGGTCCCAAACTCTTGTGTGTTTTTTTCTCTTTTTAAACTTTATGGTCTGTGACACAGCCCTTAGGAGATCCCCAGAACATGTGCCCCCAGACTCGGTATTTTTATAAAGACAATTTTTATGTATAATTACAGTTGAGAAATACTTCCCTACTATAAACTCTTCTCCATCCTGGTTCTCATTCTTTAAAGAATCGGGTAACAAAAGGCTTCTGTGGAATGAACTTAAGTTCTTCTGATTTTCATGTCAGACATTTCAAGGTGCAATTTATTCCATGCATCAACTGTAGGCATGCATAGGCAGTAAACCGGAAAAGCAGCAGTCTTCTTTAAGACACACACAGATGTTAGTCAACAGGGATACTCACTCCACATCCAAGTCTGGGGGTGACTGCACAAACTGAGCCCAAACTCCCCAACATTTTCCTCCATGCCAATTTCCTCTATCATTCAACATGCATTCACAAGGCCCTAAATCCTAGGCAAGTAGAAATACACACTTGATTTTTAGAAAACCTATCTACTGCTGGGGATTTCACAGTGGTATCCTTTACAGGCAGGCATTGGTCAAGATTCCTTGTAAACCAAATTCCCCACCCTCTCTGGTGTCCACCCTTCCTTCCTATAATAAAATGATACAGGACCACCAGGATTCTCAATGGTAAGGGACACAGCTGAAAGCAAAGAGTTAACTTCTGCTTCAGTACACTCAAAAAGATAAGAAAACACTTCTTCTTCTTTGTCTAGAAGCCTAGACTTGTTTAATCCCAGTCTGTGTCGGGTAATGTCGGCGTTTTCAGGGAGGGTGTTACATTCTGTTGGCTACAGACTAGCATAGAAATATTTATTTTTCAGAGAAGAAATTTTAGGTATTTAAAAAATATATATTAAAAGGGGGGCTTAAGTACAAAGCGCCAGATGTTCATATAGTAATTAGAGAGGGAAGGGAAGAAGAAAGAGGAAGGAGTGGGGGGGGGGGGAGAGGGAAAAGAAGAAGGAGAGAATGGGGAAAGAGTAAGATTGAAGAATTATAAAAACACTGTAAAAGTCCAGACTTGATATTCTGGATTTTAAATGATCTCACGACATGCACAACTATCTATAGGGCATGCTTTCTTTTCACTTTAGAAACTCCTTGGGTCACTGATCCAACCTCCTTCCAGACTCACTTAGGACACACTTTAAGTAGCTTAGAATCCAAGACAGAGGCTGGCAAACCACAGCTGGCAGATTAAATCTAGCCCACCACCTATTTTTGTAAACAACGTTTTACACTGTTTATCGCTGCTTTTCTGGCTACAAGGGCAGGGGTGGGCAATTGTGGAGACCCTGCATGGTCAGCAAAGCCTAAAATATTTACTAAGTGGCCTTTTACAGAAAAAGTTTGGTGATTCCTGATCTAAGAAATGAAAGAATACAAAAACGAAGATTTCTACTAAAACCTCTTCTTCTGCAGGGCATACTGTTTTAAAATTTGGTCCAAGGAAGTTTAAATTTTTCCTCTACTCTCACGAAAAAAAAGCAGAAGGAAGCCCATTCAGAAATGTTATAAGATTTAATTCAATTACATTTGATACCCCTAGAATTACCTATGATTTCACAGAAAGAAGCACTTTCTTTTCTTAATAAGCAAAAAGATTAGCAGGTAGGGGAGGGGATGGAGATTTGATGCATTTCAAAAAATAAAATCTGTAATAATATCCTTTAGCTCTTATACAGCTCACAAAAATGAACCAGTGAAGCAGAAAGACAAGGAAAACAACACTCTTGGAACAAGTGACACCATTTTTCCAGCGGTGCCCCCTCCCATACCCACCCTCCCCCCACCAGGCAGAGGCTTAATAAGCAGCAGTTGCAGTGAAGGGGGGAAACTGATTACTCAAGTCAAACAGTAAACGTAACTGGGACAGCAGGAAAAATGACATGTTGAAAACCGCAAATAAAGTGGAAAATGTAAGTAGATCTCATTTAGATATCTACAAGAATCTCCCTCCCTTGACCTCTGGGTAGGAATTCAGTCCTTCGCACAAGGCCTCCTTGTACTTCTGCTCTTCTGAGCGGATGGACAATTTACATCACGAAAGTACCCTGCCAGCTGGCACTCTCTCTACAAGCGACTGATTGTGAGCAGATGCCTTCGTAAGTATAAACGAATACACCCCCTTCTTCATTTTTCATTCATCTACCCTCTTTGCAAAGGAATAAGAATGTACACTCTACACACTCTCCCGTAGAAACCAAAGTTAGTGTTCTTCGTATCCCTTTCTCTCTCATGGGCTGTGCTTGAACATGCTATTGTGTTCCTGATTAAATTATATCTTCTACAAAGTAGCTAAAATGTATGTAATTCCCCTGGACTACATGTAAATAATCTTGTACTCCTAGATGCATCTGCTTATTTTTTCTAATGACTGTTAAGAAACAAAATTACAACAAATTTAAAGGTCTTAATTGGCTTTTGTGATTCCAGAATTGAGCAACATCTTACTCTATAAAATAGAATGAGTATTCCAATGAGCTGAGCAGAGGAATTGGTTTTATAGACAAAAAACGTCTGAGAAAAGCAGAAACAGAACAAAAAGCAGGTTGACTGTTTCAAAAGTTACTTTCCTTTTAGGGTTAAACAGAGAAGACGTCTTTTTATGACCAGGTAAACTGGGCCCCTTCTAACTGGTTTTCGTGAATCTGAAACAATTGGTTGTTTCAGAATTCAGGTTAATTATGTGGTACCTGAATTATGTACCAGCATGAGCAACTCCATTCTAGTTTAGTCTGGTCTGCTGGGGCCTAGTGCAAGAGGCTAGTCTAAAACAATGGGCCCCCATAAACTTTATTTAATATGACTTAGATTAAAAACTATGTCCTAGAATAGTCTCAATTTAGAACATTTGATAATCTGCCACAACAAAGAATCATAACTTTCAATCAGAAGTCAGTCTAAATTATTGGTGTATTTAGTGTTATACATTAAATAGTCTTTTTTTAAAAAGCTTCTTTCTAGTTAAATCACCTTCCCCTTAAAGCACATTTTCATTCCAGAAACTTCTTTAAATTTATCTTTAATTGGAAAGTAGTAAAGAATTTGGCAGATAAATATCAGAATGTCCCTTTCCAATGAGGAAAAACTTTTTGCAATCACGCTTGAAACTGTTTTATAAATTATGTAGATAGCATATTCAGTGAAGGTGTCTTGAGGGTAAGGAGATCACACAAATTATTTACATAGCATATTTCAGGTAGGTCAGTCAGGTTCCCAGCACTTCAAAAACATGGGCCCTTTAATCTGCTTTTCCCTTTACATTGAGAGCAAACATTAAACAGTGATATCAGAAGAAATGTTCTTCAATCCAGTCTTTGCCATATTTCAAACAGATAGCACTGCAGTTCTCCTCCATGGGAGTATTTCACATGCACCCACAATGGGACTTGTTCTACCTTTCTATTTACATTCTGGAGAACAGCCAAAGTCCTTTCTGGCTCTCTTTGATCTGATGCCAGAGACTTAGTATCCAACACCTACCTAGAAGAAATTCCCTTAGGAGTTCCATGACTAAAGAGGAGTTAGGAAGAAGATAGAAAGTATTCTATAAACCCACCCTGTATCATTATCACTCCCCAGCTTAAGAATCTGTGCAGCTCACCTGATCTAATGCACACTCCTCAGGCATGTTATCACAAGGCACCCATAAGTCTGGACAATTGTGCTTCATTTTCTATCTCCAAACCATATCCTACAGTTCTCTAGTGTAAACTAAAACCTCTGTTCCAGTCTTGCCAACTTTATTATCCATATGCCACATCTCACCCCTAAGCCATTCTCTAGTCTTGACTCCTTCCAAGCCCTATCCATCTTTCCAGGTTTGGTTCAAGTTCCACCATATCCATCCATGCCACTATCAACTTGTATTATCATCTTACTTTTCTGAACACATAGCACTTACTGTAATTCACTACTTGAGTATTTATTCTTTCATGTCTCTTTGCCCCAACAAATTTAACTTATTCAAAAGCAAGGAATATATACTTTTGGGTATATTCTATAATAGTGCTTTTCAAGCTTTTCTAACCATTACACAAATAAAAAAGACACTTTACATTGCAATCTTGAACTCACACATACATATACAATTGAAACTCAAGTTTGATAAAATAATGCAATACTATACATGATGCAATCTGATATTCTAGTTTTCATTCCATTTGATCGAATATGCTGGTTATAGTTCACTAAATTGATTTTATGACATTAGGGAGCTGTGACCCACAATTTGAAAAACACTGCAATTCCTAGGGCACTGTGCTTGTCAAAAAACAAGTGCTCAACAAATATTTATTTACAGTAGACTGACTCATCTACCAAACAAAACAGGCTAGAATTCTAAAACAAGACAATATTTTCTGGATATTGACGTAGAGCTTATGACGATGCCTTTCAAGGCCTTCTTCCATATTTTAAAAACAGATCAACATTAAAAGAAAATCTTTGTACATGGCAGCCTTTAACAAGATCAAAGAAAACAGGTCGGGCATGGTGGCTCATGCCTGTAATCCCAACACTTTAGGAGGCGGATCACCTGAGGTCAGGAGTTCGAGACCAGCCTGACCAACATAGAGAAACCACATCTCTACTAAAAGTACAAAATTAGCTGGGCATGGTGAGGCACGCCTGTAATCCCAGATACTTGGGAGTCTGAGACAGGAAAATTGTTTGAACCCGGGAGGTGGAGGTTGTGGTGAGCCAAGATCACACCATTGCACTCCAGGCTGGGCAACAAGAGCAAAATTCCGTCTCAGAAAAAAAAAAGAAAGAAAGAAAAGAAAAGAAATGCCCTTTTCCTAAAGCTAAGTAGCAAAAATTTCATTAATCAACATGGCATCCCCAAGAGGGAAAGAAGCCTCTAGCCCTCTAAGGGATCTTAGAGGAACTTAGGAACGGATCCCCTAAGTTCCTTTTAGCAGCTCTGGCTTTCCAGAAGAACTCCTTCAGCCATGAGCATGTGATAAGCTTTCATGGTAGTAGCAAGATTTCCTCTCTGTGAGATAGATGGACTGAGGCCCAGTGCGTGGGGTTAGATTTCTACTAAAAAGAAGACATTTGGATAATTACTGTTTGATGCTCATGACACTTTTTTCATGGTATTATCAGTACCTGGAATTATCCTCTTTATTTTCTGCATGTTTTATTCATGTCACACACATACACACACAAGAACGCAAGATTTTGAGGGCCAGGACTCATCCCCTGCTATCTTTTTATTTTGAGGTATGTTTTTGTTGTTGCCTTTTATAGGGAGAGAATTGTCTGACTTTTAAAATAAGCAGCAACCCAGTAGAAGAAAGAGAGTGAACCTAGGTGAGTCTGACTTGTTGTTTGGTTAATACAGTCAATGATTCACTCAATTTACAAACACACCCTGAAACTTCCTGTGTGCCAGGCAACAGGCTGAGTACTGAAGATACATAGATAAAATAAGGGTGAGTCCCTGACTTAAAGGAATTCCATATGACAGATGAGATAAGATACAAATAATTAAGATACACAGTGAGATAAGTACTGTACCAGGGAGTAAGGGACAACCATACCTCAATTTTCTAAGTGTAAAATAAAGAGTTTATACAAGATGAACTTTAATGTACACATCTAGCTCCAAAGAGCTTGACTCTACAATCTTATCTGTTAGATTTCTGAAAATATCTCTATTACTAGATCTTTTCAATACTTTCTCATAGTAATGTTCTACAGAAATGTTAAAATGCCACAGCAACTGATTTTACAACGATGAGGGACATCAGAGACATGAAATATCAGCTGATTTCCAATCAAGTTCAGACTTAAGCAATTTTCTGACCCTGTACGATGCTTTTGCCAATATTCTGTACTAAGTCGAGTCCTATAAGCCCAGCTGCAGGTAAGTTTATGTTAAAATAATTTGCAATGAGTAACAGAAGGTAAGGTTCTATTTTAAAGGCTAAAAATTTTCTAATGATGGGGTTCTCAAATAATTGTCTCCATCTTTGGATGAAAAAAGATAACTCTTGATTTCTATGTCTACAAAAGATGAAGCAGTGCAATCTGCAGGCTCCAAACAAATAATCCAACATCTCTATCCACATCTAGCCACAAGGGACAAGTGACATGTAATGTTTTAGAATAAATTCTTCAGTAGCAAGAAAGGATGAATTCTCTCCTCTTGCTTCTATCACTTGAAAAGGTAAACGTCTGAATCCCTTTGAAAATTAGCCCAATTTACAAAACAGTGGAACTAAACTGAACTCCCACCACTACTTGGCTCATTCATTCTCCCACAAGTTTGGAGCAAAGACCCCATTGACTTATGCATGTAGGCGGATTAGAATCGCAATGCGGCCATATAGCACATTGCTGCACAGTGATTCTGCACTATTAAGTCAAGGCAGCCTTCACTAGATTTGTCTCCTGACTTTCCTTCTTTCCACAAAAATATAATTTCAAGTCTACTATACAGTATAATTGTGTAATGTAGGAGAAATAAGGCCTGTATATACATTTATTTATTTATTAATGGATATAGGCATTTCTGTTTTTATTGTCTGCTTATACTTAGTGCCCTTCAAGGGCTCCCCTAAAAGACCTAAGTGGACACAAATGTATCCTAAGGATCAAGCACTCCAAGTTCTTAAATGTCCAGTGATAAGTGAAAAAGAAAAATATTAGTGTGAAAAATAAAAGGCATATAAGAAGGAGAAAAATAGCTAAGTGGTAGAAAACAAGAGTAAAAGAATGGTATGAGGCTAAAGCAATTATCACCGATTTTCCACACCTTTAGAATTTATAAAGCATATTTATAAACTTTCCAAGTGGCACTTACTTTCTAATTTAATTTTCAAGCAGTACTAAATGCCTACAGCAATGGAGCCTATAAGGACAAATGCATTCCCCCTGCCCTCAAAAAGAATACAGCCGGGCATGCTGGCTCATGCCTGCAATCCTAGCATTTTGGGAGGCCAAGGTGGGCAGATCGCCTGACCCCAAGTGTTCGAGACAAGCCTGGGCAACTATGGTAAAATCCCATCTCTACAGAAAAAAAAAAAAAAACACAAAAATTAGCCAAGCATGGTGGTGTGCACCTGTGGTCCTAGCTACTCAGGTGGCTAAGGTGGGAGGATCCCTTGAGCCTGGGAGGTCAAGGCTGCAGTAAGTCATGTTCATACTAATGCACTCCAGTCTAGGTGATACAGCAAGACCCTGATGCAAAAAACAAAACAAACAAACAAAAAAACAGGGACAATTCAGTGAAACCACCAATCAGAGAGCAACACAGAGCAGGGTGTGCTAAGCCTTAGGAAAGGCACAAACAGTAAAATCGAAGCCCAAATAGATGATTTCATAAACTTTTTTTTTTTTTTTTTTTGAGACAGAGTCTCACTCTGTTGCCCAGGCTGGAGTGCACTGGCGTGATCTCAGCTCACTGCAGCCTCCCACCTCCTGGGTTCAAGCAATTCTCGTGCCTCAGTCTCCCGAGTAGCTGGGATTACAGGCGTGTGCCACCACACCCAGCAAATTTTTGTAGTTTTAGTAGAGATGGGGTTTCACCATGTTGGCCAGGCTGATCTCGAACTCCTGACCTCGTGGTCCTCCTGCCTCGGCCTCCCAAAGTGCTGGGATTACAGGCGTGAGCCACTGTGCCCGACCAAATTTACATTTCTTCTTCTGAATAAGTAATAAAATATGAATGGATGGTTTTGACACAATGGACCAATAAAATATACACCCTCAACCACATTTTCTTTCAGAGTTTCTCCTGAAGTTTTCATAAATGAATTTTAAGAATATTCACATTGAGTAAAATGCCTGTTATTGTCACTCTTAATGTCACAATAAAAAAAGGATGCATCGTAAGGAACCCACAGAGAACTTAAATGAATACATGTACAGATAGGGACACAGGCTAGTTCTAAATACCATATATGCCTAGTATAATGAAAGAATTTCTCCTCTAAGTTCTCCTCTCAGAAAAGGGAGAACTGTCTTATCTTCTAGTTCTTACAGAGCTTCCCAAGTACTTCACTTTACACCACCAATTACTGTGGGAAAATCAAATTAGCTTAATATGACTTCAAATAATACAAGTGTCAGAAGCTTATTTGGGATATGTAATGTAAAGTATTTTGTTTCGTTTTCTTTTGCTTTTTTTTAAGAGAAAAGGAAATTAACCCAGATTTATGTAGTCATTCTTAGTAGATATGGCTTTAAAATTAAAAGTGCTGAATATTGTAAATAATATGCTTTTTAAAGGCAGGAGAGTGCGTAGTTATATTGTAAAGATCCCACATATAAACCAATGAGAGAAAGGGGGCAAAAAACTATCCTAACGTTATGTAAATCAGTATGCACGGCTTGAGATAAAACTTCTAGTGACAGCAATCTTACACAAATTTAAAAAGTACTGCATCACAATGTATTCATGAAAATGAATAAAGTATGATCTGGGAAATTATGCTGATGACTAAAAAGTGACTTCAATAACTACTGATATCAAAGATGTATGGAAAAAAACTAGAATAAAATTGTCCTGTAAAATGTAAGAATGTGGAAAACAATCCCAATTCTGTATATATGTGATTTAAAACATGTAAATGAATATTTTAAATAGACGTGCAATTATTTCACTTATATTAACATTTTTAAACCTTCAAGTTGGCAAAAACCTTTTTTAAAATCTTCTAAAAGGAAAAATGATAAATAGCCTAATATTTTATACATACTTACATAGTAAATTTCATGTCATGATTCAAAAGAAACAAGATGGTAGGCCAAATGGGATTCTGTGTGAGAATGACCTACATTTAACTGAGCAGTACCTATACCAAAGTTTCAGTCTCAGGACATACCAGTGTACATCAGGTAGCATATGGGCAGCTGGCTGGCAGCTCGTCCAGGTGTGATTCTTACTGTTTCTGGACATTAGCTACAATTCACCCAGATGGAAGGATGGCTTGCTTGAGATGCTTCCATCTGCTTGCCATTTTACTCTCACTTTACAAAAGAAAACTCAACTTTAAAATTGAGATCTACCTTTAAAGGCAGATAGATCATCATCAACACTAATCCTGTGGAATGAAAGAGCATTTGTATATGGCAATAATAGGGAATCTACCTTTGATGGTAACAGAATAATGTAAGAGAAAGCCCAATACTTCTCTTCGTTCTCTGTCTTGCACCAATTCAAAAAGTTATTGATCTTTCTTCACTTCTTCCAAGTTCTCCCACCAGAACAAGTCACAGTTAAGGCCAAAAATGTTGAAAGATGCAGTATCACAGACAGCAGAAGCATGAGCATTTCACTAACTTCACACAAGCTATGTTTTCTGAGGCCAGAGAACTCTTGTGCCACCATATCACCACATTACAAATGATATTATCCACATCAAGGTTCAGGCTGGCAGAACCTCACGGGAAACTACCCTGACCTTAAAGAGCAATGTCCAAAGCCACAGTTCTAACTTGGACTCCCAGCACTGGGATATGGTTGCCATATGGTTGACACTAATCCTAATAAACCCCCAATTAAGACATCTTTACAGGCCTAGTTACATGTCTAAAATGACAGAGATACTTTCATCATCAGTACTAATATAATGAAGGCACATTAGTGCATAATCATATTAACAATGTAACTCCACAGTGTAACTCCATTTCCAGCAGTGATTCTAAAATGTAAGACAGTTTCTGGATGAGCTATGGTAATTTGGAGATGGGAAAACATTGGGAAATCCTTGCCCTTCAACTCCTGCCTGCACACACACCTATCACCAGTCACCTCCTTTACCATAATGACATTTCCACAAGGAAATCATCAAAAGTACATTTAACATCACAATCTCTTTAGGATTCAAAAGCATTACTCCTCTCATTCATCGCTGGTGGGAATGCAAAATGGTACAGCTACTTTGGAAGACAGTTTGGCAGTTTCTTACAAAAGTAAATATACTCTTAGCATACAATTGATGAATGCTCTGATAAATGTATGGTGATTTACTCTTGAATTTGCTCAGCTGAGTTGAAAATGTATGTTCACACAAAAATATGTACACAGATGTGTCTATAGAAATTTTATTCACAATTGACAAAACTTGGAAGCAATCAATATGTCCTTCAGTAATTGAATGGATACACTGTGGTACATGCATACAATGGAATATTATCCACTGATAAAAAGAATGAGCTATCAAGCCACAAAAAGATACAGAGGAAACTTATATTCATATAAGTAAATGAAAGAAGCCAATCTGAAAAGGCTACATACTCTATGACTCCAATTATATGACATTCTGAGAAAGGAGACAGTAAAAGGGTTCTGTGATTGCCTGGAGGTAGGGGAGGAGAGAAAGATGAAAGGCAGAGCAGAGGACTGTCAGGGCAGTGAAACTACTTTGAATGATACTGTAACAGCACGTCATGAAACATTTGTCCAAATCCTTAGAATGCACAACACCAAGAGTGAGCCTAAACTATGGACTTTAGGGGATTATGATATGTTAATGTTTCATTGATTATAACAATCATGCCATTCTGATAGGAAAAGTTGACAATCGCAGAGGCTATGTGTGTGGTGATCTAGGAAGAAAATATGTGGGATTTCTGCACTTTTGACTTAATTTTTCTGTGAACCTAAAAATGCTCTAAAGATGGATGGATGGATGTATTTATTTTTGAGGCAGAGTCTCACTCTGTTGCCCAGGCTGGAGTATAGTGGCGCAATTTCAGCTCACTGTAGCTGGGACCACAGGTGTGCACACCACGCCCAGCTAATTTTTGCATTTTCAGGAGAGATGGGGTTTCACCACATTGGCCAAGCTGGTCTCGAATTCCTGACCTCAAGTGATGCGTCTGCCTCGGCCTCCCAAAGTGCTGGATTACAGGTGTGAGCCACTACACCTTGCCATAAAGTTACTAAATTTCATTTAAAACACTTGTTTTAGAAGCCAAATGAACTGTGTTATAGCCTTTCGAAGGCAGTTTACATTCAAAAGTATTAAAATCTGAGAACAGGTTGGGCACAGTGGCTCACACCTGTAATCCCAGCACTTTGGGAGGCCGATGCGGGCAGATCATGTGGTCAAGAGTTCAAGACCAGCCTGGCCAAGATAGTGAAACCCCATCTCTATCAAAAATATAAAAATTAGGTGGGTGTGGTGGCAGGCACCTGTAGTCCCAGCTACTCAGGAGGCTGAGGCAGGAGAATCACTTGAAACCAGAAGATGGAAGTTGCAGTGAGCCGAGATCGCACCAGTGCACTCAACCCTGGGCAACAAGAGTGAAACTCCGTCTCAAAATAAATAAATAAACAAAATACATTTTAAAAATATCTGAGAACATTAGTACTGCCAAAAAGTTGTCCTAAGGCCAGCTATCAGGTCCAAATCAGCAAAGCCAAGGATTGTGTTGGAAAAAAAACTAAAAACTAAAACCTTACCACACAGTCTAACAACATTAAGTTTCCTATTTAACACAGGATTTAAAATACTGGCATCAAACTATAATGGTTGAGATTTAACCAGCTACTGAGGATGGAAGAAATAAACAGGAAGAAACAAAACCTCTGATCCCCAGCAGGTCTGACTCAACTCAGTGACCAATAAGTGGAGCTGGGGTTATTATCAACCATCCTAAGCCCCAAGGCTGCAGCTGAGGAGATAAAAGATCTAACAGAGAATCCTTAGCTTCCAGAGAAAGGGAGGTGACAACAGTGGGGCTGATCCACTGAAGACTCCAGGTATACCCACTACTTCACCCTGCCCCACCCCATCCTGTCCCTTCAGAAGTTGCAGCTAAAACTAGTGTCCACATCTCCAAGTTTTGCACATGTATATTTCATCAGTGATCAGCTATATGGATGTAGATAATCAATGATGAAGGACACAGCCTAGAAACTGTGATAACTTAAATAGCACCTGTGGAAAAAATAGCTAGTACAATTTTTAAAAAGCAAAAAAAAAATTTTTTATTTTGAGACAGAGTCTCTGTCGCCCAGGCTGGAGTGCAATGGCATAATCTCTTCTCACTGCAACCTCCGCTTCCCAGGTTCAAGCAATTCACCTGCCTCAGCCTCCGGAGTAGTTGGGATTACACACGTGCTAATTTTTTGTATTTTTAGTAGAGATGGGGTTTCACCATGTTGGCCAGCCTAGTCTCAAACTCCTGACCTCAGGTGATCCACCCACCTCAGTCCCGCAAAGTACTGGGATTACAGGCATGAGCCACCATGCCCATCCAAAAAAAAAAAAAACCTTTTTAATATTGTCATGGATGGCATTATTATTACTCAATGGGATCTGGAGTATCACTGTAAAATGACTACAGTAATAAAAACATTTATGTTTCTTTTTGGCAGAATTCTGTGTAATCTAATAATGCTGGTTAGTTATTTCAAGTAAAATCACCTGATCTACAGCTTTTCAAATTCAGAATTTTTATCAGTCCATTAAATGCTGATTAGGTTCCAGGGAACTGACTTGTGATAACCAAACTGATTTAAATACCATAAACAATCATATGTAAAAATTTCAACGAAAGCTATTTTTGTTAAAACAATGGGAATAGATATCTGCACAGGACAAGTCCTCACAGAAGACCAGATTAGAGGGCTGGGCATGTGCAGGGCTCACACCTGTAATCCCAGCTACTTGGGAGGCTGAGGAAGGTGAATTGCCTCCCAGCACTTTGGGAGGCCAAGGCAGGCAGATCACTTGAGGTCAGAAGTTCAAGACCAGCCTAGCCAACATGGTGAAACCCTGTCTCTACTAAAAATACAAAAATTAGCTGGGTGTGGTGGCATATGCCTGTAGTCCAACCTACTTGGGAGGCTGAGGCAGGAGAATCGCTTGAACCTGGGAGATGGAGGATGCAGTGAGCTGAGATCACACCACTGCACTCCAGCCTGGGTGACAGAGTTAGACTCCATCTCAAAGACAAACAAACAAATAAAAACAACAGATTAGAGATCAGAAAGTTGCTTGATAAGCAGAGAAATGGAACAAATGAAAGCTGAACACTCTTAGGCAACAGTTCTATCGAATTATGGCAAACTGCCCTTCTGTAGCAATGGTTCTGTCTAAAAATAATGTCTAGTTGTCTAAAATTAGAGCACTCTCTCTCCCAGAGAGCAGGACAGAGATTAAAATTTTCACTCTTCAATCCTCCTTGTTTCCAATATATTTTTTTTTTAAGATGGAGTTTTGCTCTTGTTGCCCAGGCTGGAGTACAAAGGCATGATCTCGGCTCACTGCAACCTCCACCTCCCAGGTTCAAGCAATTCTCCTGCCTCAGCCTCCCGAGTAGCTGGGATTACAGGCATGCACCACCATGGCCAGCTAATTTCTTTGTATTTTTAGTAGAGACAGGGTTTCTCCATGTTGGTCAGGCTGGTCTTGAACTCCTGACCTCAGGAGATCCGCCCACCTCGGCCTCCCAAATTGCTGGGATTACAGGCGTGAGCCACCATGCCTGGACTCAATATTCTTTATATGCTAATAAAGCTCCTACTATTACAATTTCTTACATGAATTACATGTCATGATTCCCTTAATCTCACAGCGTTGCCTTTAAACAACAACATAAGAATGAGTTTAAATTACTCCATCTATTTTTTTTTTTTTTTCCTGAGACGGACTCTCACTCTGTAGCCCAGGCTGGAGTGCAGTGGCGTGATCTCTGCTCACTGCAAGTTCCGCCTCCCGGGTTCACGCCATTCTCCTGCCTCAGCCTCCCGAGTAGCTGGGACTACAGGCGCCCGCCACCATGCCTGGCTAATTTTTCTGTATTTTTAGTAGAGACAGGGTTTCACCGTGTTAGCCAGAATGGTCTCAATCTCCTGACCTCATGATCCGCCCGCCTTGGCCTCCCAAAGTGCTGGGATTACTGGCGTGAGCCACCGCCCCCGGCCAACTCCATCTATTAAAGGTTTAGTTCCTGCCCTTAGCTCAAGATTTTGGGATATGAGAATCCTATCTTATTAATTGAACTTTGGGCCTTAAGCACATTTTAAAAAGCAATTAACATTCCAATGTGGTAAGTATCTTTCCAGTTAACACCTTATCTCCAGATGCAGAAAACAATAGGATACATAACTAGTCAAGAATACCAAATGTAATAAAATTCTTGTTGGGAGTAATCTCTCTGAACCAAAACCTTTTGTAAGTACACTAAAATGCAAACACACAAACATACACACAAGCAAACAAAAAGCAAAACACAACTTTTAAGGGATAAGAAAAATATAATGTCAGGGTTGAATAAATTTGAGAGACAACTTATTGCCCCAAACACATGAGAGAGAAAACTGGTAAGAGCTAGTCATCGGTTTTATAACAGCACAATTCACAACTGCAAAATCGTGGAACCAACCCAAATGCCCATCAATCAAGGAGTTGATAAAGAAACTGTGGTGTGTATATATATATATGATGGCCATAAAACTACTACTCAGCCATAAAAAAGAACAGATTAATGGCATTTGCAGTGACCTGAATGAGACTGAAGACTCTTACTCTAAGTGAAGTAACTCAGAAATGGAAAACCAAACATCGTATGTTCTTACTGATATGTGGCTATGAGGATGCAAAGGCATAAGAATGATACAATGGACTTTGGGGACTTGATGGGAAGGGTGGGAGGGGGGCAAGGGACAAAAGATTACACATAGGGTGCAGTGTATAATGCTCGGGTACACCAAAATCTGACAAATCACCACGAAAGAACTTATGTAACTAAACACCACCTGTACCCCAATAACCTACGGAAAAAACAAACATTTGTTTAGAAAAAGAGCTAGTCATCAGAAGCAACAGCACTGAGAACAAACAACAGGGAAGAGGATACAGGGAAAGGCATTCCTGCAAATAGCCAGCATTGTCTGCTATCATTTAGCCTTCCCTCTCCAAAATGACTAACAGGATTACCTCTGGGATCACAATGTAAAATGAAAATGCTATATAATTATTCTGCCGAGTACTTCAAAGGAATCACTTCCCTAAGACTTTCACCAAGAATACATGCTTTTCAAAAAAAAAAAAAAAAAAAGGAGAAATGCAGGGGCAAGTTAAGTTTGAAATTGTTTTCCTTTTAGGTCCTTTCTTCTGTTTTCTCTAAATTCGACAAAAGCAACCCACACTGTTTTCCAAAGTATCTCTTGATTACATCAGTTACCAAAACGAACTCATAAAACGCAATCTTGGCTACTTCAAGAGACTGCAGTGAAAAGTCACTAGGTAACAACTAAAATCAAGAGGTCCTTCCTTAAGTACCTGGGAATAAAGTTATACTATTTTTCTGTGTTTAAGTATTTAGGACACGGTATTAGATGGTAAGGGGAGACACAGTGGGGTCTCTAAGAGATTTTTCTTCTGTATGTGTACAAATGTTTTGAGTGCCAGTGATTTTCTATACAAATGTATATCTGAGCTTCAATAACCAATGGTCAAACCTACCACATTAGAGAGTATACCCACATGATGGACTGGCAACAGATGGTAGAAAAGAAGGAAAGCAACTGGCAGACTGACTTTGTCTTGATGGGGGATTTGATGAATTCAATACGGTCTGGGTACACTGTCTCTTCCTAAAGGGCTACCAAGGTAGGATATGCTGACGTGAGGGGGAAGAACTAGGGAAGAGAAAAAGGAGGCTAGCCCCTCCTGCCTTCTCACCCAGCAGCTTGGTTCCACTGCTCCCCTGGGCTGATGGACAAAGATGGTTAAGAAGGATGAACAAACAGTCATGGAAAACATCGAAGGAGCAAAGTACAACTACTGAGGTGCTTTCCCTCATGTTTCTCATTTTTCATCAAACATCCCACTGCAGCACTCTTTTGTTCCTTACTGCTAACAATTAAAAATGACAAATCTCAACTAGACAAAACGTCTTTTTTTCCTACTCAGGGATAAAGGAGAACGAAAGTAAGCTGAAAGCATGAATATAAAATGTGCCCAACAATCACAAAAAAGCTTGGAAAGCACACAAACTTCCAAAGGGTGATGGGATTCTTCATTTCCATCCTTCTTTACTGCTGAGGCATAGTTACAGGTTTACTGTGGGAAAGGAACTGCTAAAGAAATAAAAAGTTCTCTCTGTATCCACAGCTATAAGATCTGGTAAAATACAGAATGAGGTTTTATGAGCCATTGCTTATGACAGCTGCAGAAGCATTTAGAGAAATTGATCAGACAACATAATGTCAAATCTACTGATTTCATATGTCCCAGAGTGCCAAGACATTAAGAAACTGTTACTGTAATAGCTCTTATTCTTCCTCTTCACAAAGGAGGTAACTGAAAGTCACAAACCAAACATTTCAAATATCCAGAACTCAAGGATCTGTTTGAAAGGAAATGAAGTTTTAAAAATTCTCCCAGAATATGAGAGTTGTGCTCCATCAAATGCTTGTGGCTACTCATTCCAATCACTGTACTATACAAACTAACACAATACTTGAAATGGGCCAACTCTAGAAAGTGTAAGTTCCCTGTTTCTGGGAGAAGTGGGGAGTCTGGATCATCAGTATCCAAAATGAGTAAACAAGAGGTCCCTTGAGATGTGTGAGAAAATATTAAAAACACTATATTTAGTTTTGCCACATCCTTCTAAGCTATTTTCTATCCTTGTAATATATATGTTACTATACCATATATGTGTATTATTTATAAGTATAAATCAATATACAGGCATTACAGGAGTATGCCAAGACATATTTTACTACTAGCATGCTTAATCAAAGTTTAGAGACCACAGGACTGACAGCCACTCAGAACCCGTGCTTGTAAAGAGACTAAAAACATCAGATAGGCCGGATGCGGTGACTCATTCCTGTATTCCCAACATTTTGGGAGGCCAAGGTGGGTGGACTGCTTGAGTCCAGGACTTTGAGAACAGCCTGGGCAACGTGGCAAAAAACCGTCTTTGTAAAAATTAGCCAAGTGTGGTGGCGCACACCAGCAGTCTCAGCTGCTTGGGGCTGAGGTGGGAGAATCACGTGAGCCTGGAGAGGTTCAGGCTGCAGTGGGCTGTGATCATACTACTACACTCCAGTCTGGGTGACAGAGTAACACCCTGTCTCAAAAAAAAAAAAAAAAAAAAGCCCACATCAGACAGAACTCTGAGGTAACCTAAGAGTTCATTTTCTTTTTCATTCTTGCTCAAATGTATCTATAATTTTAATAATCTATCTTGGAAAATACTTTCCGTTAGACAAGAAAAACATAAGCAGTGGGCAAATCTTGTTTCAGTATAATTCTTTTAGTCTTAAGTGGGATTGAGGTTGTGTTTGAACTTGGCAGGAAATAAAAACTAAGTGAGATGAAGGCCAATATATACACCCAAGGTAGATAAATGGAAGAGGTTTTAGTTACGTCTGTTCAATTACCTAGTATTCAGGTAAAGTTTCATATTTCTTTTTTGCAGCACTAAATAAAAAATTTCCAAGATTTTAAAAACAGACTCCAGTAATTCACAGTAAGGCTGGGGATTAAAGGTATAAAACCAACAGATCAGAATGAAAAAGATAACCTTTTCTAACTCCTAAAATGTCAAAAATCTCCCATAATAGAATAAAGGGAAAAGGTGTTCTATATCTAGCTCTTCCTTCAATAAGTACTTAGCCTCCTCTTCCTTTATAAAACCTGCAACTCAGCTCAATATTACTGTACAATTAAGTTCCTACAGAAAATGTCTTCTCTTCCCCAGGTCTTTACGGACTGCAGTCTTTCACATGCTGATAGTGCCAGCTTTAGACCAGGACCCTGTCAAGAGTGGCAGAACACTCAGTAAACCACTACTAAGTAAGTGGCTTTACTGCCTCTGTCTTCTATTCATCTCCAAGGGTAAACCACACACTGTATGGTAAACTTTTATGATGTATTTTTGAAATAACAGCACTTGTTTTACACATGAACATGTCACTCTTACATTCCAAATACTCAGCCTTTCCTGAGTTATAGGTCCCTAAAACTCAAGAGAATAAAAAGTGCTATTAAATTCACTGCTTTTCTGTATAAAAATACTCTTTATGAACAGAAACTTGTGACTCCTTGGTGGCACTAACCTGTCAGTTTATAAAAGATACATATGACTAATGTTGGTATGTATTCCATTTGAATAATTGCATAATTTCATTTTTTTAGAACAGAAAAACAATGAATATTTTCCATTTCACTTTATGAAGCTAGTATAACTTTGATACCAAATCATCTAAGGGAAAAAGGAGTAATAAAAATCATGGGTCAACATGTATAAGCCCTGCAAATTAAACCCAGCAATGGATTTTTTTAGTTCCAGAATTACAAGGTTGTTTTCTCACCTATGTAATCTATGCCACTTTTTTGTCGTTTCCAGTAGCCTGATCTTCAAACTTGTCCTTTTTTCCTTTAAGCATATTAAACACAGCTGTAATTTCTACACCTGAAATCTGGGTATCCGCTTCTCTTGTCTATTATTTTGCTAGGTTTTCTTTCACTTATAGCCCTGTTTTTTAATGTGCCTGGTCATCTTTGACTATGTGCTGGACACTGTATTTTAGAAGAGACATACATATATATATGAGTACTTTGAGGCCCACTATCTTGCTCTAAAAGAATGTTCAATTGCTTATACCAGACACCTGGGAGTAACACCAAACTGGCTTGACCTTAACACAAGTTCAAGGCTTGAATGCCTGCTGGGTTACCTAGGTGATGCAAAGCTGGCTCCAACTCTACTCACAGAATGGTGTATTTCTGTTTTCCCTTTACCCAGATGATAAAAGCTTTTTAGAGAACAAGCCGAAAGGTTTGGGAGGGTTATCAGACCACCTATCTTTGAAAGGCCCTGAACTCTGACTCTGTCTCCCTATACGGCTGCCAAAATCTTTGTTTTTATAGCTATTTTTTTTTCAAATTGGAAAAGGCATTCAAGGCTTACTTCTGTTGTTCCTAACTTCTCCTAGGTTTATATCCAGAAATCCCTACCTATTTTGTTAGCTTTCTGAGATTTTTTTCTTGTCCCACAGAAAGACCATTCTAAAAAACCTAGCTGAGTATCACCAGAGGCAAAACTAAATCCTCTCTAGCAACATGTAAAAGTAAATTTAAAAAGCAAAACTTCAGTCTTAATGCTACTAAAACACCAAGCAATGATGGTGCAATGATGTCCAGTTGACTCTGCCCTTTAATCCAGCAGTCCGCAACCTTTTTGGCACCAGGAACCGGTTTCAGGATGATTCAAGCACATTACATTTATTGTGCACTTTATTTCTATTATTATTACATTGTAATATATAATGAAATAATTATACAACTCACCATAATGTAGAATCAGTGGAAGCCCTGAGCTTGTTTTCCTGCAACTAGACGGTCCCATCTGGGGGTGATGGAAGACAGTGACAGATCATCAGGCATTAGATTCTCATAAGAAGCACACAATCTAGATCCCTTGCATGCACAGTTCACAACAGGGTTCATGCTCCTATGAGAATCTAATGCTGCAGCTGACCTGACACAAGGCAGAGCTCAGGCCATAAGGCAAGCAATGGGGAGCAGATATAAATACAAATAAAGCTTCGCTCACTTGCCCGCTGCTCCCCTCCTGCTGTGCAGCCCAGTTCCTAACAGGGCCACAGACTGGTACCAGTTCACAGCCCAGGGGTTGGGGACCCCTGTTTTAATCTACAATACCCAAAAGACATTCATTAATCACACCACCCCAATAGTCTCTCACAGCTCCCAGTAATAGCAATGTGGAAAAAGTCTCTTCCACCATTTCCCAGCTTCAATTGAGGCATTCATTCTAGAAGTGACCACACCCATAAATAAGGGTCTTTGCAAATACAATGTTGAAAATCTGAGGAAAGAATGTTCTCTATGAAACTGGCCTCTAAGGAAGCAGACAGATACATAAGTCAGCTAGGACCCTTGGAGTTTAAGATATTCAAAATGCTGTCTGCAGACCCTGCAAGGACACTTGAATTAAATGTCCCCATGCCTCATGGTCTTTGGAATGTGTTGTAACAAGATTTCATCCACACTCAGAAGCTCACTAAGGTCACATTATCACAAACAGTGCTTCCAAATAGCAGACTTAAAAGAATTCAGAAAGTCAAACTACCTATGTGCTATTATTTGTTCTTAGCTCCAAACCAAACAGTTCCCTTAACTTTCAAAAGGTAACTTTTAAAATATGTTTCACAAGGCATAAAAATGCCCCATGTTCACCCAGACATATGAACCATGACTAGGAGCAATTAGCTTCTACTCTAAATACAATTGTCACTGCTCGTGGTACTTGTATTTCTATAACATAACACTGCATTAGAGAATACAGAACCATTGTTCCAGGATTTGACATCTGCGAGCCTCTGGTCTCAACATTTTCGTCAACTGGACAGAATACAACCTTGTTTCCCATGTGTTTTACCCGAATAAAGCTTACCCATCACACGCACCTTCTCCCTAAAGCGCACACCTTCTTGTGTTTGGGAACTTAAGAGGGTACTTCAGCACTATGCTTGAGGGTCATGTTAGGCAGTGAAATCACCAATAAAAAGGACAGAAATGGGGAAAATCTGGCACTAAATAGGCTGAGAAAGTGATCCTTATTTACAGTAGGGCGGCTGAAACAAGAAGGCAGAACATTACCTCCTTTCACTTCAGCTGAGAATGTGTTTCAGGGACTCACATTTTTCACTGCTCTGTAGATGTCCCCAAATGACCACAAAACTACCATAAAGATTGATTTCTGTGGTTTCAAAGCTTAGCAAGTAGGCAAACATGCAAATATCAAACCTGCAAATAATGATGCCGGAATGTAGAGTCACACATGAACCTCAAAGAGCTGTAGACTTGTCTTCCCAGGGCCCAGAAAAACAAAGATGGTACTATACTTGCTATTATTCTGAATTACAGCTGTACCTGGACGCGGCTTCAATTTTCAAGTGAGAAACTCCACAGGGTAATAGCTACAGAACACAGCGTCAAGTATTTTCCTCCACCCACGTGTAGACAAAACATCCATACAGGCACAATCCCAAGTTACTCATTATCTTCCTTTCTGCATCAATCACCAATTTCCTAAGTTGTCAACACACACACAAACACACACATACACACCAACTTTCATACAGAGAGATGCTTCCTGGATCAGTCTTTAATGGGACTCAAAAAAAAAAAAAAAAAAAAAAAACCCAGCTTCCTGACATATAAAACATGATTTCCTAAACAGCAATCTTTAAAAGTACTGTTACTTTGTATAGCGACACAGCAGGTGGCAGGCTGTGATGAAACAGGAAATGAGAACAAATGTCTCCCACACACTCTTGCAGACCACCACAGGGAATATATCAGTACACAATCCTTCATATTTATCATCCAACCAACCATCGTCTGTAGGATTTCTCTTCTTTGAACTCACCCCTACCCACTGCTCAGTTACCCTTACCACCTGTCCAACAATTCTTTCCATATTAACAGAAGAAATTTGCTGAGGTTGACATTACAAGGGGAACTGAAAACTCCCACTTAAGATTTTGAGGAAGACCCCACTGAATTCAAGCAGGAAAAAAAAATCCCTAAAGTTTATTTTCTCCTTAAGCCCCAAATAAAAAATATCAGTAAAGTTTTCCTAATTATTAACTAGATACAGCATTTATTCCATTTCTAGTTATAAAAATCTAATAGGAGCTTTCATCTCACCACCCTAGATATTAAATATAAATGGTGGTATACCTTTCAAATTCATGGCCCAGATGGCAAAGGAAGAACACACAGACATTACCATCACCCACAAAACTGGAAGTATCCCAGGAACATCTGGGCATCCACAAGGCATCCCAGTCATCAAACCTCTGTGACAGGCCAGAGAGATGCCTAGAGAGCCAGGACAGCAGAAGAGGCTCAGCTCTGAACCCCCAACAGAAGCACTAGTTGTTCCCTGTTCCTTTTAAAATCACAGCTATTCTAAAGGTGGAAGGAATAGAAGAGTTCCCAAGCCTAACTACCTTGTTTATAGGTGAGGAAACAGGCCCAGAGACTAAGCAATTTGCAAATATAACTAGTGAATCACAGATTGAACTTTATGACTAGGTATTTACCTTATAAAGGGGCTATGGAAGGATGATTTACTAGGCAATTATGGCCAAGTCTAAGAATCTCTTACCTAATTCCACACACATGCTACAATCTAGCCCATTCATTCATCTGTTCACTCACTCAATCTTTGAATAATCATTTATGAAGAGACTGTGTGCCTGGCACTGTGCCATCTCAAACTACTTAAAATTACTCAACCGGGCCATTCTCTTTTCAGGCTCAGTGCCTTTGTCCACACTATCTACCTGGAAGGCCCTCCCTATCTCTTTCAACTCCCACTCCTACTTCAATGATGGTCCACTGGTGCTGGCTACCTGGAGAAACATTCTAAAAACAGGCTCCTCGGAAAGCAGCACAAGATCAGCAAAGAGACCTGCCAGGGCCAGGGAGGCGCAAGGAGCACCCAGCTCTCCCCTCAGATGCAGCCAATGCTCCCTCCTGCTGTTACCACACAACTGTGACATACCAGATGGTCTACGTTGTATTTCTGTAAGTTGGGGGACTGCGTTATATTTCTAACTCCCAAAACAATCTGGTGGGACGCTACAAGAAAGAGGCATTCTCTGACACACCGGACACCCACACCTCTCTTCAGGCTTTCTGTTTAACATATCTTTCTCTCCCACTCCAACTCCCACTGAAACAACAGAACAAACAGTATAATATACACCTCCAACTAGACAGCAATCTCCTTGAGGATAATGACTTAACTTTTACCTTTCCTGGATCTCCCAGTGCACAGACATAGGACATTACATTTTTTAATAATTAGGTTTTACATATATTGATGAATAGCTAATCATCTGTCTAGGTTTTACATATATTGATGAACAGCTACTCATCTAACTTTGAACATGCCCTAGCACAACAGTGATAATGAAACTGCCTATTTATTGTTCCCAGACATACACAAGGCTGTTCTGAAAATATGGCAAGAAACAAGTTAAAATGCTTATATGCCATATAAAAGGACCCAGAGTCCTGACAATGAACCTAAAACCATTCACTGAGTTCAGATGTTGTAATACACAATATAGTGGGTACAGTAGAGAGTCTGTAATATGAAGGCACATATTGAATTTTAAAACGTATACTCCAGGCAGAATTCAATAGTGGAAAACTGTCTTCCACAAACCAGTTCCTGGTGCCAAAAAGGTTGGGGACGATTGATATAAAGTATATACATGTGTCACTTTTCTTTCTTTCTTTTTTTTTTTTTTTTTTTTTTTTTGAGATGGAGTCTTGCTCTGTAGCCAGGCTGGAGTGCAGTGGTGCAATCTTGGCTCACTGCAACCTCCGCCTCCCGGGTTCAAGCAATTCTTCTGCCTCAGCCTCCCAAGTAGCTGGGACTACAGGCGCGTGCCATCACGCCCAGCTAATTTTTGGTATTTTTAGTAGAGATGGGGTTTCACCGTGTTAGCCAGGATGGTCTCAATCTCCTGATCTCGTGGATCCGCCTGCCTCAGCCTTCCAAAGTGCTGGGATTACAGGCATGAGCCACTGCGCCTGGCCCATGTGTCATTTTTCTAAAAACCTAAAAAAGTCACGAATTGTGAAACATGTCTTGCCTTGAGTACTGGATATGCGACTGGAGACCTGCAATAATTTAATATCTACTTCATAGAGTTCTTGTGAGGAAAATGAGCATAAAATAGTAGTACAGTGCTTACACATAGTAGGTCCTCATTAGCAGTCAGTGGCTGCTGCTAACTTTCTTAACTAACTTGAAGAACATTAATATCCCTAAATCTTTCTGGTTTTGATTTCTTCTTCATGCTCACCTAAATAATTAGTAATTTGCTTAGCACAACAAATGAGTACTAGCTTACTGTTTCTTACCTTAGACTGTAATACCCTAAGTGCTTGAAAATAATTAGCTTACATTTCAGCATTGAGATTGTGTGTATTCTCTACACACACACACACACACACACACACACACACAACAATACAAAATGGATAACCCATTAACATGTTACATCATCTCAGGCAATAAGGTTGTAACAAAGGCCTTTTTAAAAAAAAAGAATTCCATTTTCAATTTGGTACTAAGAAACTCAGTATCACCAGATCCTTTTGATCTAGCCTCAGTAGGTTACTTACTAGGAAACAGGCCCTAAGCTCAACTCCCATTATGCTATCGGAAGCTCAGGTTAATGGACTCCAATCCACTTATTTTCTGGGAGATTTATCCAAAGCTAACGGCTATAAATGGTTAAGTCTCTTTTCACCATTCATTTTACTACAGAAACACCCATGTGAAGCCCTCTAATAACAGACTTTCCAAAGTCCTTTCTGCTATCATGATACTCCCAATACTACAAATATTAAGGTCAATACTGACAAGCTAAAAATAAAAAAAAATTTAAAATATATTGACAAGTGGCCGGAAGCAGTGGCTCACGCCTGTAATCCCAGCACTTTGGGAGGCCAAGGCAGGTGGATCACGAGGTCAGGAGTTTGAGACCAGCCTGACCAATATAGTAAAACTCCGCCTCTACTAAAACTACAAAAAAAATTAGCTGGGTGTGGTGGCATGCACCTGTAGTCCCAGCTACTCAGGAGGCTGAGGCAGGAGAATTACTTGAACCTGGGAGGCAGAGGTTGCGGTGAGCTGAGATTGTGCCACTGCACTCCAGCCTGGGTGACAAAGCGAGACCCCATCTCTCAAAAAATAAAACAAAATAAAACAAAATAAAATAAAATAAAATATATTTTATATATAGAGAGAGAGAGAAAGAGAGAGAGAGAAGTACAGAACAGCCAATAGGAAACTACTGCCAACAAAGAAATGCAAAAAATACAATTTGCAGTTGTGTGGTCAACTTTAGGAGACACACTCATCATTTTATTAAATTAAAATGAGTGCTTTAAAAATGCTATGACAAAAAAAGAATTCCAAACAAAACTGAAAAATCATACAGATGAAAGATTTTTTTTTAATTTCTGAAAAAAACCCAGAGCTACTCAATAAATCAATAATTAGACAAAATCCTAGATTTAAAATCTGTAAGAATATGACTACTTTAAAGCTTTTCTAGAAAATACTGTTCCATTTTAACAAATGCTGGTATCAAAACAATAAATTAAGCTTATAATGCACTCTTAGAAAGTACTTAACTGTAACACATAACTTCAGAAAAGTTATATATCAATGACTAAAACACAATAAGCCAAACTTATTGGCCCCAGCTCTGGGGCAGATGCTTTTTTTTTTTTTTTTTTTTAAATTATACTTTTAAGTTCTGGGATACATGTGCAGAATGTGCAGGTTTGTTACATAAGTATACAGTATGTCATGGAGTTTTGCTGCACCCATCAACCCATCAACCTGTCATCTACATTAGGTATTTCTCCTAATGCTATCCCTCCCCTAGTCCCCCACCCCCCCTGGGACCCCCACGGACCCCCTGAAAGGTCCCGGTGTGTGAAGTTCCCCTCCCTGTGTCCATGTGTTCTCATTGTTCAACTCCCACTTATAAGTGAGAACATGCAGTGTTTGGTTTTCTGTTCCTGTGTTAGTTTGCTGAGAATGATGGTTTCCAGCTTCATCCATGTCCCTGCAAAGGACATGAGCTCATCCTTTTTTATGGCTGCATAGTATTCCATGGTGTTTATATGCCATATTTCCTTTATCCAGTCTATCACTGATGGGCATTTGGGTTGGTTCCAAGTCTTTGCTATTGTGAACAGTGCTGCAATAAACCTATGTGTACATGTGTCTTTATAGTAGAATGATTTATAATCCTTTGGCTATATACCCAGTAATGGTACTGCTGAGTCAAATGATATTTCTGGTTCTAGATCCTTGAGGAATCACCACACTGTCTTCCTCAATGGTGGAACTAATTTACACTCCTACCAACAGCGTAAAAGCATTCCTATTTCTCCACATCCTCTCCAGCATGGCAGATGCTTTTCAGGATACCTCAGTTAACCTTTGTCCAACCCTCTGATGGCATAATGTCAACTGTCTCTTTTATTTGTTCAATTAAAATATTCTTACAAAAAAGAACCCTAAAATTGAGAATGCCAGATTTTGATTCAATTTTTCCCATAAATGATAGAAAGTACAGTACACTTGGTAAAAGGATATAGTTTAAAAGATATAAAGGGAAATAAAAAACTTCGTAATATAAACCTAAGCTTATAATAATAATCACTATGATAATAATGAGTTATCATGTATTAAATGCCACTATATGCCAGTCACTTCAGTGGGAGTTTTGCAAGCATTCTCTCGCTTATTAAAGTAGCTTGATAAAGTAATATCTTATTTTATTAACATGGAAATTGAGACTCAAGTTCAAGAAACCTGACCAAAGTCACACAAACTGTAAATGGCATAGCTGGAATTTATTTGAACCCAAATTACCCAATTGCAAATCACTGGCTCTTTCAATACTATTTGCCTCTCAAAGTAAACAACACCTTTTCATTCTTCTCAGAGCTCCAGACTTCCAAAGACATAGTCACACTGAATCAAACTTAATTTTAAAATATTAATGTTTCAAAAATTATAATTAAAAATATCACGTAACAATTAATCTCATGTGTCATCTTGGCTAGGCTATGGTATCCAGCTGCTTGATCAAACACCAGTCTAACCATTGCTTTTAAAGGATTTTTAGATGGGATTAACCTATTTAAATCAGTAGGCTCTGAGTAAAACAAATCCATAATATGAGTGGGCCTCATCCAATGTGTCAAAGGTCTTAATAGCAGACTTAAGTTCCAGAAGAAGGAATTCTGCTTCCAAACTGCAACCTAGAAATTCTGGTTGAGTTTCCAGCTTTTGGACTCAAGATTGCAACATCAATTCTTACCCAAATTTGCAGACTGCTGGCCTGCCCCACAAATTTTGGACTTCCAGCCCCTACACTCATATAAGTCAATTACTTAAATCTCTTTCGATATATATACACAGTCTCTGTCTCCCTCGCTATACATACAGTCATGCACGGCATAACAATGTTTCAAAGACAAGCCACATATAAGATGGTGTTCCCATAAATTATAGTACCATATTTTTACTGTACCTTTTCCTATCTTTTGGTATGTTCAGATACACAAATACAACAGATCCTTAAGTAGTGCCATTTCGTTCAACATTGTTTCAACACTGTTCAGTTATAATGCTGATAAGAAAAAAAAAAAAATCATTTCCCAGCCAGGGCCACTGTCTTGGTGGAGTTTGCACATTCTCCCCATGTACACATCTCAAAGATGTGCATGTCAGGTTAACTGGCATGTCTAGATGATTCCAGTCTGAGTGAGTGTGGGTGTGTGTGTGAGTGCACCCTCCAGTGGAATGGCATCCTAGCAAAATTGGTTCCTGAACTGCTGGGATAGGCTCCAGCCACATATGACCCTAAACTAGAATAAGTTAGAAAATTAATACAAATTATTGTAAACTACAAATTCATTGAACATATAGTAATCATATAAATGCATCACAATGAAAGAACGATACAGTCCAAAAGTACGTGGTGACCTGCCACATTTGTTACTTTGTTTTGGTTTTTTGGTTTGTTTTTTAATTATATGGTAACAGAAGGTGCCCCTTACAATTTTTACTTTACAAACTTTATTCCTTGATTTAACCCACCACCACTACGGCCACTGTTACTCACTGATTCACCAAAAATTGGGTAAAAATTGTCTTACTTGTTTTTATTAACCTTTTAAAACTGTACATGTAACTCATGCTTATTTCAAAGTTTAGTTTTAGAAGTGTTTGTGTTTGGTTATATTTTTGTGACCAGAAGCATGCCACAGGAACTTAACTCCTGTTTATATCAGTTAGCCTATGGTAAAATGGGTTTCCCCACAATGTCATTTCAAGTAGCAGTTACCAAAAGCCTATTGAAGACACTAAGTAAGGACTTACTATACCTACCAATGTGTTACAATGGCCTCCAGTATTCAATACAGTCACATGCTATTTATAGCCTAGGACCAACAGGCCATCCCATATAGCCTAGGTATGCAGTAGGCCCATACCATCGAAGTTTGTCTAAGTCCACCCTATGACATTCACACGACAAGATCACCTAATGATGCATTTCTCAGAACATACTCCATTGTTAAGTAATGCATGACTATATATATACATATATAAAAGCACTTACATCATTACTGCCTTGTACCATGCTCCAATGCCAGCGAAAGCCTAAACACACCTGCTTGGATGGTACCTGCACTTGGCCATAGTTTAAGAGTCAATTCTACAATAATAAAGCTTACCCACTTTGCTTCACAATACCTAATACAGATTTCAAATTTCAGGTCTTACTGTCTCTTTTATACTTAAAGCCTGACAATAAAAATTTAAGTAATTTGTCATTCAAAGTAAATTACCACAACACAGAATGAACTATGTGAGAAGTAAACAGTATCCAGAGGCAATGGAGGGATCTGTATCAAGTATGATGGATGAGCAAGGTATTACATTAATAAAATTAAGAACATTATCTCATATTACTATCCGGGGAAGATTTCAAGCAAGAGCACCCTCCGTATTTGATGAGTTCATCCGATGTATAAATTTGACTAAACTCTTTATAATGATTCAAATGGAATTGATGAGACAGATGTGTCTCTATCTTCCTTGTGTTTGTGTTTGTTTCTGCAGAAAAAATACATGGAAGATTTATAAGACATTACAGTGTACTATTTAAAGCAATGACAGGGAAGACCAGGAGAATAGCATGTCCCCTACAAAAGCAACTGCTGACACATGTTCTAGTGGTCAATTACAAACATCAGATGTCAGCATCTTCCAAGCAGTAACAGACAATGCCATTTAAGCTGTCAATTTCACTAAGGCACCTTGGAAGTTCTCACTTCCAGGGTATGTATACCCAATACAACTCCAACTTCCAACTTATTTTCATTTCCTTTGTGGCAATGTGCAGATCTGAGTTTTTCTAATGAGGTGTTTCTAAAATAAATGACTTTGGTTGATAAATTATGTTAATTACTTAGCTCTGAAATAAAACGCATATGCACAAACTTGCCTATCTTGCTGAACAAGCTCCAATCTTACTACACTCAGGACTGCAGAAAAGTGTTCATTTAGACTCAACATGTAAAACAAAAGAAATTTGACTATTCTGGAACTTTGAGTAAAAAGGTGACAGCCTTTTTTGACTGTTTAAAGTAACATCTTAAAATATTACAAGGTACATTCAAAAACGGTTTTTCTGCCAAACAATGAATTTAATATTGGATGTGGAGGCATTCACTAACTCCCTTCCTGCCCTCGAAATGTACTGAACTGATAATTACTGTGGATGTCACTAAATATGATTAGTAATACTACTTTATTTTTATTTTTTTAAGACTGAGTCTTGCTCTATCCGCCCAGGCTGGAGTGCAGTGGTGTGATCTTGACTCACTGCAACTCTGCCTCCTGGGTTCAAGCAATTCTTGAGCCTCATCTGCCCAAGTAGCTCTGATTACAGGCATGCACCACCAAGCCCAGCTAATTTTTTTGTATTTTTAGTAGAGATGGGGTTTCACCATGTTGCCCAGGCAGGTCTTGAACTCCTGGCCTCAAATGATCTGCCAACCTCAGCCTCCCAAAGTGCTACGATTACAGGCGTGAGCCACTGCACCCGGCCAGTAATAAAACCTTTTTATTTTTTTTGACAGAGTCTCGCTCTGTCACCCAGGCTGGAGTGTAGTGGTACAATTTCAGCTCACTCCACCTTCTGGGTTCAAGCGATTCTCATGCCTCAGTCTCCCGAGTACCTGGGACTACAGGCATGCCCCACCACACCCAGCTAATTTTTATGTTTTTAGTAGAGATGGGGTTTTGCCATCTTGGCCAGGTGGTCTTAAACTCCTGACCTCAGGTGATCCAGCGCCTCAGCTAATACAACTTTAAAACAAAATTTCCAAAAGGCCGGGTGCGGTGGCTCAAGCCTGTAATCCCAGCACTTTGGGAGGCCGAGGCGGGCGGATCACGAGGTCAGGGGTCGAGACCATCTTGGCTTGGCGAACACAGTGAAACCCCGTCTCTACTTAAAAAAAAAAAAAAAAAAAAAAAAAAAAAAAAAAAACACACACACACAAAATTAGCCGGGCGTGGTGGCGGGCGCCCGTAGTCCCAGCTACTCGGAGGCTGAGGCAGGAGAAAAGCGTAAACCTGGGAGGCAGAGCGTGCAGTGAGCCGAGATCGCGCCACTGCACTCCAGCCTGGGCCACAGAGCGAGACTCTGTCTCAAAAAAATAAAAATTAAAAAATAAATAAATAAAACAAAATTTCCTTCTATTTCTCAAGTTTTCTGCATCCATATAATCAAACGCTGCCCTGAAACTACAAGACAAAGTATTCAAAAAGCTATATTAAAGTTCCACATTGTAATTTTTAATCATGTTCTGACAAGAAAACAACAGTATTGATGCAGCAAAAAAAGCCATTAGAATCTTCGTATCTTTGAAACTTTGAATTTTTGCAAACAAAATATATAGAAATAAATTATAAGATGAAACCAAGTGAAGATTGAAACATAGCTTTCCACCTTAAATTTAATGTACCAAATACAATAAATGTATATAACCGAACACTATTCTTACCTGTTTTATATATTGGGAGTCTGATTTCATAGGATAAAGGATTCTAAGAAGATCTGAGAACTGCTGTATGCGAATGTGCAGAGTCAACTGGCACTATAGTCAGAAAAAGACACAGGCATCCTTCTCTGCCACGTCCCAGTGATATACAGTAAGAAATTAATTGCCCAAAGCCTTAATTTCCTTACTAGATTATTAATATTTACTTTACCAGGTGTTATGAGCATTCAATACAAATGATGTCTGTGAAGCCCAAGACTGGGACAGAATAGGCACTCATTAGTTATTCCCTTCTTACATGGCCTTATATGTGTGCATTTACCTCAATATTAAATGAAAATGAGATAGAATGTATCAACTAGATCATTTATATTTCAACATACAAATTCACAGAGCAAAACTGATTTCTGATTAGAATTCCTTTTGACGTTTTTCATAATCTATGATCAAAAGAACTTATAGGAATATCTCAAAGTAACATAAAACTTAAAAGATACAGGAATTTTTTAAAAAAGAAAAAAAGATGTAGGTGTTGTATTCCAATAAGCACTATGAACAACAACCATAACAAAATGTCAGGAAACCATGTTATAATGAGACTACAGGAACATCTTGCAAATGCCAAAGAGAACAGACAAATTATTTCCCAACTTTCCTTTTGGACTCACAGCCCAATATAGATGAGCCTAGGGGAAGAAAAAAAAAAAATCTAAAGACAAAAATTAAAACTGAAAGAACTGTTCCTTTGACAAATAAGTTCAGGATTTAGGCAGAGTTTTCAGACACTAATAACCCAAGACTAAAATGGAAAGGACTTTATTTTTGAAGGGAACCTTGGCACACCAAAATGTGAGAAATCTAAAAGTGAACTGGTTTGCCAGAGTTTCGCGGTTTGCTGTTTTCAGTGTCTCTCCTTTTGCCTTTCTGATTGACATCACCCTAGTCCCACCCCTCATTAACTCACATCTGGATTGCTACAATAACTTAACCTAGTACCATTAGACTAATTTTCCTGCAACTCTACTATCTAACCATGTCACTTCCAACAAAAAAAACTAAAATGGCTACCTTTCCTACCACATCTCAATTGGTCTGCTTCATATTCAAAGCCTTCCATGAAGTGATCATATCTTCCTATCTCTATTTTACACAAATCTACTTCTCAACACAATATTTTCTCAAACTGTCTCATTCCTGCCATCACAATAACACTAATTTTGCATCCATATTTTGCTCATACTGTTATATCAACTTAAGATAACTTCTCTATTTCTGCTTTTCACCCATTCATTCGGTCATATAAGCATCTAATAAGTGCCTACTGTGTGTTTGGCATCACCCTACTGCTAAGAATACAAAGATGATTAAGAGCTAGCTCTTGTCCCCAGGGAATGTAATAATTATGAGTCGGACATGTAAACAAATCGTTAGGACACAGTGTAGTAACCACTGTAATATTGTGTACAGGGTACTATGGAAACACAATAGGCACAGTGAATCACTGCAAGAGAAAGTAAGACATGAGGAGAGCCTGGTCCAAGAGACTTCACAGTAGAAATAAAGTTTGAATTGAGTCTTGAAGGATGGCAAATGCAGGACAGAGGGACAGGGTAAAGGGGTAATTGTGTTTTTTATCTTTTTTGAGATGGGGTCTTGCTATGTAGCCCAGGCTGGCCTTGAACTCCTGGGCTCAAGCAATCCTCCTGCTTCAGCCTTCTGAGTAGCTGCAACTATTGGTGCATGCCACACTACTTAAGATGAAAATGAAAATGCATGTTATGTTCCAGGAACTGCCAGAGTACAGCACAAGTGGAATGCAAGGAGCAAGTGGGAAAGGCACATTCACAAGGACTTAAGTCTAGTTACATGATGAGGGGCCAAGGGTGATTTCTAAGCAGAAAGTGAGTGACACGATCAGATGTGAGGTTTCTAAAGACTTGCTTTGAAAGGACTCTCCTTTCAAAATCAACAGAGCCCTCCCTACTATCACAATCCTCATGTTTCCTTCCTTGCTCCCCTTCCCACTTCAGGTACCAGAACAAAAACATATGCCATCATGGAACATGTGATGTCCCCCACACAGTGCCAGACACTTCTGACATGTCATCTCATTTAATCCTTACAACTTCTCTATAATCAAGGAACCTACAGTCAGAGAAATTAAATTTCTTACTCTAATGCACGTAGTTTCTAAGTGGTAAATGGAATCCAAACCTAACTAACTTCAGATTCTGTGGTCTCCTACAAACATGCCACACACGATCCCAGCCTGAACTGCACTCTCCTCATCCTCTCACTATTTCACATTTGTGTCCCCTCTGTTTTACCTATCTTATAATTTGTTCCCAGATCCAGTTCAATGTCCTGAGTAAGGCCACAAATTAGCTGTGGACTTACACTGAGCAAGTCACTTACCTTGGCTAGTTTCTTCATTGAAATTAGGTGGCCACTCAGATCATTTCCATTATCTCCTGCCACACAATCTGAGTTAGTTATTTTTATTGTTGGGCCGGAGTTTTGCTCTTGTTGCCCCTACTGGAGTGCAATGGTGTGATCTTGGTTTACTGCAACCTCCACCTCCCGGGTTCAAGCAATTCTCCTGCCTTGGTCTCCCAAGTAGCTGGATTACAGAGTTATTAATACAAACCACAAATGCTGGTATATAACAGGGCAAGTGGGCTTATCCAGTCTGGGATGCCAAGTTCCACCATGATGTAATGCATCGGTAATTTATTAATAGCCCATCCATCAATATGTATTCAGAACATCTCTCAAACCAGGAAGCTGAGCCTGAGTTAACAATATCATTGCCGGGCGCGGTGGCTCAAGCCTGTAATCCCAGCACTTTGGGAGGCCGAGACGGGCGGATCACGAGGTCAGGAGTTCGAGACCATCCTGGCTAACACGGTGAAACCCCGTCTCTACTAAAAAATACAAAAAACTAGCCGGGCGAGGTGGCGGGCGCCTGTAGTCCCGGCTACTCGGGAGGCTGAGGCAGGAGAATGGCGTAAAAACCCGGGAGGCAGAGCTTGCAGTGAGCTGAGATCCGGCCACTGCACTCCAGCCTGGGCGACACAGCGAGACTCCGTCTCAAAAAAAAAAAAAAAAAAACAGTATCATCAACAATGAAGCCTCTCCCTTATCTCTGAGTAGGTTTCTTATATTGCTAATACAGCCTCCTCAAAGCATGGATATTCTGCCTGCGAAGACCCGAGCTAGAGGCTACTTCACTACCAGATGATTCTAAGAAAACACACATGCACTAGGCTGCAGGGAACACAACAGAAGCAGCTGCCTATGCATAATAAAAACAGAGCCTGTCATATCACAGTCATCTTGCAAGAAAATCTTCTGTGAGACATTTTTTCCTGAAGGGACGAAATTTTACATGTTACAAAACAGAACAATATATAGATATTACCTTCCTTGAAAAGCCCTTGCTGCTTTGATTGCAGCTGACAGGCCTTTCCTTTAAAATACATGTAAACATGTAGGTAGCTTTTTGTGAGTTTTTTTCTCCCCCATTAATCACCTTCTTTCATGCTACAGGGAAACCAAGTAGGTGGGCAAAAATTCCTGGATGTTTTTGGGAAGGTACTCAGAACACCCACACCCACAGACAGAAGAAATATTTCAAGTCTACATAAACAGTCTTAGGAGATAATTTGGGTAACAAGAAACATTAGCGTAAGACAAAATATTTACGTATTGAGACATAAGAAGACATTACAGAAAAATGGGAGCCGTGTATAAGAACTAAAAAACTTAAACCTGAATCCTTTAAGATGTGTTTTCTAATGATTCATTCAAACACCGGACTCCCAAATTACCAAATCTATCATTCTTCATTTCAGTGAGTATTTGCTGGAGACAGAAAACAATATGAATCTCTATTATCAAATAACTATCTAGAAGAAACAAAATCAGACTTAAATATACACCTGCCAAGCAAATTGAAATAACCATAGACGAGTTTTTATCACAAAAAGCAATGGTTTCAAGAAGTAGACACATACAAAGATGTACAAAATGCAAAGCACCGTAAAATTTAGTCACCCTCAATATCTTTCTGTTACAGGTATGAAACATAACTGACCAAATATTAGCATCCACTCAACTACACAGTCAGCAGGCTTAAGATAAAATCCTTAAATTGCCTCTAAGCACACTTCCAAGAACTTACGACATTTAGAACAGAAATGAAGTAGCCAATAGAGACGAACTTTTAGAAAACTACATCATAGACAAAAAATAAGTATGAGAGAACCTCTTTTTAGAAGGATCAAATATACTCAATGACATAAACTGATGGTTTATTTTTAAAAAGCGATGAAGTCTGCTATTATCTGTCAAACAAGAGCAAATCCTTCTAAAGAGGACTTCCAATTGTGATTCAATTCGTTATGTACTGAACTGCACATAAAAATATATAATAAGTTTAGTTAGAGCACATAATATTTATGTAAGAAGGAAAAAAAGAACATCCTCAATAGAGATTAAATGAGGGTGATATACATAACATGTATTTTCAACTTCCCAACCCTTCAGGCTTAGGCTACAGTTTGACAGCTGTCAAAAAAAAAAAAGTATGACAGAGTCTTGCTCTGTCACCCAGGTTGGAGTGCAGTGGTGTGATCTTGGCTCACAGAAACCTCCCTGGGCTCAAGCAATTGTCCTGCCTCAGCCTCCTGAGTAGCTGGGATTACAGGCGCCCACCATCAAGCCCGGCTAATTTTTGTATTTTCAGTGGAGACGGGGTTTCACCATGTTGGCCACGTGGGTCTCAAACTTCTGACCTCAGGTGATCCACCCACCTCGGGCTCCCAAAATGCTGGGATTACAGGTGTAAGCCACGGCACCCAGCCAGCTGTCAAATTTTTAAAATAAATTTCTATATGGTTTGGGATAGTCAGGAAGTTTTCAGAGAGACAGGCAACCTGGTGAAACGAGAGACTGGCCTGCCTCATGAAATCTGCTTACCCATCAAAGATAGCAAAGGGAGTGGTAAGGAATGAGGGTTGGCCAAATAAAGTCCCTCGCCACATCCAGAAGGCTGTGAAACAGACATCACTGTGCCTCTGAAATACAAACAAATATACCTTCCACTACCAAATACCTTTTCTTGGAGAGGGTACAGGAGAGAACAAGGTAAGAACACCAATCTGTGTTTCTCTGAATCTGTTTCCTCTTAGTTCTTGTGGGGAAACACCACTTTGGAAAGCTTAAGAACCTCAATACGGATTGCGTTTTCCTTATCCTTACAGCTTTTTAACAGCCCAAGTAGGCTGTGAACTCCCTGAAAGCGCATACGCTTTTATGAAGCTCACAGTCCTCAAAGCTTTGCATAGAGGAGATGCTTAGTAAATGTATGCTTATTAATTCACGTGTTACAATTTTAAAGAAAATAGAATTACACATATAGTATACCTACCAACTAAAGTAAAATAAGGCATACAGCTTCGTAGCACAGTACAAACCCAGAAGCAGCTCTCTGTCCCATGAAGTACAAGTCTGCATACATAATCTCCTATTTCCAGGTTTTGATGCTTATTCTGGTGTTTGTTGTTTTACAGGCTCAAAAACAGAGATGGTATATAGTGTGGTAGAGAGAGCCCTAGTCTAGAAGTGCAAAACCTGATCTTAGGCAACTGCTATCTCCCTGGACCTCAGCTTCCTCACCTGTATAATGAGGGTGTTCGACTAAATGACTTCCAAGGTCTACAAGGTCCTTTTATGCCGCCTCATTGACTAGTAAAGTGCCAAACAGGTATTACTGGAGAAATTCAGGACAGATCAATGAGTTGGTGGTTGCGGGGGTAGGGGGGAGGGTGAAGAACTCTTCAAGGATGAAGATGGCTCAGGTCAGGCCTTGAAAGACAAAAACACACCAGATTTGGCAAGGTCATACAGGGAAGAAACAGAAACCGGGAGCAAGAGGAGCCCACATACGGCAAGCATCAAGTATCAGAGAAAAGGAAAAGGAAGCAGAGGATGGATCGACCATGGGGTGGGTGCTGCACTGGCTGCTCTATGTTCACCATTCTGTTTAATCTTTACAATCCCATAAGGGAAACACTATGGCTCATTTTTAATACCTGAGGAAATTATGGAACTTTATATCCAAGGAGGCCTGACACATGGCAGCAGGCAGCTGAAGCACGGCTGGCCTGACATCCATCTGCCTCCACAGCCCATGCTCTAACCACTGCACCACACTGCCCTTTCAGCAGCACTGGGCAGCAGCAGAAGGGACTCGGCCAGTTCTACTCCATCTTTACTAAAGAAAGAGGACTGAGGCCGGGCGCGGTGGCTCAAGCCTGTAATCCCAGCACTTTGGGAGGCCGAGACGGGCGGATCACGAGGTCAGGAGATCGAGACCATCCTGGCGAACACGGTGAAACCCCGTCTCTACTAAAAAATACAAAAAACTAGCCGGGCGAGGCGGCGGGCGCCTGTAGTCCCAGCTACTCGGGAGGCTGAGGCAGGAGAATGGCATAAACCCGGGAGGCGGAGCTTGCAGTGAGCTGAGATCTGGCCACTGCACTCCAGCCCGGGTGACAGAGCCAGACTCCGTCTCAAAAAAAAAAAAAAAAAAAAAAAGAAAGAGGACTGAAATATAAAAATATAAAAATGCTACTTGATTCTTATTCCATAGACAAGAGACTTTTTAATGCAACAGTAACTGTATATAATCTCTCTCTTCCAAAAAGTGTCCCCAGCTAGACCCTCAATTTTATTAAGCTCATGAAAAATAATCATCAATTGTATGCTTGATTTGCACCAAACACCACATAAACACTATTATTGCCTTTATTTCTTTTTTATTTTTATTTATTTATTTATTTATTTATTTTTGAGACGGACTCTCCCTCTGTTGCCCAGGCTGGAGTGCAGTGGCATGATCTCAGCTCACTGCAATCTCTGCCCCCCAGGTTCAAGCGATTATCCTGCCTCAGCCTCCCGAGTAGCTGCAACTACAGGTGCACGCCATCATGCCCAGCTCATTTTTTTATTTTTAGTAGAGACAGGGTTTCACCATGTTGGCCAGGATGGTCTCAATCTCTTGACCTTGTGATCTGCCCACCTTGGCCTCCCAAAATGCTGGGATTACAGGCATGAGCCACTGCACCTGGCCTAATGCCTTTATTTCATTTAATCCTCACATCAATCCTATAAAGTAGGTATTTTTTTTACATGTAATAGCGTATAATTTTACCCAATTTTTTTTTTTTTTTTGAGACGGAGTCTCACTCTGTCGCCCAGGCTGGAGTGCAGTGGCACGATCTCAGCTCACTGCAAGCTCCGCCTCCCGGGTTTACGCCATTCTCCTGCCTCAGCCTCCCGAGTAGCTGGGACTACAGGCGCCCGCCACTGCGCCCAGCTAGTTTTTTGTATTTTTTAGTAGAGATGGGGTTTCACCATGTCAGCCAGGATGGTCTCGATCTCCTGACCTCGTGATCCACCCGTCTCGGCCTCCCAAAGTGCAGGGATTACAGGCTTGAGCCACTGCATCCGGTCAATTTTACCCTATTTTTTTTACAAACAAGAAAATTGAGCCTTCAAGAGGCTGAATAAGTCACCCTAAGCAGATGTCAAGTTCATAGCTGAGTCAATCCCTAGTAAGTGGTTATAAACATCTATTGCCACATTTCACACACTAGGAAGAGAATGATAAAGAAAGGATGCGTCCAGACATGATGGCTCATACCTGTAATCCCAGCACTTTGGGAGGCCAAGGCAGGTGGATCACCTGAGGTCAAGAGTTCCAGACCGCCTGGACAGCATGGTGGAATCCCATCTCTACTAAAAATACAAAAAATTAGTTGGGCGTGGTGGCAGGCATCTGTAATCCCAGTTACTTGGGAGGCTGAGGCAGGAGAATCGCTTGAACCTGGGAGGTGGAGGTTGCAGTGAGCCAAGATTGCGCCACTGCACTCCAGCCTAGACAACAAGAGCGAAACACCATCTCAAAAAAAAAAAAAAAAAAAAAAAGATGCACAAAGTTCTCACTAATCAAAGGAATAAGATGGCAGACGGAAAGGCAACACAGTAGAGCACCAAGAACAAGGAATCCTGATACCATGAGGAACCACTGGCCTCCTGGCCTGCTCCTCTTCAGTAGAAGAAGGGGTCGGGTGGGAAAAGCCTCTAAGGCTCTAAGGTGGCTGTGGTCTTAGAAGTCTATGAATAATCAATGGCTTCCCTCTTAATCAGGGCCAAATGCTCCACACTGAGTTTTGTAGTCTCCAAGCCAGGAACAGTGTCTAGCATGAACTAAACACTAAAGAAATAAAATGTTCTGTTTTTCACCTAAGTAAACTTTAGGCTAAGAGAAGTGACCTTACAATATATGGGGTGGGTTAATCTTGAAACCCTAAGCAATTGGTTCATTAAAATGTCAAAGACTTTATTACCCCTGGTTTCTTCTCAATATAACAGAATATCAGTATCCTAGGGGTTGTGTTATAGCATCATTGCCATTAGAATACTGGAAATGACCCCTAAATTTAAGAAAGAGGAACAAGTGGTACCAGTCCCCAAAAGTTAACATTACAACCACATTGTATAGAAGGCATTTTATTCTGAGGCAGAGAACAGCCTCTATAACCAGACCCTAGAGTGCACAGCCTGACTCCTCACAAATAACTATGTGGCCTCTATGCCTCGGCTTCCTCCTCTGTAAACTGGGAGAGTGCTCCATCCGCACTGGGTTGTGCTGAGGATTAAAATAATCTAAGAAAAGCACTCAATACCATGCCTAGCACATAGTAGTTACTCAATAAATGTTAGCTATTAAGTGCTGATATTAATGATGCTAGTCTTACAAATGCACCTGAAAATCAATGACTTTGAAATGAAATTAGAGGCAGCAGAACTATTTAGAACAACAAACCAACCCACCTCAATAGGCAGTACTGTTTGTTGAGAGAACATTCTGCAAAACACTAGTGATGATGCTTAGAAAATAAAAAGCAACATTTGAGCAAAGACTCTAGATTTCACCTACCTTAACACTTTTTCCCAATAATAAAACCTATCTTTGGCCAGGAGCAGTGGCTCACATCTGTAATCCTAGCACTTTGGGAGGCCGAGGCGGGTGGACTGCCTGAGCTCAGGAGTTTAAGACCATCCTGGGCAACATGGTAAAACCCTCGTCTCTACTAAAATACAAAAAATTAGCTGGGCGTGGTGGTGTGCGCCTGTAATCCCAGCTACTCAGGAGGTTGAAGCACAAGAATTGTTTGAACCCAGGAGATGGAGGTTGCAATGAGCCAAGTTCGTGCCACTGCACTCCAGCCTGGGCGATAGAGCAAGACTCTGTCAAAAAAAAACAAAACAAAAAAACCCCGATCTTTCATTATGAATGTTTTGTATTATACAAGATTGTGCAAGAAAACGGGGGAAGCTGAAGTGATGGTTACTCTTGGATACACAGTGCAAAGCACCTTGAGTTGCAATCAGGGGCTGTGTGTTTTGACAGGTAACAAAAGGAATGATTTTTTATCCGACGAACAAGCAGAAACCAATGAAAGGAATGATTTTTTATAAGAGAAAAATAAGCAGAAACCAAGAATAATCACAGCTTGTTTTCCTACTGTTACATTTACAGCTATCCTGGAGAACACCCTGAAGATGGGTCCCTGCACCTGTCTTCCCTTCATTAGACACACAAGGATACTGACCAGAAGAGAGTCTGCTCTGTCAGACACAAGATCCCTGTGATAACTTGGTTTGAAATTTCTGCCAGGCTTCAGTTAGAACGCAGAAATGCATAGCCTCGGGATACTTCTGGCTCCTCTCCCATTGCTCTCTAGTTAAAGCCAAAGAAAAGTGTAACTTCCGCTGGGTGTCCACAGGTTCTTCTAAGCAACCATTCCAGGAAGGAAAAAAGGCTGATTCCCCTTGGGGAAGAGCAGCATAGGCACTCCAACTCAATAACCCCAGAGACTCAGTAAGTGTTCCAGTTACCTACTGCTGCACAACAAGCTATTCCAAAGCTCAGTAGCTTAAAACAACTACCATTTTTATCTCATGATTTTGAGAGTCAAGAATCTGGGATGGGTTCAGCTGGGTGATTTGTGTACTCCACACGGTATTGCCTAAAGTCACACCAGAATCAGACTGACTGGTACTCAGCTGGCAGGTGGGCTGATCATGCCTGTTGCCTTGATGGGGATGGAGGAAAGGCTGGACACAGCTAGGAATGCTCACCAGAAATGCCTGCTCATGTCCTCTCAAATATGGTGGTCTCAGGATAGTTGAACTTCTTTCTACAAGGCAGCTCAGGATCCAAAAGGCAGGTGGAAGCTGCCCATCTTCTCAAAGGCTAAGCCTAGAACTGCCATATCATCACATATACTATCCCATATTGGTTAAAGCAGTTACAGCCCAGTCCACACACAAAAGGAGGGGTGTCAAAGCATTTGTGGTCATCTTTAATCCATCATAACAATCAAAATCAGAGTTGCATCCTAGATAGCCGTGATTTATTAACTACTGAATATTGAAAAGTAAACACCTCAGATTAAAAAAAATATTTGAAAGGAGAAGAGGAAAGGTAATTCTCAGAGCAACAGATATTCTCATAACCTACTAACTCAGAGTTTAAGACTGAAACATCTAAAGGCCTTAAAAATATCCATGTCTTTTAATTCAGTAATTCTTTTTTTTTTTTTTTTTTGAGATGGAGTTTCACTCCTGTTGCCCAGGCTGGAGTGTAATGGCACGATCTCAGCTCACTGCAACCTCCGCCTCCCAGGTTCAAGCAATTCTCCTGCCTCAGCCTCCCAGGTACCTGAGATTACAGGCATGTACCACCAGGCCCGGCTAATTCTGTATTTTTAGTAGAGATGGGGTTTCACCATGTTGGTCAGGCTGGTCTCGAACTCCTGACCTCATGTGATCCACCAGTCTCAGCCTCCTAAAGTGCTGGGATTACAGGTGTGAACCACCGAGTCCGGCCCAGTGATTCTATCTTTAAGAATCTGAGACAACAAGCAGAAACAATGATAAAGTGAGGTAAATATATCAAAGAACTACTATGACAGTCACAATGTAGAAGTAATTTCTAATAAGACATAGGGTTAAATAGAGACAAAAGTATCTTTCAAAAGATGACTAAACAACATAACAAAGCTCACACGGACAGTGAACAAGTAATAAAACTCTACACAGTATAACCAACATCAACTTTGAAATCTGACTGATAAAAGTCAACTGGCAGATAACACTACCTTGAGTGGGAACTACATCTTTAGCACATAAGATTCTAAGTGTATTATGCAAGGAGACTGAATTTGAAAAAAATAATGCATGGAAACACATGTCAAATGGTATCTACTACAGATTTGATTTACTATTGATGCTGCCCAAACTGTTCCTATGATATCCAGTTAAAAAATAAAGACACAATTGACACAAAGGAAGAAGATCCAGAATGCCTTTTTTTGTTTTTTTTGTTTCAGTTTGGTGAGAATGGGAGAGTATGGTATTTAAGGAGATAAGAAAACAGACACTTTTGGCTTGGTGCGGTGGCTCACGCCTGTAATCCCAGCACTCTGGGAGGCTGAGGCAGGTGGATCACTTGGGGTCAGGAGTTTCAGGCCAGCCTGGCCAACATGGTGAAACCCCGTGCCTACTAAAATTACAAAAATTAGCTGGGCATGGTGGCACATGCCTGTAATCCCAGCTACATGGGAGGCTGAGGCAGGAGAATTGCTTGAACCCAGGAAGCGGAGGTTGCAGTGAGCTGAGATCACACCGCTACACTTCAGCCTGGGTGACAGAGCTAAACTCCGTCTCAAAAAAAAAAAAAAAAAAAAAATTAAATTTCAAACTGGAGAAAATAGTTACAAGAAAATAAATCAAGAATATGGTACTGACACAACCTTTTTAGATAAACTTAAAAAATTAGATTTCTTTTACCACAATTAATTTTTTAAAAAGGCTTCTGCCACAAATTATTCTAATACTGTAATTACAATCAGACCAGTATTAAAGCCTTTCCATTTCTATATGTCTTCTCTATACCCGGGGATGCTATAGATGGCATTTTACCAAGAAAAATATTAAGATGATACTGCTGAGACCCATTTAAAGAGCAGTTGTATACAACAAATATGAAGATTTAGTAAGAAAACTTGGAAAAATTTGCTCCAAATTTAGTTTCTTCTATAAGAGTGGGAAAATAGACTAGAAATATCAGCAAACATTTCTGGAGTATACATGAGATGCAAAGAACTATATTAATAACAAAAACAGGAAGAAATTTAAGATGTAGTCCCTGCCATCATATCTCCAGTTGCTGAGACAATATATATACCAAAATGTTAATAGCAGGTAACAACTTGGCTAAGAATCTGAATAGGAGGAAGTGATACCTGGTATTTTCGAGAGGGCTTTGGCTTCCTGTGTACAACAGAGTGGAGGGGAGAGAGAATACAGGGGCAGGAGACTATTTAAAAGACTACATGTGTGAGGATGAGGTGCTGTAAAGTGAAGATTTTCAAGCCCAACAGACACTCATGCCCCCAATCCTATAACAAATATTTTGTAATGCTTCTCCTTTACCATCCCAAAATAAAACCCATTAATTATATAATCTACAAGATACATAACTTACAAGTGGGGTAGGTGGCGTATGTGTGTGTAGCTCTAACTATAACATAAAGCAGAAGTTAAAAGGAAATACACGCCTTTTAATAGGTAATAGCTCAGGGATTACTATACTAGAACGCATAACAAAGCTATCAGACATTTGTACTTATTTAAAACAAGTTCATACTTTTAAAAAACAGAATTGGATGTCATTCTGTACAAGGCATACAGGAAATGAAAGGGCAGAGGTATAAGTGGACACTGCAATAAAAAATCAGTGTTGGGAAACGTAGCACCAGCAGATTTACCTGTATGTTTTAAGATGAAGAGGACATTTTAACTGAGTAGGTGTAACAGGTCAGAACATATTACAGACTGTCAGAGAGAAGACAACATGAGGAACAATGACGTATTTCTGCCAACTTTATCAGCATGTTTCCTTGTAAAATGTTCACTTACTCTTAGTGATTTCATTGTTCCATAAGAAGAAACAGGGTAGACACAGTAATAGCTATTTACATTTAGGAAAAGATGGTTGAAAGCAAATTTCAAAATTTCAGCTACTATCAACACTTACTTATATTTGATATTTTAGGAAAAAAGAGGCTAAGAATATACAAATTTGTACACAGATTCACTCTGATTGCTAGAAAAGCAGACTGATTTACATGTGTTGTATGGGCAACTTGAATACCATGAGAGGCAGTGTTGGCAAGATGGGGCCTTCCTAATTGGTGAACTAACTCTTGGTAAGCTAAAAAATATATTTATTTACATGGTGGTTGTACTCATGGGAAATTACATATAATAAAGTTATGCAAAAAAACTATATGTAAAGACAAAGTTGTGTTCTAGGCTCAGATGTTTATAATCAGGTTTTCTAATAGCACAAATGCACAGTGAGAAATCGAAAAGTTAGGCAGGATTTGGGCAGTTCTTTGTTGTATGGGACTGTCTCCCATCCCCTCCAATTCCCCACAACCCCCTCCTGTCCACTAAATATCCCTATGGGGACAGTACCACACTCAATTGAGAATACTTCTGTAGTGTTTACAGAGAAATTACACATGGGCCTATCTATCCCCAAAACTTAAAAGACTCATATCTATCACATTTTACAAGACAACATTTTAACAAGGTCCCACACATTCAACACTCTTTGTTCCAAGTTTTTTAAATGCAATCCTTTCTCAGATTATAAATAAAGTTTCAGAGGGTGTTAGACAGTTTTAAAGAGAAGGAGAAAAAAGAGCTTAAAATACATGATCCACAGAATTGATATAAAAATATAAAGACTGACTTAAAATATCTCAGAAGCTTGAGAAACTTAATCACACTCTGTAATCGAGTGATTTAGTTACGAAGAACAAAACAAAACCCAAGTGCCTCTATCAATGCTTCCTCGAGTTACCACTGGTTCAGTTTGCTTTGTTTTTTAAGGAAATACATGTATCAATCAAATCTCCAGTGAATTTTATGAATAGAAATGTTTCCATTTTCCAAATTACCACTTATTGCATCAAACAGTATGAACAGCAACTAATTTGGTAGTTAATTTTACCAAAGAGGTGAATAATATCTGTATACTACCTAATTTGATATTTTAGAGCTATTTTAATTCACTGAAACCTGTACCCAAAACATTTCTTAAAATGGTCTTACAGCAAAACAAGTTAAAAACTAAGCTGAAAGAAATTGTTAGTATCATACCTCTTTACAAAAAAAGTGAAGTAGCTTACAGAAATAAATATTATGCAACAGAATTAAAAATGGCCTCCACAATTATAAAAGAGATAAACTTTAAGACATATCTCACTTATCAAATTAGCAGAGCTTTGTAAAGGCATAATATTTAAGGGGAATTTTTTTAATGTATTTTGTATATTGTTCTAATCAACAAAGAAAAAAGTAAAAGAGTTAAGGCTTGGCAAGGAGAAACAAAATTGTCATTATTACAGATGATGACTATCTACATATAAACCCAATAGAAGGTAAAGACAAATTTATTAGAATAAAACAATTAAGCAAGTGGTTATAAGGTCAATATACAAAAAAAAGTTTTATTTTTATATACCAGTGACAAAAGAGTTAGAAAGTGTAATTCAGAAAAAATTATAATAGCAACAAAAAATAAAACGTATTTAGGAATAAATCCATCAGGAAAAGAGCAAGGCTCATGAGGAGAGAACTATTAAACATTACTGGAGTTAAATAGAGAAGATATAAATTACACCATGTTCATGGAGAAAAAAAATCAATAATAAAGATGTTGATTCAATCCAAATGGATATACAAAGTTAATGCAACTTCAATCAAGATGCAAACAGCTTACTGAGGAACTTGACAACCTGATTCTAAATTTTACATGGACAAGCAGAGGCCTAAACATAGCTAAGATATTTCTAAAATAGAAGAATAAGTTGGAAAGGAAATTGTCCTAGCAGATAAAGACAATGCACATGAATCAACTCCAGATAAACTTAAACGTAGAAAAGCAAAACTTTAGAAGATCCTTAAAAGAAAATATAAGGAAAGATTTCTTACATAAGACGCAAAAGGGCTAACTAACGGAAAAAGTACCCACAAATGTGATCACATTAAAATTAAGACATTTTGTTCAAAAGATACCATACAAAAAATGTAAAAGACAAATTACACACCGGACACACTGAAAGATAAGGAAAACACATAACTGACAAAGGATTAGTATAAAGAATATATGAAGAATTCTACAAATCAATAGAGGAAAGAAAACATGATGAGACATTTTGCAGAGAGGAAATATGAAAGACCAATAAATACATGAAAAGATACTCTCCTTTATAAATTAAACCACTAAGATACAATTTTATACCACCAAATGATCAAAATTTGAGAATTCTCACAATACCCAATGTGGATCAATAGGCCTATTAACACTGCTAGGTAAGCAACTAAACTAGCACGATCACTCTGGGAAACAACTTGCATTATTTTGTAACATTGAAAAACTCACGTATGATGACCCAGCAACCCAGGTAGAGAGAATCTCACACACAGGCATCAGGAGACACGTGTGAGAACGCCCACAGAAGCATTCTATTCGTAAAACAACAACAACAAATCCATCAGCAGGATAATCAAAAGCTTAGGTGTAGTATAATCTTAACTAGACAGGAATGCAAATGAATGAACTACAGCTACACTTCAAAAATATACTGAACTCTTCTCAATTGGCAAGTTGGCAATTTACCACATATAGAATACCACTTTTACTAAGCTCAAAAACAAACAATACATTGTTTAGGAATTATAAAACTATTTTCTTTTGAAAGCAAAAGACTAAAACATAAAATCCATGGTAGTAGATACCTGGGGTGAGGAAAATTGGAAGAAATGTCCCCAGAGTTACTAATCTACTTCATATGGAAGCTTTTATTTCTACTCCCTATTTATATGCACTAAAACAGAATACTTGTCTGCATAAACAATTATCTATTTTACCTTGTATTGACTTGTAAGTACAAAACAGTAATTCATACTAATCAACAACTGGCCATATATATTTAAAAAAAAAAAAAACCTACTGAGAAGATTCTACTCGCTACTGGTGAGCACTTGGTAATTATTAGCCTAGGTGACAACAGAATTTCCTCTCTGAGAAATAATCCCTGGGTTCACTGGAAATCAGTATTAAGAATTTACAAGAGAAGCATTATATTTTAATAACCTTCAAATGACAAGAAGGCTTTAGTGGATCTTTATTTTTCTTAAAGCATTTAGACATCAATTTCATGACACTTTACAGTTAATATAACAGAAACGTTTAAAAGTATCACTGTGAGAAACTCTGCTACCCTAAAAAAAGAAAGGTATTTAACTTGGCACTGTAGATCCTGGAAAGGAAGACGACGCTTCTTAAAAAGAAACAGTTTTGTGGCTAGTTTCAGTTATTTTCCAGTTCTTAAAGGAAAGTTAAACAGAACACACAGACAGGTCTTCTATTACTACCGTCCACAAAAGGGGGATGTCTTAAATCTTGAGAAAATAGCTCCGTGGACTTTCGCCAATGATTAGTGAACACAGCTCTTCCAAACACCCTTCCAAAGCCATGGTCCAGAAATATTTTTTTAATTTAGTCCTATGCTTCTCTGTCAGTTTAGAGTTGAGTCTTCTGATTCATCAAAAGAGACAAAGAATATTTAAATGCCTATCGTTTTACGAGTCAAGTACCCAGCTCTAAGTTACTGACCTAATGGTTTAAAACATGGTTCCCATGCTGGGCGCATATGAAAATAAATAAATAAACATAAAAAAGATTCCCAAAGAAGATGGTATGCTCAAGTGACCAATGAGTGAGTGATACAGTAAGCACTGCTGTGTCACACTTCTAAGATGTGGGGAAGAAGGCATTTTTCTTCCAAAAGAAACTAGGACAATAAAGCCCAGAGGACAACATGATGTATTTTGGGCAAAGGACTCTGCGCGAATGAAGAGAATGAGTTTGACTTTAAAAAAATAAAAAAGAAAGATGTCAATTCAAGGAGATTGTAATCTTTTAGAAAGCAAAAACCAAGCTGACAGAACACAACAGGAAAAAGCAATCATTTATAACCATTTACACAGTCATCCTCAAAATTGAGTGATTAAAGATTCCTAGACACTGATTTATTAAGGATTTAAAAAAAAAACTGGACAGTAAGAAAGTTGTGATAAGCAGGTAGGTAAACAGACAAAGAGCAGACAAGCAGGACACAGATATCACCAAAAGCATCTGCTTCTGAAAACAAGAAAAACAGAATAACTTCCAATTCAAAATGTATCTCAAACGAAATGGCTTTAACATAGCCAGGTTTCTAACAAAACTATGCATGGTAGTAATGTCATTAAAAATGACACTCCCTTTTTTAAATGATTTTTAAAAGGCAATGCCTTTTTACAAAAAAGAAACAAGCGACAACAAAATTAACTCATGTCCCTAGAGGAATAGAAATACTTTTCTAAATAGGTCACTTTTTATCAGAATTCAACCCTATTTGTTTTCTTCTTTTAAACATTTATGTAATGCCCTATTTGTAGTTCTAAATATTGTTACCATAATTTAATAACCCATTCAATCAAATTCTTAGAACATGTCAAACTTCACTCTTTCAATGAAATGAAATTTCCTATTAAACTTTATCTGCTTAATTAGATAACTAATTTACCAGATGCCTACTGTTCACATTTTTATATAGTCTTCAGTAGTTTTATCACTATCTGTATAAGTGATATAACTTATATAATCAAATGTGATGTAAGTCCATAATCCTTCACCTGTGATTCTCAATTCAAAAAGCCCTAAACAGCAGAAGATTTTCATAATGTGTGACAACAAAACATGACCTAGTGTGAGGCTATGTGATAGCCTTTCATCAGCCTATTTCATATGAATACGTTTTACTGCAGATATATTCAACTGCTTGGAGAGGGGGGTACTGCTGAGGGTGTTATGTAACATACACCCATCTTCCTATATCTACTAGATCATAAGCACCCCACTCGAAGTTGGACACCTAATTAATGGTTAAAACATGATTCCCGCCTTCAATGAACTTGCACTGAAGAAAAAGGTAAACAGACATTTAAGAAGATTCCACAACAAAACTGTATATGTTCAAGCCACAAAAAGCACTGATTTATCACTTCTGGAACTCTCATTCCTAAAAGACATCTGGATTTTAAAACAGCTCTGATTGGTCTGTCACAGCGGAAGGTAAACACGACCAGCATCGTCAAGTGAATTGAGACAATGCCCATGTGGGATGTGCTCCTCCGAGGCAGATCCACATGGAGTCCATCAGTGTAAGTACACAATTCCAAGAAGGGACAGTGGGATCTCAGTGCCAGGAGAGGGCTGGGGGTATGAAAATGGAAAAGGTCAAAGAATAAACCAATTCTGCAAAGTGAGGGAGTGAAGGTTGTGCACCCAGAAGAGGAGAATGAGCACACATCCTTTCTTCAGAGGCTCTTTTTCCTGAAAAGCTAAAGTTGTGAGGATCCACAGTGAGCGTGGTCACTATTTTTCTATATCCACTCCCTAAAACTGCCAGCCACAGAATGGGAACCTCTGAAGACTCTCCAGAAAGACCAAAACTTGGGAGAAACCCAATTCTTCAGCACAGGAGTTGGCATGGCAGAGCTGTCTGCCAAAAATCTGTTCTCTCCCCACCAACCCATCCATCACTGTAAGAGATCTGTGGCCAGGCACAAGACCACCCAGCTAGACCCCATTTCCCAGCCTCTACTGTGTTTATGAAGTGGTCAAGTGACTAAGCTCTCTCTCGTGCAGATAATACACTTTCAGGTATTACGGCACTTTTGGGAGGTAAGATTTTCAAGTGTTAAGATTTAGGTACACACTCCTCAATATCTTCCCAATTGGAAAGCACAGGGGCCTATCACCCAGCCTCAACCAGGCACGTAGAATGATATCCTAAAGGATCCCAGATGATTTCCAGGAAACACTCATGAGTCCCAGAATGTCAGTGTGGAGAACTACTCTGCTGTCCTGAACCACTGACCTCAGAACTACCACCTGAAGGAGAAACAAACTCCAATGATTTCAAACTGGGTTTTTATTTACTTTATTACTTTATACTGGAGCTCTCTGATACAGTGACTTACTCTTTATCTAACAATGCTGGCGAGGAAACTACACCATGTACTAGCCATCCTATTCTGACTGACCAATTTTAAAAACCCTATCTACAAGGCAAATTCCATCATGGGAAAACCTAAACAAAATTGCTGTTTCTTGTACTCATCTGCATTCTATGGCCATACCCTCAAAGAAATAGAAATTCACTCATTCAACAAATTTTTTGAGCCCCTACTACCATATAAAAGGTATTATGCTGTACACACATTAGGGGCATAAAAGTCAGTGGGGGTGGCGGTGGGGGAAGTCAATGAAATCCTCCCTAGGTCAGGTCCCTTGTACTGCATGCTTTTTTTTACCCAGAACTTAAGCTCTAGGTCTTCTCTGCCCTGTCTCCAGTACTATGCAGTACCTTTTGCATAACAGGTGCTTAATAAATATTTGTAAATGAATGAATTAAGAAATCTATGAATTCGTCTCATCTTTGATGAACTCAGCTAATGGGGGAAAAAGAAAACGATACAATATAGCACCCCTCACATCCTAGGTTTGCAATATGCTTACTGGATTTTAGAAGTGAGTGGACGTATAAACATCAAATGACATGAAGGCAAGTGCTATGGAGGGAACAGAGGAATTGGAAATTAGCAAAATCTTCTTGGAGGAGTTGAAATTTGTCAGGAGTTTTAAAGATGATTAGGAAGCAGCCAAAGGAAAAAACAGAAAAGTAGGCCGGGCGCGGTGACTCAAGCCTGTAATCCCAGCACTTTGGGAGGCCGAGACGGGCGGATCACGAGGTCAGGAGATCGAGACCATCCTGGCTAACACGGTGAAACCCCGTCTCTACTAAAAAATACAAAAAACTAGCCGGGCGAGGTGGCGGGCGCCTGTAGTCCCAGCTACTCGGGAGGCTGAGGCAGGAGAATGGCGTGAACCCGGGAGGCGGAGCTTGCAGTGAGCTGAGATCCGGCCACTGCACTCCAGCCTTGGGTGACAGAGCGAGACTCCGTCTCAAAAACAAAAACAAAAACAAAAACAAAAACAAAAAAAACAGAAAAGTAAAGAGTCAAGAAAAAAATGTAGTAGTACCCACGCGGTGGGAGCATGTTTTACTATGAACAGTTTACCATGACTGAAATTAAAGGCAGGGGAATAAGATGCACAGAAGTTGTGCTCCTTTGAATACTATCACTTCCATTAATTAAGCCGGACACAGTACTCTTTCCTTTAGCATTTGCATCACCCCGCTGGCTTAATATAAATTGCTATGAACCCAGAGCTCCCCCTTCTTTGACTTCCAGATTTAATTTTCATTGTTAAATCTAAAATCAGGATTTATTTGACTATTTCTGGCAAGTCCTTTATCACATAAACAAGGAATCCCAAGGTCATAAGGAATCTTAACAGTCACCAGATAAACGTCCTGGGAAGCATTTATTTTGATCTGCTATAGTCATATCTCCTTTGCAGGCACATGGAATTTCTATCCTTCTCTCAAGGCACTTTATGTTTTGTCTCAGAGTATATTTGTTGATACATTCTTACTCTCCCACTGGACTGCATGCTCTTTAAGTGCAACCTACATTCTTCTTTATCTCATATTCCTCCAGTGCTCAATCATCAAAAGCTCTGCATAAAATCATCTTTTAATCCAATTCTGTCAGCTCTAGCAGCCTCTGTCAAGTCCCACCTATGTGCTCACCCCTGGATACAGCCTCAGGGTTACCTTCAGTCAAGATGAGCTGCTCCAGCCTTTCTCCTGAAACCCAGTCAAGCCACAGGCAGAACCTCTCTCCTCTTTTTCACACTAATGATGCCACATTATATCCTTTTTTTCCCACCACTTCTATTTTATGGATTAGGATTTAATACCCTGATTTTTTTAAAATGGAACAAGTTCCAAATAAACAAACCATCTTGTTTGTAAGCTATGGAATATCTGTACTTCAGAAATTATCAGATTTCCCGACAGATGTTTGAAGCCTAGAATCATCAATAGCCTTTCCTGTCCCATCTTTTGTTCCTCTGACAAAGTTACTGTGCTTCCTTGAGACTTCCTGTTTGAATAACCACACACTTGGGTGTTCAAACTCCCATGTGTCCATTATTCACCATAAAAGGGACCTGAGGAAGTAACCAGGCAGTTGAACACAAAACGATGTATGAACAAAAACAGCTGTGTGTTAGCGGGAGGCACAAAAAGACAGCAGGGATCCAGGCAATGCTGTGAATTTCAAACACAAGGTCTCTTCAGTCAGGCATGGTTAAAAGGCTGCTGACTCAGAGCATCAGTTGCCCATTTCATAATTGAAAACCACTAGAGATGTGAAGAAGTCCGTGTCTAGTTACATTCAGAGTCTCACCCCCAATACCACCCTCACCAACAGTCTCCCTTGAGGGAACAAAGCAGCCTCTCCTCTCACAGAAATGTCAATACCAACTCAAAGGTTTTCACCGAAAATTTAATGCCTATTCTATTTCCCAATCCAAAAAGCAGATCCCTACCTTTCCCCAGGGATTCTAAAAGGAAAAACAGAGGAAAGCACAGATGGAGACAGACACACAACAACACATGACAGACAGCACAGAAAACAAATCTGTACTACAAACATCTGGGAAGTATGTTAATTCCAGAATCAGTGTCCATCTTGAAATGGCCTGTATTCACCATAGACGCCTGTGCCAGGACGTAAGAGCTCTAAAGTGGACATATGTTTTAAACCTGATTAGAATGGCTACAAAACTGAATGATCCTGAAGTCTACCCAGGAGTCGATGCTATTTCAGCGCATGTGGCAAAAACACTGAAAACAGTAATAATCCAGCAAAAGCCTCTAAAGCAATCCTGACAATAAACAAATTTTATTACAGCTGCATTACAGATGTTCCCGCAAATGCTCATAATTTGTAGAATTCTAAGAATTTATAGTCTCCAATAGATTTTCTATCCCATGAACTTGTCTAAAATACCACAAATTCAAAACTATGTATGGACTGCTCTGAAAGTTAATCCAAGACACTGAAGGCCACTGATCATGACCCTTTACCCAAGAAGGGGCAATAGCCGGGCGCGGTGGCTCACGCCTGTAATCCCAGCACTTTGGGAGGCCGAGGCGGGCGGATCACAAGGTCAGGAGATCGAGACCACGGTGAAACCCCGTCTCTACTAAAAATACAAAAAAATAAGCCGGGCGCGGTTGTGGGCGCCTGTAGTCCCAGCTACTCGGGAGGCTGAGGCAGGAGAATGGCGTGAACCCGGGAGGCGGAGCTTGCAGTGAGCCAAGATCGCGCCACTGCACTCCAGCCTGGGCGACAGAGCGAGACTCCGTCTCAAAAAAAAAAAAAAAAAAAAAGAAGGGGCAATCACATGACCAAAGCAATTCAAGTACACAATTGCTCTTTTGGTTTCTAGCCCTCCCCCAACCTCACCACAATCTTTACCCTTAGTCCCTTGTTTATTCCCACCTCCAAAAGAACACAATTTCAATGAAAATTCTGGCATGCTCAACTCTATCAGATCACGATCCAGAATTTTTTTAGAAAAAATTCTTTAGGCCAGGCGCGGTGGCTCACGCCTGTAATCCCAGCACTTTGGGAGGCCGAGACGGGCGGATCACGAGGTCAGGAGATCGAGACCATCCTGGCTAACACGGTGAAACCCCGTCACTACTAAAAAATACAAAAAACTAGCCGGGCGAGATGGCGGGCGCCTGTAGTCCCAGCTACTCGGGAGGCTGAGGCAGGAGAATGGCGTGAACCCGGGAGGCGGAGCTTGCAGTGAGCTGAGATCCGGCCACCGCACTCCAGCCTGGGTGACAGAGCGAGACTCCGTCTCAAAAAAAAAAAAAAAAAAAAAAAGAAAAAATTCTTTAAACTTAGTGGCATCAAAACAGATGACGTCACCAGCACCATCAAAATAGGGGTATGCCTCTAATTGGGATTTGTGATGCCAGGGCAGGAAAATATCACTTCCCAGTCCCTGCCAGTGAAAACTCAAAAAAAGCTATTCAGCTCATTTCATCATGCTGTCACTACCCCGCTTCTAAAAACTGCAAAACTTTTTCCTTGGAAATCATTGGGATCCCTTCACTCTCTCTGGAGAAAGTTGATGGAAAAGCCCTGAGAAAACGTTTATGTATTTATATTTTACCAACTGACCAAAAACAAAACAAAATAAAAAACAACGGAGACAAGGGAGGACATTGAGGACATTCTAAACCCAACACTCAGCCCTCTGGTGTAGCACAGGGTGCCACCCACTCTCCCTATAAGAAAGGAAACTGAGCAAGAGCATTTAAAAATCATCTGTGGGCCAGGCGCGGTGGCTCACGCCTGTAATCCCAGCACTTTGGGAGGCTGAGGCGGGTAGATCACAAGGTCAGGAGATCGAGACCACGGTGAAACCCCGTCTCTACTAAAAATACAAAAAAATTAGCTGGACGTGTTGGCGGGCGCCTGTAGTCCCAGCTACTTGGGAGGCTGAGGCAGGAGAATGGCGTGAACCTGGGAGGCGGAGCTTGCAGTGAGCCCAGATCGCGCCACTGCACTCTAGTCTGGGCAACAGAGCAAGACTCCCTCTCAAAAAAAAAAAAAATTCATCTGTGGGCCAGGAGCGGCAGCTCAGGCCTGTAATCTCAGGACTTTAGGTGGGTGGATCACCTGAGGTCAGGAGTTCTAGACCAGCCTGGCCAACATGGTAAAACTCCATCTTTACTAAAAATACAAAAATTAGCCACGCATGGGGGCCCACGGCTGCAGTCCCAGCTACTCAGGAGGCTAAGGCAGGACAATTGCTTGAACCCAGGAGAAAGAAGTTGCAGTGAGCTGAGATCACACCACTGCACTACAGCCTGGGCAACAGAGCAAGATTGTCTCAAAAAAAAAAAAAAAAAAAGTACATACAATGTATACTAAACAGGTCTGTAAAGAAAGCAGAAAAGGCAGGGCAGTGATTCAGTAATACTTAGTATATTTAATCAGCCAACTCAAACCTGTAAAGTTCTACTATAGTAAGAAGAGTTCTGACTTTTTTAAAAAAGGGGATGGGGCATGAGGGAGAAAAAACAATCGTAGAATTTTAAGATCTAGAAGTAGAGGGAGAGTGTGGTGGGAGAGCAAAAGAAAACACATTGTAAATACATGTCCTAATGGGAACTATGATCCCTTTCTTCAAAAATAAAACCAAAAAAAGTTAAGGTATCTAAGAGTCCTCTGACTGAACCTTAGCCCAGCAACACTCTGGGGAAACTAAAGAGAAAAGGAGGGAGGCAGAAAGAGAGAGGGGAAGATGGAAAGAGAGACTTACAGATCTGCAAATTCACATATACAGACATCAAAGTGAATGGTATCACTTCTGAATCTGAATAATGTTAATACTGACAAAGAAAGCTCCCGGGACTACAGTAGCTATCTATCCATCAATTAACAAAAGGTGGGTTAGACCTATTCAGTTAGCAAACTTTAACAACAAAACATACCATGTAAGGGTTAGAATTTACTTGGAGCAGAGAGGGAAAGAACTAGAATGTGAAGATAGACCAGGCAGCCTTATCTTTAATAATGTCAGATAAAGTAAGCAAGTGAACTAAACTCAGCAATTCTCAACAACCAGAAAGAAGTCATGGATAAGGCAGAAAGGAGATAAGATGGTGGCATTCCCTGTATAAATGAAAGCACTGACCATCCCTGAGGAAATGGGATAGGGTACACTTTTCCTGTCAGACACTGATAAAATCCAGGACCTCACTCTGAAATTCAATAAATTCCTTAGAAATTCCTAGAACCATTAACAACTGAATATCATGCAACTAGTTCAAGTACCCAAAACCTACAAGTCTTCCATTGAAAACAATCCTTTGGGCCAGGTGCGGCGGCTCACGCCTGTAATCCCAGCACTTTGGGAGGCCAAGGTAGATGGATCACCTGAGGTCAGGAGTTCGAGGCTAGCCTGACCAACATGCTGAAACCCCATCTCTACTAAAAATACAAAAATTAGCCAGGCGTGGTGGTGGGCGCCTGTAATTCCAGCTACTCAGGAGGCTGAGACAGAAGAATTGCTTGAACCCAGGAGGTGGAGGTTGCAGTAAGCCAAGATCGTGCCACTGCATTCCAGCCTGGGTGACAAGAGTGAAACACCATCTAAAAAACAAAAAACAAAAAAAAAAGAAAAAAGAAAAAAGAAAACAATCCTTTGTTCTTCACAAATAAGAGTCATGTCTTTCTCACAGAGGATCCAGTTGAAAGAATTCATTCGGTTGCGCGCGGTGGCTCACGTCTGTAATCCCAGCACTTTGGGAGGCCAAGGCGGGCAATCACTTGAGGTCGGGAGCCTGGCCAACATGGTGAACTCCCATCTCTACTAAAAATACAAAAATTAGCTGGGTGTGGTAGCACATGCCTGTAATTGCAGCTACTCAGGAGGCTGAGGCAGGAGAATCGCTTGAACCCAGGAGGCAGAGGTAGCAGTGCACCAAGATCACGCCATTGCACTCCAGCCTGGCAACAGAATAAAAAAAAAAAAAGGCAAGGTGTGGTGGCTCACGCCAGTAATCCCAGCACTTTGGGAGGCCAAGGTGGGTAGATCACCTGGTCAGGAGTTCGAGACCAGCCTGGCTAACATGGCGAAACCCCATCTCTACTAAAAAATCCAAAAATCAGCTGGGCACAGTGGTAAGTACCTGTAATCCCAGCTACTCAGGAGGCTGAGGCAGAAGAATCACTTGAACCTGGGAGGCAGAGGTTGCAGTGAGCCGAGATTGCGCCACTGCACTCTAGCCTGGGACACATAGCAAGACCCCGTCTCAAAAAAAAAAAAAAAAAAAGAATTCATTCAAGCGCAAAGAGTGAGGGCAGTTGTCCAGGAAACACTGACACTAAAGAATGGTGCTCAGCACTCCGCAGTGTTGGGAAAGGTTAGGATCATTTATATGGGCAAAAATAGGGGAGTAGAACAGAATTACAACATTTTCTATATAAAGCTAACATACAGATACAAGATTTGATTGGTTACTATTATACTCTAAGGGGGTTGCTTAACATTCCATTGTAAAGCAATAACAATCACAGGGGTCTCTACCTCCAGCTTCACTTAGTCTAGGTTTGAATAAAGAATAGGGTATCTGGTTATACGTAACGTCTCAACACAAAGGTCCCTAAGCAACTGTCACGCACCAGAGAAGAAAAACAGCTACGCTATGTGACTCAGTTTCCAGGGCCTAACTTTTCCCTTTGGCATAATAAATTCAGAAGGTGTAGAAATTTTCTTTTCACAAGTACAGCATATTTTTTTCTATCAATAGACACTGACAAAATCCAGGACCTCATTCTCAAATTCAATAAACTCCTTAGAAATTTCTAGAAGCATTAACAGCTAAATATCATACAACTAGTACATGTGCCCCAAACCTAAAATTCTTCCACTGAAAACAATCCTCAGCTGGGCATGGTGGCTTACACCTGTAATCCCAGCACTTTGGAAGGCCGAGGCAGGAGAACTGTTTGAGGCCAGGAGTTCGGGTCCAGTCTGGGCAACACAGAGAGACCTCATCTCTACAAAAAAATAAAATTAGCTAGGCATGGTGGTATATGCCTGTAGTCCTAGCTACTCAGGAGGCTGAGGTAGGAGGTTTGCTTGAGCCCAGGTGTTTGAGGCTGCAATGAAATGCGATCGTGCCACTGCACCCCAACCTGGATGACAGAGCAAGACCCTGTCTAAATAAAAAAATATGTATTTTTAATTAAAAAAAAATCCTCTGTTCTTCAAGAATAAGTGTAAAGCCCTTTTAACAGGAGCAATCTAAATCCAGAGATCCTCAAGCAGTGGTCTATCAGAGAAACAATGCTTAGTTCTTTAGCACTCTCATTTCACTTCTCAATTTGAGGTCTTCCTAGAATTCACTTTCACTTACAGCAGGTCTGACCTAACATGGCAGAGTGGCAAAGGCAAAATCTATGTATCAAAGCAGGTCTGGATTTCAACCTATGCAACCTCAGAAAAGTCACTAGTCATACAATTATTCCCCAGGGGTTAACAATAGTTCTCAAGTCTGAAGAATTAAAAGAGGTAACCAGCAGGCACTTGACAAAAGGTAATTCACTTTCTTTTGTCACCCCGCTTTCAAGTTCTTCTTCTCCCCAGAATCCATCTGGCACATCCTCATTGCTCCATGAATGGCAAATAATGCCTTCACCATTATCTAACTACTTTTAGATCTTTATTCAAACAAGTCTACCTTCCTGGAAAAACTCTACACTCATGTCTATTACTTTTCTTCAAGATCCAGGAAGCTTTCCTGGCTGACTTCAATCCCTACTCTTCAAAATGCTCCGCAGGTATTCTCCCAACAATTTAAAAAGTTTCAACTGGGCTGGGCGCGGTGGCTCACTCCTGTAATCCCAGCACTTTGGGAGGCGGAGGCAGGCAGATCACGAGGTCAGGAGTTCGAGACCAGTCTGACCAATATGATGAAACCCCGACTCTACTAAAAATACAAAAATTAGCTGGGCATGGTGTCATGTGCCTATAGAGTCCCAGCTACTCAGGAGGCTGAGGCAGGAGAATCACTTGAACCCAGGAGACGGAGGTTGCAGTGAGCTGAGATCGTGCCACTGTACTCCAGCCTGGGCAACAGAGCAAGATTCCATCTCAGAAAAAAAGTTTCAACTGAATTATTTTGCCTACAGGTCAATGTTTCTGTCTGATCTCCTCAAATACATTACAAATAAAAGTATCTTTAGGATATAAAAAGCACCTTCAATATCTATCATAACTCACACACCCCATACTACAACGTCTATGAGTGAACCATTTTCCCCCCAGCAGTCTTATTTACATAAGTCCTTCGTCCCACTAATTAGAATCAAAATGCAATAAAGCTCATCTCATTTTAAGCAGGTAGATCTTTTCAGATCATTGGAAATATTTCATAGCTTTGTAAGTTTCTCCGGCCAGGCACAGTGGCTCACGCCTGTAATCCCAGCACTTTGGGAGACCGAGACCAGCCTGGCTAACATGGTGAAACCCGATCTCTACTAAAAAAAAAAATACAAAAAACCTAGCCGGGCATGGTGGTGTGTGCCTGTAATCCCAGCTACTCGGGAGGCTGAGACAGGAGAATCGCTTGAACCTGGGAGGTGGAGGCTGCAGTGAGCCAAGATCATGCCACTGCACTCCAGCCTGGGCAAAAGACTGAGACTGTCTCAAAAATAAATAAATAAATAAATAAATAAATAAATAAATAAATAAGTTTCTCCAAGAAAGCCACATAATTCAAACTTCAGACTTTTTATTTCTAAAAGGCTCAATAAGAGAAAGCCATTACCTAGACCATGTTTAAATGAAGGAAGATGGGGTCTTCCCATATTTAAGTGGTATGTGGAACATTTATGTTTCACCACGGAAATTAAATAGCAAGTTACATAAGCACCAGACATTGTGACCAAAGCATATGCCACGGAAAGACATTCTTAAAGAATTCTCTAAACCTGCAGCAAAACCCACAGACTTATCATCTTACCACATCAAACGATGAAGCATCAACCAAAACCACTACCTGCTTAAAGTGAGGTGAGAACAGAGGACCGCTCTTCCCCAGGTTTCCCATGCTGCACTGCCTGAGGCGTCTATCAAGCATGATCGTATGAGAGGGCTCTGCAGGTACTTCAATGAAAATGGGCTCATAACTCAATTAAAACCAGCTAGTTCACTGATGTGATCACTCAACAACTATCTGTCAATGCCTATTAATGCCAGCAACTTTTGGTAGAGGGGAGAAAGACAGTAAGAGAAACATATTTTAGATGATGAAGCCTCACATGGTGTTCTCTCCTATTCTAAGCCAAAAATCATACCAAAAAAAAAAAAATCAATTATATTATATTGTACTACAATTGGCTGAGAGTTTCTTAATTAACTTTTTTATTTGAGGAATAATTTACATATAACGAAGGATACAAATATTAAATGTATAGCTCTGAAATTTTACATATGTAAAATTTATTCTTGAGCTCCACCCAGCTCAAGAATAGAACACAAAATCAGAACTCTAAAGAAGATGGGAAAAAAAGAGACTGGTCATTAACCAGGTCTCTGAAAACAGACAGGTACCTGTAGAGTCACTGCCACAATCATTCTGGTTAGCAGAAACTTTCATACATACACAGTACTGTGATTTATCATCATGAAACAAAATTTACTGAGTTCTTAACTCTACACAAGACCACATACCAAATTCAAGAAAAGGAAAAAGAGGCCAGGCATGGTGACTCATACCTCTATTCCCAGCCCTGTGGGAGGCCAAGGCAAGAGGATCACTTGCACCTAGGAGGTCAAGGCTGCAGTGAGTTCTGATTGCACCACTGCACTTCCAGCTTGGGCAACAGAGTAAGACTTTGTCTCTTTAAATTAAAAAAAAAAGCAAGCAATGTGAAGAAGACTGATTCTGAATTAATATCTCCTCCAACTTTCAAAACAAAAAGATAAAATAACAAAAATCTAAAAATAAAACAATCCAACGTTGGCCTCAATATAAGAGGAAGCGGCCACACGCGGTTGGAAACAAAGAGTAAAAGAAGGGAACTGAGGAAATGTAACTCCTAAAGTTCAAAAGAAATAAGGTAAATCCCCTTATTCCTTTCCCAGCCTTACCATAAGGTTCTTCTCCCACAAGAGATCTGAGGGTGCCATTGTCTAAGAAAGAGTGAAGTCTGCTTTATTCTATTTCATGAATATGTAGCTGTACCAGGCTGACTGGGCCCACTTATTTCAGGCTGGCCCCTAGAAGAGCACACGCATAGAAAAGCAGACACACTTAATTAGTGCCACCCTAGTCTGGTGCAGTACTCTAAAATCTCAGGAATGTTTCTATAAATGGGTTTTCTGGTAACCCCTATTAGCAAGCTGTCAGTTTTAGACCCAAATGAGCAAACACCTAACTTTATCATGTCACAAGAAAGGGGATGCTTGCAAATTCCAGCAGGGCCCTGTTACACAGGTGGTTTGTTGTTTTTTTTTTTTTTTAATCTTTTTTTCCTTATTTTTAAATTATTTTATTTTACTCTATTCTTCTCCACAGGGCAAGTTCTATCTTAAGTCTTATAGCAAGCAACCAAGGCAAAGTAATAAAATCAGCACAAAATCATCTTGAAACTATACACTTTCAAGCTGACAACTTAAAAGAAACATCAATCCCATATTTTTAAAAACCTCAGAAATTTTCAGCAGTAAAAATAAACAAACAGCTCTGCTCTAAACTTTAACACCTTTCCCTAAAACCCAAACAGAACAGTGGTAGAGCTGTCAATAAAGTCCAGCAGGAAAAATGAACAAGTAAAGAAGCAGGGCCGGGTATGGTGGCTCAGGCCTGTACTCCCAGCACTTTGGGAAGCCGAGATGCGCAGATCACCTGAGGTCGGGAGTTCCAAACCAGCCTGACCAACATGGTAAAACCCCCTCTCTACTAAAAATACAAAATTAGCTGGGTGTGGTGGCACATGCCTGTAATCCCAGCTATTCAGGAGGCTGAGGCAGGAGAATCTCTTGAACCTGGGAGGCGGAGGTTGCAGTGAGCCAAGATCATGCCACTGCACTCCAGCCTGGGCGACAAGAGAGAAACTCTGTCAAAAAAAAAAAAAAAAAAAAAAGAAGCAACTGTTGCTGCTGCCTATTAACTCTAGATGAATATGTGGTTACTGCTCAACAGCCTAACCACTTTAATGTGGAATACACTGGGCTATACCATACTCTACATTTACAGTTCTTCACTATCCTAAAGAGACAGTATGCCTATCTTCTAAATCTACTCATGATGACTTCACTAAACTTAAAAGGATGCTATATACAACAAGCAAATAAGATACTTCACTGTAACCTCTCCCCTCAACTGCTTAATAATTCCCTTTAAGAATCTATTTCAACAATGTACATGTGAATATACATATTTTATTTAATTTTTGAGATAGCGTCTATGTCGTCCAGGCTCGGGTGTAGTGGGTATTCAACAGGCGCAATCATGGTGTACTACAGCCTCAAACTTCTTAGCTCAAGTGATCCCTCTGCCTCAGCCTCCCAAGTAGCTGAAACTATAGAATATATATATATGCTTTAAATAAAATTTGCTTATGTCCATTTTTAAAGGAAAAAAATACAAATTAACATTTCAGAAACACATATTCACATGTGAGAATTCATGAGTTTTCTCCTAAGATTTATCTAGGCTGACTTCAAGTCACATAACAGTCTAATTTTTACCCAAAAAAGGACAATCATAGGCCTTTCCAATTCCATACCAGTTCCATACCTTAGTACTTTTTGAAAAAATTTACAGAAATAAAACCACATACTACATTTAACATTAGCTATTACAGTTACATATATCTTATAAAATGGAGAGATGGCACTGATAAAAAATAAACACAAGCTCAAAAGTTTTGCTTTGAAGAATTTAAATTAATGTTCAATGTTCTGGGAGTTTTATAATTCAGGCATTCATTTATTCACTCACTGTACATATATTTTTATGAACACTATGCCAGACAAGGGTCACTGGAGACAGAATGCCTCCAGCCTCCACCCAAATAGTGAAGCGAATCCTCTCTGTGCTTGCATCTGTCACTTGGGACTTACTATATAACATGAAAGTACTGCTCCAGAACAGAGGTCAACAAACCTGTGCTATGACAGCCAGATAGTAAATACTTCAGCCTTTGTGGGCTGGGACATATGGAGTCTGTCACTATTACTCAACTCTGCCTTTGCTGTGCAAAAACAGCCACAGACAATGCTTTGCTACATGAGCTAAACTGTGCTCCAACAAAAATTTATGGATAACCAAAATTTGAATTTCATGAAATTTTCACATGTCACAAAATATTATTCTTCTGATTTTTTCTAACCAATTAAAAATGTACAAACCATTCTTAGTTCACAGTCCATACAAAAATAGGTGGCAGGCCTGGACTGGACTTGGCTAAGAAGGCCATCATTTGCCTACCCCCAAATAGAGACACATGGGCCTCTGCATCTACACCTCATCTAAGAATGAGGTCAGGGCAACGATCCCCTGAATCACTACACATCCAAGAATTTGCATTGGTGCTAATACATAACAAAAAATTAACCAATACTAGTCATCTTTAACTGAACTAAAAGATTACTAAACCCCTGACTCGTCCTTCAAAAACTTCATGGTTTAAAGGTGGAAACAGACAAGTAAAGAAACAGATAATCCTGTGTGATAGGGACTGCGATAAATACCCACAGGGTGGTGTGAGTGGGAGACCTAATCCAAGCCAGGGAGTAGGGTAGAAAGGGGAGAGAGAGAGAGAGAAACGGGGGAAGGAGTCCTAAAGGATATTAACACCTGGGAGAAGTGTTCCAAACCAAAGAACAGCCCTGTGAGCACACGAAGCGACAAAAGGGTCCAGATCTTAAAGTACCCTGTACACCATGCCAAGGAGTTTGGACTTCATCCTAAAATCTTGAGGAACCACTGCAGAATTTTTAGCTGCAAAATTGTATAATCAGATTTGCATTTTAGAACCATCACTCAATCCAAAGGATGGCTGCCCAAATATAAAGGGCAAAGCTGGAGGTAGAAAGCCCACCAGTTTATTAGGAGGCTGTGGCAACAATCCAGGTGAAATGCAATGGGAACTTACAGTAAAGCAGGGACAAAGAGGATGGAAAGATAAGCATTCAAGACACATAGTGCCTAGATATAGAAGGTAAAAGTAGAGTCTTGGACAGATTATAGTAAGGATTGGTGGGAAAGAAAGGAGTGAAGTTACAGCCACCCAGAACTGACCCACCTCACAGCAGTGGATCCTAACTGTTTCCCAGGGTAGTCTTTACTCATGAAGCCTGTCAAGCATGGTTCTTTCAGGAGAGACTTGGGCAACATAAGTTGACAGCCTCAGGGTTAGACAGCAGTGTAGTTCATTAACATAGGGAATACCAAAAGAGCTTTGAGTTGGGTGAGACAACAAGGAGTGAATTTAGTTTTGAATATGGTCTCTGGACATCCCAAATTGACCAGAACCAACAAGTTTTCAGATATGGAAAAAGAGGTGCCTAGAAATACAACTTTAGAATTTAAAAATTTACAAATGAAGTTGCAAATAAAGCCTTGAGACCAACATGAGTTCATCTACAAAGCGTGAACAGCATGAAAAGACAGGAATCTAGGAACATAAATAAAAAGGAGTAAGGCCAGGCGCGGTGGCTCACGCCTGTAATCCCTGCACTTTGGGAGGCCCAGGCGGGTGCATCACGAGGTCAGGAGATCGAGAGCATCCTGGCTAACACGGTGAAATCCAGTGTCTACTAAAACTACAAAAAATTAGCCGTGCGTGGTGGTGGCGGATGCCTGTAGTCCCAGCTACTCGGGAGGCTGAGGCAGGAGAATGGCATGAACCCGGGAGGCGAAGCTTGCAGTGAGCCAAGATGGGGCCACTGCACTCCAGCCTGGGCGACAGAGCGAGACTCATCTAACAAAAAAATAAATAAATAAAAATAAAAAATGAAACAAAAATAAAAAGGAGTAGGCAGGAGAAAAAACAAGGAAAACCAAAGGAGTATGGTATCTCTGAACCAGGGTATACGTGAAATTTTTAAAGTGGCTTAGGATAAAGTAGACATTCTTTTGACAGACTCGTTAGAGAAGCTGCAAGCTGCAAGAACGAATGCAATCAACTAAGTAGTCAAAGACGTATCTCCCCCATGACTTTTGGCAAATCACAACCCTAAGCATCTTTGCCTTCATCGCATTGTGAGAAATCTCATCAGTGATAAATTGGAGGCCTTATAAGCTGTAAAATGTAAAATACAGACATCCTTGATTTATTATTGTAATGTCATTATGAGTGTATAAATTCCTAATAGAGTATAATCTTCTGAAGACAGGACCCTCAATCTTCTACATCTTTCTATCAGGTACAGTGGTATATACTTCAAGAGTATTTTTTAAAACGTTTGCAGAATATCTGCCAATAACATGAGAAAGTATGCACAGGAGGAAGGAGTGCATAGCAAAAGACACACCCAATTTTTAAAAATTATTTAGAATTGAAATAGTCAAAACTTGATTCCTCCCACATATGTGACCAATGACAAATGGAAGAGGTGAGCTCAGGATGCCTTATAGCTCCAACTTCTCACCTAATGTGTAAATTCTTTTTTGAATGCCCTTAGAATGGAGAAGGAATTTGGAGAAAAAGCAGTGAACTATAGAACAGGAAAACAGCCAACAGCAACTTTATAAAACTGTGTTCAACAACTGCTGGCCATTAAGGAAGAGCTCCTTAACTCCTCAAGTTGAAACCTGCAAAATGTAAATCAGGCCTTTGTGAGACAAACTAAAATAGTGTCCCCTCAGGGTGCACAAATACCACAGTGAAGTCACCACAGTGAGCTATTCCCTGACACAGTGAGAACCCACCTTGCAAAGGTTTTTCCTGGAGGGAGAAATTGCCATTTGTTCCATGTTAAATACATACACACTCAGCAGAGGACCAAAGAGAATAAATGGCAATAGCCTATATATCAATTATTCTAATTTACACACACACAAAAAGATATTCAGATACAGATTTAAAAGCTTCATTTAATCACTACTGGTTCCTACAGTTTACGAGGAGCTTGGAAACTAATCTGGTCTCAGTGTTAATTTTAGGAGTTCCATAAACTTTGATTGGGTTGGTTTTATAAGCACTCTTTTCCTTAATCTAACTGTTTTTAGAAAAAGGAAAAGCTACCTTTCTCAAGATTAGGATCCTGTCTGCCAAGTTTCCATCCACAATGATTATCAAATTAATTAAAGGGGCTGTTTAATAAAAGGCAAATCCTCAGCTACAATCATAGTATCAACTACCCCACTAGTACGGATAAAAACTTACTATAAGACATAAAAGCCAAACTTTTTAACAGCAATTGAATAATCCATCCAGAAGTTGATGGCGAAACAAAAAAGACTTCTTTTTAGAAAAGGGTGGCTGGTTGAGATTTCTCCCCATAACAAGCAGAAAGTGCAATTCTGGTTCCCATAGCAACTTTAACTCTTTTTATCCGAGGACACACTACACCCTGCACCCTGGATTACTGTGTATGGTGCTTTTAAGCTTTTAAGATGGCCGTTTTCAAAATCAACGCTGATTTTCCTGGCTTTTGTATAGCAAATGATGATACAGGTACAATAATCAGATTTGTATTTGCCATCTGTTAAAATACGCCTCAGCCTCCCAAAAAGTACCAGTTACAATGATCCTATAATTTGATATATACACGTGTATGCACGAAAAATTTCTAGAGGGTCATATTAATGTAAGAAATTGTGAATGGTGGTCTCTAGGGCATGGAGCTTAGCAGGTAGTGATAAAGAGACTCACTTGTCACTATACTTACTGTTTGAATTTACAATGTCATGTTTCATTTTTATAATTTAAAAAAGTCAGTGCCCAAACACTTACATAACTACTTACATTTCTTATGTACGATTTGACTGCTTATTTTAAAGTTTACTGTACTGAAAGTTCAACATCAAAAGGAAGGCTAGAAAAGTGGTGCCTAGACCTAGCTCTTTCACACTACTCATTTCTAGTTTCACATGCTCTGTAAGGGCGAAGCACAATATGCATCACTTGCTTAAGGGTATGTGAAATTTGAACTGGAAGGGAGATTTAATAGATGCACAAAACAGTCATGGTACTTTAATTCATGGGAAATAATCAGTTAGCTGCAGCCCATGGAGTAACTGGAGTTGGGGAGTGAGTATGCTGAACATCAAAACACACAGTGACATATAACACCTTGCATACTTGTCATAAATTGTTGATCAAAACATACATGTATACATATAATCTTATCATTAAAGACGAGGTGGGGGGGGGGAGAGAAAGAGAAACCTCAACCTCACTACACACAAACCTTTCCCCCTTCCCACCTCCTCCACGACACATGACTTCTTCCAGGATGTCATTTCTGATCCAAGAACAAGTGTAAGTCAAGTATCCGAGTCAAGTTAGCTTAAACTAAAAAGTACGTATTTTTACAGTTAATCACAATACTTGTAAGAAAATACTTTTAACTTACAAAGTTTTAAACTCAGTTTTATGAATTTCATTTAGCAACAATATTACCAAAAGTTGAGGGAAATTTCAGCAAAACCAAGTCCAAGCATAAAACATTTTATAGTAAAAAGTGATGTTAGAGGCAAACTCTAAGATCTCTTTTGACCTTTTAATCAACCATGGCCCAAAGTTAACATACCTGCCTCCCAGTGGGAGCAATCTAACTTAACTGATACCAGCTTACTCTACCACATTATCTTTGCAACAGGGTAGTAATCACTGAGTAATCTATCTACCTCTGAAATCACCTTAAATGACCTTTAGCTACACAGTGCCTACAAGAGAAAGTTCAGAGAGCCAAGAGCCCCACCTTTATGTAAATAAGAGACTGTTGTTCAGTAATTGTCGATTGAATTTCAGGCATCTGAGATTTGAGACATCAGGCAACGCCTTTTCTTTGAAAATTTTAAAATCTGAAAATGAACAAAATAAGACTTCAAGGGTATTCAAACTTGAACACAGAAACTTTAACAAGTCAAAAGTTAAACAAAAATACTTAGATACAAATTTCAAAAATAATTTTGACCAATTTAAAAAATATAACAGGAGAAAAAAAAGAGCAATCCCACACATCTTAGGAAACCCTCGGTCACTAGCTATGTCTTTAGAAAGGCACCTTTAAAAAACTGAACTCAGTGCACTTTACTTCTTCAATCCCTGAAAAACAGATACCTCATAGTATCATTTTATGAAATTATTTTCAAAATGTTTCATTTGTTTAATGACTCAACTGCAAATAAGATGTTAAATAATTCTGCTTTTCTGACACTTATTCCACACACAATAATTTAATCCCACTTTTCAAAGTACTTTTTGTAAGTCAAATTCTTTCTCTGGAATCCTGATACTTAAATAAAGTTTAGTGTACCGGAGAGCAGCAAAACCATGATCAAAAGAACCATTTGCCAACAACATGTTCCTTTCCAACACCCCTAAGGGATATTAGCCTCACAGAATTACCCTCCCTTGACAGAAGAATGGCTTGGGGCAGTCTGTTCTCTCTGGAAGTTCGTTAGTACCAGCTACTGGTAATAATCAAGCCTTCCAAGGCAATGGGGAGTGAAGCGCTAAGTCAAACGTCAGTTTCTCACACATTGGTTCCTCGGTTAAACACAATAATGAAACTTTCTGCCTATTTACATATCTCAATAGATGAGGAAAAACTTACCTAGATCGAACATTATTTTTGGTACTTCCAGATACACATGTCCATCCTCATCCACTGCCCTGCCATGAAGTTTTCTATACATCCCTTTCCTGATTTCTGAAAGATCACTTATACGTGTTTCTACACTTGCTTTGAATGAAAGCAAAAGGGAAGACAGTAAAGGAGAGCCTTTTTACCCAGGGACAAGGCTGTGCCCAGCAATTACAGTGAGTGCACTTCCTTTTGTTTATTCTGCACCAGGATTAGCAGTCAAATTGGCTTTTAAGGCTGAGCAGCTATAAAGAACAATAACTTCAAAAGTGAATTTATGTTTTAATTCCACATAGGCAATATAGGCAGCGAAGGCATTTGCTCCTCTCAAATTCCCCCTTAACAGAACAATCACCCTCAGCCCTGGAGGGACATCTAAACATTTTAAAGACGAAAATGTTTAAGGCAGACCTTCTTGTTTCTGATCCAAGTATGCGCTGTGACGGCCTTGCTAGCAAAGAGAAAAGTGGGGATGGGAGTTTCTGATTAACGCTTCAGAAAAAAAAAAAAAGGTGGAGGGGAGGAACCACAATCCTAACAGCCGAAATGCAGAATAATCAGAGAGCCAGAATCCCGTTAAGTCAGAAAGAACAGGAAAGCAGAGAGACTCGTGCGGAACATTCTGGCCCTCACGGGATGTTAAAAGCTAGATTTCAGAAGTTGGAGAAAGGAGTTTCTGTGTGGCCCATGCCGGGGAACAGAGAGCCAACACGCGGCTGTCTGGGTCCGTGAGGCCGGCTACGGGGACGGAGCCGGTCCGGGTGCTGGGCTGCTGGCGAGCAGTAGCAGGGGACGGGGCTGTCACCGCTTACCCAGGTGCAGCGTGAGGTTGATGGAGCTGGGGTACTGCACCCCGGCCAGCATGGTCTGGCTTTGCCACCAGGTGGTGTCGGCCTGGTTGTTGTAGTCGGTCAGGAAGGCTGCCCCGTGCTGCAGGTGGGGCTGCCCGGCGTCGCACAGGTGACAGGACTTGGTGACCCCGGTCACCCCGGTCTGCACACAGTACTCCTCGGGCGGAGTCCCACACGTGTTGGTAGCCACCACGGTCACGTTGAAGGCGGCGTTGACGAACTCGGGCATGCAGCGCTGCGGCCGCCCGCCCTCGTCCGTGCACTCGTCCATGGCTGCCTGGGCACAGCCCGCCGCGGCGGCCGCCAGCACGGCCAACACGGGCCAGAGCCGCCCCCGGCGCCGCAGGGCCGACGCGGCCCGCTGGCTCCCCCTCATCCCGCCGCCCGCACGCTGGGCCACGGCGAAGGCAAGGGCACCGGCGCGTTCCTCTAGCCTAGCGGCGTTCCCCGGAGGCCGCTTCGCTGCTTGAGCCTGGGGGCCCAGGGGCCTGACTCCCGGGCGGGCGGTGGCGGCGACTCGCGCCGGAGAGACTGACGGGCGGGCGCCCCTAGCGAGGACCGCGCTGCTCGCCGACCGCGGCCCCCGCGCGCCGCCTCCGCGCTTCCCTAACCTACCCCGCGAAGCAGCCTGCACTCCGCGCCGACCCCCGACTTCCGAGCGCGTGCCCGAGTGCGCGCCCCCGGGGAGGAAGGAGCAGGGGGTGGGATCGGCAGGGTCGGGTGGGGTCTGGGAGAGGAGAAAGCCCAACCCGGTCTCCTCTCAGCAACTCCCGCGGTCCCTGGGGCAACTCCCTGGCCCTGCGCGCCCCATGGACTGCGCGTCCGTCCCGGCAACTCCAGGCGGCGGCGGGGGCGGCGGCGTCTCGTGCTCGGGCCCGCTGCGCGCGACCGGGGGGAGGGGCGCGCGGGGTGGGCGGGGAGCCGGGGAGGGGGTTGGGGGAGGGGAGGGGAGAGGAGGGGAGGGGAGGAGAGGGCGGCAGGATGGTGCATGCCGGGAGGGAAGGGCGGCCTCGCAGACCCGGCTCCCTGCGCGGGAGTCGCCGGGGTCCTCGGCCTCCGCGGCCTGGGAGACTCTGGGTTGCGGGAGGAGGCGGGGGAGGGCGCCTTAGAGGGGCGACGCCGGGTCAGGAGGTCGCTCGGGGTCGTCCCTGGGGCCTCGCGCCCATTTGGGCTGCGGCAGGAGGGTCCCCGCCCAGCCAGGTGTCGGTCCCACCCGGGAGCGCCCGCTGCTGCCCGGGGTCCCGCGCCAGCCCCTCCCGAACAGAAGTCCGGGGCGTCCATGGGGCCGACACTGTCCCTGGAGAATCAGAAGGGCCCGCAGCAGCCAGATGAGTTTTGTGAAGTGATTTCCTGCCGCTGAATTAAAGTGTAACCAGTCGTTTTACCGGGGCAAGGAAGGAAGTGAAAAGGCTGGGAATGGAATGACATTTTTCCCTTGGGTACGCACGACCCACTGCGAAATTCTTCCGCTGTGTTGTTTGTGTCCCTCGGCTTGCCTTTAAAAGACTCGAAATTATGTGGATTCTGACATCCTCCTTTTCGGGCCTGCTGAGTCACGGAATATTCTCAGTGCCAGAATGACTCAGTTCACAGAAACTGAGCCAGAAGATCATGAGTTTTAGTCCCTGAGCAGAACCTGGGCGCTTACCCAGGGCTGATACGGCAAGCAGAGACCAGGGCAAGGAGGCAGCAGCTTGAAACCCTTGGCGTCCCCAAGCAGAGAGGAAGGATGCACATAGTGGATGACACGGATTTGTTTTGTTCTAGCTTTTGAGGAACTTGATGATAAGGTGTGGATAATAAGTACACGGCAAAAACAGAACAAAAAAAAAACCACATGCATAGTTTCGGACCCAGTTGTCCCATTAAGATAGGGATAATGGGAATCTGAAACAAAGAAATAAGCATATGTTAGGTGACTCTGGATAGTTAGGGTCAGTGTTAGACGCAGACTGCTAGTTAGGAAAACCTTAAGGATAATGTTCTGGTCGGATGAAGAAGGGAGGGGAATCTAGGGACGTATTACACGACTGAGCTTACTTAGCAAGTATGTTCATCACTGTTCCGTTTATTTGATGAGATGGGTGGAGATTATGGATGGCTAAAGGTGCCTCATTCTTGGCACCTTCTCTTTGGGAGAACTAAGTTGTGGGGGCTATAATAATTTTTTAATCCTTTCATACATGAGTTGAAGCAAAATAAATACGTTCATTTACACCTAGAGGGGATTATGTGCTCTCTCAGTCCTTCGTTGTACTTGAGAACAAACGTGGGCATATAGAACAAAAATAAGGATGTTAGTTGTAAATAAAGCTACAGATTTGTAATAAACGTGTCTGTATTTTAATAAACATGTTAATGAATTTGCGTTATTATACATTTTTAGTACTTTGTTATATAGTGGCCAAAGAGTGGGTCTGTTTCCAACAATCAAAATAAAGGCAAGGAGACCCCCAAAGGCTGTGAAATCAACATAAATGGGTTTCTTTGTCATTGCTGCCTTTTGAGTCCTAATGTCCAAGATTAACATCAAGATATTACTTATGCGAATTTTCCGTAATTTAATTACCAGAGCCTATCTGATATTTGTAAAGCACATATAGAGACCTTGAATTAATCCCTCAATTCTCTTGCTTATAGAAATGTGTTACAGTGACAAACATCTGTTTTGAAAAGAGGTAAAGTGTAACCAGCCAGTGGGCTTGGTGATAAAAATTCTGCTCCGTTATTTGGATCTTGATTCAAACAAATCAATGGTTAAAACAGAATTTTTAAGACAATTTGAGAAATTTGAACACTAATTAGATGTTTGATGATATCAACGAATTATTTTAGCCACCTGGAGATGCCAGTCTACTAAATAGACTTAGTATTTAAAGAAAAAAAAAGTGAAAGTGTGTAAAATTTTATTTTACTGCAGGTTACCCTATTTTTCAAAAAACTCCAGAGCCTTTTGAATGCATGTTCTTAAGTGCTTAGAAATTTCATTATCAGCCGGGCGCGGTGGCTCACGCCTGTAATTCCAGCACTTTGGGAAGCCAAGGCGGAGGATTGCTTGAGTTCAAGACCAGCCCAGCCAACATAGTGAAACCCTGACTCTACTAAAATTACAAAAATTAGCCGGGCCGGCCGGGGTCGTTGGCTCACGCCTGTAATCCCAGCACTTTGGAAGGCTGAGGCAGGTGGATCACTTGAGGTCAGGAGTTCCAGACCAGCCTAGCCAACGTGGTGAAACCCCAACTCTACTAAAAAATACAAAAATTAGTTAGGTGTGGTGGCGCGCGCCTGTAATCCCAGCTACTCAGGCAGTTGAGGCAGGACAATCGCTTGAACTGGGGAGGGCGGAGGTTGCAGTGAGCCAAGATCACGCCACTGCACTCCAGCCTGAGCGACAGAGGAAGACTCTGTCTCAAAGAAAAAAAAAAAAAATCATCCCGGCGTTGTGTCGCATGCCTGTAATCCCAGCTACTCGGGAAGCTGAGACAGTAGAATTACCTGAATCCAGGAGGCGGAAGTCACAATGAGCGAAATTGTACCACTGCACTCCAGCCTGGGTGAGGCTCTGTCTCAAGAAAGAGAAGAGAAGAGGGGAGGGGAGGGGAGGGGAGGGGAGGGGAGGGGAGAGAGGAGGGGAGGGGAGGGGAGAGAAGAGGGGAGGGGAGGGGAGGGAGGGGGAGGGGAGGAGAGGAGGGAGGGGGAGGGGAGGGAAGGGGATTATCTGAAAGAGAGAGGAAGAAAGAAAGAAAAAAAGGAAGAAAGGAAGGAAAGAAAAAAGAGAGAAAGAAAAGAAAGAAGAAAGAAAAAGAAAAGAAAAGAGAGAATGGAGGGAGGGAGAGGGGAGAGGGAGGGGGTGGGGAGTTTCATTATCCACCAGACATGGTACTTAGACGAAAAATGTTTTATTCAGGTCCCTCAAAAGATAATCTTAGTGCCCAATTATCAGTGTCTATGCAGCAATGAAGGCAGGATGAGGAAATGAAATTGTTTATTGTTTATTGTACAGGCAAGAGAGCTCCAATTAAAGAAAAAAAAATGTGAAACTCCAGAGAAAAGAGATTTATCCCTTCATAATCTATAAATTCAAGGAAGGATGCTGATTGGCTCGACTTTGGTCACCTGGCATACCCCCAAAGCTAGGTAAATAGAATACCATGTGTGTGGTGGTTGGCAGCCCACCAGAAAACCATGGAATGTGGGAAAAGCAGTCGAAAGGAAAGCTTGCTGTTGCCAGAAGAGGGCAGGTTACAAGGCAGGAAAAACAACCGATGTCTACTACAGCAGGATTTAGAATGTGTGATATAATTAGAAAAATAATTTAAAAGTTTGCACTGACCTTTCCATTGCAACTTTGTCATTTTTTATCTTTTTATAATTACCAATGCGTTTATTTTTTCAGTCCTTATTCTTTCTGACCTCATTTCCTTGTATTCTTCCCAAGCCTAAGCCTCACTATACTATATGCTTTATCTTTTTATATTTAGAAATGCAACCTAAACATAATAATTATTAATAATGATTGACAGTATTAGCCTATATTTACATTCTATGTTACACTTTTCAAAATTACACGGAAGTGAAGAATGTTATCACCTATGTGGAGCTGAAGAAATTAAGGCTCAAAGACAAGTAGGAGGAAAGTCAGGCCGGGAACCTGCTCTTTCTGGCTCCCTGACCAATGCTGTTTCCTTTTCGGTTATGTAAAGGTCATGATAGGAAAGAGGATAAGGGAAGAGCGTTCTCACATTCCCAAAGTTTTTAGGTTATCAAATAAGAATTTAAAATTAGGTAAAAATTAATGTGATACTGGAAGAGAATGACAATATCCCTCTTCAAAGTTACAATGACTACACATGATGCTTTGTGTTACGTTTATAGATCCTGCCTAGGTCCTTGGTACAAATCCAAGCAAAACAAGATAAGGTATCTTTTGTGGCGAGCTCAGGTAAAGACAGGATTCCTCTTGTATGAGGTAAAACCCTTCCTCCCCACTCAGGCCCATGCACCCAATTATTCTTCTTCTTTTTTTTTTTTTTTTTTTTACAGAATTGCCCAAACTCCTTTGTTTTGAAAAAAAATTTACTTTTCTAATAATAATCACACATATTTATGGAGTACCTAATGATGTTTTGATACATACAGTGTATATTCATCAAATGAGGGTGACTTGCATATATGTCACCTCAAACATTTATCTTTTTTTTTTTTTTAAGTCACCCACCCTGGAGTGCAATGGTGCAAACACAGCTCACTGCAGCCTCCAACTCCAGGGCTCAAGTGGTCATCCCACCTCAGCCTCCCGAGTAGCTGGTACCACAGGCATGGGCCACCATGCCCGACTAATTTTTTTTTAATTTTAGTGAAGATGTGGTCTCACCTTGCTGCCCAGGCTAATCTTGAACTTCTGGGTTCAAGCGATCCTCCCACCTTGGCCTCCCGAAGGGCTGGAATTACAGTTGTGAGCCATCATGCCCAGTCATCATTTCTTTGTGTTAAGAACATTCAATATCCTCTCCTCTAGCTATTTAAAAATATATAACAAATTATTTTTAACTATAGTCAGCCTATAGTGCTATATGGAAAACTGGAATTTATTTCTCCTAACTAGCTGTAATTTTATATAATTTAACCAATCTGCATCTATCCCCCATCCCAACTACTTTTCCCAGTCTCTAGTAACCACTATTCTGCTCTCTACTTCTACAAGATTAACTTTTTTAGCTTCAACATATGAGTGAGAACATGTGGCATTTGTCTTTCTATTCCTGGCTTATTTCACTTAACATAATGTCCTCCAGGCTCATCCATGTTGCTATGAATGACAGAATTTCACTCTTTTTAATGGTTGAATAGTATTCCATTGTGTGTGACTGTGTGTGTATACCACATTTTCTTTATTCAGTCATCTGTTGATGGACAGGTGGGTAGATTCCATATCTTAGCTGTTGTGAGTAATGTTGCAGTAAACTTAGGGAACAGATATATCTTCGGTGTACTGATTTCCTTTCTTTGAATATATATCCAGTAGTGGGATTGCCGGATTATACGACAGTTCTATTTGTAGTTCTTTGAAGAACCTCAATACTGTTCTTCATAGTGACTGTACTTATTTACACTCTCACCAGCAGCGTATAAGGGTTCCCCTGTTTTTACCCATGCGTCCAATGCAAACTATGTTTATCTCGTGATACTAGTTTTGAAAGAGAGACAAAAGGACACATCCCTAATTCATAATATTTAAACCAGAATTTTATTTATAACAATATACAAGTACAATAAAAAAGGAAGTATTTCCAAAAATGAGTAGCAAAGACCAACCTCACCCCACTCAAAATTTTCCCATGAAGAAAAGAGAGAACTTCACATCTCAAAAATCTTGTTATTCTGCTAACCAAATGCGAACTGTATCTCACTATAAAGAACAGAGATACTCTTTTATGTGTAGATAACATGGTTTTATCATGGGAACTCAGAATTTCCTTAATAAGTTGTTGACCCTGACAGGGTTAACTGATTACTCTTAGAAAGAAAGGGTAATTTTTTTTTTTTTTTTTTTTTTTGAGATGTAGTCTCACTCTGTCTCCCAGGCTGCAGTGCAGTGGCGTGATCTTGGCTCACTGCAACCTCTGCTGCCCAGGTTCAAGCAATTCACCTGCCTCAGCCTCCCGAGTAGCTGGGATTACAGACACCTGCCACCACACCCGGCTAATTTTTGTAGTTTTTAGTAGTCGGGGTTTCACCTTCTTGGCCAGGCTGGTCTTGAATTCCTGACCTCGTGATCCACCCCCACTCAGCTTCCCAAAGTGTTGGGACTACAGGAGTAAGCCACCGCGCCCGACCAGGTAATTTTTTTAAAACCAAAGCTATTATTATTGGTAGTTTCCCCCAGAATTTAATTGTCTTATATTAAATAGTTTATCACCTCATTCCATTATGTTGGTATATATTGCAACAGATTTTTTTGGAGGGTGTGCCTGGAAGTTATATTGTGCAAAATTAGAAGTTCACAGCTCTTTGAGTAATATTCTTTTTTGGGCTGTGGTGGAATGTTGTAACACCAGCTTTTAAAAAAATTTCCAGCTGAAATTATTATGGTCCAGGCACAGAACTTAACGGCCTCCATCTCTAGTTTATATCTGTATTTGAACAAATGTTAATTACTTTTTCTTCCCACCCAAATTGTGTTTATTGTAATGACCAAATTAAAGCAAGATTTTAAAACATTTCCCCCATCATTCTATGCACTAAAATGGCTTTTTCATTTATCAGAACTCTCTCTCCTAGTTCATATCTTTCTTTTGTTGTAATAGACATCTTTTATTGAAATTCAGCGTAGATATAGAAAAGTACATAAAATCCAAGGGTATAGTTTGAAAGTTGGATGAGAGAATCACAAAGTGTATGCTCCTGTGATCACTACCCAAGTCTAAAAATGAAATATTACCCTAACCCCAAAGCCCTGTCCTGTCCCTGGCCAGTCAGTATCCCCCACTTCTCCTCAAATGTAACTTCAGTTCTTGCTTATGTCACTGCAGATTAGTTTTGCTTGCTTTTGAATGCTATTTAAATGAAATCACATTGTATGTTGTGTGGGAATGGCTTGTTTTGGTCAATATTAGGTTTTGACGTGTCAATTGATGTATGTGCAAAAATTCCTTATTTTTCCTTGTTGTATGCTATTCTATTGTATAAATACACTACAATTTATTTATTCATTTAACTGTTGTTGGACATTTCAGTAGTTTCCAGTTTGAAACTATTCCGAAGGATGTTACTATGTTTTTATCATCTTACTTGTTTTTTGCAGACACATTTTTTTACACACACACACTTTTGGTGGGTATATACATAGGAGTGGAATTGTTGGGTCATAGGGGTAGGCATATATTCAAATTTGGTAGGCAATACCAAACTGTTTTCCAAATTGGTTGTACCAATATTCGCTCCAATCAGCTGCATACAAGAGTTGCTGTTTCACCACATCCTCAACCAAACTTGGTATTTTCGAGTGTTTTAAATTGTAGCTATTCTCGGCTAATATTATTTTGATATTGGCACTGAACTTGAGGTACTCTAACTCCCATTTATATACGTATTTGCACAAAATATAAATTATGTGTATTATTGGATCGTACTTTATAATTGGTGGGTTTAATTTCTAATTCCTTGATTACTAATTCAACTGGCCTCCTTTTCATATATTTATTAACCATTTGGGTATCTTCTTTTGTGCCACTTTATGTTTTTGCTAATTACTCTATTGAGTTATCTTTCTCTTTCTTACTGATTTGTAGGGATTCTTTACCTATTTTGGATATAGTCTCCTTTCCTTGTGCTATGTGTTGCAAATGTCTTCTTTGTGGTTTGCCTTTTCCCTCTTCAATAGTGTTTCTCCTTTTGAAATTTTTATTATGAAAAAATTCAAACATAAGCAAAAGTGTTGGTGGGAATGTAAATTAGTTAAATCTCCATAGAACATATTATGGAGATTTCTCAAAGAATTAAAAATAAAACTACCATGCAACCCAGCAATCCCACTATTGGGTATCTACCCGAAGGAAAATAAATAGTTGTATCAAAAAGACTTCTGCACTAGTATGTTTATCACAGCACTAATTATGATAGTAAAGGCATGAAATCAACCTAAGTATCCATTAACAGTGGATTGGATAAAGAAAATATGGTGTGTATGCACTATGAAATACTATACAACCATAAAAAAAAGAACAAAATCATGTCCTCTGCAGCAACGTGGATGCAGCTAGAGGCCATTATCCTAGTGAATTAATGCAGAAACAGAAAATCAAATACCACACGTACTCACTTATAAGTGGGAACTAAACAATGGATGTCATATTCTAACCTCTTGAGATGAAATCCTAGATAATGAATTTCAGCCATTTTTTCCTAACACATGCTAAAGAATATAGATTTCCCTCTAAACAGCACTTTAGCTGCATCTCATTACTTTTTTTTTTTTTTTTTTTTTTTTTTGAGACAGAATCTCCCTCTGTCCTCCAGGGTAGAGTGCAGTGGCACGATCTCAGCTCACTGCAACCTCCACCTCCCAGGTTCAAGCGATTCTCATGCCTCAGCCTCCTGAGTAGCTGGGATTATAGGTGCGTGCCACCATGCGCGGCTAATTTTTTGTATTTTTAGTAGAGACAAGGTCTCACCATGTTGGCCAGGCTGGTCTCAAACTCTTGGCCTCAAAGTGATCTGCCCACCTCAGCCTCCCAAGGTGCTGGGATTACAGGCATGAGCCACCGCATCCGGCCACATCTCATGACTTTTGATGTGGCTTATTATTTGTTATTATTCAGTTCAAAACATTTTCTAATTTTGGTTGCAATTTCTATTTTAACCCATAGGTTACTTATATGTGTTGCTTAATTTCCAAACATTAGGAGATTTTCTAGTTCCAAACATTAGGAGATTTTCTAGTTGTCTTTCTTAGTGTACGGTCTGTTATTACTATGTATTGTTATTTAAAAGTAAGTAACTGGGAACTTGACTTTCTTCCTTGCATCAATCATGGAGTCTGTCCTAGCTGTGCTTTAAAGAGATGAGAAGAAAGACTCAGTGGTTTGAACAAATTGGAAAAGGAGGGCTGGCACCAGAACCTATCTGACGCACTACTCTGAGGAGCTACTACAGAAGTAGCAATGGTCTTTCAGCAGCAAAAAAGAATAATCAGAATCAATGCCTTGAAATTGAGTAACAACCCCTGGGTTCCCCAACTTACCATGATATGGGGACCTAAGAAAGGAAGACATTCTTATAATAAGCAGGATAGATATTTGGAGTCATATTACTACTAAAAATATGTGACCTTAAGTTATTCTCCAAGCTAGTGAAACAGGAAATAACATTTTTCATTTGATAGCATACTTATCATTTCACACTGTGTTTGATATTTAGGAGACATATATATAATTTAGTCTCTCTAATGTGAAAATAATACCCATAGCTAATATTCACTCACCACTTACTATATGTTGGGCACTCTTCTATGCCTTTTGCCTCTATTATTTTAGTTAGTCCTTGTATTTGTTATTTTCCCGATTTTCAGATGAAGATTTTAAGTAGCTTCTCCAAGGTCATTCGGCTGCTGGTAAAGACTGGATTCAAACTGGGGATGTCTGACATTAGAGTCAATGTGCTTACCCCTGATGTACAACAATAACAAATACTTATTTGGAGTTTGTAGCAATGACATTTTAAGTGCTCAGTATATGTTAACTTATTTAATCATTGCAATAATCCTATGAGATATATAGTTTTACTATCATTCCATTTTATAGGTGAGAAAACACCTAGGTTTTTTATAGGTGAAGAAGATTCAGTAACTTACTCAGGATTATACTGCTAATAGGTGGCGGAGCTGAGATTCAGACACGGGCAGTCTGGTTACAGTCTCTGTCTTCACCATTACATAATACTGCCTCTCAAATTATATTGACTTATCAAAGACATAGCAAGGGTCAAACATTGGCTTATGTGTATGTTGTCATACTATCAGTCACAAATTAACATTCACCTAGGTTTGATATTTATGTCCGAAATAACAAAACATTTATCTTTGAATGGATGTTTTGCTAATAAATAATATCTTCATAAAGTTGTTTTGAATTTTTAAAATGTAAAAACATAATTTATAGGCATAATAGAAATAATCTACAAACAATAATGTTGATAAATAACCATTACACAAAAATACATGTATTCTCAGTTTGTATTCTGCTGCAAAAAGGAATCACTGTTGTAGATAAGATCAGCTCAGGGAAATAAAAATTCAATTTAATTTATGCACACAGATTATTTCTTCCATGGCTGCAATCTGAATTATTAAAGTTAAAACTTAAACTTTAATGTTAAACCACTCGAGGACTTCATAAATATGCTGGAGAGACAAGGTTTATTCAATGTTAGTTCCACAGGAAGGGAAAAAGGGTCCATTTTTATCCAAGTCCAGAGACAGGATGGCCATACTCAAGTAAGCTTACAGGCAGCAAAGCCAAAGAATCCTCTCCCCATACATCACATTTTAAAAACTGTTCAGCAAATTATACAGTCCTTCAATTGTAATGGAAAGTGGCTCGCGCCTGTAATCCTAGCATTTTGGGAGGCCGAATTGGGTGGATCACATGAGTCGAGGAGTTCGAGACCAGCCTGGGCAACATGGCAAGACCCAGTCTCTACTAAAAATACAAAAAAAAAAAAAAAAGTTGGGCATAGTGGCGCATGCCTGTAGTCTCAGCTACTCAGAAGACTGAGGTGGGAGGATTGCTTGGGAGGCAGAGGTTGCAGTGAGCCAAAATTATGCCACTGCACTCCAACCTGGGCAACAGAGTGAGACCCTGTCTCAAAAAATTTCTTTTTTAGTTTTTAAAGATTTTTTTAAATGTTAGTGTGCCAGGTATAGGACTTTAAATCCTTTATCCGATCTTTTTTTTTTTTTTTTAACTGCAGTAATGATAATTTCCTACTAACCTTTCATCTCTTGTCTTTGGTGTATGTTCACTATATCCATTTGTTATCCACATAGGATATGCTTTTCCAAAGCAAGGATTACTACTGATTCAAACTGATTTTATGGAAAGGTCATTCCAGGAAGTAATTTGACATCAGAGAACTCACTGAATACAAGAATGACATTTTCATTCAAAGAGCTGGATGACTTTTTGGATGTCCAGTTTATACGAGCATCCACAGAATTTTTCAGGCATAAGCATCCACAGAATTTTTCAGACATAAAGCACCCTTGTCTTATTTTTAATAGCATCTGAACATTTGTGCTAATGGAAGCATTGATCGCTTATTCTGGAATGAGTTGTGGAAAAGGACAATCTGAATAGAAAAGAATTCTTTGACATCATTGCAGCTTTAGCAAAGAAAATAATCCAGCCTATAATGCAGGAATTCAATATAATCACTACATAAGGCAAGTAAACAAAAAATATTTCACAGGTTTTGAAACTTTAAGCAGAAAAATAAAATGATCACCCTCAAAGAATTCTTCTTAGTGTTTCACAAAATAAACAGCCCATGAATATTGAGCAAGATCAAAGCAATTGCTAAATTTGGGGACATGAAAATCAGCACAATATTTTTAAAAGTAACTCCGTGAATGGCGTGAACCCGGGAGGCGGAGCTTGCAGTGAGCCGAGATGGCGCCACTGCACTCCAGCCTGGGCGACAGAGCAAGACTCCGTTTCAAAAAAAAAAAGTAACTCCTTGACCGGGAGCTCACGCCTGTAATCCCAGCAGTTTGGGAGGCTGAGGCAGGGAGATCACTTGGGGCCAGGAGTTTGAGATCAGCCTGGTCAACATGGTGAAACCCCTTCTCTACCAAAAATACAAACGTTAGCTGGGCGTGGTGGTTCATGCCTGTAATCGCAGCTACTCACTCAGGAGGCTGAGGTAGGAGAATCGCTTGGACCGGGGAGGCAGAGGTTGCAGTGAGCCGAGATTGTGCCACTGCACTCCAGCCTGGGTGACAGAGTGAGATTCTGTCTCAAAAAACAAATAAATAGATAAAAGTAACTCCCTGGAAATTGGCACCATGGCAATAACCAACAGCCAGAAGTGCTTCAAGAAAAAAAAAAAGAACTTTAAATTATTGTTACAGACTGAGTGTTTCTGTCCCCTCCAAAATTCATACATCAAAGCCCCAACTCCTAATGTGATGGTATTTGAACCCGGGAGGCAGAGGTTACAGTGAGCCAAGATCATGCCACTGCACTCCAGACTGGGCAACAAAGCGAGACTCTATCTCAATTAAAAAAAAAAAAAAGACCGGCGCGGTGGCTCACACCTGTAATCTCAGCACTTTGAGAGGCCGAGGCAGGCGGATCACGAGACCAGGAGTTCGAGACCAGCCTTATCAACATAGTGAAACCCCATCTCTACTAAAAAATACAAAAATTAGTTGGGCATGGCAGCGTGCGGCTGTAATCCCAGCTTCTCAGGAGGCTGAGGCAGGATAATCGCTTGAACCTGGGAGACGGAGGTTGCAGTGAGCCGAGATTATGCCACTGCACTTCAGCCTGGGCAAAAAAAAAAAAAAAAAAATGAATCTTGGGATAGAGCCCAACAAAATTAAGACAATTAACACCAAGGATCTTGTACCTCTGACTCAAGTCTTAGAAGCCTCCCCAAAGTTCATTTCTCCCTCAAGGCAAAGCCAGGATCCATTCCAGTATCTGTCTGTTGACGTTTCACCCATCCAGTTTTCACTCTTACACCCTAACCCTTGCCAATCCTTCAATAAATTAAGCGGTCTCTAAATGCAGAACGCCATGCTAAGTACCTGGAGGTTACAGGTATGAGGAGAGGCAAGAGTTTCAAAACAAATAGGGATCATGGTTTCAATTGAAGGGGAATCTATAATTTAGTCTAGAAGATAGAGTATATAAGTGTAAAAATTATTCAAGCACATTTACAAAATAACAAAAGCTTAAGTCATATTATATAACTCAAATGTATAAAGTGGGTATGAATTAATATGCAAAGAGCTTCCACCCCCAGTGAATGAGTGAATAAATTAGCCATGAATTAGAATTTTAAAGGTTGCAAGGATTGTGGGATAGCATAAAAGAAAGAAAAGAGTGTTGCAAGTAAAAATATATGCTGATAAAATATTTCAGAATGTATGGAAAAATTCATACCTGCTTGAAGATATGTGGTTGCTTATCTATTCAATAAATTCCTATTGACTATATACTATTTTCCCAGTATTCGTTCATTCATTCAACAAATACTTATTTTCCTGTTTTGTATCAGAAGCTGGAAAAATAGCAGTGAATAGGCAAGACAGGGCTATGCTATGCCCTGAACACACTTGAAATTTAATGAGAAGGACAAACATTTAAATAAACAATTATAATAAGATGGTGTATGACATAAGAAATACAGCCACTACTGAAAATTATTGAAAGGAATACTAAATACTAAACAACTGGGAATTATTTAAGCATGGAAGTAATATGATTATATTTGTAAATTTTAAAAAACATTTCTCTTATTGCAAAAGAAAACTGAATCACAAAGAAATAATAGAAGAGAGCTATTTAGACAGCTGGTCAGCAAAAGAAACAATCGTCAGATTAAACAGACAACCTGCAGAATGAGAAAACATTTGCAAACTGTGCAACTAACAAAGGACTAATATCCAGAATCTACAAGGAACTCAAACAAATCAACAATAAAAAAATAATCCCATCAAAAATTGGGCAAATGACATGAATAGACACTTCTCAAAAGATGTATAAATGTCAACAAACATATGAAAAAGTGATTAACACTGCTAATCATCAGAGAAATGCAAATTAAAACCACAATGAGATACCACCTTACCCCAGCCAGAATGATCATTATTAAAAAATTTAAAAACTGGCCAGGCATGGTGGCTCACACCTGTAATCCCAGAACTTTGGGAGGCCAAGGCGGGTGGATCACCTGAGGTCAGGAGTTTGAGACCAGCCTGGCCAACATGGTGAAACCCCGTCTCTACTAAGAATACAAAAATTAGCTGGATGTGGTGGCATGCGCCTGTAATCTCAGCTACTCAGGAGGCTGAGGCAGGAGAATCTCTTGGTTGCAGTGCACTGAGATCACACCATTGCACTTCAGCCTGGGCTACAGAGTGGCATTCCATCTCAAAAAAAAAAAAAAAAAAAAAGTTAAAAAGCAATAAATGTTGACATGGGTGTGATGAAAAGGGAATGCTTATACACTGCTAGTGGGAATGTAAATTAGTACAACCTCCATGGAAAACAGTATGGAGATTTCTTAAAGAACTAAAAGTAGATCTACCATTCAATCCAGCAATTCCAATCCTGGGTATCTACCCAAAGGAAAAGAAGTCACATCGAAAAGACACCTGCACACGTATGTTTATCACAGCACAATTCACAATTGCAAAGATATGGAACCAACCTAATTGCCCATCAACCAATTAGTGGATAAATAAAATGTGGTATATACACACCATGGAATACTACTCAGCCATAAAAAGGAACACAATTACATCTTTTGCAATGAATTGGATGGAGCTGGAGGCCATTATTCGAAGTGAAGTAACTTAGGAGTGGAAAACCAAATACTGCATGTTCTCACTTATAAATAGGAGCTAAGCTATGGGTACCCAAAGGCATACAGAGTGGTATAATGGACTTTGAAGACTCAGAAGGGGAGTGGGTGGGAGTGGAAAGAGGGATTAAAAAAAAACTACATATTGGGTTTAATGTACACTACTTGAGTGACGGGTGCACTAAAATCTCAGACTTCACCCCTATACAATTCATCTGTGTCACCAAAAACCACTTATACTCCAAAAACTATTGAAGTTAATATACACATGTTTACCTAATAATGTTACATATGTATATATAAAATGAAAGCTTATATATGTGCATGTGTATACATATATATGCCTCTATGTGTGTGTGTGTATATATGTGTGTGTGTATATGTGTGTGTGTATATATAAAGAAAGCTGGTGGCTACCACTTCAGTAAGAGGTAGAAAGTGATGAATAAGAGAATGGAGAAACATGGCAAACTTAAGATACACTTGGGAGGTAGAATAAGAACCTCCAAGGTATTTTCTGGCTTTAGAAGCTTGAAAAGACACAAGAAAGATACTTCTATATTCTGGATTGAATGACTGACTGGGTAAGTGATGATGCCATTTACTGAGATAAGAAACACTGGTAGGAGAACAGGTTTGGAAATTAAGTTTGAAGATGCAAAGTCCAGTTTTCAAGTTCAATTTTGTTTATAATACTGTGTTAGATGCTAAATAAGGTATAGTGCCTGACTTTGAGGGTTAATAGTACAGAATAATATCCATTATTATAGTTTTGTAAAATAAAAGGCTAAATAGAGATATGTAGGATGTTGAGTTAGGCTGGTTAGGGGAGTTTACACTGTGGTAGTGAAACCCCAAAGCTCAATGACTTAACCAACAAAAGTTTATTTCTTGCTTACATGAAATCTAATGCAGGATCAGAGGACTTCCCAGAGCAGCTCCAAGCATGTGGTCTGTTTAGGCCATTTCCATCTTGTGGTTTTACCATCTCGTCATAAGACCTTTACAGTTGCCAAGAGAAGAGAGAGTTGGGGGGTCATGCACCAACTCTTAGGTGTTTTGGACCAGCAGTGGCGCATCTCACTTCCACTCACATCCCTTTGACCAGAAGAAGTCACATGGCCTTACCTCACTGGAAAGGAGCTGGGAAATGTGTAGCATCAAGAGATTCTATTCAATGAGGAGCAAGAATCTCTGCCACAAATATGAAATGGGAGTGGTTAATTATTTGAGGACATCTTTCAGAGAGAGGCCACATTTGTGCTGGGAGTTAAAGGAAGCCTTAGGACTGACCATGTAATGAAGACAGAGGAAGGACGGCAAGTTAAAGGAACATTACATACAAAAACACTGAAACATGTAAGAGCAGGATATGCTGAAGATATCTGGGGAATGCTGAGAAGAAACTGACAGAGTAGAGGTTTTCAGGGAAGTAGAAGAAAACAGGTGATTATACAGATTAGAGAGGGCACAGATATGCTCAGGAGGTTGTATTCTGATCTGTAGATGAGGGTGAGCCATTGGTGGTTTTTTTTTTTTTTTTTTTTTTTGAGACGGAGTCTCGCTTTGTCGCCCAGGCTGGAGTGCAGTGGCCGGATCTCAGCTCACTGCAAGCTCCGCCTCCCGGGTTTACGCCATTCTCCTGCCTCAGCCTCCCGAGTAGCTGGGACTACAGGCGCCCACCACCTCGCCCGGCTTTTTTTGTATTTTTAGTAGAGACGGGGTTTCACCGTGTTAGCCAGGATGGTCTCGATCTCCTGACCTCGTGATCCGCCCGTCTCGGCCTCCCAAAGTGCTGGGATTACAGGCTTGAGCCACCGCGCCCGGCCTCATTGGTGGTTTTTAGGTAAATAAATAACTTTATCAGGGGCAGTAAAACCATCTTGGAGATGGTGGAGAGGCTCAACCTTTAGAAGAGGCAATGGAGGTTATAACAGATGTATTATACATGTAGATATAGTAGATATATAAGTAGATACAATAAATATATCTACTTAGATGACAGAATGGGCATATGAGTAAAACTAAAACCAGTGGCATATGAGGGTGAGGGAGAAGGAGCTGTGGAGAATGAATTTGAGGTTTCTAGCTTGGTCAGTTCAATGGATGTTGAAGCCATTAACAAAAGTAGGGAAAACAGTCACCGGAACAGACTGAGGAGTAAAAATAACTCTTTCTGCGGCTAGAAATTCAAGCCTTTTGGATCATCCTTTGTTGAAGTTTGTTTACCAAAAACGAATTTATAACTATGTTGTAATAATATTTTTGTTTAAAAAAAAAAATCCTTGTCTACGGAAACACTGGAAGAGTAGACTTTGTGATTAGCTAAAAACACCTCCCTTGTTTGAGTCTTAGCCCAGTTTCTCTTGCCTACTGGATCCGATGTGCTCGGAGCATGGAAGCATCTGGAACCACCACATTTCCTCATTCAAGCCAAAACAAGTTAACTCATCTGTGGCTTATCTAATATCCGCCCTGTAGATCTCATGGGAGGATATAGCCCTTATTACTAAAATAATGTGCAGAAAACAAAAATAGTATAAAAAGAAGTTTCTGAACATAATCTTTGGAGTTGATTTTCAAAATAACTTACATAAAGTTAACATAAATTAATGTTTTGTGTTTAAGTGTTGCTTGGTTTTGACAAAGTATCTTTGCCATATTTTTTGATATTCTTATGTGCATTAATTTAACTTCGGGGAAATCTTTTTTTTTTTTTTGGTAATAAGAAAAAAAAACCTCCTAGATTCTGTTTTTTCCCCTACTGACTAACTTGTGGTAAGCCACACGACCTTTTGACAATTAAGCCGTTGATTGTGAAACATGGATAATAATGTTTAACTCTCTTACCAGAATAGTATTGGGACTTACTCAATCAGAGGCTCTAAAATACTATAGTGCCCCTAGGTACAATGTATTCATAGATACTAATTATGAATAATTACTGTCACTTCTTTGAATATAATAATTTATTGAGTCTTTATGTTGAGTGGTCCTCTATTATATACTAGGGACTAAAGATAAAAGGAGAAATAATATATAGTTCCTATCTTTAAGAAATTCTCAATTGTAGTAGAAAAGAGAAGCAGTAAGATCAAAAGGTGAATATACAGAAGTACAATTCCATGAATCATCAAGAGAATCACTAGGGAAAAAAAAAAAGTGAAAGAGAGAAAGAAAAAAATAAACAGAAAGTTTACCTGAGCTAGCTGTTCTAAGAAACTTTAAGACTCTTGGTTGACTCTTTTCACGACTGATAAGTTATAGTAATTTCCACAGCTTTCCCTTGATGGCAAGTTGTTTGAGGCAAGGCATGTTTTTCAACTTAATATCTTATTTATCACAAGGAAGTACTTAAGAGAGTTGGTCTTGGATCCAGACAGCCTGTATTTAATTACTGGTATGTGACCTTGAGCAAGCTTCTTAGTCACTATTAATGCCTCCATTCCTTCCTTTGTAAAATGGGAATACAGGTAATAACAGCAATACCTCATAGAGTGATTGAGGGCTAACCAAGTTGTATATGCAAAGTACTTAAAAGTAATTTCTCTTATTAAGCATTCAGTGTTAGCTATTATTATATATTATTATCTGCCACACGTGTTAGCACAGTGGTTTTTGTTTTGTTTTGTCTTCTTGAGATACCGTCTGGCTCACTGCAGCCTCGACTTCCTGGACTGAAGCAATCTTTCCCTACCTAAGCCTCCCGAGTAACTAGGACCACAGGGGTGCATCACCACACTTAGCTAATTTTTTAAATTTTGTGTAGAGACAGCTCTCACTATATTGCCCAGGCTGGTCTTGATCTCCTGGGCTCAAGCCATCCTCCTGCTTCAGCCTCCCCAAGTGCTGGGATTAGATGTTCCACCCCACTCCCTTCTGTAAGCCACGGTGAACCACCATGTCCAGTCCTCAGCACAGTGTTCTTCACATCGTAGATATATTCTCTTTGAATTACATTAGCAGGCACTTAGGCATGACCCAGATTTAGATATCAGGTCTACTCAAATGTCACTGTTATGGACAATGACAGAAAGTCTGGAAAGTTTTCATCTCAGAGAGAAATGAGGAAAGAGATAAAAATTAAGGGTGGACTATGAAACAATTCTGCAGAACAAGGAGAAAGGAACAGTTTCCTTCCTTCCTTCCTTCCTTCCTTCCTTCCTTCCTTCCTTCCTTCCTTCCTTCCTTCCTTCCTCTTTCTTTCTTCCTTCCTTCCTTCCTTCCTTTCTTTCTCTCTTTCGAGGTGGAGTCTCACTCTGTCGCCAGGCTGGAGTGCAGTGGTGTGACCTCAGCTCACTGCAACCTCCGCCTCCCGGGTTCAAGCGATTCTCCTGCCTCAACCTCTCAAGTTGCTGGGACTATAGGCACATGCCACTACGCCCAACTAATTTTTGTATTTTTAGTAGAGACAGGGTTTCACCATGTTAGCCAGGATGGTCTCAGTCTCCTGACCTCATGATCTGCCTGCCTCGGCCTCCCAAAGTGCTGGGATTACAGGCGTGAGCCACCGTGCCCAGCCAGGAACAGTATTTTTAAAATGCCATGTGAGCAGGGACATTGCCAGGCTTATTGCCTCCCACACTGAGCTAATGTCCAGCACATAGTAGATTCTGGACATTAGCTAAACATTTGTGGACTGACAATCCAAAAGAAGAGAGTGAGATGGAACATACTTCTGAAAGTCATCTACAGCATTATCAGAATAAAATTCTTTTTTTTTTTTTTTTGGCCTTCGTAAAATGCCAGAAGACATATCCTCTATGAAATAGTATCAGAAAACAATAGTGAAAAACGGATGAGATACTGGCAGTCCAAGCACCCAGTGACAAAACACTTAAATTACCACCTGTGATTACTTTGAAGGAAGTGTCCATTGAAGGCAAGGCTTTAGGAGACATCATGTCTGCTGCAATTGATCTTAAGTGAGGGCACAACCAGTCAAAAACTGTCAGGTGGGCTGGCTTTTTCTAAGTGCTAATTTTATCATCCAAACCCTGGTGAATATGTGTGACAATGGATTCTAAGGGTGTTAGATCAGGAGGCAGGCACGTAATTTTAGACTGGCTGAATTTCTCTATTGGCATGTGTCTATGAGAAATTCTGGAATCAGTGAGCTAACTCAAGCAGCTGAGAATAGTTCTAATTGTCGGCTGGGGTTTAACAGTGTCCTAAAGCTGAGTTAAGTTGAGATAAGAAAAATTCCTTGCTATTCTATGAAACAGTGATTCTCAACCCTATGGACTTAGTGCCCCCTTTTATAATTTTTTATAACACACCTTTTATTATTCTCAAATTAAATTCATAGTTCATATGACCTACCTATACATTTGTTTAAATCAACATTAATATTCTAACTATGACATAGAGAAGAAATAAAAGGAAAGTATTAGTATTTCTACATGTGAATTCTTAGGCACAACTCTACTAGAAGAGTAGAGTTACACAATAAAGTAGCCATGTGTTTGCATATATATGTGGAATCACCTATGACTACAACAACTCCATATGCAGACTTACACAGATGTGTTGTTTGGAAGATAAAATTTTGCAGGCAGTATTGCAGTCAGTGATGTGATTTTTCCAAAATGATGAAACAACTCTTGATAAAGTTTTAAACAAAATATAACAAAATATAGTAATAGCTGTATGCATATAATTCTTGTATTACAGAAAATTTAGTATGTATTAAAACCTCCCCAAAATGCTTTTCTGTTTATATATTAAATGGTGTTAGGTTCTAGGTTCAGATCATTATACAGGTTTTTCACATAGAGTCATATCTGGGAGAACACTGAATGTTATGCAGGATGCAGGACAATTCTTTGTTGAGTCTGTCCCTTGAATTGGTATATGGAGTCTGATTTAAGACACACCAATAGTCATGACCCCTCACCATAATACTGTTTCAAATCTAGAGCTCCTATCTTTTCCCAAAAAGAGCCTGCGTTACTTATTGAGACAACTGTGCACTGGGGGAGGAGAAATAACTTTCAGGTATTAGTGGACACTGGCAGCTCTGAGCTGCCACGAATCCCTGAGATCCCAGAACATTATTATTATTAGTGGAATTTAACTTATAGGGGTCAGGGCATAAATAGAGTTGATCTTAAGTCCATCTCACAAGGGGTCTTGACACTTAAAAAACCCATCCTATGGTTACTCCCCTTATTCCAGAGTGTAGAATTGGGATAGTATGCTCAGCAGCTGATAGAATTCTAGCGTTAGGCCGGGCGCGGTGGCTCAAGCCTGTAATCCCAGCACTTTGGGAGGCCGAGACGGGCGGATCACAAGGTCAGGAAATCGAGACCATCCTGGCTAACACAGCAAAACCCCGTCTCTACTAAAAACACAAAAAATTAGCTGGGCGAGGTGGCGGCGCCTGTGGTCCCAGCTACTCGGGAGGCTGAGGCAGGAGAATGGCGGGAACCCGGGAGGCGGAGCTTGCAGTGAGCTGAGATCTGGCCATTGCACTCCAGCCTGGGCGACAGAGCGAGACTCCGTCTCAAAAAAAAAAAAAAAAAAAAAAAAAAAATGGCCGGGCGCGGTGGCTCACGCCTGTAATCCCAGCACTTCGGGAGGCCGAGGCGGGCGGATCACAAGGTCAGGAGATCGAGACCACGGTGAAACCCCGTCTCTACTAAAAATACAAAAAATTAGCCGGGCGCGGTGGCGGGCGCCTGTAGTCCCAGCTACTCAGGAGGCTGAGGCAGGAGAATGGCATGAACCCGGGAGGCGGAGCTTGCAGTGAGCCGAGATCGCGCCACTGCACTCCAGCCTGGGCAACAGAGCGAGACTCCGTCTCAAAAAAAAAAAAAAAAAAAAAAAGAATTCTAGCGTTAACACCCTAATTCAAGTAGTAAGTGTTATTATGGTAGAAAGGGTCCAGTAGAAGGTCTCTCACAATCAAAACAGCAAACCAAAAGCAATGCTGCATTCCTGGAAGAATCATAGAAATTAGTGTTTGAAAGAGCTTAAAATACTTAAATGAAAGTAGTAATCCCCATCTTATCTTCATTGAACTTGACATTGACTTTTGCTAAAGACAAATAGGTCTTGGCATTACAAGCTTAATCAGGAAGAGTTGACAATTGTAGCTATGACCTCTTCACCGGATCAAATCAACAAAATATCACATATTGTATATAGTTATTGATCTTATAAATGCCCTTTTTCTCTACCTATAAGCTGAGAACACTAGAAATAGCCTACTTTCACTAACGAGGACAGCAGTACACTTTCACTATCTTGGTGTGCAGGTGTCCTGTGTGCCAAAGAGTAGTAGATATGTCTCATAAAAGTGCACAGTCCTGTCACCTCAGTAAAGTTTCTGGGATTCTAATTATTTGAGTCACATCAGGATATTCCCTCCAAAAGGAAAGATATCTTGATGCACCTTGCAACTCTACTTTGAGAAACACACAATACTTGGTGGGATTGTTTTCATTTGGAGTTAACATGTGCTATAATTGGGTGTACTGCTCTGGCCTCTTTACCAAGTAACTGATAATGCCATTCATGTTTAGTAAGGCTTAGCGTGAGAGAAGCTGTCAGCTGGTCCCGGCTGCAATGAAAGTACCTGGTCCTTGAGTCCCAGAGGATACAATGGTGGTTGAGGTATTCATGGTGAATTTGGAATGCTGCTTAGAAATCTGGGGCAGCTCTAAACAAGACAATCACATCAAAGCCCCTTTGGATTTTATCACAAAGACATTCTCTCCTCAATCTTCACCTGATAAAGACTATTCACATGGCCATAGGACACTAAATGATTAATCAGCCTGATTGCTCATCACAAACAGGGTGCTTCTTCTCTAATCCACTGTAGGGTAAAGTTGGGAATGACCTGTGCTTCATCATCCAGTGAAAGCAAAAACTGGGAATTTCATCTGAAGTAGGCCCTTAAAGCACAGTGGCTCATTCTTCCAATGCATCAGTTCATGCTATACACTGGCTCCTCTCCCTTAATCCATGTATATGACTTCATGATCCAGTATCATCGGTTAATTGACAAGGAAAAATTCATGCCTGATTTACAGATGATTTTGGAATATATACTGGTGCTGGCAAGAAGTAGGCTGCTATGGAATTAGACCTCTGCCCGGAAGTGGCCCTGAAAGACAGTTCCCTTTCTAGTAAGAGGAACTTCAAGCAGCAATGTGGTTATCTGCTTTGCCTGGAATGATAGAAGATCAAAGGCAAAAATAAACAATGATTTATGAGGCAGGCATGGTAGCTCACTCCTGTAATTCCATCACTCTGGGAGGCTGAGGCAGGTGGATAGCTTGAGCCCAGGAATCTAAGAACAGCCTGGGCAACATGGTGAAACTGCTTCTCTCCAAATAATACAAAAATTAGCTAGGCATGTTGGCACACACCCATAGTCCCAGCTACTCAGGAGGTGAGGTAGGAGGATCCCTTGAGCCTGGGAAGTGGAGGTTGCAGGTAGCTGAGATCATGCCACTGCACTCCGGCCTAGGTGACAGAGCAAGACTCTGTGTCACAAAACAAATAGGCTGGGAGCGGTGGCCCACACCTGTAATCCCAGCACTTTGGGAGGCCGAGGTGGGTGGATCACCTGAGGTCAGGAGTTCGAGACCAGCCTGACCAACATAGTGAAACCCCGTCTCTACTAAAAACACAAAATTAGCCAGGCATGGTGGCACGTGCCTGTAACCTCAGCTACTTAGGAGGCTAAGGCAGAAGAATCACTTGAGCCCAGGAGACGGAGATTGCAGTGAGCCGAGATCGTGCCATTGCACTCCAGCTGGGCAATAAGAGCAAAACTCCATCTCAAAACAAACAAAGAAACAAAAAATCCCCCAAAACAACAACAACAACAACAGAACAACAACAATGATTTACGGGCGCTATCCAATGGTCAGGGACTTGGGAATAATGCTCATTGGAAGAATCAGTAACAAGGAGATTTGGGTAAACTATATATATGAGCTTCTCAGACTAGATTCAGAATGTGAGGTCTTTATGTCACATTTGAATGAGCTCCCAACTCTCTACCCTACCCTACAGAGAAATAATTAGGTGAACAAGTAGACCTGCATAATGAATGTCAGTCAACTTTTTTCTCCAGCCTTCTAATGTTTAATGGACACAAGTACAAACAAGCTATGATGGTAATAATGGAGATTATGTATGAGCTCAGCAAAATGGACTTCCCCTTATCAAAGTTGATTTCATGATTGCTACTGCAAAGTACTTGTACAAAATAGGTTATAAATTAGTCTGAAAATACAGTGGCTTAACCAAAGCAAAAGTAATAGGAATGAAGTGTGATTCTCTTACATATAAAAATGCCAGTAGAATAAGGAACTTAAATCAACAAGCAAAAAACAAATAACCCAATTAAAAAGTGGACAAAAGACATGAACAGGTACTTCTCAAAAGAAGACATACAAGCACCCAACAAACCTATGAAAAAATGCTGAACATCACTAATCATCAGAGAAATGCACGTCAAAACCACAGTGAGATACCATCTCACACCAGTCAGAATGACTATTATGAAAAAGTCAAAAAATAACAGATGCTAGTGAGGCTGCAGAGAAAAGGGAAGGCTCATACACTCTTGGTGGGAATGTAAATTAGTTCAGCCACTGTGGAAAGCAGTTTGGAGATTTCTCAAAGAACTTAGAACTACCATTTGACCCAACAATCCTGTTACTGGGTATATACTCAAAGGCAAATAAATCATTCCACCAAAAAAGACACTGGGGACTGCTAGAGGTTGGGCAGGGGCTGAAAAACTACCTATGGAACTATGTTCATTACCTGGATGATGGGATCATTCATACCCCAAACCTCACCAACAGGCAATCAAATCATGTAACAAACCTGCACATGTATCCCCTAAATCTAAAATAAAAGTTGAAATTATTCTAAAAATTAAAATTAAATTAAAATCCCCGTAGGTAATACAGGCTTTAGAGTTTTGGGGATCCTAATTTGTTCCGACTTGCTTTTCTGTCATTTTCAAAATGCGATTTTCGTTTTGTGGTTGATGGCAGCTACTGTAGCTCCCATAATTGAGTCCACAGTTTAGCTGGATAAAGTCAAGAAATTAGCATGGGAGCCCACTACTTCCCCTTAAGGGCATGAACTGGAGATTATGCGTCCTATTTCCTAGAATTTAATCTGTGAGGTCAAACTGCGAATGAGGCTGGGAAATGTCGTTTTTATTTTGGGCAACCAAGTGGGCAGCTAAAAAACTCTACTATTGTGTAACAAAGAAAGAATATAGTGAGAACAACTCATGCACCAATGCTCAGTGCCACAGAACTCAGCACTGAGACCTTGAAATGCAGCACACTCAGGGGTCTAACAACACTTCCCACTATGGTGAAGGCAAAGGTAAGCATTTATTCTGAATATGGATTTCTCTTTACTACTTACCACGTTTCTGCCAGCAGTACCTGACTACATAGGTTGGCCTTTCTTTCTCATGTTAGCGCAGGGAAGAGTCCTTGAGTCTTGAGATATCGAGGTGAGATGATCTTTATTTTCTAGAGTAAGTCAAAACTTATCCATTTTATATTTGCCTAGGCTGTGTCTGTAGGGGGTTGGATAGGGAGGTGATCAAATCCTCACGCTTACGTTACCATCTTGGCTTCATCCAAGGAAGAATCTGCCCCTGTCGCATGGTGTTAAGTAGAAAAGTGAAAAAAGAGGATGTGCAATTAGAAAAACAGTAACTATAATTTATTTTTACTTTTTCTGTTGAAGTATTTCATATATACTATAAGGTACACAAAAGCTTAAATATATGGCCTGATGAATTTTTTTTTTTTTTTTTTTTTTTTTTTTTTTGAGACGGAGTCTCGCTCTGTCCCCCTGGCTGGAGTGCAGTGGCTCGATCTCGGCTCACTGCAAGCTCCGCCTCCCGGGTTCACGCCATTCTCCGGCCTCAGCCTCCCGAGTAGCTGGGACTACAGGCGGCCGCCACCTCGCCCGGCTAGTTTGTTTTTTTTTTTTCTGTATTTTTTAGTAGAGACGGGGGTTTCACCGTGTTAGCCAGGATGGTCTCGATCTCCTGACCTCGTGATCCGCCCGTCTCGGCCTCCCAAAGTGCTGGGATTACAGGCTTGAGCCACCGCGCCCGGCCTGATTAATTTTTTACAAAGCGAACATGCCTGTGTAACCACCATCCAGGTGAAGAGAACTTTACGAGTCCTGGCTGTTTCCTATGGCTCTGGAAATCCAGCCATCAGACTGAAAGAATCTTGGGCTGGACGCCTGAATGATGACACTCCATGTAAGGGAAGAGGGTGGTACGCAGGGAGGAGCAGAGAGGAGCCAGACAGTGAGTGAAGACTTCTTGGAACTTCTAGCTCAGCTTCGTGCTAAACGCAGCCGAGTGAGTGACCAAACCTTTGCTACATGGAGCACAAAAACTGCTCAGCTGAGTCCCACTTGAATACCTAACCTACAGAATAATAAGAGGTGTATTCTTTTTCTTTGTATACGTCGTTTTATTCTGATACCATCTGAAACTCAGAGAAAAGTTGCAAATCCAGTACAAAGAAATTGTCTTTGTATCATTTGAGAGTCAAGTTGCTAACTTGCCCCACAACTTGGAATATTTTATGAATTCATAACCACAGTACAACTGTCGAAATCAGAAAATTAACACTTAAAATCTCCTTTACAGACAATGGATGCCACACAGAATTACCTGTTAAATTTACTTGTGACATCTCCTTAGACTCCTTCAGTACCAAACAATTCCTCAGTCTTTCTTGACCTCCCAGACCTTGATATTTTTGAGAATTACTAGCAAGTTATTTTGTAGAATGTTCTTCAATTTGGATTTGTCTGAGGGATCCTCATGAGTTCAGGTATTGAATCCTTGTCAGGAAGTAATGCTCTGTTCTTCCTGTATCATCCTATCAGAGGGCAGAGAACTTAGATTTGTTCCATTTAACTCTGATTACTTGATTAACATGTTGTCTGCCAGGTTTCTCCACTTTACAGTTACTCTTTTTCCCTTTATAATTAATAAGTATTTGTAAAGTGGTACTCTGAAACTATATAAAGTTTCACCAAAATTCAGTCTATTAGTTTATGTTCCAAGCAGTCTGTTTTCTTATTAAAACAGACCCCCTTTGGGGCCAATGGAAACTTCCTTCAGATTGGCTTCTGTGTCCCTTTGACATGTCTCCATCATTTTTAAAGTAATTTCTTTCTCAGTGGCACAATAAAATGTTCCAGGGTCATCTGTACCCTCCCTATACCACCCTGGAATCAGCCATTTTTATAAGGAGTTCTGATTATTTTTAGTGGAGAATAGTATTTAGGAGCCAACTTCTGGACACTTGGTGTACTCATTATACTGGGGAATTGCCATTCCAGGTCAGAATTGTGAAATGCATATATGTTATGTCTACATTTACTTTTATACACACTGAAATCCAGGGATTCACACTTGTATCTCTAACTGCAATCCAACACAAAATGTGCATTCCACTTTTCTTCCTTCGCATATCTGTAACTCTCTTCTCTGACAATGAGGAATCTGGCAGCCATCCATCATCATTAATATATTTTGTTGTTTGATTGATCTTCTGTTATGTAACCATCCTTTCACTGCCACTGCTGCATGTTTAGCTTGTTTAAGTGATAGCAATAAGGCCTGTATAGCAGAAGTGAGGGGAGCAAGAAGGAAGGTGGTATAAGATGAAATCAGCATTATATTTTCAACCTGAGGAAGCTGATTGGAAAAAAAAAAAGATAAAAGCATTATATCACTAGTATCCTAACAGTAAATCTTTGTTCTGATTCCAGAATGAAACAAAAATAGCTATCATCTAAATGTCAGTTAAATTTAAATTAAATGAAGGCTGATTTTACACATGGGCTTTGTCCTCATACGTATGCTTTTTTTTCTGGTATTTTGTCTTTTGAACTACTTTTGTCTTATTCATCTTTGTATGCTTCATAATACACAGCTGATATGCCATACATTTTTAATTATTTAATTCAAATTTAAATTTTTAATTTAAAAACATCATAAATTTAAATTTGTTTGTAAAAGCACAGCCGAATAGTTTTATTTTCTAAATAGATATTGACTGAATTTTTCATAAAGGAACTAATGATTTGCAATATTTCAGAGGAAATGAGATTTTTTTATATATCTTAAGATTTTCTTTTTTAAGCAGTCTATTGTTTTAAATATGTAGCTTAGACTCTTAAAAATAACATTTCCTTCCCCTAATTATCAATGTATTTATTTTTTCCTATTTGGCAAACATTGATCTGAAGCTTCCAAAGTTTACAATAGAACTGAAATCAACCCACACCATTCCCAAGAATTAAAATTAACATGGACTTTACTGCATTCATTGTTTTGAGTCTCTTTTCAGAACTATGTAATATCTTTTTCTAGAGTATAACAATAGGGTCTAGTCAGAAAATGGAAACCCCTTCAAGACTTATAAACCAAGAGACTTAAATATGAGAAACTGATTCCATAGGTAATGGAGGAACTGAGAAGCTGCACTATCCCAGGGGGTAGTGTGGCCACCAAGATATTAGCAGGGGCAATGCAGTGGGGAGCTCTTCCCAGAGTGTAGAGGCCAGAGTGCAACAGGGAACTAGCACCACAATTGGGACTGCCCAGTGAGTGCTAGGACCCTGGAGGGAAGGAATGTCCAGTAAGAGCTGCAGCCACGGAGGAGGCACAGTGACTGCTGGAGATATCACCTGAAGCACCCTTTTTCCTACCTTCCAGTCTTTTGCCACTGCCTCCCATTTGGATGAACCTAAGCAGTTAGTAAGAAATCCTGGGAAACACAATTCTCTGTGATGCAGAACAGAGTAGGGCAATAGAGAGAAAGAGATGAGAACAAATGGCAAATGTGGCACATTGAGGTATCGTGTTCCTTAGCTTTCCATACCCCTTGTATGATTAATTTTCATGTCTGACATAGGGCATCCTCATGGCTTTTGAATCCTCCCATCTACATCAAAATTATAAGGGTGTGGGGTGAGGAAGAAAATGCTAACATCTGTTTCTATTTCAAATGCCAGTCATGTGACATAGGTTACATGGCCTTATCCCTATAGACAAATTATGAAGTAGGGAGCCCTGCAACAGATGGATAAACCTCAGTATTTTTATGTTGGAATGAGGGAAGGTAAAGAACCCTTTTGTAGCCTGCCACTTGAACCAGATTTTTCAAAATGGAGATAAGTCATTTTCTACCAGAGAAATACCACATGTGGTAGCAGTCCTAGGATTTAAAACTCAGAGTCAGTTCCTGGATAAATAAAGCAGCAATATCTTCTCTCATTCTAAGAATTTTATTTAGTTTCATTCAGTCTTTTCTCTGTTCCTAATCCTTACAGCATTCTCAATATTGAAATTAAAAGTAGTCCTTTCTCTCAAAGTATGGGAGATTCATGAACTATGACCTTCTTTGCAAATAATATTTTATAAAATATGCTAATTTTGGGAAATTTGGAAGTATCAAAAAAGCCCAAAGAAAATAAAATAAATAGTAATTCCTCCATTGTCAGTCACTATTAACATGTTGAGGTGCAACCTTCTAATTTCTTTTTTTTTTTTGACATGGCCACTTATTTTAATAACAATGCATATACCATGATATCACCATGGAATGTAAATTCAGGATAGACAAGAGAATTTCACAAGTGCAATGGCATTCTGTAGTATACAAAAGTTTGCGTATAATGTCTGGTCAAGCTAGCCTGCTCATAAATCATTAATCAATTCTATTATAAGTAATTTATTTAGTTTAATGTTTACAATTCTTATGGAAAGAATAAACGACACACACATTTTTAAAGTTTCTTCATTTACCTTTGCTTGAGTGCTTAAAATACATGCTTCTATTTCAAGATGACATTTAAAAAGTATTCTAATATAACAGCAGCAAAAATATAATTCTGCAATTACAAAAGAACTAAACTAGAATTCGTAAATTATTCTTATGCTTACAATTGTGATTCTTTAATAAATACTATGACTATGCAGCTCTATTGTAAGCTTTCTAGATTTGGTTTAAAAACACACACATATATATATATACTTTCAGTTGTGGGAGGCTTTACAAGTTATATTCCACGCACTTTTTTGACAGAGTTCTAAGGCAGAAGCCAGTCCACACGACAGGCAGAAAAAAGTTAAATTAACTGGGGCAAATAACACTCATATAACATCCAAAATATGCGAGCTTCTGCAACAAACTGGGAGTACTTCAGGGTTGGTCTGCTATCCTCTTTAGAACTAATTTCATCTAAACAGTTTAAGAAGCTGGACATTTCAACGCCACCAAGTGGATTTAGGTGACACGTTTCTTTTGTGTTAACTTGACTCTCCCAAATGACTTCGTTAGTAAACCAGTGATTACTAGTAATTCAGTCACAGGCAAATCAAGCCTAAAGAAAGGAAGCCGATATTCAAAATACCATGTTATCATCATCTGAACCTACTCAAATAGTTTATTTTCAACATTAATATGTAACTTCGATAATGAGATGTTTAACTGAAGCGAGCTCCTCCAACAAGATCAAGACAGTATCTCTTCTTCTAAAGCTTAGGTTTTGCCCACAATTCCCGATACATGGAATAACCCATACCAACAGTCATTGATCCTACAACAAAGCCTTGGGCTGCCACACGCATGTGGTTCAGATGAAGGGACATTTTATTATTTCCCCTGCTCTTCAGTCTGTATAATCCATATGCAACGATTGCTACAAAACCTGCCATTACAATACAGACAAATGGTGCCTCTCTAGCTTTTCAAGTAAGTTTGGATGCCTGATCATCATATGAAGAAAGGGAAACATCTGTTTCTGTTGACATAGTGATAGCTCGAAAAATCTCCCTAGAGTGAGAAAACCCCTTACAAGCCCATTTTTTTTATATTCATAGATTATATTTTTTAAAAAGTTTCAGGCAATCTCTTACATACTCTTTTGTCACCACCAATTTCTATTTCCTAACAGATTAAAAAGATCAATAACTTAAAAAAAATTTTTTTTTTGAGACAGAGTCTCTTTCTGTCACCCAGGCTGGAGTGCAGTGGCGTGATCTCAGCTCACTGCAACCTCCGCCTCCCGGGTTCAGGTGATCATGCCTCAGCCTCCCGAGTAGCTGAGATTACAGGCGTGTGCCCACCTCCTGGCTAATTTTTGTATTTTTAGTTGAGTTGGGGTTTCATCATGTTGGTCATGCTGGTCTCGAACTCCTGACCTCAAATGACCCACTGCCTTGGCCTCCCAAAGTGCTGGAATTATAGCAGTAAGCCACCATGCCCCACCAATAACTTTTTTATGTGATAAAATGCTTTCCTACCTCATGGGGCAGCAGAAGGTAGACATTATCGTCCAGGTAAAAGATCATATTTAAATTAATCTGTCAATATATCGTGACTCAAATATTCGGTGGATATATGCTGCCAAGGAGATTTTTCCCTTAGCTTTAGAATGGTCTCTTAGATTTAGAATCGGCCTTTAAAAGTAAAGGAAATCCATCTCTTACTAGCTTTTTAATATATGGGATTCTAAGTGCCTATCCACTTGTCTGGATGTCTGCTCACCAGTTCTGTATTGGACTGACAGCAACTTCGGAGCATTGTGCTAAGGTAGCCCAGTTCCCAGTACGATGCCTAGAATAAATTAAGGGTTCAATAAATATTTACTGGCCTGGCGCAGTGGCTCACACCTATAATCCCAGTACTTTGGGAGGCTGAAGTGGGTGGATTGCTTGAGGTCAGGAGTTCAAGACCAGCCTGGCCAATATGGTGAAACCCCACCTCTACTAAAATACAAAATTAGCCGGGCAAGGTGGTGGGTGCCTGTAATTCCAGCTACTAGGGAGGCTGAGGTAGGAGAATTGCTTGAACCCAGGAGGCGGAGGTTGCAGTGAGCCAAGATCATGCCACTGCACTTCAGCCTGCGTGACAGAGTGAGACTCTGTCTCAAAAATAAAAAATATAAATAAATAAATAAATATTTACTAAAGGAATGAATAAAGCATTTCACTGATGTCACTGGTAGAAAGCAAATCAACCAACGATTGAGTTCTTACAATGCACCTGGTATTACACTAGATAATGGGGATAGAAGTAGGAATGAGGAACAAAAGAATTATAATTAGAGTACAATCCAATTGGAAAGAGAAAATATATGCAGATACAAAGTAAATAAAAATAATTAGGTAATTCATTCAGTTGACTCTAGTAAGTTAAATTTTCTATTACGTTCAACAAGCATTTATAAAATTCCAAGTTCTAATAATGTCTTTTCTTAGTTTTTCACTTAGCCTACATGTTATTACATTTGTATTTATTCATTTAAAAATGTATGTTCCACCTTCCAAAAACTTGGATTAACTGGTGTGATTTGTTCATTGAGTATAAGTCATGGCACATAAAACTCATTTCTTTTTTTCATAGCATTGCTAAGTTGATATGATTATAGGAAAGCTATAGACATAATAGTTTTTTTCTCCAAGGACTTTGGCACAGAAAATATTCTTGTGAATAAGATGGTTGAAAAATAGGAATGACAATAAATTTTAGGCAGTTTTAAATCTAGTTGTAGAATGTGCCCAAACATGTGATTAATGGTTGAGGAGCGAGCTTGGAAAAGTCTCTCATCAACTTCCACAGGAATCTATTCAAGGCACTTTAATATTCAACAATCTTTATAAATGTCCCTAAGATTTTGGAGGAATGTTTGCCACTTTTAAGATGACACAAAGTTTATAGGGATGATAAAAACCTAGTTTTAAAGTGATTTCAATAGACTGAGATATTAAGCTAAATTTTAAAAAAAGAAATTTAATAGTTCTAAATATAAAGTCCCACATATATGTCTAAAAATAACTCACCATCATAGCCAGGGGAAGGCCTGGCTTGATAGAGACTAGGTTAAAAAAAAAAAAGAAAGCTAGTAATATTCAGCCAGTTTTACTTGTTTGTTTGTTTGTTTTAAATAAAAGGGAATGCAACAGCCACACTAATATTTTTTAAAGAATGCATTAGAAAAGAGGGAAAATAATTTGTTCTCTGTTGTTTTAGAAGCTAATAGTAGGACTAAGAAATTTATGAGAAAATAAGTGGGTTTATTGTTGTTATTGTTGAATGTAATAAGACATTACTATAATTATAGCCATCCCAAAATGGAATGGACTGGCTTGAGTATAACTACTTGTCCTTCCTGAAAATATTTAAGCAGAAGTTGTATGACCGTTTATTGGAGAGACTAAAAATTTCAACTGTACCTTGTAGAAATTGGATTGGCTAACATATTTAACTATTAAGCATCAATAAAGCTTGGAGCAGTGGTTTATGCCTGTAATCCCAGCTACTCAGGAGGCTGAGGTGGGAGAATAGCTTGAGGCCAGGAGTTTGAGGCCGCAGTGAGCTGTAGGATTGTACCATTGTACTCCAAGTTGGGTAACAAAGTGAGAACCTGTCTGTTAAGAAAACAAAAAGGATAATTAAATAAAGTTTTATCTTACATATGGTAATGTATTGCTTGGTCAAGCAAACTGATTTAAAGAGAAAGTTTTCAATGCTATAAAACCTTGCAGGACCAAGATCTGTGAGAAGGAGAAAGGCCCTTTTTAGGATTGCTTTTTCCCTTGATGTGCCTGTCACTTCTGAAAGTGGAAGCAGCAGCCAAAGGGTGCAATGCTTAGCAGAGTTTTCAATATTTCATGGTACAAGAAAGACAAAAATTGGAATCCCAGGCCCAAGAAGGAGGAGGAGAAGTCCAGTAAACACTAGGCTTTTGAATGAGACCTGACAGGCTCTATTCTAGAAGTAAAGGTAGATCAGAAAGAGACCAGACCTCACAAAGGCTGAAGCCAAACACTGAATAAACTTAAATCCTAAATGAATTAAACTGATCTTCCCTAGCTTTCCTGTTTGTCAGGAGCAGAAGGAGATCACCTGTGGAAAAAGATAATGTCATCCAGAGCCTCAAAATTAATTTTTTGCATAATTTTTAATACACAATTTCTGACACAGAACAATAAATAGCCAGACATACAAACCAAGAGAAGTGAGCTGTCATTTGAGGCTGCAATTTTCCGTATTCAACTGCTTTTTTGTTGTTGTTGTTTTCTTTTTTTTTTTGGAGACGGAGTTTTGCTCTTGTTGACTAGGCTGGAGTGCAGTGGTGCAATCTCGGCTCACCGCAACCTCTGCCTCCTAGGTTCAAGCAATTCTCCTGCCTCAGCCTCCCCAGTAGCTGGGATTACAGGCATGTGCCACCATGCCCAGCTAATGTTTCTCTATTTTTAGTAAAGATGGATTTCTCCATGTTGGTCAGGCTGGTCTCAAACTCCTGACCTCAGGTGATCCGCCCGCGTTGGCCTCCCAAAGTGCTGGGATTACAGGCGTGAGCCACTGCACCCGGACTCAACTGCTGATATTAAAACCAAAATAGGAACTAAAAGTCTGCCCAAAATAACAGATAAAAACAATAGAAAGAAAATCTCAGATGGAGAAATTTGGCAAAGAACTAAAAATAAATATAAAGAATCAAATGGGAAATTCTAGAACTGAAAAAACCTGAAATTAAGAATTCAAAGGATGGATTTAACAACAGAATACGTAAGTGCAGACAGAATTAGTGAACTGAAATACAGGTCAGAGAAAAGAGACAGACTGAAGATGGAGAGAATAAAAGAGGGGGAATACCAAAACGAGCATAAAAAACAAATGAGACTCACTAAAAATGTCTAACCTACATATAAGTGGAGATGCAGATAGAGAAGAGAGAGAAAACGGGCAGATGTAATACTTAAAGAGATAATAGCCAAGGATTTTCCAAAACCAATAAAAAAAAATTGAGCCCTGTACAGGTTGAAGAAATATTGAGACTCTTAAACAAGATAAATACAAGAAAATCACACCTAAGCACATCACAGTATAACTGCTGAATCTCAAACACAAAGGGAAAAACCATACGAAAGAAGTCAAATAAACCCAGATACCTGCAGTAGAGCACCAATGTGACTGACTACTCACTCACAACAGAAACGATGAAAGCCATAAAACAATGAATCATATCTTCAAAATGATGGTGGGAAAACCTGCCAACCTAGACTTCCACATCCAGTAAAAATATACTTTAAAATAAATATTAAAGCCAGGCACAGTTGCTCACACCTATAATCTCAGCACTTTGGGAGGCCAAAGTGTGAGGATCACTTGAGTCCAGGAGTTTAAGATCAGCTTGGGCAACACAGCAAGACCTCATCTCTACAAAAACTAATCAACCAACCAACCAACCAACCAAACAAACAAACAAACACTAAATAAAAACTTTTTTTCAAATACAAAAAAGCAAGAAACCAGCAGACGACACTAAAGGATGTTCTTGGTATAGAAGAAAAATGACCTAAGATAGAAACTTTAAAATGAGAGAACAAATATAAGAATGGAAAGGGTAAATATTTCAAAAAATATAAATCAATATTGACTATATGAAATAATCATAATGCCTTGAAAGGTTTAAAAATATATCTAAATTGCCCAGGTGCAGTGGCTCACGCCTGTAATCCCAACACTTTGGGAGGCCGAGACGGGTGGATCATGAGATCAGAAGTTCAAGACCAGCCCGGTCAAGATGCCGAAACCCCATCTTTACTAAAAACACAAAAATTAGCCAGGCGTGGTGGCATGCACCTGTAATCCCAGCTACTCGGGAGGCTGAGACAGGAGAATTGCTGAACCCGGGTGGCAGAGGTTGCAGTGAGCCGAGATCACGCCACTGCGCTCCAGCCTGGGTGACGGAGCAAGACTCTGTCTCAAAAAATAAAATCAAAAATAAAAATGTATCTAAATTAAATTACATGATGATAGCAGCACATAGGGCAGTAAGAGGGAAAATGGAGACCAAGTGTTCTAAGGTCCTTTCACTGTTTAGGAAGAAGTAAAAGTGATAATTGGAATTAGACTTAAAAAGGTCAATAGTGACTCATCATCACTAATCATTGGAGAAATTCAAATCAAAATCACAATGAGCTACCCCTTTACATCCATTAGAAAGACTATTATTAAAACAAAGACAAAAACCAGAAAATAACAACTGTTGGTGAAGATGTGGAGAAATTGAAATCCTATGTAAAATATACATAACATAAAATTTACTGTTTGAACCTTTTTTTTTTTTTTTTGAGATGGAATCTTGCTCTGTTGCCCAGGCTGGAGTGCAGTGGTGCTATCTCGGCTCACTGGAACATCCACCTCCTGGGTTCAAAGCAATTTCCCTGCTTCAGCCTCCCTAGTAGTTGGGATTACAGGTGCCTGCCAGCACGCCCAGTTAGTTTTTGTATTTTAGTAGAGATGGGGTTTCACCATGTTGGCCAGTCTGGTCTCCTCAAGAAATTCACTTGCCTCTGCCTCCCAAAGTGCTGGGATTACAGGTGTGAGCCACCGCACCCAGCCTGAACCATTTTTAAATGAACAACTCAGTGACATCGAGTACCTTTACATTATTGTGCAACCATCACCACCACCTGTTTCTGGAATTTTTCATCTTTTAAATTCGAAACTCTGTGCCAGTTAAACTATAACTCTCCATCCCCACTCCCCGCTATTCTTTATCAATCACCATTCTTTGTTCTGTGTCCGTGAATTTAAATTGGAAATATAAAATGGTGCAGCCACTATGGAAAACAGTATGGAGGCTCCTAAAAAAATCAAACATAGAATTACCATATGATTCAATAATTCCACTTCTGGGTGTATACCCCCAAGAATTAAAAACAGACATCTCAAAAAGTTAATTATACACCCATGTTCATAGCAGCATTATTCACATGAGCCAAAAGGTGGAAGCCACCTAAATTTTCATTAACAGATAAATGGTTCAGCAAAATGTCTATATATACAATGGAATATTATTCAGCCACAAGAAAGGATATTCTGACACATGCTACAACATGGATAAAACTTGAAGACATTGTGTTAAATGAAATAAGCCAGCCACAAAAGAGTATATGCTGTGTGCTTCCACTTAATATGAGGCAACTGGAGTAGTCAAATTCATGCAGACAGAACAAACAATAGTGGCTGTAAGGGGATAAGGGACTGGGGATAGAGAATTATGGTTTAACTGGTACAGAGTTTCAGATTGAGAAGATGAAAAATTCCGGAGGTAGATAGTGATGATGGTTGTACAATAATGTGAATGTACTTGATGTTACTGAACTGTTCATTTAAGAATGATCTAAAATGGCAAATTTTGTTATGTGTATTTTATGCCTTTATTTTTTTAGGAAAGTCAACAATGTATATTGGAATCTGTAGTGCAACTGCTAGAAGAATAGTAAAAGAATGTATAACAAGCAAGCTATTAGAGGTGAAAAATCAAATAGAAAATAATGCCTTTTTACCTGTCTATGTATAATGCAATAAAAAGTTATTAATAAAAATGTATTCAGGTGAAAAATATACTGAAAATGTTCACTAAAATAATAGCAAAAATTGTGTGTTAACACATTAAGATTGTATGAGGTGTGTTAACCTCAGTTTTCTAAATTCTCTATACTATGGCTATTGGCTCATAATATACTGCTTTGTCATAAAACCGCCTCTATAATATAAAAAATTATGCTTAAAAAAGTGATTTACTGTTTCAAGTAGCTATCAGATCTGAGCTGTTTGTGAAACAATTATTAAAAGAACCACTAATAGATGTCATAGGTTCTATCAACTTAGAAATCTTTCAACACAGAACATTTCTGGTTTTCCTAACCATAGTTTGGCATATGCGTCACTATAGCAAGTTGTACTTAGGCGTTTTAGATAAAAAGTAGGCAACTTATCTGGATAATTTACTCACAATATGTTCACTTTCTGCAAAAGCTTAACCAATATCTGATCAGTACTTGGATGAAACTTAAGTCTATGTAGCAACACATTAGCTACAAAAGGACAAGTTCTTGTTTTGTCTAATATAAATTCTCTGTTAGTTTTCAGTTGCAGCACAAAAAAATGTTCAGTTTGTTCTAGAACAAATTATTCTCTGTAAAAAGGAAACTGAAAATGAGCCGGGCGCAGTGGCTCATGCCTGTAATCCCAGCACTTTGGGAAGCCAAAGCAGACAGATCACTTGAGGTCGGGAGTTTGAGACTAGCCTGGGGCCAACATGACGAAATCCCGTCTCTACTAAAAATACAAAAATTAGCCGGGTATGGTGGTGTGTGCCTGTAATTCCAGCTACTAAGGAGTCTGAGGCATGAGAATCGCTTGAACCCGGTAGGCAGAGGTTGTAGTGAAACGAGATCGCATCACTGCACTCCAGCCTGGGTGACCCAGTGAGGCTCTGTCTCAAAAAAAAAAAAAAAAAAAAAAAAAGACTGAAAGCGACAATGAGCCATTATAGATTAAAGCATAGCATTTTGTGGCCTTTTTATTCTCTCGTCAATCTTTCAAAAAAATTTTTTTCACCTGTAATCCCAGCACTTTAGGAGGCCAAGGTGGGCGGATCACGAGGTCAGAAGTTCGAGACCAAGCTGGACAACATGGAGAAACCCTGTCTCTACTAAAAATACAAAAAATTAGCCAGACGTGGTGGCAGGTGCCTGTAATCCCAGCTACTCTGGAGGCTGAGGCAGGAGAATCACTTGAACCCAGGAGGCGGATGTTGCAGTGAGCTGAGACAGTGCCACTGCATTCCAGCCTGGGTAACAGAGTGAAACTTTGTCTGAAAAAAAAATATTTTTAACTTATGGGCACATAGTAGGTGTATATATTTGTGGGGTACATGAGATGTTTCGATACAGGCATGCAGTGTGAAATAATCACATCATGGAGAACAGGGGTTCCATCCCCTCAAACATTTATCCTTTGTGTTACAAACAATCCAATTACACTCTTTCAGTTATTTGCAAATATGTGGTTAAATTATTATTAACTATGGTCACCCTGTTGAACAATCAAGTAGTATGTCTTATTCATTCTATTTTTTTGTATTAATTTCTCTCCTCAATCTAATTCCTTACTCTTCTAATAATATGTTTTGATTTCACTTAAAAAGGCAAAGTCTTCTTTTACTTGCCCAATCCAACAAAAGGATTGCTTGTAACACAAAGCTGTATAAATTATTGGGGGAAGATGATATCTACTCAATAAATGATCTTGGGACAACTGGGCGATTAATATATTTTTAAAAACTACTAGATCTCTACAGCAAATCTTACACAAAAATCAGTTTCAGATGGGATTAAAGATTTCAGTATGAAAGGTAAAATCCTTTTCTTTTGTTTTTTGAGACGGAGTCTTATTGTGTTGTCCAGGCTGGAGTGCAGTGGTGTGATCTCGGCTCACTGTAACCTCTGCCTCCCAGGTTCCAGTGATTCTCCTGCCTCAGCCTTGTGAGTAGCTGGCATTACAGGCGCATGCCACCACCCCTGGCTAATTTTTATATTTTTAGTAGAGACAGGGTTTCACCATGTTGGTCAGGCTGGTCTCGAACTCCTGACCTCATGATCTGCCCGCCTCGGCCTCCTAAAGTGCTGGGATTATAGGCGTGAGCCACCATGCCCAGCCAAAAGGTAAAATCTTAAAACATTTAGAAGAAAATATAGAAGGAAATCTTTATGACCTTGAAAAGATCAGGTTTTCTTAAGACATAAACACCATAAATCACAAAGAAAAACACTGATAAATTTGACTATATAAAAATTAAAGGCAGAGTGCAATGGCTCACATCTATAATCTCAGCACTTTGGGAGGTTGAGATGGGCAGATTGCTTGAGTTCAAGAGTTGGAGACCAGCCTGGAAACATGGCAAAACCCCAACTCTACAAAAAATACAAAAATTAGCCAGGGGTGGTGCCATGTGCTTGTAGTCCCAGCTACTAGGGAGGCTAAGGTGGGAGAATGGCTTAAGCCCAGGAAGCAGAGGTTGCAGTGAACCGAGATCGTGTGCACTCCAGCCTAGGCAACAGAGCCAGACCCTGGCTCAGAAAAAAAAAAAAAAATTAAAAACATCTATATGACAAAAGATAGCATAAACAAGTTAAAATACAAATGACAACCTCAGAGAAGATATATGCAACATATGTGACTAATAAAAAATTAGTACCCAAAATATTTCAAAACAAACCACCCAGTAGAAAATTAGGCAGAATACACGAGCAGCCAACTCATGAAAATGAAATTAAATGGTCAATAAGAAAGATGATCAGCCTCACTAGTATAGTCATGTGCTCCATAACAATGTTTTGGTCAACAATGGACCACATATATGACAGTGGTCTCACAAGATTATAATGGAGCTGAAAAATCCCCATCGTCTAGTGACATTGTAGTTATCCCGACATAGCCATGGAAATGTCGTAGCACAATGCATTACTCACATGGGTGTGGTGATGCTTGTGGAAACACACCTACTGTGCTGCCAGTCCTCTAATGATGCTAGTGGAAACCCACCTACTGTACATGCAATGATGTACAGTACATAATACTTGATAATGATAATAAATAACCATATTATTGGCATACATACTTATGATGCTTTGGATCATTATTTTACAGTGTACTTCTTCTACTTATTAAAATAAAAAGCTAACTGTAAAACAGCCTCAGGCTGGTCCTAGGTATTCCAGAAGAAGGCATTGTTATCATAGGAGATAACAGCTCCATGCATGTTGTTACTCCTAAAGACCTTCCAGGGGCAAGATATGAAGGTGGAAGGCAGAGATATGAGGATCCTGACTGTGTAGGCCTCGGCTAATGTGTAACTTTGTGCCTTAGTTTTTCACCAAAAAAGCTTAAAGCAATTAAGATAGTTTATAGAATAAGGACATAGGGAAAGAAAATACTTTTGGACAGATGTACAACATGTTTGTGTTTTAAGCTAAGTGTTATTGTAAAGAGTCAAAAATTTTAAAAGTAACAAAGTTACAGCAAGCCAAGTTTAATTTATTATTAAAGAAAAAAATTTTAAATAAACTTAGAGTAGCCTAAGTGTCCAGTGTTGATAAAGTCTACAGTGCTGTACAGTAATGTCCTAGGCCTTCACATTCACTCACCACTCACTCCCTGACTCACACAGAACAACTTCCAGTCCTGCAAGCTGTATTCATGGTAAGTGCCCTATACAGGTGTACCGGTTTTTAATATTTTATACTGTACTTTTACTGTACCTTTTCTGTGTTAAGATATGTTTAGATACATAAATACTTAACATTGTGTCACAGTTGCTCACAGTATTCAGTACAGCAGCATGCTACACAGGTTTGTAGCCTATGAGCACAAGGCTATACCATATAACCTAGGTGTGTAGTAGGCTAGGACATCTATGTTTGTGTAAGTACATTCTGTGATGTTCACACAACTACAAAATTGCCTAAAAATGAGTTTCTCAAAATGTATCCCCGTTGTTAATTAACACATGACTGTAATTAGGGAAATGGAAATTAAAGCAATAACAAATGAACACTCTCCAAGTTGGATTGGCCAAGGAAACTTTCACTTAATACTGTTTTCGATCTACTCTGAAGTCCAAAAATCTGTAGTTGTTTCTTTCCCTTTATCTTATTTATTTATTTATTTATTTATTTATTTATTTATTTTGAGACCAAGTCTCGCTCTGTCGTCCAGGCTGGAGTGCAATGGCAAGATCTCGGCTCACTGCAACCTCTGCCTCCCAGGTTCAAGCAATTCTCATGCCTCAGCCTCCCAAGTAGCTGGGATTACAGGTGCTCACCACCACGCCTGGCTAATTTTTGTATTTTTAGTAGAGACAGGACTTTACCATGCTGGCCAGGCTGGTCTCAAACTCCTGACCTCAAGTGATCTGCCCGCCTCAGCCTCCCAAAGTGCTGGTATTACAGGCACGAGCCACCATGCTCGGCCCTCTTTATCTTTTATATTATATGTGTGGATTTATGACTTTAAAGTTCATACATGTATGTACGTATTTTCTCTCATTCTAGTTTATTTGGGAAGAAGCAGCTGTAAAAGTACCTTTAATCTGCTATTTTAACTAATTAAATAATTACACTAATTTAGCAAAGTAATTTATTCATGAGTAGGTTTTACCCTTAAATAAAACTAATTTTAAACGTAAAATTTATCTTTAACATAACCACAATACACCTATCACCTATTAAAATATTTAATAATTTCTTAGTATCATAATATCAAAGTATTCGAATTTCCAATTGTCTCATATATTTATTAGAAAATTTTAGTAGTTAGAACAAATCAGAATCTAAATAAAGTTTACATATTGGGAGTGGTTGAGATATCTTTTAAGTATCTTTGAAGCTATTGCTTTCCCCTCATCTCTGATTTTTCTTTTGCTAGTTTGTAGTGTTTTTATTGCGGTTATTGAAAAAACAGAGCTCTTTGTCTTTTAGAATTTTTCACAATATGGATTTCATAGAATGAATGCATCCCTGTGGTATAGGTGAGATTTCCTCCGTCCTCTGTATTTTCTATAAACTGGTAGTTGGATCTAGAAGACGGATCAGATTCAGGTTCAGTTTCTTTTGGCTAGACATCACAGTTGGTTTGTGCTCTTCCATCAGGAGGCACACAATGTCTGTTTCTCTCTCTTTTGTGATGTTAGCAGCAGTTGATGAGAATTAAATCCATTATTTTATTACAAATTGAAAAATGGTTATATTTTCTCAGTTCTTCTTCATTTATTATCTGGAATACTATAAAGAGAAACTTCTTTCACTTACTGTTTGAATAACCAACAGTAATAGTTTGTATTTTAAAAAGCAGGATATGCACATTTTATGTGTTTTTCAATCCATTGGGGTAAATATCCTTAATGATAATCAAGCATTTCCATCTTTGCCAGTGGGAACTACTTCAAGTTGGCTTCTGTGTTCTTTTGATACCGCTCTAGCCATTCCCCAAAGACAAGATTTTCTAGCTTTGTCTTGTATATTCCCAATCCCTTTTTCTTAAAATCAGCCCCTTTGCAGAGAGTTCTTGTTTCTTTCAGTAAAAAATGGTATTTGGAGACCACGGGTAGGATACTAGCAATGCTTATTGTTACCGAGTCGGTCAATATATTTAGACCTATTCAGGAGACAGCGCTAAGTAGCTATTTTTAATGAAATATTTTATATACACCAAAATGCATGTGTAACACAGACAGAGTTTAATCTTTGAGTATTCCCATACCCAGGTAATAGCCTTTTTCAGTTTTGCTTATCATTCCCTTACTTATTACGTATGCTTAAACAATGTGCTATTTTTCATTTTTTGAACTTTGTATAAATGGAATCATACTACAGATATACTCTGGGACTTTTTATTTTGTTTGTTGTGTTTTTTGTCAACATACTTGCCCAAGTTAAAGCACTCATTCCACACTATAAATATATCATAATCTATTTAATCTATTCTCCTAAAGATACAAATTTGGGTCATTTCCAGTTTCTTGTTCCAGTGAACAAAGCAATTATGAATTTTTTTGTGTACGGTTCTCTTGGTGCACATGTGCACAAGTTTCTTATTTGCTATAATTTAGGGGTGAAATTTCTGGGGTATAAGGTCAATCTAGCTTTTGTTCCTTCAACAACACAGAAACACCTTTGTCAAGGTTACCAAAGGCCTCTATAGTGCCAGATGAGCAATGTTCCCTTCTCACTAATATTCAATGCAGTTTTTCTCTCCTTGGTTCACATTCCACTACAGTGGTTCTCAGGCACCACACCTCTGACACAGCTCCCATTCTAAAGGCAGCTAGCTTCTCCTCGCTATATTTTACCAACTCTCCTAATCCTCTCTATCCTACCTCTTAAAATCAGAGCTCCTTGAAAGTACTTCCTGAGTGCTTTCTTTTCTCAACTTTATCCACACATTCTCTAGGAGAACGCATCATTACCACAACTTCAAATACCATTTGTTTGTTTCAGACCCTAATTCTATTGACCCTCAGCCTTCTTCTCTGAACTCCATTTGTGTAATTAACTGCTCAGATGACTCAGAGTCATCTCAAACTTAACATGTTTAAAATGGAATTTAAAATTTTTCACCATACATCCAGTGCTAACTCTAGTCTCCTGACAAACAGCACTATCAAACTCTCAGCTACTAAAGCCAGTAGCCTGGGACTAACTCTTGATGCCTTCCTTTCCTTCACCACTATCCAGTCAATTCCTCACTATGTCCTGTTGGCTTTACCTCTAAAATATATCCTGAATCTGAATGTCTTTCCACTTCGACTGCCACCAACATAACTCGAGCTATTATCTTTCACCTGAGCTTTGACAATGATATCGTAACAGATCCTTCCACTTTTATTTTGTTATCCTTAAATCCAATCTTTCTATAGTGACTAAAATGAAGTTTCCATTTATCAATCAAGCTCTCCCGTAAAGATTTCTGGCTGTGCACAGTGGCTCACACCTGTAATCCTAACACTTTGGGAGGCCAAGGCAGGTAGATCACCTGAGGTGAGGAGTTCGAGACCAGCGTGGCCAATGTGACGAAACCCCATATCTATTAAAAATTTAAAAATTAGCTGGGCATGATGGTGGGCGCCTGTAATCCCAGCTACTGGGAAGGCTGAGGCAGTAGAATCGCTTGAACCCAGGGGGCGGAGGTTGCATTGAGCCGAGATCGCACCACTTCACTCCAGCCTCAGCGAAAGAAGGAGACTCCGTCTCAACAATATAAATAAATAAATAAATAAATAAATAAATAAATAAATAAAAAATAGCCGGGCGCGGTGGCTCACGCCTGTAATCCCAGCACTTTGGGAGGCCGAGACGGGCGGATCACAAGGTCAGGAGATCGAGACTACGGTGAAACCCCGTCTCTACTAAAAATACAAAAAATTAGCCGGGCGCGGTTGTGGGCGCCTGTAGTCCCAGCTACTCGGGAGGCTGAGGCAGGAGAATGGCGTGAACCCGGGAGGCGGAGCTTGCAGTGAGCCGAGATCGCGCCACTGCACTCCAGCCTGGGCGACAGAGTGAGACTCCGTCTCAAAAATAAATAAATAAATAAATAAATAAATAAATAATAAAATAAAAATTAAAAAAGGCTTCCAAAAGTTTCCCAGACTCTTATCGATGCTTTTGCAAAAGTCCATTCGTTGGCGAAGAAATAAATTTAGTGGATATTGATTAGTATTTTAAAATGAATAGAAAATATCATAGGCATTACACATTGTAAGGGTAGGATTTTCTATGTAAACATTTTGTTTTATTTGAGTACTGGGTGAGACATAAAATATATTTCCTACTATGAGCCATGGTCAAACATGTTTGAGAAAAGCTGCTCTACACGATCTGTCCCCATCTGCCTCTCTAACCTCACTTCGTGCCACCCTTCCCAGGGTCTGACGCCATGGCTGTACAGGGCTACTGTCAGTCCTTCCATAACATGGCAAGACCTTTGCCTTGTAGGGCCTTTGCACTTGCACTGCCTCTGCCTACAATGTTCCTCCTGCCAGGGTCCCCACGAATGGCCCCTTTTCATCTTTCAGGTCTCAATTAAAAGTTCCCAACCCAGAGAGAACTTCTCTGACCACCCTATTTATTTAGTTCCCTTCTGTTATTTTCTGTCTCAGCAAATTTTTGTTTCCTTCAAAACACTAATCACATTTGTAAAAATGTATTTGAAAAAGTTGTTTACAGCCTGCCTCCTCCATTAGAACATAAACCCCATTGAAGCAGAAGCCTTGTCAGTCTTTTCGCTGCGTTTACCCAGCATTTTGAAAACTTAATCCCATTTTGGTTACTAAAACTTGACACTGGTAAGTAAGACCCACATCACATTCAGAGATGTGCCAGAGTCGATAATTGATTATTATTAATCGACCTTGGCAGGAGATGTGTTTTGTGGTAATAGAGGTGAATTTCCTTAATAAATTCCTGTCTGGTTCAATTTACCTTGTTACGTTGCTTCCTTAATTAGAGGATGTTTGATGGTGGCTTCCGAAATGCCATTAATGCCTTGTTTAAAATTCCATCTAAGTTCTTAGCCTGGCCGCACAGCATTGATCAAAAGTTCAGTCTTGAGGAAACGAAGCAATTCCTTTTTCTTGGCTTGGAGTCCACCTGAACAGCCACCAACGGCCTCTTTGTTCGGTTGGGTAGGTCCAGCTTTATGAATGAATAGCCCCTTCACTAACAAACAATAGCAGAGGTCTGGGCCACTAACTAGTTGAGAAATGTTAATCTCCTTTCAGGTAATTATTTCCAGAAGTGTAGCAACTATTAGAATGTTTAGATTCCTACTGTTTGATAGAAATTTAACAAACAAATTTGAAATGCTTGATAAACCTTTTAAAGGTTTTACTTTCTGCCACAAACTTTAATGTCAAAAAATCATGGTTTCATATTGAAATTCTAAAAGTTATAAACATTTTTATGAACTTATTATGAAGTTATAATTTAGAATCTAAGAGCCCGATTTTATTTTATAAGTTTAATTTACTTTGAACCCTTAAACATGCGAGACTGATTCATTGATCAAATGTGTAGTTTACTGTTTTAATGCCTGTACCTCTCCAACTGAAGTAATACATAAAACTTACAAGGAGGGACTGCTGTGACCTTAAATGTTTACTTCAAGAAGTTAAACATCAGACTTTGAGTAGTCTATTTCCAACAGCCTACTGACAAAGGCAACCCTTTTCCACGTCTTCTTAAAAACCACCAGCTAGTTACTGTAATTATAAGCTATCCTGTAACTTCACGGCAAAAAATTAAAAAATATTTTTAAAAAAGCATGCCTTGCCCCAATGTCGTTAGAAACCACAGAGTCCTTAAAAACCAAAAATAAACTTTAGAATGAGAAAAATAACTTTTAACCTTTATCTTTTTTCCGAAACTACAGTTGCAAGTTAAGTAAACTGAGACTCCTCCTCACACCTTCTTGTGAACTGTAACATTTCATACTGAGTAAGAGTGCGTTGGAAATGAACCATGATGAATTTAGCCCATATCTGAAAAATACCACAGCCCTTCTCCATTGTTTGACTGTATTTACTTTCTTGTTAGAAGGAACTTCCAAGGGGCAGTGATCCTCCCTATTTGTCTTAGGCTCTGCACCTTTGTTTATAGGGCACTGCTGTGTATGGGAGGACTTAGGTTGAATTCTGAATGCTGCAAAGATAAGTGATAGGTTTATCTAAAATATGCCATTTGAGACACTGTTTGTATCTTACAGTGTCTTGAATTTATCCCAGCCCATTTTAAGGCAAGATTTGTAAGCAGACTGATTTAATGTTTAAAACCCCTAAGACCTCAGATTTAAAAAAGAAGAACAAAAACCCCCAATAGCTTGTCATTTTTAACTTAATCTTGCTATCATTTAGATATCAAACTCTTGTTTGGGATGGGACTCTTCATTCCTCTGCTGTAACTGTCAGTTTTCAGTTAAAGGCCTGAACTCTTTGGGTGCCTTCAGTTTCTCTGGTGATAAGCAAAATACATTTGTTGAGCTAATCTGGCTTCCAAAACTGATGTAGGACAGTATTCCCTCTCTCATGAGTTACACAGTGTTTCATATTATATCACAGTGACATTAGGCAGAGGTAGCCTCCAAGAATAGATTTCCTAATTGGCAATATTTAAGTTTGACATTTCCATTTGCATTATCTAATTACACAATTTAATTTTCAAAATTACATAAGCAAATAAAATATAAGTGAAAAGAAAGAAAAGTGTTTCTTTGAGAACTAAGCTGAATGCCTTGGAACCACTTGATTGATTAAATCACTTAAACTTTTCTAGTTCTCAAATTAGATGTGGGTGACACAATATTAAAAATAACTGACATAAAAAAGTCTCAGAACAAAACGCCTCAAGCATAATGGAGTAGCCACCTCCTGGCTACAAGAGTTAATGCTATAGGCATCAGGTAGCTCAGATAGGTGAAGGTTGTTAAGAAAGTACACTTTAGTGTTGACTTAAGCCATTTTTATGATCTTCCTGTTGAAAAGCATATTATGGACCGGGAGCACTGACTCATGCCTGTAATCTCAGCACTTTGGGAGGCCCAGGCAGATGGATCACCTGAAGTCAGGAGTTCAAGACCAGCCTGGCCAACTTGGTGAAACCCTATCTCTACTAAAAATACAAAAATTAGCCAGGTATGGTGGCACACACATGTAGTTCCAGCTACTCAGGAGGCTGAGGCACAAGAATCACTTGAGCCTGGGAGGCCAAGGTTGCAGTGAGCGGATATCGTGCCACTGCACTCCAGCCTGTGCAACAGAGCGAGATTCCGTCTCAAAAAAAAAAAAAAAAAAAAGTATAAAGTATACCATGAATGTGAAAAAGTGAGCCAAAGAAATGCAGTTGAACAAATGAAGAGAGGCTGATAAATAACTTAACAATAACAATGAAAGCAGCAACAAAACATTCCAAAGAAAATGCCCTTTCATTTATGATTATAAACAACTCAATTTGCATTTTTAGTTACAAGCAAGAGAAACTGACTCTGGATATTTAAGCAGTTTATTAACATAAGTTTATTTAAAAGATATTGGGTTAAAGCAGGTGAATTTCAGGGTATGTAAACTACTTCTCAATAAAGCTGTTACAGAAAAAAAGGATACTGGGTAGCTAACAGAAGAGTGGGAGGACTGGTTTGAGGCTACATTTCCAGGAATAACACTGAAGGCCGTGGTGCAGAACTGGCTGATGAGGAACCTGCTGCTGCCGCCTCTGTCCTCCCCACACTGAGGGGCACACCATTGGTCCTGCTGCCTAGGACTGACTTTGCAGTGCCCCGTACTGCTGCCCAGCACCAAAGCTATCTCCTGGGTGAGAACCTTTCTGAAATAAAATCTCATATGCTTATGTTCTAGCTACAAAGGACCCCAGGGAACTGAGTTTTCTGGGTTTGTATCTTGGGGAAGCAGAATTCCTAAGGCCAGCGATTTCCTAAAAATAGCAAGAGTGATCAAAGATGCTGGGCAGCCTAAAAACATAAGAAATATCTATATCAACAGCTTACAATTGTCGGTGGATGTATGTATGTTCAGCCAAATTCTCCTAATCCAGGACTATTGATACCAGAGCTCTAGAATTCTACATCCAGTGTGTGGCTCATCAAATCTCTGATTTCTTCAAAAGAATACAATAAGATCAGTGGTGACTGTATATACAGTCAGCCCTCTGTATCTGCAAAGGATTCAACCAACCAGATGGAAACCTGCAGATAGAGTATGGAGTGCGTCAGGACTATACTACACAATTTTGTATAAGGGGCTTGAGCATCCACAGTTTTTGGTACCTGCAGGGGTCCTAGAACAAATCCTCCCACAGATACAGAGGGCTGACTGGGTTTCTCCTAGTGGTTAAGGGCATGATCTATGGAAGCAGATCTTCTGGATTCAAAACCCAGTTTTGCTCCTTATTAGCTGTGTAACCTTGGGCATATTTAAGTAATCTGTTTCTTGAACTGTAAACTGGGGATAATAATGGTAACCTGCATTGCATGTTTTAAATGAGTCAATGTATGCAGAGCTTTTAAAACAGTGCTTGACTGAATCAGAGTGAGCTATTATCATGGGTAATGAATAAGTACTACAACCAAATGGGAACGTACTGAGCCTATGAACTATAGAATATGTGCAAAGCACATAGACGGAGGCTCAGAGATGAACGAGGTGTGACCCTTGCACTAGATGCATTGGAAAGAAAATGTGAAAGATAAACACATAAACTGTGATACAAGACAGATGGTGATAAGTGTATGATATTGGTACACACAAAATATTATGTAACTATTAAGGATGGTGAGATTCTTTTCTGCAAGCACCTTGTGAGACATTTTGGAGTCTGTCAGGTTTTAACTATGTCTTAAATAAAGAGTGCAAATTTGATGGGCAGATATTGCAGAGAGGAAGGGAAAGACGGCATTCCAAACAGTAATAGAGCAGTTTGAAAAAAAGCCCAGAGGTAAGAAATGATATGAAAGGAGTCACAGGCGTTTGCACGGGATAAGGAAAGGTTAGTAGGATACAAGGCTAGAAAAGGCAACATGGACTAAATTGTGGAGTGCTTTAAGTGCTACTTTGGGGAGAGGCACCTGATGATGAATGTAATGAAATCTTAATTGTTTTGTGCCTGGGGAGCTTCAACCCATCCCAAATCATTCTATCCCAGGCAGTTCCATTTTTTTTCTAGTCCATAGTTACCCTCCATTTCTAAGATCTTTGGAAAGATTAACTTTTCAAGTTGGCAAGATGCAATGAATTACATTTATAAGACAAATTGGAATCTACTTTGAACTGACCTTTACTGGAGTTTTAAAATTCCCCATAACTATATTCTTCCCTGAGCTGCCTAAAGGTGATTGTTATTATCTCAACAGGCAAAAGCCAGTTAAAACTATTCAGTGATTCAAGTTTTTCAGCATTTATGAGGCAAAGATATGACCACTTTTCTCATTCACCTCTCTACAAGCACATTTTTTCCCTCTTACTCACCCTCTCTAAGATCAAAGAGAATGGTATGGAGAAATCATGTTTAAGTCGTGCAGTTCCTTATCTAAAATGAAGCTAGTTTCCCCTTTCCTTCGTGTTTGGTATGTTCCCAGCAGGAACAAATCCACAGAAAAAGATGGGTGAGTGGCTCTCTTGAACAGCGCCTGTTCACTTATGTTCCCTTGGGTCTTAAATCCCTGGTCCAGACTAGGTCTGGCTAGAGTCCCTGGTCAGTCCAAAGCTCTAGCATCTCTCATCCAGCAGTAATTCCTTCATGTGGCGAGCCTTCCAAACCTGCAACCAATGAGTTGATCTATGAAACATGTTCACCAGCCAAACACATTTATGGCTTAGACTTTGAAAACATGAAATGAATCTAAGTTACAGAGTACTCCAAAAGAAATAGGATTTGCAATTCTTAGTGATAGGGAACATACTCTTTTTAAAAACTCAGTGCGACTGTGCATAAAAGTCCATGCTCTGTAAATTTGGGTCTATGACTCAAAACCAAATAGGGGTCAGTCACCATGGCTTACACCTGTAATCCCAGCACTTTGGGAGGCTGAGGTGGACAGATCACTTAAGGCTGAGAGTTCGAGACCAGCCTGGCCAACATGGTGAAACCCCGTCTCTACTAAAAATACAAAAATTAGCCAGGTGTTGTGTGTGTGCCTGTAATCCCAGCTACTTGGGAGACTGAGTCATTAGCATTGCTTGACGAGATTGCACCACTGCCTTCTACCCTGGACAACAGAGTGAGACTCTTTCTCAAAAAAACAAAACAACAAAAAAACCCAGCAAAATGGGAAACTCACTTGTTCTACCAAATACCTGATTGCTTTACTAGTACATACAACATAAACTATTAGCGTTGGTTTGTTTGTTTGAGATGGAGTCTTGCTCTGTCTCCCAGGCTGGAGTGCAGTAGCACAATCTCGGCTCACTGCAACATCTGCATCCTGAGTTCAAGCGATTCTCCTGCCTCAACCACCAGAGTAGCTGGGATTACGGGAGCCGGCCACCATGCCCAGCTAATTTTTGTATTTTTAATAGAGATGGGGTTTGAACATGTTGACCAGACTGATCTCAAACTCTTGACCTCAAGTGATCCACCTGCCTTGTCCTCCCAAAGTGCTGGGATTACAGACGTGAGCCACGGTGCCTGGCCAAAAACTTTAAAAAAAATAACTGACCAGGCTTGGTGTCTCATGCCTGTAATCCCAGCTACTTGGGAGTCTGAGGCATGAGAATTGCTTGAACCCAGAAGGCAGAGGTTGCAGTGAGCTGAGATTGCACCACAGCCTTCTAGCCTGGACAGTGGAATGAGACTCTTTCTTAAACAAAAGAACAAAACAAACGACAAAAACACCAAAATGGGAAACTCACTTGTTCTACCAAATACCTGATTGCTTCATTACAACATTAACTCTTAGGTTTTTTGGTTTTGTTTTTTGGGACAGAATCTTTCTCTGTCGCCCAGGCTGGAGTGCAGTGGTGCAATCTTGGCTCACTGCAACATCTGCCTCTCAGGTTCAAGCAATTCTCCTGCCTCAGTTTCCCAAGTAGCTAGGATTACAGGCGCGCACCACCATGCCTGGCTAATTTTTGTATTTTTTTATTAAAAAACAAACAAACAAACAAAAAACCTGTCTGGGCATGGTGGCTCAGACCTGCAATCCCAGCACTTTGGGAGGACAAGATGGGCAGATCACCTGAAGTTAGGAGTTTGAGGCCAGTCTGGCCAACATGGTCAAACCCGTCTCTACTAAAAATACAAAAGTTAGCTGGGCATGGTTGCCAGTGCCTGTAGTCTCAGCTACTCGGGAGGCTGAGGCAGGACAATCACTTGAACCCCGCAGGTGGATGTTGCAGTGAGCCAAGATCGGGCCACTGCACTCCAGCCTGGGCGACAGACTGAGACTTTGTCTCAAAAAAAAAAAAAGCTTGGGTATTTATTGGCCCACATAACTGAGGAGTCCAGAGGTTGTTCCAAGCTTCAGGCATAGTTGGATCAGAAGTATGGCTTTTCTTCTTTCTGCCATTATTTATGCCATCTGCTGTGTTTGTACTCAGGCTGGCTTCCATCATGGTCACAAGAGGACTCTCAGCAATAGGACTACTTGTTGGAAAATAATCTTATGATTTCATTGTAGGTTTAATAAATTGTTTTACTTTCCTTCAAAATCTAGTACACACTGCATTACACAAAAGCAGGGTCTTTGACAATGGTTCTTCAAAGTATCAAAGTGCTGACTCATCAGCTTTCTGGTAATGGGCAAGGGGTAAGGGTTAAGGTATCATGGGTGCTGTGGATGTCCTCATTGTCCAATCCTATATGGTCTCTTCAAGCTGGATAGCTCTGCTTGTCATATGTCAGGGCAGCGCCCAGACCTTAGCTTAATTGGGAGCTCTGGCACACAGGGCTAAGCCTTCTTTTGTTGCCAGAGTTCCTCCTCCATTGTTAGTTATCTTTAAGGATTTGGAAAATAAAGCAAAGGATACAACAAAATATTGAGACTGATTTCTGTGGGCATTGAGCAAGCCCAAAACACATTGCGAAAAGAAAAACATTTTAGTGTATCATTTTCTATTCATTATATTTTAATATGCAGGATTGTTCCATTTTTAGTTCAATTGTTAGGTAGATGAGTTAATTTGTGTAATTGCTGAAACAATACTGAAGACATTTTCTCTAAGGTATAGCCTGTATTTCTTTGGTGTATGGGTGCATATGCATGTGCAGACTGTATGTATGGTGGGGAGGTAGGTTGTCAGGGAAGTGAGAATTTGATTCCGCTTCTGAGCTAAGTGGCAGGTAACATAAACTGAGCACAATTATGCGCTCTTTATATACATTATCTCGCTTAATTCTCCTAACTACCAGATAATGTATGTTCCATTATTATTCCCATTCACAGATAGAGAAACCAAAGTTCGAAAAGGCAAACAAGTTTCTCGAGGTTGCATAGCTAGAAAGCAGTTGAGCTGGGATCTGCGTCCATACAGTCTGTCTCCAAAGCCTGAGGACTAAACCATTAGCCTGGACTGGCTTCCATAGCTCTTTCCCCCAAAGTGTACTGCCTGATGTTCCTTAGTAATATGACAAAAGATGTCTCACAGCTCCAGAAGTGCCCTCTGAAAAGCCTTTTCTTTGGAAATTCCATAGATTTATGGTTCAGCATCAAAAACAGAAGAACTTGTCCAAGCCTTTCCTTTTCAGGGAAACATTTCCTTTTTCCTGGTATAATGACCCTCTTCTCTTTTCATATAGTTCAACAGGTTTCAAAACTTACACAAGGAGGCCGGGCGCGGTGGCTCAAGCCTGTAATCCCAGCACTTTGGGAGGCCGAGGCGGGCGGATCACGAGGTCAGGAGATCGAGACCATCCTGGCTAACATGGTGAAACCCCGTCTCTACTAAAAAATACAAAAAAACTAGCCGGGCGAGGTGTCGGGCGCCTGTAGTCCCAGCTACTCAGGAGGCTGAGGCAGGAGAATGGCGTAAACCCGGGAGGCGGAGCTTGCAGTGAACTGAGATCCGGCCACTGCACTCCAGCCTGGGAGACAGAGCGAAACTCCGCCTCAAAAAAAAAAAAAAAAAAAAAAAAAAAAAAAACTTACACAAGGAGCTACTATTTGATTCTTTAAAATATATTTTTCTCATTATGAAGGAAATACATGCCAATTGAAAACTTCTTAAAGAAAGAAAACATAGAAATACATAAAGAACTACATAAAAATCTCCTAAAACTCCAGAGATAACTGTTAACATTTTTGTGCATTTTCATTTAGGACATACAGCTTCATACTGTGTTTTTTCCTATGTGGTTATGTGGTGAATATTTTCCCATAATTCTTGAGGGCAACAACTGTGTGTATCTTGAGCAATGTTATATTTCCAGGGCCTAGCACAGTACCTGGCATATAACAATTAGCACCTGATTAGTAACATCTAATTATTTTATTTTTTATTTATTTATTTTTATTTTTTATTTTTTGAAACGGAGTCTAGCTCTGTCGCCCAGACTGGAGTGCAGTGGTGCAATCTCGGCTCACTGCAAGCTCTGCCTCCTGGGTTCGTGCCATTCTCCTGCCTCAGCCTCCTGGGTGGCTGGGACTACAGGTGCCACCACCATGCCTGGCTAATTTTTTGTATTTTTTTTAGTAGAGACGGGGTTTCGCCATTCACAGGATGGTCTCGATCTCCTGACCTTGTGATCCACCCTTCTCAGCCTCCCAAAGTGCTGGGATTACAGGAATGAGCCACCACGCCGGGCTAATTATTTTATTTAATAAATATTTGTTAAATGAATGAGTGACATATGTTCCTCTAAAACATTTTAAAAGGCCACATAACTATGAATCTATGAAATAACATGTAGCTGTCAAATCACATTAAGATAGTGCATAACTCATTTTTAGACGTTTCTCCAGCCTGAAAGGCAAAGTAGTAACACAGAAAGAGCTCTGGGGCAGGAGTCAGGCAGGCAGGCAGCCTGTAGCTTAGAACAGCCGTTATAGGCGTAACAATACAGGCTCCATTTTACTTCCTAACACTGCAGTATCTTTATTACTACTATCAAGGAGTTGACTGAACTGTTTGCTAAGATTCCCTTTGATGTTTACACTATGTCTTTATTTTATTTTATTTTATTTTATTTGAGACAGGGTCTCACTCTGTCACCCAGGCTGAAGTGCAGTGGTGCAGTCATGATTCACTGCTGCCTTGACCTCCAGGGCTCAACTATCCTCCTACTTCAGCCTCCCGAGCAGCTGGGACTACAGGCGCTCACCGCCACACCTGGCTAATTTTTTTTGTATTTGTAGAGACGGAGTTTCACCATGTTGCCCAGGCTGGTCTCGAACTCTTGAGCTCAAGCGATCCGCCCACCTAGGCCTCCCAAAGTGCTGGAACTATGGGCGTGAGCCACCGCATCCAGCCCAAGTGTGTCCTTTTTCAGTCTTTGAAAGAGTGTTCCTGTTTTTTAAAAGATGCAGAAGTAGTATGTAAATATATTTTACTTTAAAACTTTTAAGTAATACAGAATTACATAGGGTAAAATATGAAATTGAAATTCCTCTTTTACAACCACCCGCTTCCCAATACCACTCTCCTCAAAGACTACAACTGGTACAGTTTGGTGTCTATATGTTCTTCCATCCTTTTTCTATGCTTGAATATATGTCCAAATACAAATGTGTAATTGAAAAGAAACACAAACGGAATCATATGATATGTATTATTCTGAGAATTGCTTCTCTCCCTCCCCTTCTCTACAATATGCCTTTGGGGCCCTTTCCGAGTCAGGACCCCTAGATTGACTTCATTTTGACAATATGAATATATCATTGGTTATTTAACGATTCCACTAGTGCTAGACATGGGTTGTTTCCAGTTTTACACCACTATAAACAATGCTACAATAAATATCCTTGTATTGCATAGCATAGTGATTAAGAGCAGGGGTGTTGGGATCAGACTCCCTGCATTCGAATCCTGGCTCCACCTCTCCACAGCTGTTACTTAACCTGTCCCTGCCTCAGCTTCCTCGTCAATAAAATGGGGATCGCCAGGATGTTTTTAGAGATAAATTAGTCAACGTATGTAAAGTTCTTGAACGGCACATAGCCCATAGTAAGTGCTAAATGCTATTATCATTATTATGAAAACTATTATAAATAAAATTTTTGTGTGCATGTGCAGCATTTCTGGGGAACTTATATCTAGAGATGGAATTGCTGGGTTGAAGTTATGCACACTTAAAATTTTGAAAGTTTGTTTTTTTTTTCTTTTTCTTTTTTTTTTTTTTTTTTTTTTGAGACGGTGTCTAACGCTGTTGCCCAGGCTGGAGTGCAGTGGCGCGATCTCGGCTCACTGCAAGCTCCGCCTCCCGGGTTCACGCCATTCTCCTGCCTCAGCCTCCTGAGTAGCTAGGACTACAGGCGCCCGCCACCGCGCCCGGCTAATTTTTTGTATTTTTAGTAGAGACGGGGTTTCATTGTGGTCTCGATCTCCTGACCTTGTGATCCGCCCGCCTCGGCCTCCCAAAGTGCTGGGATTACAGGCTTGAGCCACCGCGCCCGGCCCTTTTTTTTTTTTTTTTTTTTTTTTACCAAAATGCCTTCCAATAAGATTTTAACTGTTTCTATTTCTATCAACAGTGGTTGAGAGTGTCTGTTGTCTTCCGCCCTTGATACCCCAGTTATCATATATTTTAAATGTCTGCTCCCTTATTAGATATTTATACACTTTTCAAATTGTAAGCTAATTAGCTGATGTTATTCTTCGTGTCTTTTCCTATCAAAATTGAAACCTAAGACTTCTGATGGTTAAGACAAGTTTGGGCCATTGGCTTTCCACCAGGGTAACTTTAGTCGGAAGTTTTACGTTGTGTCTTTTCCATACCCATTACTGCCTCTCCTTAGTGGAGTTCATGTGCCCTTAAACGTGTATGGTGATTCTTTTCTGTGTGATATATGTAAAATGAAATTAAAATCATTGTTTACCTCCCAAAGAGCTGAAAACAAAAGCAGAACACAAAACAAGTACCAGGGGGTTAGTACACACTATGAAATGTTGAAGATTTAGCAGAACATCACATCTGAGGTGAAAGAAATGTTATATGTTACGGAAATGTGTCTGAGCTTGCCCTTTAGCAAAATGCTGTGCTGTTGTCTTCTGAGTCAGGACTTAAGCTACGCCTGGTTGAAGGAATGCTTCAGGCTCCACCCAGCCCTTTGGGATTGGGGGCCCTTCAATAGCCCGAAAGCTCTCTAGTGCTCTCCTCTGGTCAAAATAAGGAGGTACAGGCTTCAAAGAACTGTGTTTCTTACTGCCATTCAGAATATTTGTTTACAAACTGTTTTGTTTGTTTGTTTGTTTGTTTTTAGGGTTTTTTCCTTGTGATTTACAAAGTTAATGCCAAAGAGTTGAGGAGGAAAAAAATGCGTGTTCTAAGAGGGAAAAATTATTTGTGAATAAATCGCCAAATGAAGTGTTCGTTAATACTTATTTTTTCAATTGAGGAAAGCTAAAGGAAAAAGAAATACAACTGCCTTTCACAGCATCCCAGTGTGCACCTCCAAAATAATATAAACCAAATCTCCACCACACAAAACTTCCAAAATACCTAAATCCCCAGGGTACTCATTTAGTGTTTTCTGACTGATGTGAGCCTTTAAATTCTTACATAGGGAAATATGAAAATAATGTGTTAGTATTAAAGACTTCCTAAAACTGTGTTACTACTAACTTATCTGTGTTCTTTATATCTGAACTGTATCCTGGAAATGACTTTGTGATGGAAAAAACTTTCCTTATTTTGCAGCTGTCAAAGTCCAAGATTTTCCTTTTGACCTCCTTCAGATCTTTACTCAAATATCATCTTACGGGTGAGATCTTCCCTCTGTGCCCGGTACAAAAATTATATCCCGGGACTACTCTCCAAAATTTCCTCATCCCTGCTCTGCCTTATCCATCTCCATATTTTTATCATTCTCCATAGCACCTATCATATAATGTACCATAAATTTTACTTCTAAAAACTGAAATATAATTCACATACCATATGGTTCACCCATTTAAGCATACAATTCAATGGTTTCTGTTCTCAGAGTTGGGAAGTCATCATCACAATCAATTATAGTACATTCTCATCACCCCAGAAAGAAATCCTGGGCCCATTAGCAGTCAGCTCCCATTTCTTTTCAAACTCTGCCCGTCTTCCCTGGCACCCCCCACCCCCAGCCCTAGGCAACCACTAATGTACTTTCTGTCTCTCTTGATTTGCCTATTCTGGACATTTTATATAAATGGAATCATATGTTATATGGGTTTTTGTGACCTCATCTTCTGTCATTTAGCATGCTTTCAAGGTTCATCCATGTTGTAGTATGTATCAGCAGTACTTTATTCCTTTTTAAATAGCCAAATAGTATTCTATTGTATGGCTATACCACATTTTATTTATCTGTTTATCAGTTGATTGACATTTAAGTTCTTTCTACTTTTTGGCTATTATAAATAATTCTGCTATGGACATGAATGTACAAGTTTTGGGGTAGATATGTGTTTTTATTTTCTTGATAATTTTACTTAAAAAAAATCATGTTTATTATCTGTCTTCAGCACCAGCACCAAATACCATACCAGCACAGAATAGGTGCTCAATACATATCTGTAAAATAAATGAGCTGTTCTCTCTACTCTGCAGAATCTCAAGCCTGTTGCCAGTGAGATCCTTCAGTTCCTTTTAATTTTGGTCCCAACATTTTACCTACAGCCAGTTTAAAAGTCCTTACTAGAATAAAGGGGAGGTGAGTCCTCCAGGTCACTGCTGTCTCTTCAATACACCCCCTACCCATTCCAGAGCTGCTTACATTACACTCCAGCTCCTGTTATGCCTCTGCTCTTATATCAAGTAGATCTGCTTTGCTCTCAACTCCAAATCCCTACTCCAGATAATAATGAAATGTCACGGAAACTCTGAGTCTGGGTGGATCTCTGAAATGTCAGTGACTCTGATCTATTTTGTTTTATTGAGAGCCAGCTATTATTACTTATTAGTGCTTAACTTTTTCTTTCTGAAAGAAAAAAGATCTCAAAGAGTTATACGCTCAGAGACTGCAGGGTTGCAGTCCCAGAGACTACTTTCTGCTTCACAGTGAACCAGGAAGAATATAAGTTTTGATAAGAAATTTTTTTGGTAGAAAATAGTGACTTCTAATTTTAAAATAAGCATGTATAACTTGGATCATTCGTATGTGGAAACAGCTTGTGGATTTAACCCAGAGCTCTCCCAGACAGCCCAACCCATAGATAATAACAGCATACAAATATTCACATTGATTCATAGAATTTAGCGCACATCTGTTGAGAACCTGTGATGTGACAGCCCTGTGCTAAGTAAACTCTCCAGTGGACATAAAGATGAACAGAACCTGATCCTGGCATCAAGGAGGTCACAACCTGAGGGTGAGAGAAGGACAGATACATATTTCAGCCCAAATATTGGGGGAAAAATTGTACCCCTATAGTTGTACAGTTCTTTAAACTTTCACTAGTTAGATGTCAAGCATTGTGTTAAGTACTGGGGATGAAAACTAATATGAATGTCATTGGGCTAGCACATGAAGTGTTTCCAGTGCATAATATGGGGCAGAAAGTACTCTGAGAACGTGAAAGAGAGAAGGGTTGATTTTGACTAGGGCCACATATCAGAACCTGACCTAGAAACATTTTGGTAGGTGGAGAGGAGCAGGAAGGGCATTCCAAGTGAAGAAAACAGCATGAACAAGCCAGGACAATGGCTACTGGTCAGATCCTTGGGAACAAGAGACAAAGAAAGATGCCCAGGACCTTAAAATTCTCAAGTCAGTTCTGTCATAGCCACATATTCCATTCAAGGTCTTTGTGAGAGCAAGACAAGACCAGGAGTTTTTGGCCACAAAACCTAATGTGGAAACTAGCCCTTGTATGCAGAAACCAAAGACCCTCCTTGTTGCTCCTAGTGCCCAACAAGCCCAGCAGCACCCTCCTCTTTCTACCCAGGCCCCCACTTGAACATTAGGCTCGTGTACCACACTGCTTCAAGGCACAGAAGAGCCAACTCAAGGAAAAGCCTTCAAGAAAAGAGGGGAAATGAGTTTTTCCCCAAGATTATAGAGCAAAGCTGGCATCATTCAGCACATAAGGCCTTGCTAGTTAAGTCACTAATCAAATATGATAATTGCTTTTAACTGCTATGAGAAAGCATAGACTGATTTGACATTGATGGGGTGCTTATCATGTGTCAGGCATTGTCCTGTATGTTAAGTATATATCATCTCATTACCATAACACTGTTATTATGTAAGTCCTATTTTATAGACAAGGAAATCAAGGCCTTAGAGAGGAGAAACTTCCAGTTATATCATAGTCAAGACATTGAATTCAGGCAAGTTGGCCAGAGTTCATGCTTTTGATCATTTATTTTACAATATAACTTCAATAAAATTAGATTTTGTAGAGAGAGCGAGCACTGGAGGGAAAGGAAGTTCAGTCATGAGTCTAATGAGACCCATTATGCAGACATTCAAACTTTTCAAGTTCTTTGCATATCTCCATTCTTAAGTCACTTGAGTCCCAATCTAAGTAATAGGTTGACTAACACTGTGCAGTCTAGTGCAGTTGCCTAATTTTCCATCAATACCCACAGCTAAGATGGACTGTCTTCCGGAAAATGGTCTCAAGTGCTGGAACTAATCCTGCTCCTAAGCCAATAGGTCAGCTAAGTCAACATCAAATCCACTTTGGAGAGTTCTATGCTATCTTATATCCCAGGTGTGATAACTGAATGTAGTGGATGCTGTGGGATGCTGCCCCCATCTCCATTTTAGGATCACGACATTCACTCTCCCAACTGCTGGGAGTGTTGGCTGATGAAGACTCACACGTGAGTCCCTCTCTGGGCATTCATTTCAGCTAAAGGGAGCTGCCACAATCAAGGTTATGTCTCCTCTCTACAGGCAGTCCATATCCAATGACTGGCAGATGTAAAGATACAAAGCCCACTCCCTTGCCTTAATGTAGGACAGTTTTGAAGGGCCATCCCAGTTCAGAGCTTCCAGTAGGAATTGCTGAAGACTCTGTTACAAATGATTTACTGTTCAATAACTCTGGCCATTTCTGCTTCCCTCATTCCCTTACAGGTGTCATTCTCAAAAGCATTCCCCTGTATTCTCTTTCTGAAAATCATTGCTTCAGAGTCTGCTTCCCAGGAAACCCAGTTTAAGAGTTAGTGGAAGATAGACTATAAGATGATATTTTGGTGCTGGCCCACCTGCCAGGCAGCTGTCAATAAGGACACTGTCTTTGATAGTTTAAATACTGATAGCTCCTAGTGTGCTATGCAGGTGCAATTGCCAAAATCTTTTAGTCAGCAAAAGGGAAGGGAATGCACTGCTGGTGTACTGTTTTCAGGAGTCTGAGAGGTTTTGTGGAAGTAGTGATTATAAAGACAGTGTAATCAAACGGCTCTTTCTGGGTAATATTGACTTTTTGGCAAAAGAGAAAGGAAGGCTGAGGCAATTAATCATGAATTTAAGGTGAACTGTGGAAGCTAGAGGGCCTCTACTGCAACACACAAAAATGACTTTCATTTCTTGCTGAGGGGGAGGAAAAAAAAGAGTTCCAGGTTTTTATGAGGGTAATAGAGTTGTAGAGAAGGTTGAGTTCTTAGCCTGAGCAGGAATGACACACCAAAATCAGGTTCTGATTGGGAAGGAGTAAGATGCTGAGATGTTACAGGAAGATCTTGGTTGATGCACTTGAAAATATTGAATCCTCGGATTCCCCTGTACCCTCTGGGCTCATATCTCCTCATAAAAGGGTAGAGTCTCCTGTACCTGAAGATGATGCATAGGCTTCTGCTTCTGAAGATGATAGCCACCACTATGAGGATCTACTCCTGGCCACTAATCCAATAAATAGGGTTAAGACACAACATAACTGGCTGGGGAACTGCTAAAGTGGCTAAGGGAGAAAAATAACCATACCCTGAAGGAGCTAGTCAATATATTCTGGCAGGAGCTGGGATAATTTATATGGGAATGAATGCTGAGGGTGCTGGAGCAGGGGTGGGACATAAAATTGAATAAGGGTAAGTTTATCAGTAAGGCTAGAATTCAACTTCTTAACATAATATATGTGACTCTTTGTAATATGGCTTATGCATATCTCTACAGCCTGAGTTTTTGTCCCAAATTGTCCTCTCTACTCCTGTTATATTCAGCTACCTAGACCAAGTTCTTTTACCCCTGAATAAAGCCACTAACTACTCTCTCTGCTTAGAATATTTACCTTACTCCATCCCCGCATTCTGTCCCTGCTTTAGGTGCCTACAGTTTCCTTCTCTTTCATAACTCAGCCAACCTGGGAATTTTATCTGCTAACAGAAGTAGAAATTAATTACATTCTTTTTGGGAAACAGTTTGGCAATAATGAGAACATTAAAATGTTTCTACATCTTGACTCAGTAATCCCACTTTCCCCTAGAGGAATATCTGAAATATAAGCAAAAGCTTATGCACTAAGATATTCAAAATGGCATATTTGATGCTATAGAAATTAATGTAGCCCAAATGCTTGAAAATATAAGGTTATACAAATTATATTTATACCAAGAAATTACACGGCACTCTTGAAAATTATGTGTTTAAGTAATTTTTAATGATATGAAAATCCTTATCTAAATAGAAAAACAAACTATAAAATTTAATATGATCTAAACTTTGTAATAATGTTATAGAAAAAAAATACTGAAAGAAAATATACCAAAATCTAGTAGTAGCTATTGCTGAGCATTGGAATTACAGCTCATTTAAGTTTTCTTCTTTCTTATCCTTTCCTGTATTGTCCAAATTGGCTCAGGGTAGAGGCATTGCTTTCATAATTAGTATAAAGTAGGTCGTCAGCAAAGCCTGAGTCCTGTCTCTTGCTCTCCTCTGCAGACAGCATGAGCTTCACCACTCGCTCCACCTCCACCAACTACCAGTCCCTGGGTTCTGTCTAGGCGCCCAGCTATGGCCCCCTGCCAGTCAGCAGCACAGACAGCATCTATGCAGACGTCTGGGGCTCTGGTTCCCAAACCTCCGTGTCCCGCTCCACCAGCTTCCAGGGTGGCATGGGGTCGGGGTCCTGGCCGCAGGGATGGCTGGGGGTCTGGCAGGAATGGGAGGCATCCAGAACGAAAAGGAGCCCATGCAAAGCCTGAACCACCGCCTGGCCTTCTACCTGGACAGAGTGAGGAGCCTGGAGACCGAGAACCAGAAACTGGAGAGCAAAATCCAGGAGCACCTGGAGAAGAAGGGACCCAGGTCAGAGACTGGAGCCATTACTTCAAGACCATTAAGGACCTGAGGGCTCAGATCTTCGCAAATACTGTGGACAATGCCCGCATTTTTCTGCAGATCAACAGTGCTCATCTTGCTGCTGATGACTTTAGAGTCAAGTATGAGACAGAGCTGGCCATGCACAGGCTGTGGAGAGTGACATCCAGGGGCTCTGGAAGGCCATTGATGACACCAGTGTCATTTAGCTGCAGCTGGAGACAGACATCGAGGCCCTCAAGGAGGAGCTGCTTTTCATGAAGAAGAACCATGAAGAGGAAGTAAAAGGCCTACAAACCCAGACTGTCAGCTCTGGGTTGATCTTGGAGGTAGACGCCCCCAAATCTCAGGACCTTGCCAAGATCATGGCAGACATCTGGGCCCAATATGATAAGCTGGCTTGGAAGAACCGAGAGGAGCTGGACAAGTAGTGGTCTCAGTAGATTAAGGAGAGCACCACAGTGGTTACCACGCAATCCACCCAGGTTGGAGTTGCTGAGATGACGATCACAGAGCTGAGACGTATAGTCCAGTCCTTGGAGATCAACCTGGACTCCATGAGAAATCTGAAGGCCAGCTTAGAGAACAGCCTGAGGGAGGCAGAGGCCCACTATGCCCTGCAGATGGAGCAGCTCAATGGGATCCTGCTGCACTTGGAGTCAGAGCTAGCACAGATCCGGGTAGAGGGACAGTGCCAGGCCCAGGAGTACAAGGCCCTGCTGAACATCAAAGTCAAGCTGGAGGCTGAGATCACCACCTGCCACGGCCTGCTAGAAGATGGTGAGGACTTCAATCTTGGTGATACCCTGGACAGCAGCAACTCCATGCAAACCATTCAAAAGACCACCACCTGCTGGATAGTGGATGGCAAAGTGGTGTCTGGAGACCAACGACACCAAAGTTCTGAGACATTAAGCCAACAGAAGCAGGATACTCTTTGGGGAGCAGGAGGCTAATAGAAAGTTCAGAGGTTTAAAAAAAAGCTATATAAGTTATTTTAGATTTCTTGCTTCTGCTCCAGCCATGTAAGATGTGCCTGCTTCCTCTTTTCCTTCTGCCATGATTGAAAGTTTTCTGAGGCTTCCCCAGAAGCCAAGCAGATGCCAGCATTATGCTTCCTGTACTGCCTATAAAACTGATGGTTCTAGGAAAGATGTTATAGACAAATGAGAATGATGCCATCCCTCAAAATGTTATAAGGACATTTGGTTAGGGACTATCTGGACAAGTAGAATAGATGGATACTGGCTGGATGAAGGAAGAACATTCTGGAATTTAGGGCTAAGAGTTGAAGGCATTGAAAAAAGAGACTTGGTACTTGAACCCTCATCCTGCCTGACATCTTATCCTGCAAACTTCAAGAAGTTGACTACACCATGAGAGTCAAGCCAAATTTGGGAAGTGAGAAAGAGACAAGGCTTTTCTGTCAAGAAGAGGGACAGGGGCTGTGCATGCTTCACTTTTCAGGAACACGTGGAAGAGTGGGAAAAACTCTTCCACCCCTTTCTTCTCATATAGCACAGAGTAGTTTGATGGTGACAAAAGAGAGGAATCAGCCTGGGCACAGTGGCTCACTCCTGCAATCCCAGCACTTTGGGAGGCCGAGGTGGGTGGATCACTTGAGTTCAGGAGTTGGAGACCAGCCTGGGCAACAGGGTGAAACCCTGTATCTACTAAAAGTACAATAATTACCCAGACATGATGGTGCATCCCTATGGTCCCAGTTACTCGGGTGGCTGAGGCACGAGAATCACTTGAACTGGGGAGGTGGAGATTGCAGTGAGCCAAGATCACACCACTGTACTCCAGCCTGGGTGACAGAGCAAGATTCTGTCTTGGAAAAAAAAAAAGAGAGAGAGAGGGATCCCTTTCTACTATTGCGCTTTCATCACTCTAATTGTTGCTATTGTTATTCATCTCCCAAGAGTATATGGGAAATCTACTTCTCACTCAGTCCATCCTCTTGTACCTGCAGGGAGACTCTCCAACGTTGCTCACTGTTTTGAATTAGCACATTTCTTTGCAGTCCCCCGTATCCACTAGGATACATTCCAAGGCCCCAGTGGATGCCGGAAACCGTGCATAGTACCATACCCTATATATGCACCAATTACTTTTTTCTTCTTAACAATTTCACAAATAGAACATCTGTTCTTACCGTAGATCTTCACAACCTTAGTAGAGAATTTTTTCTTTTTTTTTTCTTTTTTTTCTTTTTTGGAGACAGAGTCTCGTTCTGTCTCTCAGGCTGGAGTACAGTGGCGTGATATCAGCTCACTGCAACCTCTGTCTCCTGGGTTTGAGTGATTCTCCTGCCTAAGCCTCCCAAGTAGCTGGGACTACAGGTGCCTGCCACCACTCCTGGCTAATTTTTGTATTTTTAGTAGAGATGGCGTTTCACCATATTGGCCAGGCTGGTGTTGAACTCCTGACCTTGTGATCCACCTGCCTTGGCCTCCCAAAGTGTTGGGATTACAGGCATGAGTCACCGTGCCCAACCCTTATTAAGTCTTTAAGTGGGAAGCTTTTCTTTTCACTTTTATTTTATTTTATTGAGACATTATAACTGATCATTGAAGAAGATAGTGTTATCATTCCATTCTGACAAAACCAATTAACTTACCCAAGCATGTGCATGCTGTACACAGAAGAGCCAAGGTTAAAAAGTCCCTATTTTTACTTATTTTTTTTTAGATTCAGCAGATACATGTGCAGGTTTCTTATATGAGTATATTGTGTAATGCTGAAGCTTGCACTTTTAATGATCCAGTCGCCCAACTAGTGAGCATAGTATCAAATACATAGTTTTTCAAGTCTTGCCCCCCTCCTTCCCTCCTCCTTTTTGGAGTCCCCAGTGACTGTTGTTCCCTTCTTTGTGTTCATGTGTACCCAATGTTTAGCTCCCACTTATAAGTGAGAACATGTGGTATTTGATTTTCTGTTTCTGTGTTAATTTGCTTAGGATATTGGCCTCCACCTCCATCCATGTGGTTGCAAAAATCTTGTGCCTTTTAATGGCTGTATAGTATTCCATGATGTATATGTACCACATTTTCCTAATCCAATGCACTACTGTTGGGCACCTGGGTTGATTCCATGTCTTTGCTATTATGAAGTGCTCCAATGAACATATAAGTGCATGTGTCTTTTTGGTAGACTTACTTATTTTCCTTTGGCTATATACCCAGGAATGGGATTACTGGGCTGAATGGTAATTCTATTTGTAGTTCTTCGAAAAATCTCCAAACTGCTTTCCACAGTGGCTGAACTAATTTACACTCCCACCAACAGTGTGTAAACCTTCTTCTTTGCTCCACAATCTCACCAGCATCTGTTAATTTCTGACTTTTTAGTAATAGCTATTCTGACTGGTGTGAGATGGTATCTCATTGTGAAATTCCCTATATTTTTATGATTCTCAGGCAGTATCATGGGTCTGTATACTGACCCATGCCCTGGGCATGACTTCCACATTGCAGAATTGACAAGTTGACCCAGAAATGCATTTCGGGCTGAGCAGACAATGATCAGAGGAGCTGGCTAGACCACAGCTATGGTCAGATGTGTCATAGGGACCATGGCCTTTCTGTAGGCTCATGGTCAGAGGTGGAGAGGAGATGTGAACCTTCTTGTGAAAAAAGTCAAAGTGAAAGCTGCCCCGTGGTGATAGGTGCTGGGCCTCACCCACCAGATCCTGTGCATCTCCTGGCCTGCTGGGCTCAGTCTCCACCCCGCTACTTGGCACTCGCCTGGCAGAATCTGAGTGACACCTTCTACACTCCCTGCCCTGCTCTGCCACTGGCTGTGTCTGAGTCAGAGGATCAGTACTCAGCAGCAGACTCTCCCAAAACCCATCATCTGGGCTGAACCCAGTTTCATGATTCCAAAGGCAAAGCCGGTGACCATCTGTCACCAGGGAAATTCTGGGGCTGTTGAATACCAGCTGTGCTTTGAAGGAAGCCTTTCTGCCATGGAGAGACCAAAACCCCCTGAACGGATTAACAAAGTTGAATTCCACATCCTGGTCACGACCTCCTGCACGGCAGGGCTATACAGCTGTTTCTATCTGACTGGGAGCTCTGGTCAGGGGCCAGTGACTCTCTGGATCTGGTGGTAACAGGAGGGAAGATCCAGCGCGTACAGCGCAGATATGGGAATCTCCAGGTGGAGTTCCCCGTGGGCCCTGTGACCACAGCCCACAGAGGGACATACCGGTGTTTTGGTTCCTATAACAACCATGTGTGGTCTTTCCCCAGTGAACCGGTGAAGCTCCTGGTCACAGGGGACATTGAGAACACCCAGACCCCACCTCTTCTGGCTCTTGGGACACCTACCTTTTAACCACACAGACGGGACTCCAGAAAGACTGTGCCCTCTGAGACCACACTGCCCAGAATCTCCTTCAGATGGGCCCAGCTTTCCTTGTCCTGGTGACTCTGGTGTGACTTCTGGTTGAAGACTGGCTCAGCAGGAAGAGGACTAGAGGGCGAGCCAACAGAGCTTCCACTTGGGAATACAGGAGAAGGTTGAGAACACAAAGACCTCTTGAAGAATGACCAAGAAACGCAGTGGCCATGGGTGGAACTGAAAGCTGATCTTGAGCCTGGACGGTGGGAGCTCTGTGTTGGACCCAGGGAGAAGGGAGTCATTGCAGGAAAAAGGGACAATGGCATTCCATTTGTCAAAGCATCCTGGAGAAGAAAGGAGGTCGGAGAAACAAGCTAAATTTCTTTGGGAGGCAAAAAACAAGAAAAAAAAGTTGTTTTCAAAACTCAACTTAAGTATCCCTTCTTCGGAGAAGAAAGGTCCTTTTCTCCTATATATATTTTATATATATTTTTTTTCATGTATATATACATAAATATAAATTATGTATAAATAAATATATATGTTTATTTATGTACATATACATAAATAAAAGCATGGTCCTTACCAAACACAATCATCTACTGACCCACCTGTATCTTTCATTAGGATTATGAGGGCAGGGATTTGGTCTTTTACCTCTGTGACTGTGGCATCTATGAATTGTGTGGCATGTAACAGATTTCTAACAAATATTTGCTTTTTGGAGGAAAAGGGAGCTGTTGCTGTTTTTAAACTTTGGACCAGGACAGGGGGTCTTTATTATACAGAACCTAAGAATTAAAAAACCCATAATTTATCAAAACAAACTTTTTTGAAGAAACACTAGAGTAAAACTTTTTCGTGTGTGCGTGAGTGAAATATGCAGAGTTAGTATCGTTATAAACAAAGTCCAGGACTCAACGAAAGGAATAAAGTAAGAACAGAGTGGAAACATGAGGCATGTTGTAATTATTCCCTAAACTACAGTAACATGATATTAATATTTTCCTCAAAATAAACTCAGAATTTAACATAGTGTTCTTCCAGACGAGTGTGAAGGCAGGCAGGTGTTTTCCCAGTGCTGTTCTCCTTGGGAGCTGTCAGCTTCAGTGCACTATTTCACAGCTAGACTGTAAACAAACGTTAATTCCAATTGGCTCAATATACACTCAACAGTAAAATACCAGAAGTGAGTGGTCTCTGTTGTTCTCCAAAATGTGGGATCTTGAACAGACTTTTATCGTGAAAATGTTCATAGTTTGCACGTATCACTCCCAGCTGGAAGTTGTTGTCCAGTTTAACAGTTACATAATATAATCTTTTATGTGAGAATTTTGAATAGCACAACAGAGACAAGAAAACAGACTAACTTCTTGGTATTACCACATCTTGGCGACAAGTGAGAGTCCTGTTTAAAATGTAAAGGAAATCTTATTTGGTGAATCCTGTAATAGGTGGGGGCTGAGAGGGAAATCTAGGTTGCTGGATTTGTCACTAGGGTGTCCTCTACTAATAACCAGAGGGTTCCAGTTAGTGTCACCTCCCAGTATGAAAATAAATTTTCTTTCAGGCTTCGTTTGTGCAATTACACGTGTGTGGAGTGGCAGGTGGCGCCTTTTTTTAGGTCCTGATGACCTGGAGGGTGACTCGTAATCACCCTGAAACGTATGAGGACCCTAAGGAAACCTCCCCTGGGGGAGAGAAAGGGCTGGGGTTAGAGCCAGTGCGTTGGGGCTCGACTGGCACCTTCTGGTGTGAGCGGCACCTGGTGGGGGTTCCACACGGAGCTGCAGCCAACAGTGCCCGGGCCCCCCACCCCTGTTCTGAGCCCAGGCACTCCGCTCTGAGCAGCGCGCCCCCAGCACCCTGACCGCCTCCGCAGGACCCCGCGCTCTACCCCCAGGCCCCGCGCCCCCTAGCCCTGGGCCGCGCCCCACATCCCTCCCCGAGCCGCAACACCCCACCGGACCGGACTCCCTCGAGCCGCCGCTCGTTGCGGGCCTGAAGCGCAGCGCACCTACTGGCCAGAGCTGCCGAGGGCGGGAAAAGTGGCCA